>NC_045956.1:2870221-3491259 GCF_010909765.2 Amblyraja radiata
AGGTTGTCAGCAGCTGTTGGGGCAGACCAGTCTTTTTTAATGTTCTCAGGAAGAACAGTCGTTGCTGTGCCTTCTTGACCAGCGCAGCGGTGTTGGTGGACCATGTGAGGTCCTCTGAGATGTGAGTGCCCAGAAACTTAAAGCTGGAGTGTATTAAAGGTTTGATCAAGAAATAAAAGACATATAGCAGACATGGACAATTAGGATTGAGGGAGTTATTTGTGGAATATAGAGTAGGAGAGAATTTAATAAAGATATTGGGCTCCAAAAACAGGCCAAGAGAGATCCTTGTCTAACATCAAGAAGAACCCCAAGGCATTTCATTGGTACATCAGGAGCAAGAGGGTAGCCAGAGAAATTGTGCGTCCTCTTAAAGCAGCATCTGTGAAGCCAGTGTCTTGAATGGAGCGGCTGGGCTTGTACACTTTAGAGTTTAGAAGGATGAGAGGGCATCGCATTGAAACATATAAGATTGTTAAGAGCTTGGACACGCTAGAGGCAGGAAACATGTTCCCGATGTTGGGGGGAGTCCAGAAAACAGGGGCCACAGTTTAAGAATAAGGAGTAAGCCGTTTAGAACGGAGACGAGGAAACACTTTTTCTCACAGAGAGTGGCGAGTCTGTGGAATTCTCTGCCTCAGAGGGCGGTGGAGGCGGGTTCTCTGGATACTTTCAAGAGAGAGCTAGATAGGGCTCTTAAAAATAGCGAAGTCAGGGGATATATGGAGCAGGCAGGAACGGGGTACTGATTGGGGATGATCAGCCATGATCACATTGAATGGTGGCGCTGGCTCGAAGGGCTGAAAGGCCTATTCCTGCACCTATTGTCTATTGTCTATTGACCCAAAATGTCGACCATCTCTTTGGTCATAGATGCTGCTTAACACATTGAGTTCTTCCAGCAGTTTGCTTTTGTTATTAGAGGAAGTGAGTAGTATATGGATAATTTGGAACAAGTATAGGAAAGAACTGCAGATGCTGGTTTAAATCGAAGGTAGACACGAAATGCTGGAGTAACTCAGCGGGACAGGCAGCATCTCTGGGGAGAAGGAAAGGGTGACGTTTCAGGTCTGAAGAAGGGTCCCGACCCGAAACGTCACCCATTCCTTTTACCCAGAGATGCTGCCTGTCCCGCTGTGTTACTCCAGCATTTTGTATCTATCTGAAACATGTATCAATGAGGAGAGTTAAGATGTCATTGGGGGCATATTGTTTAATTAAACCCCATTAAAGATTAATGAGATCTTTCCCAGGTTATGATGACAGGTAAGATAAGAGATACAGTGCATTCAGAAAGTATTCAGACACCTTCACTTTTTCCACATTTTGTTACGTTACAGCCTTATTCTAAAATGGATTAAATTATTTTCTTTTTATCATCAATCTACACACAATACCCCATAATAAAAAAGAGAAAACAGGTGTTCAGAAATTTTTGCAAGGTAATTAAAAAGAAATAACTGAAATATCACATATACATTAGTATTCAGACCCTTTACTCAGCACTTTGTTGAGGCACCTTTGGCAGCGATTACAGCCTCAAGTCTTCTTGGGTATGACGCTACAAGCTTGGCACACCTGTATTTGGGTATTTCCTCCCATTCTTCTCTGTAGATCCTCTTGAGCTCTGTCAGGTTGGATGGGGAGCGTCGATGCACAGCTATTTTCAGGTCCCTGCAGAGATGTTTGATCTGGTTCAAGTCCGGGCTCTGGCTGGGCCACTCAAGGACAATCATAGACTTGTCATGAAACCACTCCTGCGTTGTCTTAGCTGTGTGCACAGGGTCATTGTCCTGTTGGAAGGTGAACCTCCGCCCCAGTCTGAGGTCCAGAACACCCTGGAGCAAGTTTTCATCAAGGATCTCTCTGTACTTTGCTCTGTTCATCTTTCCCTCGATCCTGACTAGTCTCCCAGTTCCTGCCGCTGAAAAACATCCCCACAGCATGATGCTGCCACCACTATGCTTCACCGTAGGCATGGTATTGGCCAGGTGATGAGTGGTGCCTGGTTTCCTCCAGATGTGACACTTGGCATTAGAGTTCAATCTTGGTTTCATCAGACCAGAAAATCTTGTTTAGGTGCCTTGTTTCTCATGGTCTGAGTCCTTTAGGTGCCTTTTGGCAAACTCCAAGCAGGCTGTCATGTGCCTTTTACTGAGGAGTGGCTTCCGTCTGGCCACTCCACCATAAAGGCCTGATTGGTGGAATGCTGCAGATATCGTTGTCCTTCTGGAAGGTTCTCCCATCTCCACAGAGGAACTCTGGAGCTCTGTCAGAGTGACCATCGGGTTCTTGGTCACCTCCCTGACCAAGGCCCTTCTCCCCGATTGCTCAGTCAGCTCTATGAAGAGTCCTGGTGGTTCCAAAGTTCTTCCATTTAAGAATGACAGAGGCCACTGTGCTCTTCAGGACCTGCAATGCTGCAGAAATTGTTTTAATCCCTTCCCCAGATCTCAGGCATGAGACAGGAAAAAACTGGAAAAAAATGAAGAGATGGGTTCCAGGGGGCATTACCGTCTGGTGGTGTTCCAAGCGGCTATGACCCGGCGGGGGTAAAAGGGGCCCCTTTATGCAGATTTTTTTTGATAATTGTACCTTGAAATTAGTTTTCTTGCCTGTTTACCCTTAATTTCTCACAGGGTCTTCCCCACTCACAGGGACCCCTCATCTTTGCTCACACTCACAGGGACCCCCTCACTGCTCACTCACAGGGAACTCCCTCGCCTTTATTCACTCACAGGGACGTCCCTTTACCTTTACTCACACTCACGGGCATTCCCTCCTCTGCTCACCAGGGCTCGCACACTCTCTACTTGTTTTAAAACGTTTATTGACATCGACAAGGCCCCGGCCTTTCCCAGCCCAGTGCCCGCTCCACCATGCCTCGCCTTGTCCGCCCGCAGACATCTCCCTCATCCAATCACCGCGCTCTATCCTCAGTCCCACCTCCCCCATCTGACTGACGCCTCCCCCCTCCAATCATCGCGCTGAATCATCATGTCCCGTTGCCCCCCCCACCAAAGATCATAGAGGAGCATGATCTTTGCCCCCCACTGCCTGCTGACCGACATCTCTCTCATCCAATCGGCGCCCTCCCTCGATCATCAGTCCCACTGTCTCGCGGAAAGTCATTTAGAGATTTAGACATATTTTCCTTTTTAACAAATTTCAAAATGCACGGAGAAATCTCATGCCTGAGATGTGTCCTGACACAATCCTGTCTCGGAGGTCTACGGACAATTTCTTAGTCTTCATGGTTTGGTTTTTGCTCTGATAACTGTGGAACTTTATATAGACAGGTGTGTGCCTTTCCAAATCGTGTACAATCAATTTAATTTACCACTGGTGGACTCAAAGTTGTAGAAACATCTCAAGGATAATCAATCGAAACAGGATGAACCTAAGCTCAATTTTGAGTATCGTAGCAAAGGGTCTGAATACTTATGTAAATATATTTCAGTTATTTATTTTTAATTAACTTGCAAACATTTCTGAACACCTGTTTTCGCTTCTTCATTCTGGGGTATTGGGTGTAGATTGATATTAAAAAAAAAAAAATTTAATCCATATTCAAATAAGGCTGTAACGTCACAAAATGTGGAAAAAGTGAAGGGGTCTGATTACTTTCTGAATGCACTGTAGCTGGAGGCCCTGATGGCCATTTTTACATTTTAATTAGGCACAGGTGTAGTGCCAGAAAACATGAGGATTGCTTATGTTGTTCCTTTATTTAAGGCAGGCGGCAGGGAAATCAGGTAATGAACATGCACGTGGCATATTTGGCCTGAGGCAACTTTACAAAACACTAGTTAGGCCACTCAGAAATAGTGTGCAGATAAGGTAGTTAGTCAAAATATTTCTTTGCCATGGAAGGGGTATAAAAAACAAGAGGGTTTAGGTTAGAAATGAGGGGTAGGAGTTTTAAAGGGGATTTAATGGGAAGATGCTTTACACAGTGGCTCCTATCTGGAATTCACTGCCAGAGGTGGGAGTATGAAACAATATAATTCAAGAGACATATTGTAGGTACAAATAGAACTAAGGCCTTGAAGGAGACAGAGCAAAAGCAAGCAAATTGGATTAGTGTAGATAGGCAATAGGGTCAGTATGTACACCCATTTTTATGCTATACGACTGACACATCCAAAATGTAAATGCAAGAAAGATGATCACTGTGACCTCTCCACTATTTACAAAAACATGCTTTTCCTTTTAGATTGCAGGAACAGAAGCTGAAGCATATTGAAAAACAACAAGTTTATGGAAGGCTGACTGCATATCAATCACTACATTGTCATGATTTGGCTGACACTTCAATGAAGATCTTGAAGCCTGATCCAGCAACAGAACTGTTCCCTGTTAATAACATAATTTCAGAGCCCTGAAACCCCAAAGTAGAACATGGCAGTATTTATAAATTACATTGATAACCTGTGATTGATATTGATATTTTAAATCATTATAAATAGGATTCTAGATATACTCTTCAAATATAGTCACTAATATTGCATTTCCTACTGATGGTGATAGTGGAGGATGGCTAGACTAGATGCCCTGCTTTTTGAGGATCTATCTGGACATCTGTATATTTGTGTTGAAATTAATTGGGTGGTTCTTGCATCAAGTTGCATCCAGGATACTAAAGGAAGAATAACCCGTGTTTTCTCTTGTGGTGTCAATCATTTCTGATGTGTGAATCAAATTTACTAGTCAAGGTTCTGTGATAGTGCAGTATACATTCTGGCTGAAATGGCCCATCATCATTTATAACTGGATATGTGAAGATTGCAGGACTTTAATTTAATCTATTCAGTTTTGGTTTTTGAAAAGGTTCTGTAACCTGAAATTTGTGTGATGTAGGTCTTGGCATGTTCTTCCGTACAGATGGCCACAGCTTTTAATACAAGAGTACCTGCAGTTACAGCCTTTCCCATTCATACTTCTCACTACCTGTATAATCTGCTTCCATTAGGACGCATCTGCCTATGGTACCTATAAACTATATATGAACACTTGGGAATATTCCTGTCCTCTACTTCTAAGTGATGTCCAAGAGATGTAACACCAGACCTTAAAAAACCCCAGAAATTTCAGATGTATAAAGCACAGCGGTTGGCAGCTGTTAACAAGTGGCTATGGAAATGTCTTATGAACAAATGTTAATGTAATGTTGGCAGACAAACACAAGCACAAACTATCTTGTATCTATCCTACATGTTTACAATGCCTGCAGTTATGCTAGGATTAAATTAATAATTAATCAGAACAAGCCAATAGAGTTTACTGAGATCCAGAGCAAAACAATGTTGGTGAGTGATGAGCAAGTTTTCCATATTTGTGTAGCCTGTTGCATTCTGGAGGTGGAGAGGTATTGATCTAATCTTACAACAATAAACAGAGCTAGACTTGGATATTAATACCCAGATGCCAGTAACTGCATACTTAAAAAAAGATACTTTTTCTATACATTTAATACTTTATCGGAATTTAATTTTCATTCCTGGAGAGCTGAGTTACGAACCTAAAGAAATTCATACGGAGTGCTTCTAATTTCTTTCTCAGATATTGTTCATGAGCATTACTCATGCAGCCAGCTACATACAGAGGATTAACAAAACAAATTATAATGGTTACCACAGGAATCCCCATATCTAGGATTTGAATTCATGGGCATATATGAACAGAACAATTACATTCCTGCTATACCAAGTCTCACAAGCTTTAAAGCATAACCAATTTACCAAAATTATCAAGCTGGAAAACAGATGCCAATGTTTACAGTCCTGTGAAATTAACAGCTAGCCATAAATACCAAAATATCGTAGCTTCAACTGATGTCTGAAGCACAAGCAGCCTTTGTCCCCCAGTGCAAGACATTTAACATAATTTGAAAGAATATATTTGACTGCAATGACTGGCTTTTCTTTATAATTTCTGCAAAGCACCCGTTAAAATGTTCCCATTAACAGGCTGTGTGATTTTTGCCTATTTTGCATAATATTGCTAAGAACAGCTCGTGTATCTTTATTACAATTCAATATTTTTATAATTTACCAGGGTAGGAATTATGTTCCAGTGCATCTGGAAAAACATTCAATTATACGTGGAATATCAGCTAAAGATGGTAATTTAATAGTTGAGGAAAGTAACCGTGGTTATACAAATACATGTTGTATATGAGAGTTTAAATAATTAAGTTCACAGATCCCAGTCGACAATCCATTGGAGCATTTGTAAAATAAAACACCAATGTTTAAACACTACAATAATCCAGGCCATTTTTCAATTATAAATGTTGCGCACGTGGCTGCTATATTTTGAAGATATCCAATTTAAAGAGGATAGAATTAAGGCATGAAGTGGAGAGTTGCAAAGGGGGTGAGTGACTGACTCTTCAAGTGCTTGTAAACCAGATACAAAAACCCTAAAAAGATGATACAAAATAAAGAAATCGGCAGCTAACAGCATTACGATATTTAAATCAATCTGGTAGGATTTGAGGTTTCACCATTTTAATACCAAAGAAACCGAGCCAGGTACATTTGAGAAAAAAAACTGAATGTGCCATGTAAACTAGACGTACAACAGAAATTGCAGTCTTAGATGACGCCAAAGGGACTTTTCTTAAATATAAAAGAGGTTATTTTCAATCCACTTCCATTTCTGTATTCCGGGTTTCCACAGGCTTTTGCTGCTCAGTTGGTTTGGGGTTGTCACCACCTGCTGCTGCAGATTCAGGCTTTAGATCAATCCCACTTTCCTCGTGCAATGGCCCATTGGCTTTATCCTTTTCAGGAAGTGGTTCCACTTTGGGCTTTGGCTTGTTAACAATGGGATCACATGTTGACTCCAGTTCCTAAATAAATTAGTAAATTGAGAACTTAAGAACAATGAAAACTTGCCTTAATCCAAAGTGGTCATTGCAATACTTTGTACTATACACCTAGTTCAGATTTTAATCTTTAAATACAATTTTTACATTTTTGAGATATACAGCATGGAAATAGGCCCTTCGTTCCCACTCATCGGTGCCGACCAAGATGCCCCATCTAATCTAGACCTATTTGCCCATTTTTGACCGATAGCCCTCTCAACCTGACCTATCCATGTATCTGTCCAGGTATCCTTTAAATGTTATTAGCGTACCTGTCAGCGTGTTCCATATCTCTTCCACATATCACACTGCTTCTCAGGTTCCTATTAAATCTTGCCCCTCTCACCTTAAATCTATGTCCTCTCGTTTTTCATCCCCCTACCCTGGGTATAGACTGTGCACATTCATCCTAGTTCCCGTATGATTTTATACACCTCTATGGGATCACACTTCAGCCTCTTGCTCTCCACGGAATAAAGTTCTTGCCTGTCCAATCTCTCCCTATAACTCAAGCCCTTGAGACCTAGCAACATCCTTGTAAATCTTCTCTGCACTCTTTCCTGCTACCTTTTCATATTTTCCAGATCTTTTCATTGATCATTCAATTAAATATCATAATTCACACCATTCTACTCTTACTAGCTCCATTATCCGAGTACCATCTCCCTCTTTCACCACAGATATGCCAATTTTCCACAAAGTATATCAAATTTATTTTCCAGTCATCACTAAATCTGTCTGACAAACGATGATAGCATTGCATTCAAGATTATAACAATGCTGCATAATTTTTTCAGCCAATTACCTTAAAATATATTTGACCTTCATCTATGTAGATTGTTCTTACATAAATATGATAAAAGGTAATCAATCTGAAACATTATCACACCACAGAGAGCACGAGTTTCATCTATTTCCAGTAAATTGTATTTGCGTTGGTGATTTTTTTTTGCATTCAAAAATATCTGGTATCCCCCAACAGCCTTCTCAGTGTATCCTGAAAAGTGTAGGTTCCTAATACCTTTTAAATTTGTTTTAAATTAAGCCCTCTTCCCAATAGATCACTGATTCCCAAAAGCTCACCAACAACTGAAACATGCTCAACGTAATCCCTGGAACTACATCCACTGGCATTAGTACGTCCTGCAGCATAAAAAGTTACACTTTTCCTCCCCTTTCGAATATTGTCGGGTATTACTTTGCCAGTCCACCCTTTGATTTAGCTCGATCTCGATTTAGCCAAAATACAATATTCCAACATTTTGCTGTTTACATACGAAAGTCAAACAGCAATAAGGTAACTCTAATGACAAGCGAGTTCTTCAGCTACAACAGTCAATTAAGAACACTGCATGGATTCCAGATACAGCAATACCATATAACGCCTTAAGGGGGGGGGGGGGGGGGGGGAGATGGTTCCCTTTATTGCTGTAGTGCTGGAGTAACTCAGCGGGTCGAGCAGCATTGCTGGAGAACATGGAAAGTGGACTTTGAGACCCTTCTTCAGATTGATTCAGTCTGTTGAGTTACTCCAGCACTTTGTATCATTTCACCTGATAACTAGGAGCAGAGACCCTGGTTTGCACTAGCGAGTCCTTCACCCACCGCACGTATCAGTGACACAGATGTAGCCCTGGGGACAGCACTTTCGTCAGGTCGCTGCCAACGACAATATGAGCTTGGTCACCGTGGGGCTCCTATCCTCACTCACCTGCTGCCACTTCCAAGGTGGAGTATGTTGGTGACTCCAGGGTAGGAGGCAGCAGTCAAGTGGGCAGTGGACAAAGCCACCACCGACACCAAGACGCAGCAGCTGATGAGAGGGGACGGAGCCCTGCGATGTCTAAGCACGTCCTGTCAGTGGCCCGAAGAATATGCTGTCCCCAGCCGGACCGTGCAGTCGATGAAGGGCTGGCTGGTGCACCTTGCAAGGCGGAGATGGGGTCAGAAGCCGGAGCTCTAACCCAGTGGTTCCCAACCTTTTTTAGCTCATGGCCCCCTTGGGATCTTTTAATTTTTCTGTGGCCCCCCCCCCGACATTATTAGCGGAAAAAACGTACTTCAATATTATAATATCTTCCATACAAATATCAGTGTCTATTCATTGCACATATATTCTCTTTTATTCTATTCCACAAACATCAAAAATATTTTGTGGGTTCAATAAAACAACCATTTATAATCATACATTAAAAATATATTTCAACTACATAGATTTAAATTTATTAGAACTGAAATTTAGGAGGCAACAGGGTGGTAGCTCTGTGGCCTCCTTCATTGAGCCGGTGGCCCCCTAAATCCCAAAATCTTTCTGTGGCCCCCCTGAAATTTGCCATGGCCCCTTTGGGGCCATATAGCCCCAGGTTGGGAATCACTGCTCTAACCGACCGGGAAGGCATTGCGAGCTGGGGGTGGTATCGGCAGGTCCGTCACTACATCCAAAACCTGTTATATAGGGGTCCATTAAAATGAGGATTAGCTGTAGTTTCAAAGCACCAACTGATCAGTCAAATGCAAATTATTCCTTCTTACCTTCACTTTGTTTATTATTTCAGCTACTTTCACAATGGGGTCCTGGAACACCATCTGGTTGTTCTGTGCAATCATTCTATTATTCATCCACTCCATGGAACTACTGACATTTTTTTCTACTTTTGCCATCTCCGCAGCATCAATATGCTCATAGTTTTCATCCTATTTGAAATATATATTTTAAATAACAAAAATTGTAAATTACTAGGATGTTGGAATTAATCTATCAAAAATCAGAATACCATTTTTCAACTTTTATGTTACTCAAAATCAAATTAATAGATGATTCAGACTCTAGGCATAAGCCATTATCAATGAAATAACATTCTGGCTTTGTGACAATCTACACAATACAATTTATTTGTCACTTGAACCTCATAGAGGCTCAAATGAAATGTTGTTTCTGCAGTCATACACACAAGAAAAAAAGACCCAAGACACAACACAATTTACACAGACATCCATCACAGCGCATCTCCTCCTCGCTGTGATGGAAGGCAAAAAAACGTATCTCTCCGCTGCACTCCCCATTCCCCTCCCGATGTCAGAGTCAAAGTCCCCGGCGGGCGATGGCAATTGTCCCGCGGCCATTAATGCCGCGCCGGGTGATGCAAGGCCCTGCTCCGGGTCTTGTTGTTGGAGCCCAACAACTTATACCAACTTTGTGTTAATATTGCTTAGTGCAGAACTTTGAATCGTATGTTCTTTTGGGGAAGAAGTCATGAAGGGGAATACTGCAATTGTGTTTCAAAGTATTACATTTAGGACAAAATACCTTATTTTTAAATGCATCTATGGTCTTCATGAAAAGCTGGATCTTTTTACCCAACTCATCAAATGCTTTTGGTCTCTCCTCATGTTCCTTGTATCGGTCCTGAACAGGTTGGCCAAGATTCTATAATATATTTTGAAAAAGTGGTTAAATGCTTTGCTTTCCTCATATTCTGTTTCGAAACTTTGAAACTCAGCAATTTCAATCTATATCTCAATTCACTATGCTTTCTCACGATTCTCATTCCTCGTATCCTTCATTCATTTATTTTATACATTTCCAGACCTATGTTTGCAGGAATGCGGTGACCATACCTCACGGGTCTCATTGCTACTTATTGTCAAATAGACAAGGCAAATTTCCAATCAATTCCTTGTATTGATTCCTACATTTATTCCCCTTACGCCCCCCCCCTCAGGTATTATGTGTTCACTCCAGAAAATTAAACTTAAATAGTTACACTTTTTAAAAAGTAAACTGTCTGACCTTTGATCCTTCATTCACCATAATATTTTTACAATCACAGATCTGTACAGCCAGATATTCACTTCACATTTTGATGCCCCACGCATTAAAATCATTATTCTCACCCTGGTCATTGCCTCTGCACAGCCCTTAAAATGTCACCCCTTATTTACAAATTACAGTTGAATAAATATGGACATCCAAGATGGCCCACAAAAACACTCACTCCTTCTGTTACCAGAAGGCATCCTTTATCCCAGGGGTTTCTTCATTCTTTGTTGAAATTGGTAGTCTTAAACTTCATCCCTACCGTATCCATCTACACTTCCAAGTGCATTGACAATTAAAATGTGCTATCCAATCAGCTGCCTCTCGCTTGCATCCCCTTCCCCAACCCACCAAGCAACATTTGTTTTCCACGGCACTGAAAACGTTTTCCATTTTCTCAGCACAAATATTGACCCATCTAATAGCCCTTTGATAATAATAATAACAATAATATCTTTTATTGTAATTGCACATAAGTGCAACGAGATTTGGGTTTGCAGCTTCCATCCAATGTCATAACTTAAATAACTAATAAAATTTAGATTTAGATACCCCGAGAAACATGGTTTGTGATTGCACTGCCACTCAATTTCTCTTCCTAGTTCTTAACACTTATGCCTGTGAATTATGCTTGCAGAACCCCCACCCCCCCCCACCCCCAGTACACCATCAAGTCTTAACCACCCTTTTCTTAAGGCCCTGGACAGGATTCCACTCATCTGGTTGCAGTCGGAGGCAGAGAATCGCCTACAGTGGATTCCTTTCCTACTTCTGGTTTCCCAAGGATGTTGTCTTAGTACACTCTTAACTTTCATTTACTTGCTGGCGATCAGCAATGAGTGAAAATACAAATTGTTGCAGGCATGACTGGAATAAGTGTAATCTCAGAACAACTGTGCACTTTTCAGAAAGGTAAAACTATACCAAATAGTGTCGCGTTGGCCAGAAACTGCAAAAGAAAACTAACATAAATTCACTAAAAATGCACCTCACTTCAATATTTTTATTGTGCACAACAAGGAATTTCCCAGTCTAAACTGAATGAGTGCTGAAATTGTATTGAAATCATCTGCTAGTAGAGTCATTATGTGCAAGATAACAGCAAAATAATGAATTCTCGGGGCTAAGTATTGTTGATTAGCAAAAGTTCAAAAGCATTTGTACTCCATGAATGACAATTGATCTTGAAAATATGCAAATATAAAAATGGCGCTCATTGCCCAGAACATAGAACGGTACAGCACAGGGACAGGCCACCCAGCCCACAATGCCGGTGATAAACATGATATAAAGTTAATCGAATCTTGTATGCCTACATATGATCCTTATCCCTCCATCTAGTGTATAACCACGTGCATCTAACTAAAAGCCTTTTAAATGCCACTATCATACCTGCCACTTCCACCACCTCCGACAGTGCATTCCAGGCACCCAGCATTCATTTTGCCGCCCTCACCTTGAAATAAGGGCGGCAGTGATGCCTTACAGTGCCAGAGACCCGGGTTCAGTCCTGACTATGGATGTTATCTGTAGAGAGTTTTGTACGTTCTCCCTGTGACTGTGAGGGTTTCCTCCGGGTGATCCAGTTTCCTCCCACATTCCAAAGAATTTGGAATTTAGAATTATATGTCACATCATAACCAATGTGTTATTTTAGATACATTATCACCATTATATGTAGCTGTCAATTTTTCACAGCCACTTACCACAAAATACAAAAAACACCAACCAGTCTAGTTTTGGTCACCCCAATTTATAGGTACATTTTGGCACAGCACCAGAACTCTCCTAATAATTTGGAAAGATCTAATATCCATATAAATAAGCTGAACAACAAATTATATACTTGTAAAATTAAAAAAAATCCAGCTAAAGTATTGTAGTAAAGTAAAGAAATAAAAAGCTAAAGATGTAAAAAAAGATGAAAATAGTTTTCTGATAAGAATTTAAGAAAAACTCAAGATGCTATCTAAAGAAAGGCAGCCTCAACAATGTAGACTTGCATTAGCATGCTCCACTTTCCTCACACATTCCAAAGATCTACACGTTTGTAGGTTAATTGCACTTGGTAAATTTGTCCCTAGTGTGTAGGATAGAACTAGTGTAGGGGGTGATTGCTGGTCGGCATGAAGTCGGTGGGTGGGCCGAAGGACCCATTTCATGCTGTATCTCTAAACAAAACCTATCCCTCTAGTCTTTGACATTTCCATCCTGGGAGAAGCGTTCTGACTGTCTACCCTATCTATGCTTCTCATAATTTTATATACCCATCAGGTGTCCCCTCAACTTCTAACATGCTTGAGAAAACATTCCAAGTTTGCCCAACCTCTCCTGATAGGTAATGTCCTCTATTTCAGGCACCATTCTGGTAAACCGCTTCTGTACCCACGCCAAAACCACCACGATTTTTCTGTAACCTTTTCTGCACCCTCTCCAAGGCCTCCACATCCTTCCATAACTGCGCACAATATTCCAAATGTGACCTAACCAGAGTCCTATAAAGATGTAACATGATATCCTATCTCCTGTACTCAATGCCCCAAGCTTGTGTTGCCACTGTGGACTTGGACTCCAAGATCCCTCTGTACATCAACCATTAACTGGGGTGGGAGATTGCAACCTTCATGTAACCCTGTTTCAACGAATGCAATCAACCTGGCGTGCACAATCAAGTAAGATCAAATAGAACAAGTAGTCCTACAATTTAGGCTGTGCACGCCTTACGCAAGAAGAACCATTAACTATATACTTTACCCTTACATTCGACCTCCCAAAGTACAACACCTCACACTTGCTCTCTACAGAATTAATGATCCAAAAGATTAGACAAGTTTGAGCATTATTTATTAACTCATTTCATTTTCAGCATCTGACAAATGTCATCAGAAATACTTTGAATGAAGATGCAGTAGCTGTACCTTTAGGTCATTTAGTTTATCAATATAGACTTGTTTAGGCTGATCCTCTCCATCTTCATACAGCCAATTTTCAGTGTCTTCCAACAACTGTGTGAACTTTTGTTTATCCTGAAAAGCAAAAGACAAATAGGATTTCATATAAATTTTCCACGTGAAGGTTATTTAGTGCAATACAATCTGTTATGATCTTTTAAATGACATTTCTGAAAAATTTTACGACATAGTTCTGTGACAAAGGCTGAACTAGGTGTTACTCAGCCAGTTCCAAAGGTAGATAATTTAATATTTAATTGCACTGCGAGATGTTGTGTGCCAATGTACTGTCAAGTTTCCTACATTAAAACCTCCGTTACATACTTTTCTGTAAAGTGCTTTAGGACATAAAGGTTTTAAAAAGTATCCAGTTGTGGAAATGAGTTGTTCATTTCCACAACTCATCTCAATGCAGTAAAAACAATGTGTAGATTACTAACATCAATCATTATTCAGTTAGGTTACAATGGACACTGTACTTTTTATCATTTAAAAATCAATTGTATAGGTATATGGACGGGAAAGGAATGGAGTGTTATGGTCTGAGTGCAGGTACATGGGACTAGGTGAGAGTAAGTCTTCGGCACGGACTAGAAGGGCCGAGATGGCCTGTTTCCGTGCTGTAATTGTTATATGGTTATATGTTTTTTTTATATGGTACTTGAAACAGCATTAAGTACCCCATGAAAAAGTTTTAAATTATTGAATAAATATGTTGCTTTAGTCTCATTACAATTTCATATGTGCAATCAGGAAGGAATCTCAATACATTTTGTAATTTAGAATATCATTATCATCAATTTGTATTTCTACTTCCCAGAAGATAAAAAATATTGGGGAAACATTTCTCAACAAAGCAGCTTGTATTTAGAATTATCTGTCACATCATAACCAATTTGTTATTTTAGATACATTTTGGCACAGCACCAGAACTCTCCTGCTCTTCTAGTAATTTGGAAAGATCTAATGTCCATATAAATAAGCTGAACCTATTTATAATTTTAATATTATAATTTATAATGGTGGTGGCCGTCGGTAACGCCAATGGCGGGGTTGTGCAGTCTCAATTCTGGCGAGTTGTGACATGGCTCACGAGTCCAATTTGTGAAGCGCACCCTCGAGGACAGTGGGGGCAGATGAAGGTCATTGCTGGCGGGTTCTGGGCGGCAACCTTCTTCCTCTCCCTGGCTTTAGTAAATGGCTCTAGGCGGCGCTCCTCAAAGCTGCTGGCTGCTGTTCGCACTGCTGCGCGCCAGTGTGTCCTGTCGCTGGCGCAGGCTTTCAGTTGCTTGGGCGCAAGACCACAATAGTGGAGATGGTCTTTGAAGCAATCTTTGTACCTGGGATGCCCATGGTTCTATTGTTTCTGGGAGAGCACACCGTAGAAGACTTGTCGAGGCATGTGGGTTTCATCCATCCTGATGACGTGCCCAGTCCATCGGAGCTGTGCTTTGATGATCATTGTCTCGATGCTTGTGAAGCTGGATCTGTCCAATACTTCTAGGTTGGGTACTTTTCCTGTCAGCAAATGGCATGATGGACCGTAACAAGCACATACGGAACTTCAAGTTGACGTATGTGACTCCCATACAAGGTCCACGTTTCACAGCCATAGAGCAGGCTAGAAAGCACAACTGCTTTGTGCACTTTGAGTTTAGTCGACAGCTTGATGTTGTGGCGGTTCGTGTTCGCAGTCGTCCAAGTGCTTGACTGGCTTTGCTGATTCTCGTTGAGATTTCCATGTCCAAGGAGCCATCAGATGATATTACACTTCCCAAGTATTTGAAGGAGTCAACGGCTTTCACCTGTGTGCTGTCAATATGTCACATGGGGGCAGTGCTGGAGAGTCTGGAGCCGGCCAGTGGATGACTTCCGTTTTGCTGAAGCTGACTGAGACCAAACGCCTGCGTTGCTTCCGCAAATTTGGTCACAATGAACTGCAGGTCAGACTCCTCGTGAGCCATGAGGGCGCAGTCATCCGCAAAATGGGCTTCAAGAATGAGCCGTTCGGGCATCTTGGTTTTATAATATATAAGTTTTATAATATGATTACAATAAGTACTTGCAAAATTAAAAAAAAGTATTGCAGGAATAAAGAAATAAAAAGGTAAAGATGTAAAAAAAGATGAAAATAGCTTTATAAGAGCTTGTTAGGAAAATCTCAGATGCTATCTGAAAAAAAGTCTCAAAAAGACAGCTACATTAACATGCTAAAAAACCTCTGACTTGGGAATAGTGTTCTCTGAAGCAAGTGGATATCAGGATGCTTCAACAATACATAGATATCTATATACAAACAATAAATAGACTTGCAAAGCATTATACAGTAAACACTCACTCTAACGGTACCATGGGGGGGGGGGGGGAGGAGGGAGGGGGGAAGAGAAGAAATTATGTCCGTTATTGCCGATTGTCCACTATAACCAAGTAGGTTATTATCAACATATGTAGTTGAAAATAAGAACTGCAGGTGATGGTTAAGACACTCAAAAAGACAAAGTGCTGGAATAACTCAGCGGGCCAGGCAGCATCTGTGGAGAACATGGATAGGTGACGTTGGTACGCTTCTTCACAATAATTAAGTCTGCCGAGTTCCTCCAGCACTTTGTGACGTTTCATCTTAAAACATGGCGCCGATGCTGCTGGTCAGCACCAGTGATCCCTTCTTCACCGGTTCACGTGGCTGTTGTGGCTCACATTGTAGCCTCTGGGGATAGCGCTTTCTTCAGGCTGCTGCCTGGACAAGACACACTGTCACCTTGGGCCCCCTCGCCAGCTGTCACTTCTTCCTGTGTTTTGTTCCTTCCTCACTCCACTGTCTCCTCCTCCCATCACTTTGTCCGCTCCACCATTGCCGCCTCCGCATCCTCCCTTCCCCACCACCCCCTCAATCACAAACATCTTCCAAGATGGAGTATGTTGGCAACAACAGGGAGAAGGTGGAGGTAACGGGACGAGGAAGAGGCCACGTGGACAAAGCGACATCGGGCTGACGGAAGAAGTGTCAGTTGGTGTGGGGGGGGGGGGGGGGGGGGGGGAGGAAGGGGAAGCCAAGGCGACGGAGCATGTCCTGTTGTTGGCAGCAGCTTGAAGGAAGCACTGACCACGGGGCTACAATGTGAGTCGCAACAATAACTATACCATGCAATGGGTGAAGGGCTCGCTTGCACACCTTGTGACCCTGGGGTGGTGTTGGAAGCCATGGCTGTAAGCGGAGGGGAGATGGTGCGATCTGGGAGTGGCTTTGGCAGGACCGACCACTATAACCAAAATCCGTTATAAAGGGGTCTGTTAAAATGAGGGTTTCATTTCAATATGGGTTTCAGCAAATATTTGGACACAAGGAACTGCAGATGCTAGAATTTTTAACAAACCTGTGCTGGAGTAACTCAGATGGTCAGACACATCTATGGAAGGATTGGACAGACACCAGTCGGGACTGAAGGTACCCAACCCAAAATGTCACCTGTCCATTCCCTCCACTGCTGCCTGATCCGCTAAGTTCCTCGAGCACTTTGTGTTTAGAAATGGAGAGGCAAGGGTAAATGAACAATCTAATTTTGTCCTCGATGGATGGTGGGAGCAAGATCCCATTACAAATGTTACCATTTTTTTCCTTTCATTTTGTCACCATCTATGTTTAAGTGAAATAATGTCCTCTGTCAAGGTACTTATATATATATATACATACAGCCTTTGGAAGACATGATCCATAATACTAGGAAGACATATGCATTTCAGCCATCAAACTCAATATGGTTTGATAAATGAATAAGTATGTACACGTACAAGGAATTTGCCTTGGTGCTCCGCTAATAACACGACATAAAGTAAACAATTAAGAATAAAGCATAAAACATTAAGAATACAACATTATAGTTTAAACATGTGAATGAAATAAAATACCAGAGCAAAAGGAGGCTACAGACATTTGGTTATTGAGTAGAGCTACTACTCGTGGAAAAAAGCTGTTTTTACGTCTGGCTGGGGCAGCTTTGACAGTCCGGAGTCACCTTCCAGAGTCAAGTACTTCAAAGAGTTTGTGGCCAGGGTGGGAGGGGTCAGAGATGACCTTACCCACTCGCTTCCTGGCCCTTGCAGAGTAGTTTGTCAATGGGGGGGGGGGGGGGGAAACGTTGCTTCCAACAACCTTCTCAGCTGATCGTACGACTCACTGTAGCCTAACTAGCATATAGAACTGATACTTACTGCTTCATTGATGAATTTTTCATAAAGTCCACACAATTTGTCTCTAATCTCGTACACATATTCTTCGACAGCATTTTTGGCATCAATTCTTTCTTTTTCAAGTTTATCCTGCATGATCATCTTTCCCTGAAAAAGTTGACAATATTAGCATTCACACATTTTAATTAATATAATTGCAATACTCTCCCAAACTCGTAAATTTAGCCTTTGGTATTTATCAATCAATATACTTTAAAAAAAGAGAAATATGAAATGAATATTATCTTTAATAAATCAGACTGATTCCATTGTGGGCAAATACGGCTTGAGGTGTAGAGGTTCTGATACAGCATTCAAGGTCACGAGTGATTAGTTTCCTCTCTAATTCTTTAGGATGCCAAGGTAGCTGCTAAATTTGAGGCACAATTGGCAGTCTCCGTTACAAGTGTTTTACTAGGCAGGTAAGGGTGTTGATTGGGAGGTTCTTTACTCTGCCTCTGTGGTCCCATAGATATACAAAATACTCGGTGGCTTCCCTTAATGTTTCACTTTGAAAGATCATGGGTCAATGATCCCCAAGAGTCAATGAAAATGTTCCCCCCCCCCCCCCCCCCTTTGAGAACATTCCTATAAATCTTTTTTGTTCTGGAAATGTCCTGCGAAGACAGACTGGCCATTTCAACAGTTTTGCATCAATCAAGTGGAAAAGTTTACTCATCCATTCCTGTAAATATCAAACTAGAGTAACAATAATGGATTGCCATAATAATCAATTTCATTGCAGGATAACAGCAAATCAGTCTAGTTGTCATTCTTGATCAACCTGTCCCATATGTGACTCTAGTCCATGCTTTTGCAATGGACTCTTAACTTTTCAAGTTTTACAAAGCTAATCAATTAAAAAACTGGTATAATTCAAGACAGCATCACACTACAATCTTGGGCAACAAAGGATTTGAGTGCAAGAGTAGGGGCAACAGATGATGATGAATATAGTTATACCCATTATTCACACAGCTGGTTCTTGAATTTCAAGGTATTAGAGCATTCAGAATGTATTTAGACCACATCTTTTCCACATTTTGTTATGTTACAGCCTTATTCTAAAATGTTTTTTTTTCTAAATTCTAAAAAAAAATTTATTCATCAATCTACACACAGTACCCCATAATAAAAAAGAGAAAACAGGTGTTTAGAAATGTTTGCAAAGTAATTAAATAGAAATAACTGAAAAATCACATTTACATAAGTATTCAGACCCTTTACTCAGTATACTTTGTTGAGGCAATGTGGGTATGACGCTACAAGCTTGGCACACCTGTATTTGAGTAATTTTTCCCATTCTTCTCTGCAGATCCTTTCAAGCTCTGTCAGGTTGGATGGGGAGCGTCAATGCACAGCTATTTTCAGGTTCCTCCAGAAATAGACAATAGGTACAGGAGTAGGCCATTCGACCCTTCTAGCCAGCACTGCCATTCAATGTGATCATGGCTGATCTTCCACAATCAGTACCCCGTTCCTGCCTTCTCCCCATATTCCCCGACTTCGCTATCTTAAATAGCCCTATATAGCACTCTCTTGAAAGCATCCACAGAACCAGCCTCCACCACCCTCTGAGGCAGATAATTCCACAGACTCACAACTCTGTGTGAAAAAGTGTTTCCTCATCTCCGTTCTAAATGGCTTAGCCCTTATTCTTAAACTGTGGCCCCTGGTTCTGGATTCCCCCAACGGAAACATGTTTCCTGCCTCTAGCATGTCCAAACCCTTAATAATCTTGTATGTTTCAATAAGATCCTCTCTCATCCTTCTAAATTCCAGTGAATACAAGCCGAGTCGCTCCATTCTTTCATCATGCGACAGCCCACCATCCCGGGAATTAACCTCATGAACCTACGCTGCACTCCCTCAATAGCAAGACGGTCCTTCCTCAAATTAGGGGACCAAAACTGCACACAATACTACAGGTGTGGTCTCACTAGGGCCCTGTACAACTGCAGAAGGACCTTTGCTCTTATACTCAACTCCTCTTGTTATGAAGGCCAACATGCCATTTGTTTTCTTCACTGCCTGCTGTACCTTTCATTGACTGATGAACAAGGACCCCCAGATCCTGTTGTACTTCCCCTTTTCCCAACTTGACACCATTTAGATAATAATCTGCTTTCCTGTTTTTGCTATCAAAGTGGATAACCTCACATTTATCCACATTAAATTGCATCTGCCATGCAACTGCCCACTCACCCAACCTGTTCAAGTCACCCTGCATTCTCATAGCATCTTGCTCAGTTCAATCGGGTTCAAGTTCAATCAGGCTTTGGCTGGGCCACTCAAGGACATTCACAGACTTCTCACGAAGCCACTTGGCTGTTGTCTTGGCTGTGTGCTTAGGGTCAATGTCCTGTTGGAAGGTGAACTTCCGCCCCAGTCTGAGGTCCAGAACGTTCTGGAGCAAGTTTTCATCAAGGATCTCTGTACTTTGCTCCGTTCATCTTTCCCTCGATCCTGACTAGTCTCCCAGTTCTTGCCACTGAAAAACATCCCCACAGCATGATGCTGCCACCACTACGCTTCACTGTAGGTATGGTAATAGCCAGGTGATGAGTGCTGCCTGGTTTCCTCCAGATGTGACGCTTGGCATTCAGGCAAAAGAGTTCAATCTTGGTTTCATCAGACAAGAGAATCTTGTTTCTCATGGTCTGAGAGTCCTTTACGTGCCTTTTGGCAAACTCCAAGCGGGCTGTTATGTGCCTTTTACTGAGGAGTGGCTGCTGTCTGGCCACTCCACCATAAAGGCCTGATTGGTGGAATGCTGTAGATATCGTTGTCCTTCTGGAAGGTTCTCCCATCTCCACAGAGGAACTCTGGAGCTCTGTCAGAGTGACCATCGGGTTCTTGGTCACCTCCCTGACCAAGGCCCTTCCCCCGATTGCTCAGTTTGGCTGGGCTGCCAGCTCTATGAAGTGTCCTGGTGGTTCCAAAGTTCTTCCATTTATGAATGACAGAGGCCACTATGCTGCTCGGGACCTGGAATGCTGCAGAAATTGTTTTAATCCCTTCCCCAAATCTGTGCTCGACACAATCCTGTCTTGGAGGTCTACGGACAATTCCTTCGTCTTCATGGCTTGGTTTTTGCTCTGACATGTACTGTCAACTGTGGGACCTTATATAGACAGGTGTGTGCCTTTCCAAATCATGTACAATCAATTTAATTTACCACTGGTGGACTCCAATCAAGTTGTAGAAACATCTCAAGGATAATCAATGGAAACAGGATGCACCTAAGCTCAATTTTGAGGGTCTGAATACTTACATAAATGTGATATTTCAGTTATTTCTTTTTAATTACTTTGCAAAAAATTGTAAACATCTGTTTTCGCTTCTTCATTCTGGGGTATTGTGTGTAAATTGATGATAAAAAAAAAAAAAAGATTTTAATCCATTTTAAAATAAGGCTGTAAAGTAACAAAATGTGGAAAAAGAGAAGTTCCCTTTTGAACACAGGGGTCTGAATACGTTCTGAATGCACTGTATATCCAGCGTTTAGGCATTAATAAAGCAGTTAATAAAATGGTTAATTCACAATTATGGGCAATATTTTTTCTAAAAATATAGCGAGCATCCAACAGGGCACATACCTCATTTTCAATATAATTGTTGAGATGATCCTGAACAAGCTGTTTGGGAAGTTCACTTTTGATCACCAATTCCACACTCTTCACTTTTATTTTGGGTTTTTGATCTTTACTTTCTACAGCTGGGTCATTCTGCAGAAAATTAAAGTTATGAAAGACATATCATAGAAACTGGAATTTTTGTGTGAGAAATGTGTAGTTTTACCAACTTTTTCTTCAGAATCTGTGCTTGGAATTTGAGAAACATCATTCTGCTCTTCATTTTGATCTTTTTGCTGCGAATGTACTTCTTCCTGATCAACTTGCATTGTGCCCTTAAAAAGAAAACAATTTAATATAAATACAATGATTAGAATAGCAAACAAGCATACAGGTTATTATATATTATAAAGTAAAGTAAAGTAAAGTAGCCTTTATTGTCATTCAGACCTTGTGGTCTGAACGAAATTTTGTTGCCTTGCAGTCCTACATATAGTAAAAAATGGCAATAACATACAAAAAACACAAATTAACATCCACCACAGTGAGTTGAATAATCCTCACTGTGATGGAAGGCAAAAGTCTTAAGTCTGTCTCTTCCCTTCTTATTCTCCCTGTGCGCCGAGGCGATCCAGGCTTCGGATGTTGTGACCCCGCCGGGCGATGGTAAGTAATGTCATAAGTAATGTCATTACATATTATAACAATAATATGTAATAATATCTAAAACTCATCTTGTTTGTGATTTTATCTGCGTGCATATCTACTCCCGGAACTACGCCAAAACGGTATACGATAGCACTACAATTTTTTGACCAACTTAATCACAATTGTCTTGTGGTGTGTTTTTATCGTATCGTTCAGATTGATGTTATATTTTACATTATTCACATTTTTAACTTTACAAAATCCAGTTTGAGAAAAAATCTGTTAGCAGCTATGTCACAATAGGATTCATTTACATAATCTGCCCCTCAGCAGTGTTCCACCCAGTGCAATGAGAGATTTGTTACATTGTCGTAAGGAGAGGGAGTGGGGGGACGAGAAATGTTATTGACATTTTAAACTTTATAAAAAACACTTTTCAAACCACTTTTCCACTGGCCCTGCCTGTCAGCCGCGTTTGACGTAACAATGGGGTCCCAAATTTCATTTTGTTTAAATAAAAGCGGCATGTTTGATTTTTCGCGTGTACTTGCCTTGCCTCACGGCTTCACGGGTAATTTTTATTTTATTTTACAACCGCCTCCACGGGTCCTCTCTTCAATTTATTAACTTTAACTTAATTTCTGCCGTCAACGGTAGCCACGCATGCGCAGTTTGGTGGAATATTGCGTTGGGGGAGCGGGCCAAACGGGTCCACACTTGTTTTTAATAAAACATCAATGTAACAAATATAAACGAGCAAAGTATTCACTGTGTTAATCCTCCGAAATTTAAACTTGGCTTACACGGAATAAACAATTCATTAAGTGCGCAATGCATTTTAATAAAATTGATTATTTAAATTTAAAATTTGTCAGGTTGAACAAAGTAATTACAAATTATCATGTACAACCATAGGTTTAAACACTTATCTCTGTTCAAATTCTGATGAAGTCTTCTGTTAACACCAAGGATGGAATGCAAAATCATTTCACTTAATCCGTTTATTGCCCTTATACTACAAATTTGTGCTGACCTAATGAAACACCAAATTCTGCTTGTTAGAATGTTATGAGTAGTTTTAACGCCGGGATTCTGTTGCAACTTCTATTGCTTTCTATTCTTGAAACCACAGTAAACAACTTTTAGATTACCGCTTTCTTATTTAAAAACTGGTATTAAAGTAAATCAGAATGAAATCCTTCAACTTGGCAATTCCATTGTAATTTGATCAAAATTATAGCCAATTAGTGTAAGGCATCAGTAACTTTGGTGCAATAGTTAATTTAGTTGGGAATTGCTGCAACAGCTATTACTACCCTATTAGTAAAATAGCCTTCAATACTAGTTCAATCTGATATTATTGTTTCATTCAATTTGCAATGTCTCAATTTAGAGCCGGATAATTTATTTGTCTGTACTAAGTTGGCAACAAGGGAGAAGTCAGCTGGAAATCAACAGTTGAGAAATATTTATAGTTCCACGCATGTCAGGGTGACAGTTCAGCAGAACAGGACTGAAGTTGAGATTCCCCCAGGACAGTCCCTGGTGAGACAAATACTTGGAAAATTACTAAAAACAAAGAAGGTTTAGGAAATTTAAAGGAGTTCAAGCAAATAATACCCCTTTCAGAGGACATTAATAAAAAACAAGGCTCCTTCAGCAACTTGCATTTAATTGGCGTTTCTACTTCCAGAAACAAGGCAGCAAAAAAATGCAAAATGTGAATTTCAAAACTGAAAACTCCAGCTATTTTGTACACCATACCTGATCATCAATTTTTGCATTTGCTGTGTCCCGTGATAGTTGTTCTGTTTCCATTGGAACATCGTCAATCTGACCACTGTCTGCTTTCTGTTTTTCAATCAGTGATGCACTGGACACATTGAAAATACCATGGATATTGACTCGAACTTTAACTTTCACTTTTGAACATTCACCATCATTTTGAGGAGTCACATTCTGAACAGTAAACCGACCTGATTAAAAAAAACAATTATATTGCAAGGATTAAATTAATTACTACTACGGTTCTTAGAAAAGAAAAATAGAAACAGGTGCATTAGACAATTTGGCCTTTGCACCTGATCCACCATTTCAATAAGATCATATATGATCTTTTACCTCAACGCCCTACTCCTGTACTAACCCTATATGCCTCGATTCCCTAATATCCATGACGAGGTCTGACCAGGACTCTATATTACAGCAGTGAAAGGTTTTTACTCTTGCACTCAAATCGTTTTGCAATAAATGTGATATTTCTCTTGGAAGTTCTTTTCCAATGGTGGTCCTGCTTGTTTACTTCTGGAATTTATCTCTTTATTCCACATTTAGCCCTTTGTTCCATTGCTAAGATGAGATCTGAAGTCAAGTGGTTGTGCAAAATCAAATTAATTGGTGGTGAACAGTTTTCCATGAGCAAGTGCCACCTGACAAAACTGTTGCCGACACCCTCCGTAATGTCGCTGGCGAATGACTAATCTGATTGGGTGGAATTAACTCAAGAGCTTAGTTCAGCATGTTTTATTTTCATACGTCTCGAAACAGAACAATGAAATTCTTACTTGAAGGACGGCATTAGATGTCCTACTTTTTTTGTGCAGACCTAAGCATCTTTCCACTTTATCACGCAAATATGAGTATTCTGGAATACTACTGGAATTGCTAGCCTGCTGGCAAGGCCATTTCCAAACTATGAATCATCATTTCACTTAAGTTATCTGATCCATAACCTTTGCTGCATCAGTGCTGTTTCATTGAGTATCATGGTGGAGTGAACTTAACCAGCTGCAGGCACATATTTATGGTAGAGAGGAGCCAGACATGAAGCCAAGTTGGATAACCCACTGCGCAATTCTGGCTATAATTTTAAAAGCCGAGTCTCACGTTGCGAGTTGACACAAGAGGTACCCCGAGTTAAAACCCATGGTAATAACGTACGAAACTCATGGACGCAATGTAGAGACTAGTGGCGCTAACGGCAGGTACTCGTGAAACTTGTCAACTCTTGCAAAAAATAAAACATGATTAAAATTTTCCACGAGTCAATTTTACTCTTGTGGTTAAAAATTGAAACATTAACTCGTTGTAATAACGTAGTGGCAATAGGGACATCTGCATTAAAGTAGAGTGGTGGGATTTAACTCGGGGTACCTCTTGTGTCAACTCGCAACGTGAGACTCAGCTTTAATATGTTGGGACCCAGCAGTCTTGCAACCTCTTTTTCTCTGTTTACTTGCCCACCACTATTCAAGACCAGAAGGGGCAAGATTAGAGCTTAAGTGTAGATCACTTAACTGTTTATTGCACCCCATTTTTGTTAAGTTTCAGCTTTGTCTGGTCACCACTTAAATGTCTGTTGTTGCTTCCACCCTGCACTTCACTGGTGTATTGAGCACTGATCTTTTGGGCTCGATTGAGCAAAAAAAAATTTTTTTTTTAAATGCCAGGGCACAGGTCACTTATTCTGACATGATTGTAAGGATTCTAAGTGCCTCATAGATACTCAATTTTGAGCTGCCAGATCTGTTAAGTCTATTCTATTTAACATATCAGTTATATTAGTTAAAACAAATGTAGGTCCCTTGCAGTCAGAAACAGGTGAGTTGATCATGGGGAACAAGGATATGGCGGACCAATTGAATAACTACTTTGGTTCCGTCTTCACTAAGGAAGACATAAATAATCTGCCGGAAATAGCAGGGGACCGCGGATCAAAGGAGATAGAGGAACTGAGTGAAATCCAGGTTAGTCGGGAAGGTGTTAGTCGGGAAGTGGTGTTGGGTAAATTGAATGGATTAAAGGCCGATAAATCACCAGGGCCAGATAGGCTGCATCCCAGAGTACTTAAGGAAGTAGCTCCAGAAATAGTGGATGCATTAGTGATAATTTTTCAAAACTCTTTAGATTCTGGAGTAGTTCCTGAGGATTGGAGGGTAGCAAACGTAACCCCACTTTTTAAGAAGGGGGGGGAGAGAGAAAACGGGGAATTACAGACCAGTTAGTCTAACATCGGTAGTGGGGAAACTGCTAGAGTCAGTTATTAAAGATGGGATAGCAGCACATTTGGAAAGTGGTGAAATCATTGGACAAAGTCAGCATGGATTTACGAAAGGTAAATCATGTCTGACGAATCTTATAGAATTTTTCGAGGATGTAACTAGTAGAGTGGATAGGGGAGAACCAGTGGATGTGTTGTATCTGGACTTTCAGAAGGCTTTCGACAAGGTCCCACATAAGAGATTAGTATACAAACTTAAAGCACACGGTATTGGGGGTTCAGTATTGATGTGGATAGAGAACTGGCTGGCAAACAGGAAGCAAAGAGTAGGAGTAAACGGGTCCTTTTCACAATGGCAGGCAGTGACTAGTGGGGTACCGCAAGGCTCAGTGCTGGGACCCCAGCTATTTACAATTTATATTAATGATCTGGATGAGGGAATTGAAGGCAACATCTCCAAGTTTGTGGATGACACTAAGCTGGGGGGCAGTGTTAGCTGTGAGGAGGATGCTAGAAGACTGCAAGGTGACTTGGATAGGCTGGGTGAGTGGGCAAATGTTTGGCAGATGCAGTATAATGTGGATAAATGTGAGGTTATCCACTTTGGTGGCAAAAACAGGAAAGCAGACTATTATCTAAATGGTGGCCGATTAGGAAAAGGGGAGATGCAGCGAGACCTGGGTGTCATGGTGCACCAGTCATTGAAAGTAGGCATGCAGGTGCAGCAGGCAGTGAAGAAAGCGAATGGTATGTTAGCTTTCATAGCAAAAGGATTTGAGTATAGGAGCAGGGAGGTTCTACTGCAGTTGTACAGGGTCTTGGTGAGACCACACCTGGAGTATTGCGTACAGTTTTGGTCTCCAAATCTGAGGAAGGACATTATAGCCATAGAGGGAGTGCAGAGAAGGTTCACCAGACTGATTCCTGGGATGTCAGGACTTTCATATGAAGAAAGACTGGATAGACTTGGCTTATACTCGCTAGAATTTAGGAGATTGAGAGGGGATCCTATAGAAACGTACAAAATTCTTATGGGGTTGGACAGGCTAGATGCAGGAAGATTGTTCCCGATGTTGGGGAAGTCCAGGACAAGGGGTCACAGCTTAAGGATAAGGGGGAAATCCTTTAGGACCGAGATGAGAAGAAACTTTTTCACACAGAGAGTGGTGAATCTCTGGAACTCTCTGCCACAGAGGGTAGTTGAGGCCAGTTCATTGGCTATTTTTAAGAGGGAGTTAGATGTGGCCCTTGTGGCTAAAGGGATCAGGGGGTATGGCGAGAAGGCAGGTACGGGATACTGAGTTGGATGATCAGCCATGATCATATTGAATGGCGGTGCAGGCTCGAAGGGCCGAATGGCCTACTCCTGCACCTATTTTCTATGTATCTATGTATATAATGCAATACACAAATCCTCCATGTGAATATAGGACTTCCTCCTCAATAATTGCAATGATTCCTGCCATGGAGAGATGTGTCCTTGGCAGACAGCATGCTAAAGACAAATTCAAGTTGGAACTTACGTTACCCTGCCACAAATACACTGACAGGAATGTCCTTCAGGATTCAGCCAATATATTTACTGGTGCAGCAATATACTCCTTAGTCTGCGTGCACATGGTGCCTTTGTTGTTTTCAGTGTTTCTTGAAGTATTGTTTAAAATGGAAGAACCATACTCCAGCTGAGGATAGGTGGCAAAAAGGTGGTTTTCTCACTCATTCAACCCAATGCAATGAGATTCATTTCAAACATTTTTTTCCTAAGAACAGGTTGAGGATGTCTACCACAATCATGCCAACTCTGGTGGGGCAGTCAGGGTGGAAGGACAGGACATTTGGCTAAGATGCAATTTTGAAAAACAAGAGATTTTTATTTTCTGAAGAGACGCAAGACAAATCAGTTTTCCCAATTTACAAACCAGTCATCATACGTTTGTGAAAAGAATCAGAAGGATGACTAGTTTGGGTAATTTTGACAAGACTGCATTGGGCGTTTAGATCTTTGCTTCATGGACACCTCATGTCTTTCTCTTTACTGTACGCAAATGAATTGGCTGGCCATTAAGTGTAGTTAAAGAATAAAACATTGCAAGGAGGATACATTTATTTCCTTACAAACACAATGGATTTTTAATTACAATCTGTTTGTTTAATTGTCACCATTACTATTATATCATTAACTGAACTTATGTTCCCATCTGCCATTGTAGTATTTGACTTCATGTCTCTCGGTTGTTCGTCTGGGCACTCGATTTCAAGCCTAGCAATTTACCTTCTGCACCACAATATCTCATAATCTTACTGTTTGGCGAGTCATGTCGTGTATGAGCAAGTCATACAAATCCTCTAGTGGTAAAGATGGAATGGACACAAGAAAGTTTGTGTAGGTTTTTGAGCAACAAATCTGACAACAGTGAACAGAAGATGCCATTTCATCTTCCCTTATGAGAATCACATTGGGTATTCTTGTTTTTGTGTAATAAATTGTGAACACTTGAGACTGGTGAGTCTAATGAGTCTTACCTATTTTGGAATCTGGATAGTAGAGCTCCCGTGGATTACTGTAGAATGCATCCAGGTCAAAAGGCTCCTTTTTGTAGAAAGTGATGACTTTTGAGAATGGTGTTGGATGATTTTTGCTGAAAACTTCATATTCTCTGTAAATAGTAAAACTCAAGTGTTTAATTGTCATATGCACTGGGACTGACCGGATCAATGAAATTCATACTTGCTGCAGTTTTACAGGCACATTTACACAACAAATAAATACACAACAAATTATCAGTTATACATGTTAACATGGTCATAGTAGCGCTGGCCGAAGAATTCAGTTACTGAGAAATAACCTGAAATGTAATATTAGAGTCTCATTGCAAATGAGACCAGCTTAGATGGGGCATCTTGGTTGGCATGGCCAAATTGGGCCCAAGGCTGCGCTGTCTGACTCTATTCCTGCATTATGGCCCAGCATTATGAACAACTTTTCTACAACAAATTTACTAAATTACTCTTAAGATTCAAGATTAGATTATGAATTTACATTTAAGAGGACTCTGGAATGAACCCAGCAGATTGGAGAGCAGCAAGTATGCTCTCACAATAAGAGGGAAGGGAAAACAGAGAAGTATTAACTTCTTAGCCCAACAGAAGCAGTAAGAAAAATGCTGGAATCTATGATAAAGGATCGATTCGCTCCTCCCCATGAACCTTCTCTCCTGATCCAGAGCCATCTCGAGGCCTTCTCTGCTGCCTCTGTGGTGTTCTTGATGGCTCTTCTCCTCGCCACTCCGTTGATGCCCAGTGCACTCAAGGCTTTGTAGAGCGATTGCCCTGCAAAACCTCTGCAGCCAACCTCGATGGGCATACACCTTACCTTCCAGCCCTGCTTACGGCAGTCTATGACCAGCTCTTCATCTTCCTCTTGTGGACCTCCTCCAGACGGTCCTCCCACAGCACTGTCAGTTCCAACAAGACAATGTTTTTTATCACCTCTGAGACCAGGAGGATGTCTGGCCTCAGGTTATCGTGGCAATGTGCTGTGGGAACATCAACTGTTTCACCAGGTCCACAGAAAGCTGCCAGTCCTGCGCAGTCGCCAGGATTCCTGACGGATTCCCTACTGCTGTGGCTCTTGGCGGCTGCACTCCGGCCTTCACGAAGGTGATCATCTGGGTGGTGGGGCGTGCTAGTCTGCAGCTGCTGATTCCCATGCTGATGGCTTCTGCAATGGGTTTAAGAACCTGGTTGCGACGCCATGTGTACCGGCCCTGCCCAAGAGCCGTCGGGCAGAAGCTCAGGATGTGTTCCAACGTCCCCTTGCCTGAGCATTGCGGGAAATATGGAGATTCCGCTTTGCCCCAGATGAAGAGGTTCGATGGGCTGGGCAGGACATCATACACTGCCTGGACCAGGAACTTGATGCGCTGTGGTTCAGCCTGCCAGAGCTCAGTCCATGTGATATTTCGGTCCATGGCCTGCTCCCACCTTGTCCAGGCTCCCTGCTGCCTCAATCCAACTGCTCTGGTACACCTCTCCTCCTCCACCACTGCCCTCACTTCCTCCTGGACCAGCCTGCGCCTCTCCTTCCCCTTGGCCTTGTCTAACTGTGGAGATAGGAAGATTCCCAGACCAGCTCTTCCCCGAGTCACTGCTCCCACCAGGACTCTGCGGCGTATCCGAGACTCCGCTTGCAGCACGGCATCGCCGGCTCTCCACTTCCTCCCAGTTTTCACCTCCACCCCTGCCTGAGCCACCTTGGGGTCGCTGGAGTCCCTGTACAGCATCACCTCTCTGGCCCGAGTTACCTTGAACTCCTCCTCTAGGGACTTCAGGGGCAGCTGGAGCTTGGTGTTATTTCCGTAAAGGGCGATGCTGCTAAGGCTCCTGGGCAGTCCCAACCACCTTCTGAGAAAGCTGCTGACTTTCCTCTCCAATCTCTCTACGATGGATATTGGGACTTTGTAGACAAGCAGTGGCCAGAGTATCCTTGGCAGGACATCATGCTGATAAATCTATGCCTTGAACTTGCCGGGAAGCCCCGACCGGTCCACTGCTCTCAACCAACTCTCCAGCTCCTGACAGGTTGCCTGGACAGATGCTGTATCCTTCAGGCTGCTGTTAAACACCTTGCCAAGACTCTTCACTGGCCTTTCGGAGACAGTTGGGATTGTCCTTCGATGCTGAAGCGGAACCTGTCCATGACTTGCCCTTCTTCAGCACCAGTGACCTTAATTTTCCTGGCTTAAACCTCATCCTTGCCCATCCAATCAGTTTCTCCAACCCCTGCAGGATCCACCTGCCTCCTGGCACTGACTCAGTGGTGACAGTCAGGTCGTCCATGAAGGCTCTGATTGGTGGTTGGCGCACTCCTGACTTGGTCCGAGGGCCCCGGCACTCTGGCTTAGCAGACTTGACGATCATGTTCATCGCCAAGGCAACAAGGATCACAGAGATGGTACAGCCTGTGATGATCCCAACCTCCAGTCTGTGCCACTCTGATGTTACTGACCCTGATGAGACTCTCATGCTGAACTGGTTGTAATAGTCCAGGATGAGATCTGACACTTGGCCCGGCACATGATGCTTGGCCATGACTGTCTGGATCAGCTTGTGCGGGATGGAACCGTAGGCGTTGGCCAGGTCAAGCCAGAGCACTGTCAGGTTTCCCTTGTTCTCCCTGGCTTCTCTGATGAGCTGTGTCACCACTCCCGTGTGCTCTAGACACCCCAGCACTCCAGACAAGCCTCCCTTTTGCACTGAGCTGTCGGTGTAGCCATTGCTGGAGAGGAAGTTGGTCAGTGCCTCGCCACTATGCTGAAGAAGATCTTGCCTTCAACGCTTAACAAGGAGATGATTCTGAACTGAAATAAAAGCAGCAAACACTATATGCACTCGGGTCTCCTTCCACACACCACCTTTCTACTAAGTTATAAGACAAGATAATAGGGTTATAACTACTCATTAACCCATTTATACATTCCTTTTGTTCTAGCCATCCTTCCTCCATTGTTTCTGCTATTAAAACTGTCTTGTCTATTTTCCAATTCTAAGAAATGTTAATTCTATACAAGGCTAAGTGTATTCAAGTGTTAAATGTTTCTAAGAACAGTAATTAAGCAGTCAGTGTGGATAATCATGTTTGAATAAGCTATTGGAGTTCATGATGGGCACATCCAACAGAGGAGATGAGAAGGAACCAGTGGATGTGGTATATTTAAGGGCCTGTCCCATTTGACGATTTTTTCGGTGACTGCTGGCATCACTGACTGACGTATCAGGCACCGAAAAGGTCACGGCGTGATTCCTCATGTGTCGCAACATTTATTTTGTCGCCACTGGATTTTGAAATGTTCAAAATCCTTCGGCGACCCTGATGACGCAGGCTATCGCCGAAAAAAATTGCCATGTGGGACAGTCAAAGTAGCATGGCCAAATAAATAGATGAACATTGTAGTCTCTGTGTGATGGTTATGTTGGGAATGAATGTTTAGTTGTCAGTACAATGTCAATCAAGTAGGCCGATTTGTTTGGACATTGTCACACTAGCATATTGCTTCAGCTCTCTTCATTCAGGCAGAGTGCTGCATCATTCTTCCGACATGCAATTTGAAGTTATCGGAAAGGCTTTGGGGTGTCCGCAAGAAAGTCACTCACTGCAGGGTACACTTTTGAACTCTTGGAGTTACAGTATATGGCTGGTTAGGTGAATCCTAGGAGCTTGAAGATAATGTCAATAGTAGATAGTCATAGAGTAATACAGTGTGGCAACAGGCCTTTCAGCCCAACTCACCCGCAACAATGTCCCAGCTACCCTTGTCCCACTTGCCTACGCTTGGTCCATAACCCTCCAAATCTGTCCTATCCATGTACCTGTCCAACTGTTTCTTAAATCTTTAGACTCTTTAGACAGAGATGGGCAATGCCATACATTTTGTGGTGCAAACATTAGTTGTTATTTATCTGTCCATGCCTGAACATTGACTACATCTTGTTACGAGCAGGCATGACTCATTTCATTTGCTGAAGAGCTGCAGCAGGAACTGAACTTTGCACAATAAACATCCTCAATTCTGACTTCATGGTAAAAAGATTACTGTCCCAGCAATATATTCCAGGAAAAGCACTGACTGATAAACTTGCAAGTATTTTAAAATAAAGACAGACAAGACATAGCACTGCTACAAAATTGGAGCAAAAGCAAACTGCTGCAACAACTCAATGAGTTGAGTAGCATCTGTAGAGGCAAAGGGACAAGGCCAGTTTCAGGGTCTCAACCAGAGATATTGACAATCCCTTTAGCTTCACGGATGCCGCTCGACTGCCAAGTTTCTTTGGCAGTTTGCTTTCTAATAAACTTAAATATAGATACTCACCCAAGCCCTTCTTCAGTTGAATTTTTCCATTTCAACGTGATTGGAAAGGGAGCCACATCTGTGATGGAAAATTCACGCACTTTAAATGCTGGTGAAAGAATTGCACACTGGATAGGGAGAGACAAAAAAAAGAGTAATGTAATTATAATTACTGTAACATCAATTAATGTTTGAAAAACAATTACTGTCAATAAAATGAGATTCAATTTGAACTAGACAATAATACTACCTTTAACTGGGTTTACAGAAAATAGCTTTTGCCTTACTAGTTACTCAGAGAAGCTGAGGAAAACAGAGAGCCGGATTTGTTTCCATTAAGAGCTCAATACAGTTAATATAGAAATTCAATTGAATTGGATCATTTTTCTTCATGATATTGAAAATCTGATTTTCTCTGTAGAAGCAAATATGTTTTGCGACTTGCTGAAAATATATTGCACTTTTTCTTTTAAAAGTCACCCTCAATGCTCTTTGTGCATTCTGGGGGAAATTTGAACTAATTTATGCATGTCCAGAACTACAGCATCTTACTAAACCCTTTAAAGCTAACTCCACTACTTATCTCGGTCCTTCTGCATCCCTTCAAGGCTCCCCGACCTCAATTTACTTTCACGATTTCTAAAGGCTACAGCTCACACCTGCCCCAAACTCCCAGTTACAATTCTCAGCCCCAAGCAGTAATCATTATGAAAGTTCTCATCTGCTCACCTCCCATCACTCCAACATTGTGGAACAGGCTTTTTCTTCAAAGGTCTTTTATTGTCACATATACCAATTAAGGTACATTAAGCAAATTACCATTCAGCCATACGAAAAAAAAAGCAGCAAGACACACAGCTACATAAGTTAACATAAACATCCACCACAGCAGATTCCCCACATCCCTCACTGTGATGGAAGGCAATAATGTCCAATCTACTTCCTCTTTATTCTCCCGCGGGGCGATTTATCCATCAGGGCGATCGCGACTCCTGCAGCCGGCGGTTGAAGCCCCCCGCGTCGAACGATCGAAACTCCTGCAGCTTGGACTTCCCGAAGTCTATTTACACCAGCACCCATGATTGGAGCTCCGAGGCAAAGGGATCGCAAGCTCCGCGATGGTAAGTCCGCAGACGACCGTGGTGGAGCTCTCAAAATCGGTCTCCAGCAGAGGCCGCCAACTCCTCAATGTTAGGCCGCAGCGCGGACAGAGATACGATACAGGGAAAAACAAAAACTCAAAAATAATAAAATTGCATCTCCGTCAAGGTAAGAGATTAGAAAAAGTTTCCACCAATACCCCCCCCCCCCCCCCCCCCCCCACATAAAACAAGCCAAATAACACTAAAACAATACATTTAACACATACAATTAAAACACAAAGAAGGAAAGGACAGACTTGGCGAGGCAGCCAATGCTGGCGCCACCCGGTGGATTGATAACTTCCACACCACCACGCTACCCCAACACCATCAGTTCTTGACAACTGTGCAAATTTTATGGCAGCATCCAACCACCAGCTGTGCACTTTCCAGTGACCTGACCCAAAAGCTCTTGCGTGGATGAATTGGGCTGAATGGTCCATTTCTGTGCAATATGACTATAACAAATTCTTACAGCACTTCAGCCATTCAGTCCATCACATCAATAATGCTTCTTAGTAGAAATAACCTGACTATCATTCCCTTGTAGTCTTTCACATTTCCTCCCAAGCAGTACATTTTAAATCATCACTGCTCTGCTGCCAACTACAAAACAATATCCAGGAAAACTTCCGTTGAGAATTACATCAAAATATAAATTACATGCAATCCAGAGAAAGGGGAAGATGACAAACATGATACAGTAACCAATCTCCAGCAAAAAAAAGGATCATTTTTAAATTTATATAATCACACACTTGCAAGAAACATACCTGCAGTGCACATCCTCTTGCCACAGCTTCATCCGCATTGAGGGTTGTGCTCACTTCTTTGTGAAAGAACTTTGCAATTCTCTCCTTCACAGCTGGACTTCTTGTTGCACCCCCCAAAATTTCGACAGAATAGATATCTTCAAACGGCAATTCTATATTTGAAATACATCAGTTACTAGTAGGTAAAATAATTTGCAACATATGAATACTTTGCAAAAATAAATGGTGCTTTTTAAATTCTAACATGTTTTACTATCATGTACTGACCAAGTGCTTAACAATTAACAAGTGCTAGGGTAGTATAAGATCTAGAAGGAGGTGGTCCTGAGGCTCTTAAAGAGTATTAAGTGGATAAGTCCCAAGTTATTGAGGGAGGCAAGAGAGGAGAATGCAGAGGCCTTGATGGCCGAGGTCCCAGTGGACTGAACATAGAAATTAGGTGCAGGAATTAGCCATTCGGCCCTTCGAGCCTGCACCATTCAATATGATCATGGCTGATCATCCAACTCAGTATCCCGTACCTGCCTTCTCTCCATACCCTCTGATCCCCTTAGCCACAAGGGCCACATCAAACTCCCTCTTAAATATAGCCAATGACTGGCCTCGACTACCCTCTGTGGCAGAGAGTTCCAGAGATTCACCACTCTCTGTGTGAAAAAAGTTCTTCTCATCTCGGTTTTAAAGGATTTCCCCCTTATCCTTAAGCTGTGACCCCTTGTCCTGGACTTCCCCAACATCGGGAGCAATCTTCCTGCATCTAGCCTGTCCAACCCCTTAAGAATTTTGTAAGTTTCTATAAGATCCCCTCTCAATCTCCTAAATTCTAGAGAGTACAAACCAAGTCTATCCAGTCTTTCTTCATACGACAGTCCTGACATCCCAGGAATCAGTCTGGTGAACCTTCTCTGCACTCCCTCAATGGTAATAATGTCCTTCCTCAGATTTGGAGACCAAAACTGTACGCAATACTCCAGGTGTGGTCTCACCAAGACCCTGTACAACTGCAGTAGAACCTCCCTGCTCCTATACTCAAATCCTTTTGCTATGAAAGCTAACATACCATTCGCTTTCTTCACTGCCTGCTGCACCTGCATGCCCACTTTCAATGACTGGTGTACCATGACACCCAGGTCTCGCTGCATCTCCCCTATTCCTAGTCGGCCACCATTTAGATAATAGTCTGCTTTCCTGTTTTTGCCACCAAAGTGGATAACCTCACATTTATCCACATTATACTGCATCTGCCAAACATTTGCCCACTCACCCAGCCTATCCAAGTCACCTTGCAGTCTCCTAGCATCCTCCTCACAGCTAACACTGCCCCCCAGCTTAGTGTCATCCGCAAACTTGGAGATATTGCCTTCAATTCCCTCATCCAGATCATTAATATATATTGTAAATAGCTGGGGTCCCAGCACTGAGCCTTGCGGTACCCCACTAGTCACTGCCTGCCATTGTGAAAAGGACCCGTTTACTCCTACTCTTTGCTTCCTGTTTGCCAGCCAGTTCTCTATCCACATCAATACTGAACCCCCAATGCCGTGTGCTTTAAGTTTGTATACTAATCTCTTATGTGGGACCTTGTCGAAAGCCTTCTGGAAGTCCAGATACACCACATCCACTGGTTCTCCCCTATCCACGCTACTAGTTACATCCTCGAAAAATTCTATAAGATTCGTCAGACATGATTTACCTTTTGTAAAACATGCTGACTTTGTCCAATGATTTCACCACTTTCCAAATGTGCTGCTATCCCATCTTTAATAACTGACTCTAGCAGTTTCCCCACTACCGATGTTAGACTAACTGGTCTGTAATTCCCCGTTTTCTCTCTCCCTCCCTTCTTAAAAAGTGGGGTTACGTTTGCTACCCGCCAATCCTCAGGAACTACTCCAGAATCTAAGAGTTTTGAAAGATTATTACTAATGCATCCACTATTTCTGGAGCTACTTCCTTAAGTACTCTGGGATGCAGCCTATCTGGCCCTGGGGATTTATCAGGCCTTTAATCCATTCAATTTACCCAACACCACTTCCCGGCTAACCTGGATTTCACTCAATTCCTCCAACTCCTTTGATCCGCGGTCCCCTGCTATTTCCGGCAGATTATTTATGTCTTCCTTAGTGAAGACGGAACCAAGGTAGTTATTCAATTGGTCCGCCATATCCTTGTTCCCCATGATCAACTCACCTGTTTCTGACTGCAAGGGACCTACATTTGTTTTAACTAATCTCTTTCTTTTCACATATCTATAAAAACTTTTGCAGTCAGTTTTTATGTTCCCTGCCAGTTTTCTTTCATAATCTATTTTTCCTTTCCTAATTAAGCCCTTTGTCCTCCTCTGCTGGTCTCTGAATTTCTCCCAGTCCTCCGGTATGCTGCCTTTTCTGGCTAATTTGTACGCATCATCCTTCGCTTTGATACTATCCCTGATTTCCCTTGTTATCCACGGATGCACTACCTTCCCTGATTCATTCTTTTGCCAAACTGGGATGAACAATTTTTGTAGTTCATCCATGCAGTCTTTAAATGTCTTCCAATGCATATCCACCGTCAACCCTTTTAGAATTAATTGCCAGTCAATCTTGGCCAATTCACGTCTCATACCCTCAAAGTTACCTTTCTTTAAGTTCAGAACCATTGTTTCTGAATTAACAATGTCACTCTCCATCCTAATGAAGAACTCAACCATATTATGGTCACTCTTGCCCAAGGGGGCACGTACAACAAGACTGCTAACTAACCCTTCCTCATTACTAAATACCCAGTCTAAAATAGCCTGCTCTCTCGTTGGTTCCTCTACATGTTGATTTAGATAACTACCCCGCATACATTCCAAAAAATCCTCTTCCTCAGCACCCCTGCCAATTTGATTCACCCAATCTATATGTAGATTGAAGTCACCCATTATAACGGTTTTGCCTTTGTCGCACGCATTTCTAATTTCCTGTTTGATACCATCTCCAACTTCATTACTACTGTTAGGTGGCCTGTACACAACACCCATCAGCGTTTTCTGCCCCTTAGTGTTTCGCAGCTCTACCCATACCGATTCCACATCCTCCAAACTAATGTCCTTCCTTTCCACTGCGTTAATCTCCTCTCTAATCAGCAACGCTACCCCACCTCCTTCTCCTTTCTCTCTATCCCTCCTGAATATTGAATATTCAATCCTGAAGAGTGGCCAACTCTTTGTTTAAGAAAAGAGAGAATCCTGGGAACTATCGGCCAGTGATCCTCACGCCAGTGGTAGGAAAATTAATGGACAGAATTCTTTGAGATGGGAAATATTCCCATTTGGAAGAGAATGGGCTAATTAGGAATAACCAGCACAGCAGGTACATAGCAGGTCATGTCTCACTATCTTCATTGAGTGTTCTTTGAGGAGGTGACGAAGGAGATTGATGAAGTTAGGGCAATGTATGTTGTATATATGGATTTTAGTAAGGCTTATGAGTCTGAAGAAGGGTTTCGGCCCGAAACGTCGCCTATTTCCTTCGCTCCATAGATGCTGCTGCACCCGCTGAGTTTCCCCAGCAATTTTGTGTACCTTATGATAACGTAGGCTGGATTAAGAACTGGCTTATTCATAAAAGACAGAGGGTTGTTGTGAAAGGTAGATATTCTGGCTGGAGGTCTGTGAGCAGTGGATTTCCACAAGGATCTGTGCTGGGACCTCTGCTGTTTGTGATACTCACCAACCCATCTACATTTACTTGTGTAAGTTTGCTGACGACACCAAAATTGGAGGAATTGCAGACATAGGAATGCTGTCAGAAGATACAGTGGGATAGAGATCAGCGGCAGAAATGGGTGGGGAAACTGCAGGTGAAGTTTAACCCAAACAAGTGTGAGGTGATACATTTTGGGAGGTTAAATGCAGGGGAAAAGTATACAATTAATGGGAAGACCCTTAGCACTAAAGGTAGTGGCACAAGTAGATATTGCTCGAATTGAATACAAGAGTCAGAAGGTCATGATGCTACTCTATAGAATTTTGGTTAGGCTGCATTTGGAATATTGCGTGCAGTTCTGATGGCCCCATTACAGGAATGATGTGGAGGTTTTGCAGAGGGTGTACTGAAGATTTACCAGAATGCTGCCTGGATTTGAGCCACAGGGAGAGGTTGAATAGATTTGGATTGCTTTCTCAGGAACATCGAAGGTTGAGAGACTTTATAGAAGTACATAAAATTATGAGCGGTATCGAGGGCGTAGACAATCAGGACCTTTCCCAGAGTGGAAATGTCCAACACTAGAAGGCATAGCTATAAACTGAGAGAGGGAAAGTTTAATGAAGACGTGCAGGGCACATTTAAAAAAACAAAACACTTTTTTTTGCACACTTGGAACACTTTTCCAGGGGTAGTGGTGCAGGCAGATATGATAGTGGCATTCCAGAGGCTTTTAAATAGGCACGTGTAAATGCACAGAATAGAGGGATATGGATCATGTATAGACAGATGAGTCAGTTTAACTAGGCATCATGTTCGGCATAAACATTGTGGGCCGAAGGGCCCATTCCTGTGCTGCAGTGGCACAGCAGTAGAGTTGCTGCCTTACAGCCGGATGGATCTACACTTCTGCAATTCCTTTGCCAGAGATCCGGGTTTGATCCAGTACAGGTGCTGTCTGTACGAAGTTTATACGTTTTCCCCGCGAGTTTTCCCTGGAGTCTCCCACACTCCAAAAGACATACTGGTTTGTAGGTCAATTGGCTTGGTAAAATTGTAAATTGTCCCTAGTGTGTGTAGGGATAGGGATCGTTGGCCGGCACGGACTCGGTGGGTCACAGGGCCCTTTTCCGCGCTGTATACCTAAACTCTAAACGTAGAATCCTTCGTTTTATATGAAGAAATTTAAGAACAGTGCAGACATCCAAGTTAACAGAAGTTAAACAATGGGATCTACTTACTGACTTGTTCAACAATGCTTTTTAAGGGGGCCTCCACTCTGCTTAAAAGAGCAGTGCAGAATTCTTCAAACTGTACTCTGAAAAGGAAAGGCAGGAATTTTCCAATGTTATACTCTTGCTAAAAAAATTCTCAACATAAACAGTATTTTGGAATGGAAATAAATGACCAATTACACGCTGTATGACTATGATTAGCTTATAATGGTATCCTGTTTCAGTTATAAATATTTATCTATTAAAAGTACTAAGCAATATCACCAGCTTTATGGCATTTCAATTAGGTTAATTATGGTAAAGTACGGCACCATTCCCATCACTAACGCAGCCTAACTAAAATATAATATTAGCGTAGTTATGAGATTTTGATTAGAACATGGCAATTCTTGAATCTGCATAGAGTAGAAATTAATTATTACTTTTCCGCAGCAATCCATACCACCTAATCTTTTTTGGAAAGTTATTTTCACAAGAGATCAGGTCTAATGCGACTTTTATTTTCCACTTAAAATGTAGGTATTACGGACAAGGCAGTCATAACCTGCCTTCAACCTCCGCAGTTGTGCTGATGCAGGTATTCCAGTTGCACTATTGGATATGGAATCCCTGTGTTTAAACCTAACAACATATATCCACATATGTGAATTGGAAGGGAACTTACAGGTGCTGGTGGCATTCCCATGCAAATTTTATTTTTCCTTCGTGATTATGGGTTTGCAATAGTGTCTCAAAGTTGAATTGGAGAATTCACTGGTAACAGAAAGAATGCATACTTCGATTGATGGATCATGATAAGGTCATGCTGTGTAACTGTTTTACACCTTTAAGTAGCAGTATTCCTCACTTGGGAGGTGGGGAAGGGGGAACCCAGACCCAAAGGGGGGGTGAGAGATTGCAACCTTCACATGGACCGCCCTGTTTCGACTAATGCAATCAACCCTGTGTGCACAATCAAATAAGATCAAATAGAACAAGTTGTCCTACAACTTTAGGCTGTGCACGCCATACGCAAGAAGAAGACCCAAAGGGCTGGCTAGACTACCTTGCTGGAAGTCACCACCTGGTATTTTGGCACTCGGATTCAATTTGGTCATATACATTAGGAAGCAATGAAATTCCTTGTTTGCATGCAGCTCAGAGTAAATAATGGACATAATAGATACCAAGTACAACATTGAATGCAAAACAGTCAAATGGTGCAAGGCAAAAAAAAAAAAATTCTAAAACGTGTTAACAGAATAACTGAGGTACTTAAGAGTAAGATAACATGGCAACACCTCCAGTAAGAAGGTGTGAAAGAGGAGATTGGCTCAAGAGTCTGATATAATTGGAGATGATGTAGTTCTCAAGTCTGGTTATCCAAGTCAGAAGAGAAAAATGGGAATGGACAGAGTGGCAGGCACTCATGGCTGTACTTCCAGCCTTCATGATGCACCATGAAGATGGATTGGATGGAAGGAAGTGATTCGCCAGTAATGGACTGGGGTCTGTTTGCCACTCATGTTCAGGCAGAGAAAAGTAAATCAGTTGCCAAGACAAGCTGAGGTATAGTCCATCAAAATACTTTATAGATAATAGGTGCATAAGCCAGCACTGCCATTCATGGCTGATCATCCACAATCAATACCCCGTTCCTGTCTTTTACCCATATTCCTTGATTCCGCTAGCCCAAAGAGCTCTATCGAACTCTTCTGAATACATCCAGTGAATCGACCTGCTACTGTGGCAGAGAATTTCCCAAATTCGCAACTGTGATAAAGTTTTTCCTCATCTCAGTTCTAAATGGGGATCATGACAGAAGCCTCCTTGTGGCGATCCCCAGAAACAACGACACGATGCACTCCGTGACGAGTCGGGCGACCAATTCTGATAACATGTTGGACAACGACAGAAGCCAACAGCGAGCTATACGTCGTCTGACACACTAGCGAACGAAGTTCTAAATGGCCTACCCGTTATTCTTAAACTGTGGGTCCTGATTCTGGACTCTCCCAACATCGGGAACATGTTTCCTGCATCTAGCGTGTCTAATCCCTTAATAATTGTATATGTTTCTATAAGATCCCCTCATCTAAATTCCAGTGAATACAAGCCCTGTTGCTCCATTCTTTCATCATATGACAGTCCCGCCATCCTGGGAATTAACCTTGTGAACCTATGCTGCACTCCCTCAAAAGCAAGAATGTCCTTCCTCAAATTGAGAAGACCAAAATTGAACACAATACTCCAGGTGGGTCTCACCAGGGCCATGTACAACTGCAGAAGGACCTCTTTGCTCCTATACGCAACTCCTCTCATTATGAAGGCCAACATGCCATTAGCTTTCTTCACTGCCTGCTGTACCTGCCTGTTTACTTTCAGTGACTGATATACTAGGACACCCAGGTCTCGTTGAACTTCCCCTTTTCCTAACTTGACACCATTCAGATAATCATCTGTCTTCCTGTTCTTGTCACCAAAGTGGATAACCTCACATTTATCCATATTATACTGCATCGGCCATGCATCTGCCCACTCACCCAACCTGTCCAAGTCACCCTGCATCCTCATTGCATTCTCTTCACAGTTCACACTGCCACCCAGCTTTGTGCCATCTGCAAATTTGCTAATGTCACTTTTAATTCCTTCATCTAAATCATTAATGTATATTGTAAATAGCCGCGGTCCCAGCACCGAGCCTTGCGGCACCCCACTAGTCACTGCCAACTCATTCATTTCCAATTTACCCTCTACTCGAAGCATAGGGTGTACACTTTGCTGCATTAAAAGTATTAGAAATTGTGGAAACAGGTGGGAACTAGTTGTTTGGGGGTGGGGAGGGGAAAAGAGCAGGGAGAATCATTAGAGACACACTACATCCAGCTCACTCCCTGCTCAAACACAAAAACTGCACATACAACCTCAGGCACAGACGAGCGGACAGTATCGCCACAAATAGAACACGCTTTTTTAAGAGCTTCTTCCCTGCAACAGTGAGACTCTTGGCCAAAACACAACAAAATGAACTGATGTCCTGATATAGTGTTTGTGCAAGTTACAATGCTCTATGTGTCTTCTGTGTGTCTTTTTAAATTTTTTAAAATTTTTTAATTTTTAATTTTAATTTTTAACTTAACTTGACTCTCTGAATAGCCGCACAAGAGTTCCTATGTGTGTAAGCACAAATGGCAAATAAAGTTTTTGACCTTTGACCTTGAATGAAATGCAAGAGCATTTGTGCATGAAATGGATTTTTGAGCCATGGTGAAAAGGAAATCAGTTAAGGAAAGATGTATAGAAGTACTGTGTAAGAAGGAACTGCAGATGCTGGTTTAAACCGAAGATACACAAAAAGCTGGAGTAACTCAGGGGGTCAGACACCATTTCTGAAAAAAAGAGTGACGTTTCAGGTTGAGACCTTTCTTCAGGCGAAGAGTCTCGACCTGTCGGGATTTGTCCTGATAACATGAAATGAGTTTCTCAATCTCTTTCTTGTACTTCATCTCATCATTGATGTTGATCTGGCCATCAGCAGTGGTATCAGCAAAATCAGCAAACTTAGACAGAATTGGTGCTGTACTTTGTCACATGGTCATGAGAATAGAGATTAGAGCAAGAGACTGAGTAACGAGCACCAATATCAAATTTTAACTGACTGAGGACTGCATGTTCAAAAGTCAGATGCAGTTGGAGGCACCAAGGCAGAGGTCTAGGATTCAAGAGATGAACTTATTTGGTAATAAGGTGTTGAAGGCTGAGCTGTAGTCGATGAATAGCATATGGTATGTGTTCATATTGTCAAGGTGATCCAGGGCTGAATGTACTGTAAGGGAATCTAATGCAATGTGCGTACAGGGAAAATAAGTCTTGGAGGACGCCCTCCGAGATTTATGTTCCCTGTACGCACATTGAAAGGGCTCCAAATTGTCTGGGAGAATGGTACAGATATGGGTATTACCAATCTTTCAAAGCACTTCATTATGGTTGATGTAATTATTGAGACCAGGTCACTTCATTTTTCTTGGGAACTGGTGTGATGGAGGATTCCTTGAAGCCAATGGGGATAACAAAGCGTTGAACTGAGAGGTTGAAGATATGTTGATTAGTGCATCCAGGCTGGCTGTTTAGAGAATTTACTCTTGTAAAATCAGATCAGACTATTGCCACTGAGGTAGCAAGACATTTTGGTGATATTCAGTGGAGGGCTGCACCTTGGTGGAAAAACAGGGAACTGCAAAGAAAGACACACCTGCTGGAATAACTCAGCGGGTCAGACTGCATCTCCGGAGAACTTAGAAATATGACATTTTGGGTCAGGACCCTTCTTCAGACTGATCATGGTGATGGGAAGGCAGAAAGCTGGAAGAGAGGAGGGGGCAGGATAACGCCCGACGAGTCATAGGTGGATACAGGCGAGGTGATGTATTTTGATAGCCAGATGGTTGGACAAAGACCAGAGATGAAAAGATAAAAGATGTGAGATAAGGGTAGAAGGTGACAAATGTGAACCCAAAGGAACGAATAAAAGTTGAAACAGAGAAGGAAAAAATGGTGTGGGTCCAGAGAAGAGGTGGGAGGGACCAGGGAGAGGTCAGTTGGGGTGGGAGGGAATTAGTAAACTAAGAAGTTGTGGATGGAGCAGATTCCATGGAAGGTGGAAGAGGTGGGGTTACAAAGTGACTTATGGTCGGATCACCAGTAGGTGGTACCATGTGGTGCAAATATCAGAGATTAATGTGTTGGATGTGAAGGCTGGTGGGGTGAAAGGCGAGGACCAGGGGATCTCTGACACCCATATTGGCCAGGCAAACAAAGTTTCATCGGTTCAAAATGGGCATTGGAGATTACCGGGTAGAGATGCGTTGTTGCCAAAGATCACCCCTAATTTTAGTTTGTAGTCTGTGGTGGATTCCAGGCTCTATTGCAGTTGCCTGGAATTCGTTGATCGAATTGAGCCACCAGCTTGTTCTGGAACACTCTTGGCGTCCCTGATACCCATTCAGAGATGAGAAATTGTCCTTTTATACTGCACGTGATGATATTTCTTGAAAGCTTTGGATCTGAAGTATAGCAGAGAGTGAAACTCCCTGTTCATTCAAAGGCTTCTTGTTAGGATTGACGCCAATTGTTTTTGTTGGAACACTATCATCAACACATCACCTGATGCTGCAAGCAGTTCCAATTATCAATTTCTGCCTGAATATTGCCTGTGTCTTACATCATACAGGAACAGATTATATTTTATTAGGAATTAGAAATGCAATGAAACATTGTGTAATTAGACACAACTTTCCCAGTGTGATTCTATGAGAGGGGATCTCATTGAAACATATAAGATTGTTAAAGGCTTGGACACACTAGAGGCAAGAAACATGTTCCCGATGTTGGGGGAGTCCAGAACCAGGGGCCACAGTTTAAGAATAAGGAGTAAGCCATTTAGAACGGAGACGAGGAAACACTTTTTCTCACAGAGAGCGGTGAGTCTGTGGAATTCTCTGCCTCAGAGGGCGGTGGAGGCAGGTTCTCTGGATGGTTTCAAGAGAGAGCTAGATAGAGCTCTTAAAAATAGCAGTCAGGGGATAAGGCAGGAATGGGGTACTGATTTGGGATGATCAGCCATGATCACATTGAATGGCGGTGCTGGCTCGAAGGGCCAAATGGCGTGCTCCTGCACCTATTGTCTATGATAGGTCATGATTCAACAACTGATGATGGTTGAAATTGGGCATTGCTTGGCAGAACTCCTGTGGAAATTTGAGCTTAAATGACTGACCAACAATCACCTTCCTTTCTGCAATGCGAGCAATCACTGATTCCCTCTGATCTCAGCTTTACCATAGCTCCTGATGTCATGGGAAATCACCCATACCTATAACTGTGTTTCTAAAGGTTTTATCACATTGTAAACAACCTTCCAAATGTTTACTCTTTCTTTCATTTCAGCAGTTTAAAAAGGAATTTAAAATGGAAAAAGTACAACCAAATATATTTACCTATTCATTCTCCCAGAAACGTCGATGTCATTCATGAAGCACTCTATGTTCAATGGGAGATCAGAGGCATTTGCACTCATTAGCTTCTTTAATTTCTCACATTCTTGGTGTAGTCGAATTAAAGCTCTAACATTAGCCTTCACGTTTAGCTTGTATTTGGTCTTAAATTGATCACAAAAGTAATCTACCAAAACTTCATCAAAGTTTCTTCCACCAAAGTGGGGATCAAATGCTGTTCCCAAAACCTATAATTGTTGGGTTTAAAAACAGAAGTCAATTGACAGGAAATTATATCCTACATACAATTCTTACTACAATATGAACATTAGAGCTAAATGCTAACATTCAAAATAATTCAGAATACTGACATGTGCAAAGACCATTAACTGGATTAAAAAGTGCACGTAAAGGCAGAATTTTACAACCATTGATAGCTTATTTGAAACAGCAATGGGGGTGGGGGGGGGGGGGGGGGGGGGGGTGGAGGGAGGTCTGACCCATGTAAAGATTCAGGCCCACTAAGTCCAGAAGTGACCATAGGGGTCTAATTTATCCAAAAATATTACAACCAAATTAATGTTTCCCATTACTGTAATTAAAAAGTGCGACAATAACCATCTCGATAATACTAAAACTCTTTGTCGTGTGTGAGTGAGAGTGAGAGTGAGAGAATCTGGTTAATTTTCCTATCTTGTTCCAAACGATAGGCCACAGCCTTCCCATTTTCACACATTCTATTCACATTTTTCCCGTCGAGGCGATAAACAGCTTCCCGTTGCATTCCCACCTATATTTCCGAACTTTTCAATCGTCTAAAGATTTAAAAATAGCCCGAAAACTCACCCATTTCGAAAAAAAGCCAGTGACGTCACACTGCACTCGCAAGGCAGGACAGGACACTCTGGGAGGGAGGGGCACTCCAGCAATCGCTTGGCGGCGGCTGCCAGCGCCCGATGGGGAGGGTGGTTCTGGAGCTGGAGTGAGGGCCGAGCCCAGGGCTTGGGATGGGGCCGTGACCGGGGCCGAGGAAGAAGCCGCCGTTGGAACCAAGGACGAGCCTTGGTCCGTGGTCAGGGACAAGCCCGGAGATGAAGTCGTAGCCTGCACTATAGTCCAGACGGCGGCCAAGCTGACAGCTGGTGTCGGGAGATGAAGTCAGGGCCGGCACTGGAGCCCAGGCGGCAGCCGAGCTGACGGCTGGAGTCTACAGCCAGGGCCGGGCCGAGTACGAGAACCAGGCCCTGGCGCTGCTCTATGACTTGGGTAGGCCCTGGGGCAGGGCATGGGAGAGAGGGGAGGAGGATGAGGGAAATGAGGAGGGAGATGGGGCGGAGAGTGGGGTGGTAGAGGGAGATGGGGGGGGGGGGGGGAGAGAAAGATGTGCCCCCACCCTCTCTACCCCCTCGCCTCTCCCTCTCTACCCTCCCTTCCTCCCTCTCTACCCCCCCCCCCACACCTCTAGGTATTGAAGAGGGAGGGTGAAAAGGAAGTGCTGGGGGATGAGGAGACATGAGCCGCGCTTGCGCAGTTAGGGGCTATGTGCGAGTGGTGCAATATTGCGTTGGGTGAATGGCTTGCGTTGGGGGAACGGGTGAGTGGTGGAATCTTGCGTTGGGGAGCAGATCTGCACTTGGTCTTGATAATCTTAAACTTCGGCTCCGCAGGAATAATTTGTAAACTTGCAGAAAAAAAAGCTATGACAAAAAATACCGGCAAACTTTAAAATGCTGTTTTTCAACAAAAAAAAAATCAAAAAAAATTAAGTAAATTATAGGTTTCTGTGGAAATTCAGGTTTCTGGGAATTTTAAATAATTAAGCAAACCTTCATAATACAAATGTGCAAATTACATTCACTTAAGTTAATTTAGGTCCCCAACTGCCCAGTTTAATCAGATTGATGCAGAGACATGTTAAACAGGATAAACCCAACAATTTTATATAGTCTTCAAAAGGGAACTGCAGATGCTGGAATATCGAAGGTACACAAAATTGCTGGAGGAACTCAGCGGGTGCAGCAGCATCTATGGAGCGAAGGAAATAATTTATATAATAAACGTTTCAGCCTCCAAGGTAGGGAATGAAAAAACAGCAGCCAGAGCCGTTGCTGTAAATGGTTATTAGAGACTCCTGCTGGAAACCAGAGAGCAAGACCTAAATTCGCTTAATTGTACTATGATAGTCAAGAAAGTGAGATACTCGAGTCATATTTTAAGCATTTATAAAGGCCATTTGAAGGAAAGTACTAGACTAGGCAGGGAATACTGCTCACAAAACTGTATTCTAATAATGGCTTTATGAAAGTGAAAATTAACATCATCCAACACAAAACACTTAATATTTAAAAAAATACTTAATCTAAAAAATATATATATATATACACATAGGAAGATCTTTCATGCAAAATTATGTTTACCAATGTTTCAACTAATAGTAATTTATTGAAGAACATTATTAAATATTACTCAATTCGAAGTAAAAATATTGGGTCTGTTGGAAAAAAGCAACATCACTAAGTTATAATTATCTTTGAGAAAATACATGATCTTCTCTTTTACAGGGTAACAATCAGCTCATCGCTACCTTTTACAGATTTAGTGTCTACTATATTAATATTGGAGTACAAAATTAAATGAAACACGTTATCAAATATTCTAGGTTGATAATATGAATGGGGAAACGCGCATTAAATAATGTCAGTCATACAGCATTGAAACAGGCCCTTTGGCCCAAATTTCCCACATCGATCAACATGCCCCATCTACACTGGCCCCACCTGACAGTATTTGGCCCATATCTCTAAACCTATCCTATCCATGTACCTGTCCAAATGTTTTTTTTAAACGTTGTGATAGTACCTGCCTGCTTCCCTCCTCTGGCAAGTCACCCAATATACCTCCCACTCTGTGTAAACAAGTTGCCCCTCAGGTTCCTATCTTTGCCCCTTTCACCTTTCCCCCTCACCATAGACCTATACCTCTTGGTTCTTGATTCCCCTAATCTGGCTAAAAGACTGTGCATTTACCCATCTATTCCTCTCATGATCTTATACTCTTCTATAAGACAATGTCATCTTCCTGTGCTCCAAGAAATAAAGTCCTAGCCTGCTGAACCTATCCCAATAGCTCAGGACATTCTTTTAGGAAGGAGATGAGGAATTTCTTTAGTCAGACGGTGGTGAATCTGTGGAATTCTTTGTCACAGACGACTGTGGAGGCAAAGTCAGTGGATATATTTAAGGCAGAGATATATCGAATCTTGATTAGTATGGGTGTCACAGGTTATGGGGAGATGGCACGAGAATGAGGTTAGGAGGGAGATAGATCAGACATGATTGAATGGCGGAGTAGACTTGATGGGCTGAATAACCTAATTCTGCTCCTATCACTTATGATCTTAGGCTCTCGAGTCCTGACAACATCCTCGTAAATCTTCTCTGCACATTTTCTTTAGCTCAACACCTTTCTTTTAACAAGGCGACCAAAACTGAACATAATACTCGAAATGTGGCCCCACCAATGTATTGTACAACTGTAACATTACCTCCCGACTTCTATACTCAATACTCTGACTGATGTATCAAAAACATTCTTGAGCACCACATCTACTTGAGACACTTCCAAGGAACTATGTACCTGCACTCCTAGATCCCTCTGCTCTACAACATTCCTGAGAGCCATGTCATTCAATGTGCAGGGCCTGCCCCTGCTTAGACTACCCAAACAGCACCATGCACTTCTCTGTATTAAACTCCATCAACCATTCCTACGCAGACATGCCCAACCGACCAAAATCCTGCAGCAATTTTTGACAACCATCTTCATTATCTCCAATACCACCCACTCTAAATATTCTAAATGTGCCACTAATTCCCGTTCACTTTGTGTATTTGTCTCACATAACCATCATGCATGTTTATTTCTCCAGTCAATAAGGGAGATCTTTAACTCAAATTATCTGGATGATGTAATATATCTTGATGTCTCATGAAAAGTAATAGGAGTTGGAGAAGGGACCTGGTTTAGATGCATTTTAGTTGGGGAAATGACAGTTACTAAACAACATGAAAACAGTAAAATTATACTCAAGTCATTGTGAAACACCTTTCCTGAGTTAGGTAGTACAACTGAAATGACTGGATATAAAAAGCAATTTAGTAGTTCTTAATCAAACAGGCTCTTACTAGAGGACAACTTTTGGAATATAGAGTAGGGTTTGAAACAAACTTTTACAGGAGCACTATCTAACAAAATTTCTGATTAAACATGATTTGTTTTAGTACAGTATGAAGAAAAATTTGCCTGATAATGAACAAGTCTACAAAAATGAAAAACATTTGAACCCTGGAAGAAAACCAACATAAGGCAATTATTTTTTTTTTAAATCACATGGCAGCCAAAGTCAGGTGTAAATCAGTAAATTAATATGATCAAATAGGAGTTGGAGAAGGGACCTGGTTCTATGGACAGACGTAACCAATAAGCTATCTCCCATTACAGAAAATCTTTGTTCCAAATATGTCAATGGACCACAATCAGTGTTGTACAGTGGTAAGCAAGACCTACATTTGTTTCAAGTTTTTAGTTAAATAATGAAACCTTTTAATTATAGGTAATCTACACTCAAAAATATTCAACTAGTTTAATTAACTCACCTTAAGTTTTCCCTTGTTAAATGCACAAATAGAAACCTGGTAAGCCGAATGTCCCATGTCGACAAAAACTACATTCCTTGGTTTTTCTTCTGGAGTTGGTAGATCTTGTTTGTAAATGCCATATGCAAGAGCAACTAGGGAACAAAAAATAGATATGGTTAAGAACCACCAGTTAGGTATCCTGTTGCATTTATATATTTGTCAAATCCAATGCTAAAATTAGATGGGAAATTGAAAATTAGATTATCAAAATTTAGTGCCCCACAATTCACCCATTCCCAATTAGGAACATTTAGCAGGAATTGCTGAGCAAAGGCTATGAGAAATAAAGTCCAGTCTTGTAAATGCATGGGAGCTCAACTGCAGCAATTTCTACAAAAATGTTCAAAATGCAAGCATGTAGTAAAATGCGGCAGCAAAATTAAGTGAAAAGGGAAATGATTGCATAAGACCAAGTGAATGGTGATTCATAAATGCATTAAAGATCTGCTTAAGTGCTAAATCAGTGAATGGTGAGCCCAGCGTAACTTGCAGTGGCTCTGGATTCGACCCAAGATAAAGTCCCTGCATTTTTTCCATGCCTGAGCAAACCATTACAGCAAGTCTATGTAGTATGTCGAACATGCAGTAATGTTGAGTCAGATGTCCTGACCTTGACGGGATGCTAGGCCAGCCGAGTGTGGCCCAATCAGAACCAAACTTTAATCTTTGTTGGAGCATTCAACTGACATGAAACAGTTGGGACCTACAGGTCTTGTTCGGATAGCTACACTCATTAAGTGAATGAAAACCCATGCTTGTGCAGAAAACCCTACCAAAAAAGCAGTGTCATTACAATTCAGTTTTCTTTCTTCGATAAGAAAGACCTCAAATAATGTAAGTACTATTAAAAGGAAGGAAAATACAACTTTTGTTTAATCTCCAAGGGGTCTATTGAATATTTAAAATTGCACAAATTAACTTTTTATATATATTTAAAAAAATGGGCAACATAAAATGTATAATTTGAATTTCTATTATTTTTCCGGGTTGTTCACTTCCAAAGAGTCAATTTAGATTAAGGAACCTTGGTACCTCATGTAATTGGCCTTCAATGATGAACATACAAATGATAGCAGGAGTAAGCTCTCGTTACCTTCACCATTAAATAAAATCATGGCTGATCTAATTATCTCAATTTTATAGCCCTGATATTCATATTCACAGCAGCGTTTTAATCACCTTACCTATCCAGCAGTTATCAAATTCTGTCTTAAAAATATTGAAAGAGCAGTAGTTCCAGAGAATCGCTAGCCTGAAAAACCATTTGACTCATGACAAATTAGTTCTAAATTCTTCTACAACTGGAAACGTGCTCTCCATCTATCCTTCTGCACCACAGAAAGCATAGTCAGGTTGCAACACAGCTTGGTTTGGGAACAGCTCTGCTCAAGACTACAAGAAATTACAGTTGTAGATGTAGCCCAGTCCATCACAGACCCGATTTCCCATCGTTGACTCCATCTACACTTCACGATGCTTCAGAAAAGCAGCCAACATAATGATAAACTTGTCCCACCCTGATCATTCCTTCTCCTTGCTCCTGTTGGGCATAAGCTTGCACCACCAGACCCAGGAACAGCTTCATTGGGAATACGTCATTCACACAAGGGAAGTCCTTTTGAGTGATAACAATAAGGGGGTCATTCTTGAATCTATTGGCTTGTGCTTTCAAGATTTTGTATCATCTGCCCATTGGCAGAAAGGAGAAAATAGATGACCTTGGTTATAGTACCATTCAAGAGAGTAGAGTTCCATGCAAGCACAGAAAAGGACATATTCCAATGCAATACAGCAAGTGTGAACAGCTTCCTTAAAGGGAAGTAAAAATCGTATAAATGCGTGTCACTTAGCGCACTAAGCCATTTTGGCAGAGGTGGGCCTTGCGTGTATATGTTCCAAATAGGCGTCTTCATGCCAATTCTACCTTCATCTGACGCTCACCAATAAAACCTATCCCATTCAGTCCAACCACTCCATTATTTACTGAGCTTCACCTTAAAAGAATCAAAATCATTTGGTTTGACCTATTCTATATTCTAACTATCCTTGAGCTCAATAATTTTTTCTTGGATCCCCTGGGATTTTCATTAAATGAAGAAACTTCATATTAACGGTGCCAACTTTCAGTTATGACTCTATCATAACTTTAAAAGATAACCATCATGCCATTCTATAAGCTTCTTTCCCAGAGAGGAGTTTCTGTTTGTTCTGTTTACTTAATAGTTTAATACCATCGTTCTTGTACCATTTTTACGAATCTATATTTTCTACTGGCCTCCAATATTTTTTCCAACAGTTCAGTACTATGCACATTACTCCCAGCCAACCCCGATCAAGGTTTAACAAACATGGCATGCTATACAATGCTATCACCAAATAAATTAATTCCCATGCTTCAATTAAAAAAAATGTAATTACTAACCTGCACTTGATGAATTACATATATAATCCTTTAGGTTCCTTTGTTCAACTCTATTTAGATATCCTACCCTCATTAATCTAATTTGAAAATGTATCACCAATTATGTGGCCAATCATCTTTGTTAATATGTTCAAAAGGGAACTGCAGATGCTGGAATATCGAAGGTACACAAAATTGCTGGGGAAACTCAGCGGGTGCAGCAGCATCTATGGAGCGAAGGAAATAGGCGACGTTTCGGGCCGAAACCCTGAAGTCTGAAGAAGGGTTTCGGCCCGAAACGTCGCCTATTTCCTTCGCTCCATAGATGCTGCTGCACCTGCTGAGTTTCCCCAGCAATTTTGTGTATCTTTGTTAATATGTTTTGATTTGATTACAAAGCCTTCTGCACCAATGCTTCAGATTTTTTTCCTTAATCATAAAACGTTGCTTCGATCTCCTATTCATCTACTGTGTTCCCTCTCCAAAGGATCAAGTTCCCCATTCTCACTTCCACCCTACTAGTTTGCACGTTTAATCCTACAATTTCCACCAGCTTTAATGAGATCATACCAAGAGACATTTCCCTTTTCTCACTCAGCATTCTGCTGGGACCATCCTCATGCTGATCGATGCCTTAATTCAATTTTCCATCTTCGCTTCTCAGAAAAGATACATGCCCCAGAAAACCTCTTTCCCTCTTACCAAAAGACCGAATTTTCCAGGTGAACCATTGTTTCATTAAATTTCTTCATTGACTGCAGTGCTCGTAATGTGGCCACTTCCACTTTGAAGAAATCAAACCGATTGCACAATCACTTTGCAGAGGGAGACTCCTAGCTTCATGCTGCATTTCATTAATAATGGAACTAGTCTTACATGTCTTTCTTATCCTAACAAAGCTAAATTAAGCTCTGCCAGGCAGGTCAATAGTAACTATTCAATAGCCAATGATAACTTGTCTTTAGTGTGTCAGATCTGTATAGTCTGATGCAATTCTTTCTTACCAGAGATGTTGCCTGCTGGCTACTTAAGAGTCATACTGCACAGAAACAGGCCCTGCAGCCCACTTTCCCATGCCGATCCAAGATGCACCATCTACATTAATCCCACCTGCCCACCTTTGGCCCATATCCTTCTTCTTCTTGCGTATGGCGGCACAGCCTAAAGTTGTAGGACAACTTGTTCTATTTGATCTTACTTGATTGTGCACGCCAGGTTGATTGCATTGGTCGAAACAGGGCGGACCACGTGAAGGTTGCAATCTCCCACCCCGCCCATATCCCTCTAAACCTTTCATATCCATGAAATTACAAAAAGTAGTAAACACTGCCCAGTCCATCATCGGTTCCGACCTTCCTTCCATCGAGGGGATTTATCGCAGTCGCTGCCTCAAAAAGGCTGGCAGTATCAAAGACCCACACCATCCTGGCCACACACTCATCTCCCTGCTACCTTCAGGTAGAAGGTACAGGAGCCTGAAGACTGCAACAACCAGGTTCAGGAATAGCTACTTCCCCACAGCCATCAGGCTATTAAACCTGGCTCGGACAAAACTGATTATTAATAACCCATTATCTGTTATTTGCACTTTATCAGTTTATTTATTCATGTGTGTATATATTTATATTATGGTATATGGACACACTTATCTGTTTTGTAGTAAATGCCTACTATGTTCTGTGTGCTGAAGCAAAGCAAGAATTTAATTGTCCTATACAGGCTCACTTGAACTTGAACTCCATGTACCTGTCTGAACATTTTAAATGGTGTAATAGTACCTGCCTCAACTACCTCCTCTGGTAGCTGCACCATATACCCACCAGTCTGTGAAAAAGTTGCCTCAGGTTCCCATCAAATCATGCCCCTCTCACTATAAATCTATGTTTTTTTGATTGGGATCATGCACCTCAAACAAGCAGATAAAGGACTGCTTAATGATAACCTTTTGAAAATGTGAATATGCCATTATCTTGGTCTTGCTTACTTCAGATGATAAAGTTGTTCCCCAATAACAAGATCATAATACTGTTTCAGGTTGTATTACAACTTCAATTAACTGTCATTCCTACCACCGAGAAGTCTAATTCCCGAATTTGTTTTCTTTAAACCTAGGAAAGACTTTAGCTGTCCACCTGTTTTCAAGCACCATTCTTCATGTAACAGTACTGATGCTGCTTTTGCCATTAGCTTTGTTGAGTAAGAGCGAATACGACCCATGCAGACCCTGGTCTTCAGTTTAGTCTGGACGTTTGATTAATTTGTTAATTTCCTCTTCTTCAAGAGAGGTCAGCATGTCTTGAATGCTTGTGTAATAAACTACTAAAATATGCTAAAATCTTATGCAAAAAAATTTCCATAAAAAAGCACCAATCATAAAAATAAAAAAGCCCACCGAATCATACTAAAGTGGACACGGCCCACCCATCATAAATAACAGCTTTTTTGGATTTGTTTCTTAAAAACTCCTTAAAAGTAATTACAGGCAAATCGTTCGTTAGCTTGCAATTGCAAAATACACTGCAAGATGCTGTGAATCAATCCTTTCATATAATAACATGAAAATAAAGAGGGCTTGGTCAGAATTACTTGAGCCAGTATGAAATCTTCACAAGAGTAATTATGCTTTTAGCTTTCAGTAGTTTCAACTCGGTAAAAATAATGCTGACAAATCTAAAACTGCACGAGACCTTGGTACTTTGAAGATAAATAATTTCACTGGGATTTATATGTAGTTAATGCTTTGCACTTACCCTCTTACAGATGTAGTGCTTTGGGTTCTCACTTAGATATAGGTTGAATTTGTACCAACACAACAAGTGTCGCTGCCATATTTGTTCAAGTTCTATGAAAAATGTACACTACTTATTTCAGCAATAAGAAGTGCTTTATGATGAAGTTTGCTTACACTTATCTCAGCAGAGGCCAAGATATAGTGCATTTTCTTTTACCTGCAGTAGTGTCGTTCATCAGCCGCAGACAATTAAGCCCTGCAATCTTAGCAGCAGAAATCATGGATCTTCTCTCTACATCAGTGAAAAAACTAGGGACCTGCCAACAGATTTAGAAAATCTCAGGTTTTAATATTTTTACATAATTGTCATATACACACATTGCCAGGATGCCAATAAGTCAATGTGACAACATTTAAACATAACATATATCAGTATTGCAAAATCGTACAAAAATCTTTAGCAAATTTTACTCTCCCTGCATTTTTTAGCTATTAAAAAATTAAAATTACGACTAATTTGTTTCCAACGAGAAAATCAATTAGTTCGCATTATTTATCATTTAATGCCAGGAAACACATGCTATTATTATTGCAAACTGATTGACTGGTGGAGGAGAAAGCTGGGTAGAAGGGATGTTGAGATTTGCATCTTACAAATTGCATCACAAATTAAAAAGTTAACGTACAATTTGCAGCACAGTTCACCATTAATCTTCATGAATAAGAAATTGCTGAAATAACTCATTACAATGGCAGATGACATTATGCTTGAGTGCTGTAAGCAATAAATTGCTTTAAAGTCTCACATATTTCATTTAAAGTCTCTCTCAAGTCTTTTCTCGCCAAACTTTTCCACTCTATCTCACATATTCACATTTATTGCTAACTTTTATCATGTTTAAATTTAGAGGACAAACTATTCATCAAATATCAATTAGCAGCAACTGAGGTGCAAAAATATTTAGTGGTAAAATGATGAAGATAAAAACAGGGGTGTAATGCTGAGGCTTTATAAGGCTATCTATCTATATCTATTACTAAAACTCTCATCTTGTTTGTTTGTTTGTACCTCTATTTGTGCAAAAACAGTACACGATAGCGCTATGATTTTTGCCCCACCTTACTCACCATTCTCCTGTGCTATAAATGAAACAAGTTCTGTTCAGATCGATGGTATATTTGAAAAGTATTAACGTTTAAAAAAAATTAACTTAAAACATTGCCCCCACCCGTGCATGCGCAGTTGGGGGAAGAGTTTCCTGTGCGCGTCTTTACTGGCATCGCAAAGGGCACCCGATGGGTCCTCAGCTGCACCTACGCAGTTGGGGCCTTTCCAGAATTTTTATCGCCATCTTTTTTTTCACAACAGTGAAACAGGTAAGATTTTTTTTTAATTTAAAATAAAAATTTAAAAAAAAAAAAATATAAAGTATTTTACTGCTACTCCAAGCCCGCGGGGATTCGCTGCCTTGGCGCTGAATGTCACCGGGAGCTGCTGGCTCCAGGCATACAAGGAGGGAAAGGAGTGGCACCCTCGAGTTCCTGGGGAGGCGAGGAGAGTGGGGGGGGATTGAGGGAGAGGAGGGGATAAGGAGGGAGGGAGATGAGGGCAGTGGGGGAGGTGAGGAGGGATAGTGGAAGGGGGGGGGTAGATAGGGGGAAGTTATGGGGGAGGGGAGGAGGAGAGGGGAAAGAAGGAGGGTGAAGAGGAGGGGGAGGGAGTCCTGGGGATGAGGGGAAACGAACCGCGCCTGCACAGTTGGGGGCTATGCGTGAGTGGTGGAATATTGCGTTGGGGAACAGGTTGCGTTGGGGGAATGGGTGAGTGGTGGAATATTGCGTTGGGGGACCAGGCCTCTCGTGTGACAGGGACCCAATTTAGTCTAGTATAAGTCTTATGTCAGACTGCATTTATAGTATCGTGAGCAGTTTTGGGCCCCATATCGGAAGAAGAAAGTGCTGGGATTGGAGAAGGTACAGAGGTGGTTTATGAGAATTATCCCAGGAATAATTAGGCTAACACGAGCGTTTGACGGCACTGGGCCTGCACTCGCTGGTGTTTAGAAGGATGATCAAATGGCTATGAGACATTTAGTGAAGTGCTCACAAGGTCTAGTTATAATGCAGAACAGTGGGGGTGTGACGTGGGAGGAGGAAGACAAGCTTTAAGGTATAGTTAAGTAGAATTCAAGACTGGGAAATATTTGAATTGTAAGTGCATGATGTGGGAGGGGAGAGGCAGATTCAGATCTAAGGAGGCAATCTGAACAGAGGTAAAAAGGCATGGCTGGAATGCACACATAAGAGTCTTCACAAAGAATAATTTTGTGCGAAATCTCAGGAGACCTAATTGAAACAGTGAACGAATAATTGTTATATCGATAACAAATGTTGGTTACACCCAAATCTCGAGGTCCAGGTGAGATGCACCTTAGTTTGCTGACAGAAGACAGCTTGGAAGCTAAAGGGCTTGCAATCTTTCCCCAATCCCAGACAGGTCCCATAGGACAGGGAAATAGTAAATCTGACACCACATTCAAAATTAATGCAGGCACGTGCCTTGCATCTAAAGGTCTTCCAGTTCAACCTCAGTAGTGGTGAAGCTTTTGGAAATGAATGCCAGTCAAAAAAGTATTTGGAAAAGTTTTAGTTATAGGAGCACCAATTACAGATGTTTTAGAGACAAATCATGTTTTGTTTTTTTAACCTGAATAAATCTCTTTGTAGCAAAGGTTTGACAATGGGAATATAGTAGCTGTCAGGCATAATTTTAGAAGGCACTTGAAGGGTAAAAAGTACGGCAAAAATTGTTGCACAGCTCAGTCTGTTTTAAACATACCTGTTGTGTAACTGGGCCGTTCAAACAGCAATCTGTATAGATATGCAAGGGAGATCCTTTTTTAATGTCTGTAGAGAACTATGGAATGAGCTAAAAAATATGCTCTACAGGGAAATGGCACAGATGAGCTGTAGCCTCATACTGTGCCATTAAGATACTATTAGTACAAAAATAGTCTTATGTTATTAGCAAATAGTTATTCTTTAGAGCTAATACATAGTCTGAATAGAATAAAGACAATGAAAACAGCATCCCATGACTTATATATCTTTGGAGTACAGCACAACTTCTGTGATTAATTTACCTGGATCATATGCCAGAATTGATTTGGGAGCACATTTTCACACTTTGGCATGAAATACAAAAAAGTTTATCAACTAATATCTTCAAAGAATGAAGACAATACTTGCTGGATACCCAACAGTTTTCCTCAATTACGTTACATACAATGCACTATAGCCAAGTATTACACAATTTCTTGAACTTCATCTTGGAATAAAGTCAAAATGCTTGTCATCTTGATCAGTTAGATTAAGGTAACTTCTTTATAAAAGGATGTCACCAAGGAAGCTAATTCAGAAGAAGAATTATTCATTTCCATCCAGGGAGATTAATAACATCCTGGCAGTTGACTGGTTTTCAATCTTAGGAACTAAGTCTAGGATAGCTTTGATTCTGCTGGTGTTACTTCAATCCAACCTACCGAAATTACACAGTCAGTCACAGGCTTCTTCAGTGCGTTTTCTGAAGTCTCTTTGAGTTTACTCAGTAACATCCCCATAATTTGTTCAACGGCAAAAACTCGTTCTTCATTCAAGTAATGTACCTGCAAATAAATTGTATGCCACATTACCCAGAGAGGTACAATGAAGGTGCTAAAGGAGTTAATAATTTAATTACATACACTTATTAATGCTAGTATAGACCATGTCTGGGTGGCATTTGCTAACAACTAAAGAAAAGTCAAGTTCCAGCAAACTGTGCTACGGATGTTTCTATTGCTGACAGACGCTTAAGATGTGACAGTTCGAGAAGACTCCTGATGGCTAGCAACAGCTATATCAAACAGGCCAAGTAGATAAACGCCACAGAAGAATTCTCACCGAGAGAATCATGTAGGCGATTGCACTGTTTTTTAACTGATGGTTTTAAATATTTAACTGCATGCAAAAACAATTAAGATCAAGTAACCGGACTTTAAAAAACCCTCAAATCTACCATAGATGAAATTTCAATACTTATCAAGCATTTTGAGAAAGCCTGAAGATAAATCATGGCTGCTCAAAATCCAATAATGCAAAAAAGATTCTGGTTCAATACGACATTGATACAGGATAATTTTATGATAAAGCCATAGAAAGTATGAACAGGTTCAGAAATCCCTTGGACCCAACCATGGAAACATTCAATTTACCTCGATGATCAAGAGACATGCTATGAAAGCCATGAGTAAAGACTCAAGCTGAAGAATCCCCTGGAGCAAACCAATAGGTAGATGCCCAAGCCAGGACACTATCATTAACTGAAATTTCAAAAAGCTCTGTTACAAAGGACTGTGATTCTAAGAAATTACCTTCTGACCTATTGGACTTCATCCAGATTGGAGGTTAGATAGAAAATTGTTAAGGCTTGACTTGTGGAAAATTGTTGGATTAACGTGTACACAGCTATCTAATGAGAAAAGCAACCTTTCATTATCTCTTTGCTCACACCCCTCCCCAATAAACTGTTGCTTTTGGAACTTCAAGGACAGATTTTTTTTAAATGGGTAATTGGAAGATCTTGTACTATTCTTCCATTAATGAAATTCAATTTCATGTAATGCTCACCGAAACACGAGTTTGACTCATTGAGCATGTTATGCTACTGGAAGCATCCCTTGTACAATGGGACCTGACCCTGTGCACATACTCCTACACAACATCGTCATGTTAGAATGCAATGCTGGAAAACCCCCATAAACGCGGTTTCATATAAGATTGTTATACAAGAAGAGCAACATTTTAAAGCTTTATTCAAAATATGCATCATGGTGGCTGATGGTTACGTGGCCGTTTTCAATTCAATTGTAATCAGTGATTTTTTTTTGTGGTGATATTAATACATACAAAAGCAACTATCCATTTAATTAGACTTGTTAATTAAATGTTTAAAAAAAAAAAATTTATTTTTGTAACGGCACTCCAAATTCCACCTCTAACCATGCTTTTTGTCATATGTCTAATAGCTGCTTGCGTGACTTAGTATCAAATTTTGTTTTGTAGCACAGTCCGTGAAGCATTGTGGAAGTGTTTATTAAATTTCTGAGCAACCAATTTAGCAATTGTTGCATGATATTGATGAAGATCAAACTTACTTTGATTCCAACACTACCACTTGGTATATTTTGAAGTTCATAAGCAAGCCTGCTTTTCTCAGTCTGCACAAATGGGTCATCGAAAGCCCTGCCATGCAGTCGTTTAAAGCCTTGTATGGTATTCTTTGCATTGGTCACAATCTGTGGATTTAAACATTCCAATTACAGAAACAATATGTAGATCACAGAAAACAATGGGACTATCAGGTAAAAATGGCAAAAATAAACACATCACTCTTCAAAAATAATTTCTACAAACACTATTTCTAGCTTTGGAGATCATTACCCAATGTTTTATTTATACAAACTGCCATTATAATTTTATTCAGCGAAATAGGTTTCTCCTCTAGTTTACTATTCAATGATTTTTAATAATACAGTAATACAATCTGTCAATACCAAGCAACATTACTTTTAAACAACTTACAACAAATTCTCCTGTCCAATTCCATTTTCTGACAAATTAAACTCTTGATTTAATTTTTTACGTAATAAAGGCGACTTCTGCTACTACAAATGCAGCACTGTTATGAATAGTTTGATGGATTCTGCAAACAATTTCTTGTTATTTAGAGTCAACTTGGAAGAATCTCTCAAATGTAATTTGGAAACACTTCTATTGAAGTGTTTCCAAATTACAATAAAGAGAAAAAACAAATGTTGTGATTTTTAAGAATTTAATACAGCCATCGCCTAGAACATAAAGCGAAAGCAAAATTATATTACATTACCTCTTACATTAAGTGATATTAAAAAGGTATTCATAATGTGAAAAACAAATTTAAGGGTCTTCTCTTGTTCTCCAAGCATTATATACCACATCGAAATGTCAGACTTGTATGAAATATTTATTTAGGTATACAGCATAGAAATAGGCCCTTCAGCTCACCGAGTCCACACCATCCACCAAACACTTGTTCACAGTGGTTCTATATTATCCCACTTTACCATCCACTCACTACACTCGGGGCAATTAACCTACAAACCCCCATGTCTTTGGGATGTGGGAGGAAATACACTTGTTCACAGAGGAAACGTGCAAACTCCATCCAGATAGCACCTAAGCGCAGAATCATACCTGGATCTTTGGCACTGCGAGGCAACAGCTCTACCAGCGTGCTGCCCACACCTGAAACGCACAAAATAATTTGTTCAAAGTTAAGATTCAATAATTCCATACCTGGATCTTGGCAGCTGCTCCAACTGCCCGACTCTTGGGTCCCAGCGATATATAGGCCCTGAAGTAAAACATCAAAATCACTAAATTATACTACATTGGATATTTACATTTTTTTTAACCAATTTAAAAAGACAAAGTAAATGTCAATTAAAAACAATCACACTATCTTCATTAAAGTATGTTCAGCCTTTCACAAATTTGTTTAATTCTTTTTGCAGTTGCATACGGTATATGTGAGACTGTTATTGACTGTAATAACAATGGCAGTTTTTGGCTCAGTATAGCAGCATTACTCTTTGTTATCCACTCTTTTGTTATGTGAAGGGACAGTAAACAAAGGCAAAAAAGTGTCCAATATTACAATAATCTTTAGAGTTAAAGTTGTGTACATATCCCATAATGCAATCTAAAGCAATGTTTCACTATAGGTTTCCATCATTTGTATATCAAATTAATACTTTCTTTAAAGAAGAGGCTGGTAATATCTAAGAGTATATCAAATTTACCTGATTGCATGTAAAGAAAATATAATTTTGTAATGCCCCACCATTATATAATGACGTACAAGATGCTAGCATGGCTCAAAGACCATTGCTATTCTCCACTTACTATAAAAGGAAGCTCAAAACTGCATTCAATGTTGGTGTTCAATTGTGCTTCCTTAGAGGTCAGAAAAACTCAAGCCTTCAAATTTCTAGTGTCAATTTGCCAAATATTGTTAAAGGAGGAATGATTCGTAAAAACAAATAGAAACATAGAAACATAGAAATTAGGTGCAGGAGTAGGCCATTCGGCCCTTCGAGCCTGCACTGCCATTCAATATGATCATGGCTGATCATCCAACTCAGTATCCCGTACCTGCCTTCTCTCCATACCCTCTGATCCCCTTAGCCACAAGGGCCACATCTAACTCCCTCTTAAATATAGCCAATGAACTGGCCTCGACTACCCTCTGTGGCAGGGAGTTCCAGAGATTCACCACTCTCTGTGTGAAAAAAGTTCTTCTCATCTTGGGTTTAAAGGATTTCCCCCTTATCCTTAAGCTGTGACCGCTTGTCCTGGACTTCCCCAACATCGGGAGCAATCTTCCTGCATCTAGCCTGTCCAACCCCTTAAGAATTTTGTAAGTTTCTATAAGATCCCCTCTCAATCTCCTAAATTCTAGAGAGTATAAACCAAGTCTATCCAGTCTTTCTTCATAAGACAGTCCTGACATCCCAGGAATCAGTCTGGTGAACCTTCTCTGCACTCCCTCTATGGCAATAATGTCCTTCCTCAGATTTGGAGACCAAAACTGTACGCAATACTCCAGGTGTGGTCTCACCAAGACCCTGTACAACTGCATTAGAACCTCCCTGCTCCTATACTCAAATCCTTTTGCTATGAAAGCTAACATACCATTCGCTTTCTTCACTGCCTGCTGCACCTGCATGCCCACTTTCAATGACTGGTGTACCATGACACCCAGGTCTCGCTGCATCTCCCCTTTTCCTAGTCGGCCACCATTTAGATAATAGTCTGCTTTCCTGTTTTTGCCACCAAAATGGATAACCTCACATTTATCCACATTATACTGCATCTGCCAAACATTTGCCCACTCACCCAGCCTATCCAAGTCACCTTGCAGTCTCCTAGCATCCTCCTCACAGCTAACACTGCCCCCCAGCTTAGTGTCATCCGCAAACTTGGAGATATTGCCTTCAATTCCCTCATCCAGATCATTAATATATATTGTAAATAGCTGGGGTCCCAGCACTGAGCCTTGCGGTACCCCACTAGTCACTGCCTGCCATTGTGAAAAGGACCCGTTTACTCCTACTCTTTGCTTCCTGTTTGCCAGCCAGTTCTCTATCCACATCAATACTGAACCCCCAATGCCGTGTGCTTTAAGTTTGTAAACTAATCTCTTATGTGGGACCTTGTCGAAAGCCTTCTGGAAGTCCAGATACACCACATCCACTGGTTCTCCCCTATCCACGCTACTAGTTACATCCTCGAAAAATTCTATAAGATTCGTCAGACATGATTTACCTTTTGTAAATCCATGCTGACTTTGTCCAATGATTTCACCACTTTCCAAATGTGCTGCTATCCCATCTTTAATAACTGACTCTAGCAGTTTCCCCACTACCGATGTTAGGCTAACTGGTCTGTAATTCCCCGTTTTCTCTCTCCCTCCTTTCTTAAAAAGTGGGGTTACGTTTGCTACCCGCCAATCCTCAGGAAATGAAATAGGTTAAAGAAAAATATAAATAGTTGAAATTATTCATCCTAAGGGTAGCATGGCAGATTTGCCAGAATACTTTAATCCATCTTGTATCTAAGTATGTCCCTAAGAGATGAATAAATGTTAAACTCCCAACTCAAATAAGAGTGAAAGAGATGCAACAGCCTTGTTTTCAAAAGAGTTAAGTGTTTAATTGTCATAAGTACTGAAAGCAAAACAATGAAATTCTTACTTGTAGCAACATACGGTATATGTGAGACTGTTATTGACTGTAATAACAATGGCAGTTTTACACATAGATAACATAATAATCAAAAATAGTTCAATAAATTAAAACGTTAGTGCATAAAAGCCCACGAAACAAGAGTTCATAGCTTAGTTGGTACTTGTAGCATTCAAAGGCCTGATGGTTGTTGGGAAGAAGCTGTTTCTGAAACAAGGGATATGGGGAAAAGCAGGAACGGGGTACTGATTTTAGATGAGCAGCTATGATCATATTGAATGGCGATGCTGTTCCTCGCATTAATACGCGAGGAACAGCAAACTGCTAGCCTGTTTATCTAAGGTCAGCAGCAAATCTACAGAAATACAAAATCCATTAAGGGCACAATATCAAGGTATTTAGAACATGATTGTGCATAGTCAACATGGAGAAAACATTATACTTGACTAAGCTATTTGATTACAGGGAACACATGGACATGGTTTATTTGTATTTTCAGAGGGCTTTTGATAAAAAGTCCCACACAATAAATTTGGTTAACAAGATTAAAGCATATATAATTGAGGAGCAATATATAGATGAAGAATGGATGAAAAATTGGTTAACATTGAGGGAATAGTAGTAATAAATAAATCCTTCTCGCATTGATAGGTTGTGGCTAGTTGGGTACAACAGGGAATTGCTACTTGGACCTTGACTATTCTTAAAAGTTATCAATGATTTTGTTGAGACAAGCAAGTTTGCTATTGACACAGGAATAAGTGGGAACATGAACAGAATGATGATGCAGAGAGTTCAACAAACTGAGTGGTCAACATGGAACATGGAGTATAATGTAGAAAAATGTCATCCATTTCAGTTGCAATAAAATGAATGAATTAATTTTATGTTTTAAATTCGAGGACCAGAGGACATAGGTTCAAGGTGAAGGGGAAAAGATTTCATAAGAATCTGAGGGGTAGCTTTTTCACACAAAGGGTGGTGGGTGTATGGCACAAGCTGCAAGAGGAGGTAGTTGAGGCTGGGACCATCCCAATGTTTAAAAAAAAAATTAGACGGGTACATGGATAGGACAAGTTTGGAGGGATAGCGCAGGCAGGTGGGACTAGTGCAGCTGGGACGTGTTGGCAAGTTGGGCCGAAGGGCCTGTTTCCACACGGTATCACTCTATGACTCTAAATGGTGAGAAATTGGTAAATGGTAATATGATGTAACTTTAGTGCCCTTGCACACATTCACTGAGGTAACTTAAATGTGAAGAAAGCATTTAGGAAGACATATTGTATTTTGGCCTTTACAAAGGACAATTATTGTCACATACACCATTTCTGGTGCAGTGAAATTTGAGTTGCCATTTGCAGCACACCAATAAAAAAAAATAAAACACAACATTAAAGAACTTAACATTAAACATTAAAAAATCCCCCCACAATGGTTCCCACTGTGAGGGAAGACAGCAAAGTCAGTCCTCTCCCTCTATTTTCACCCCGTGGTCAGGGCCTATTTGAGGCCTCCGCAGTCGCCGCAACGGCGGCGCGATATTACAGGCCCTCTCGCCGGATGATGGAGCTCCGGCGTCAGGAGAACACTCTTCAGCGGCTTGGAGTGTCTGGAATGGGCGCTTCCTCCCCGGAAACCACGGCTCTCGAAGTCCACAGGCCGCGCTGGTCGGAGCTCTGACACTGGCGATCTTGGCGAGTGATCCCAGGCTCCACGGTGTTCAAAGTCAGCGCCACTGCAGCTGGAGCTCCGGGGAGGGCTGGTTCCGGAACGCAATAGTCCACCACTCACCCATAGGTCCCAATATTCACCACTCCTTTGAGGGGGCAGAGAGGGAGGGAGGGGGCTCCCAGCGGAGCGCGCAGCACGACTTGATCACGTGTTCACGGCTTAAATCCAGCGCGGGGGGGGGGGTAGAGAAGGGCGGCTGGGCCACGTAACTTGCAGCTCGTGGAAAACAGTGGGGCTGCGCGTTGAAAATTCTGCACAGCTTGCCGCGAGGAGCAAAGGCATTGTGACGTCATCCACCTCGCTTCTGCACGTTAGATTTTAAAAAGATGTCAGATTGGTGAACAAGTAAAAAACCGGAACAAGTAAAAAATAATGAATCAAATTTTCAGATGAGGGGATTTTTGAAAACATGAGGTGAATCTCTACTGGGTATGTAAAATTTTCACCATTATTGGGTTTTCAAGATGTGAATCAAAGAAAAAGTTCAAGCAAGCAAGCAAACATCCAACAACCAAGATCAGACTTTTATGTTAAATGATGTGCAGGGCAAGTTTTTTTTTTAAAACACAGTTGAGAGTGCCCGATTCACATTGCAGGATTGGTGGTGGTGGTAGATACAAAAGGGGCATTTAAGAGGTTCTTAGTGAGGCACATGGATATGCTGGAATGGAGGCTTAGGGTCATATGCAGACAGAGATTTATTTAGCTTGGTGTCACGTTCAGCGTGGACATTGTGGGCTTGAAGGGCTTATTCCTGTGCTGTACTGTTCTATGCCCTGGTTCGAATGGTGCTTATAATTATGGTTTCATCAAATATACAGACATGCTATAGAGGAAATGCAGCAAAGATTTACCACAATGGTTCCTGGAATGCCATTTCCAAGGTTAAAACAACTAGTAGGCTGGGTCTCTGGAGTTTTGATGGGAAAGAAAACTTACTGAAGTGTACAAAATTCTCAGAGGGAGATAGAGAATGTTTCCACTGGCTGTATTTTTTAGAACAGGGATAATGTTAACAAGGCAAAATCAATTTAGGACTAAAGAGAGAAAAGATTTCTTCAAAGGACGGCAAATCTTTTTGAATACTTTAATAAAAAAGGGACTGTAAAGGCTTAATCCATGATTGCATTTCAAACTGATGTCAACAGATTTCTAGATGTAGTGACACTCAAGGAAATGTGTCCTGGTCAGGAAAAAAACCATCCAAGATGAATCAACAGGGCTCGAAATTAGCGGTTGCCCGGGTGCCAATGGCAACCTAAATGCCATGCCATTTTGCCGGCTTGACAAGCAACCAGGACACCTAAGGTTTAATTCTGAGCGGGGCCCCCTCTCTATTTCGCTCTGTCACTCTCCGTCTCCGCCCACCATCCATATCCGTGTCCAGGTCTCCGCTCGCTCATTTGCCGGCATGGCCCGGCCGCCTTACACACGCGCACTGCCACAGCCTGCACATCCTCCCCCTGCACATGCGCACAACCACGGCCAGCACATCGGCCGTGGTTGTGCGCATGTGCCGCCCTGCACATGCGCATTGCCACGGCAACTGGTCGGCGTCGGCCACTTTCTCCCTCCCTTTGCATTGTGGGAGATCTGGCCGCCATTGCTGTCCGGTCGACGCCTCGCCGTGACCACTGAAAACCAACGCAGAATCTGACTCATCTAACTCCCTGAAGTAACTCTTGCTTCTTGGTTTCCTGGTCCTCCGAAAATATTCCAAATGGAATTTAAACAGGAGTGGACCCACCACCACCAAACTCCAAAATCTGAAAAATAACAGCCTATTGCACCTCATCTGTTTATATATTGTGTGTATATATATGGTCTATGGTATATAGACACAGTGAACTTTTATCTCCTGTTCTGTATTATGTTTTCATTTTATGTTATGCTGCTGCAAGCAAGAATTTCATTGTCCTATCTGGGCCACATGACAATAAAACTCTCTTGACTCTTGACTTGGACTTAAGCAAAAAAGGGTTCTCGGGAAAAAAAAAAGAGCTACCTTAAATTTAATTGCATCTGGTTGGGTACCTATAGTAGGGTGAAGACTATTCCATGCGTTAATTGTGCGGGGGAACTCCATGAAGCAGCCAGCATCTCTGGATAGAAGAAATTGGGTGACGTTTCGGGTAGAGACCCTTCTTTAGATTTCCTCTGGCTTTAGTGTTTTTAGTTTAATTTAAAGATACAGCGTGGAAACAGGCCCTTCGGCCCATCGAGTCCACACCGACCACTGATCACCCGTACACTAGTTCTATCCCACACATTAGCGACGCAAGTCAAGAGTGTTTTATTTTCTCACGTCCCAGTTAGAACAATGAAATCCTTACTTGCAGCAGCACAACAGAATATGTAAACATAGTACTCTGTAAACAATGTTATAAACGAGAAAACAAAACTGTGTATATTTATCAGGGCTCTCACTTAACTTTCTTTCCCTGTTGCCAACCGGGCAACCGTGGCAGCTTTTTAGGTTGCCAAATGACAGTTTAGGTGGTCATTTAAGACGGCTTGCATGACGCGTGCGATAATGTGCTCGGACGAAGTGCGTAGTTACCAGTCGGAATTATGCTCAATAAAGCATTCACATATTATTTCTGCTTTAAATAAAGTCACAAACTAAACATAAACAATCAAGACATATGTACCACAATGACATGCAGCAAAATTATAATACAGTATCTCAACTCTTTTTACACATTACAATTAATGCAATTTTTATTAGTTCTTTCCACTTCCAAACAAAAATGTGGTTAGATTATTCAGCGTATGATCAACCTGTGTCAATAAATCCTGGACCATGGTAACAGTTATGCTTAACCATGCACACTACAGATTGATGCAAGCATGTTTTCTGTGAAGGACTGAAAATTACCATGACATGGCCATAGCATGGGTCGTTATTGCTCTTGGTACAGAAACACTCTCACTTCCCACATAATTTATCCATAACAAAATATACAAGTTGCAAGGAAATTTCTAGAAGCATTTTATGATAATAGCTGTTAAAACCAACTATACCCATCTGAGAGGTTAAACATTACACCGACTGACAAGAGATGGCCAAAGGATATAACTGCAGCAAATGTTCTTTTGGTAATATGTATAAAGGTGTCAAAACACCACAATACCCGACATTCAGATTAGATGTACGTGTTGTGAACAGCAATGAAGATACCCAGTTTGTACACACCAGATTTAAAAAATATTATTGATAAACGCTGTTTCCATCATTCCCACTTCAGAATTAATGTTAAAATTTCAACTGAAATATCTCCTGACCAAATTTGTGATGTATATGACTGACTGTAGAAGTAAAACCTGGATAAATCCAACGTATAGTTGTAAATGTTGCTCATTAAATAACTACAGTACTGATACTCCATATTAAGAGCATTGATTTGCCGTTAAAATGAATTCTGTAATGATGCGTCAACGGTAGCAGTGACAATCGAACACTGCGGTTTTAATGTTTCACGTGTTCACAATTTAATTAATCCATCTTTATGGACTAAAACAAATAACATTGGGAATTAAAACACATTTGATTGCATTCCGTTATCAAACAGTCAATACAGGATGAATGGGGGTAGACAAAAGTGCTGGAGAAACTCAGCGGGTGAGGCAGCATTATGGAGCGAAGGAAATAGATTAGATTAGATCCTTTATTTGTCATTTGAGACCCTTCTTCAGACTGTTCCCCCATTCTTCTTTACTGGGGGGATCAGTACAGGATGGATGGGGGGGGGGGGGGGATTCAGCGCAGGATGAATGGGGGGGCATCAGCACAGTAACAAGTAACAACAAGTAACAAGTAGCCTTTATTGTCATTCAGACCTTGCGGTCTGAACGAAATTTTGTTGCCTTGCAGTCCTACATATGGTAAAAATGACAAAACACACAATAAACACAAATTAACATCCACCACAGTGAGTTCACCAGGCACCTCCTCACTGTGATGGAAGGCAAAAGTCTTAAGTCAGGATGAATGGTACGGAACAGTACAGTGTGGATCAGAGGGTCTGTGCAGGATGAATGAGGGGATCACTACAGGATGAATGGGGGGTATCAGTACAGGATTAATGGGGGTGGGGGGGGGGGGGATCAGTACAGGATGAATGGGGGGGGGGGGTCAGTAGATGATGAATGGGGGGAATCAGTAGAGGATGAATGGGGGGGGGGGGGAAATCAGTAAAGTATGAATGGGGGTAGACAAAAGCGCTGGGGAAACTCAGCGGGTGAGGCAGCATCTCTGAAGCTAACGAAATAGGCAATGTTTCGGGTCGAGACCCTTCTTCAGACTGTTCCCCCCATTCTTCTTGAATGGGGGGGGGGATCAGTACAGGATGGGAGGGGGATCAGCGCAGGATGAATGGAGAGTCAGCACAGGATGAATGGAGAGTCAGCACAGGATGAATGGAGAGTCAGCACAGGATGAATGGAGAGTCAGCACAGGATGAATGGAGAGTCAGCACAGGATGAATGGGGGATCAGTACAGGATGAATGGGGGGGGGGGGGGGGGGGGGGGGGGGGGATCAGTAAAGACGAATTGGGGGGGGATCAGTAAAAGACGAATGGGGGGGGTCAGTAAAAGACGAATGGGGGGGGTCAGTAAATGACGAATGGGGGGGGGTCAGTAAAAGATGAATGGGGGGCACACTACAGGATGGATGGGGGGGGATCGGTGGAGGGTAAATGGAGGGTGGGTCAGTATGGAATGAATGGGAGGATCAGTGCAGGATGAATGGAGAAGTGCAGGATGGATGGGAAGGGGGGGGGGGATAAGTACAGGATGAATTGGGGGCCAGTGTAGGATGGATAGGGGGTGGCAGGAGAATCAATGCGAGGTGGATAGGGTGATCAGCGCAGGATGAATAGATGGGGAGGGGAGCACAGGGGATGTCAGTGAGGACTGAATAGAGGCGGGAATGGGGATCAGTGCGGGATGGAGAGGGGTCTCAGGATAAGGGGGGGGGGGTGGAGGGAGGCGTACAAGAGAGAGAATTGAGAGAGAGAGAGAGGAGAGGAAGGTCAGCGCTCCTCAGACAACATCCGTGGCCTTGGCCGTCCCTGTCCACCGCCAAAGGGGAAGGCGGTTGGGATCTCCTCGCCACCAGCTTCCTGACAGACAGGAAGCAGCATGTGAGGCTGGGAAAAGCATATCTCGGACCCGCAAACACTCAGCACAGGAGCACCGCAAGGCTGCGTACTCTCTCCTCTACTCTCTCTACACGAACGACTGCACCTCCACTGACACCTCTGTCAAGCTTCTCAAGTTTGCGGACGACACAACCTTGATTGGACTGATCGAGGATGGGGAGGAATCTGCCTACAGACAGGAAGTGCCACAAAAGTGTGACAGGAAGGCATCCTGGTGCCATCGCAACAACCTGGAGCTCAATGCTCTTAAGAGTGGAATTGATTGTAGACTTTAGGAGAGCTCCCCCTCCCCTCACTCACCATCAACAACACCACAGTTACATCTGTGGAGTCTTTTAAGTTCCTGGGAATCATCATCTCCAAGGACCTTAAGTGGGGGGCTACCATCGACTCCACAGTCAAAAAGGCACAACAGAGGATGTACTTCCTATGGCAGCTGAGGAAGCACAATCTGCCACAGGCAATGATGGTCCAATTCTACACGGCCATTATAGTCTGTCCTCACCTTCTCCATCATGGTCTGGTTTGGCTTAGGCACCAGCAAAGAAGGTTATTGGCTGCAACCTTCCCTCCATTGATGAACTGTAGACTGCAAGGGCCAGGAAGCGAGCGGGCAAGATCTCGGACCCCTCTTACCCTGGCCACAAACTCTTCGAATCACTTCCCTCTGGAAGGCGACTCCGGATTGTCAAAGCTGCCACAGCCAGACATAAAAACAGTTTTTATCCACGAGTAGTTGCTCTACTGAACAGCCAAACATCTATAGCCTCCCTTTGATCTGGTATTTTGTTGGTTCACATGCTTGATCAATGGTGTTTTATCATTAATGTTTAGTGTTTTCTGAGTCATTCGTAAATGTCACTGTATGTCATGTTACTTGTGGGCGGAGCACCAAGGCAAATTCCTTGTATGCGAATACTTGGCCAATAAACTTAGCTACATTCTCCCTGCAAGCATGTGGGTTTCCTCCCACATCCCAAAGACGCATTGGCTTTGTAGCTTAACTTGCCTCTGTAAAATTGCCCCTAATGTGTAGGGAGTGGGTGAGGAAAGTTGGCTAACAGAACTTCTGTGAATGGGTAGACAAAAGTGCTGGAGAAACTCAGCGAGTGAGGCAGCATCTATGGAGCGAAGGAAATAGGTGACGTTTCAGGTCGAGACCCTTCTTCAGCCTGATGTGAAGGTGGGGGGGGGGGGGGGGGGGCAGGTCGAAGAAAGGAAGAGGTGGAGACAGTGGGCTGAGGAAGAGCTGGGAAGCGTAGGAGAAAGCAGGGACTACCTGAAATTGGAGGTCAATGTTCATACTTGCTGGGGTGTAAACTGCCCAAGCGAAATATGAGGTGCTGCTTCTCCAATTGACGGTGTGCCTCACTCTGGCCATTGAGGCGGCCCAGGACAGAAAGGTCAGATTCAGAATGGGAGGGGGAGTTGAAGTGCTGAGCCAGGCGGAGATCAGGTTGGTTATTGCGAACCGAGCAGAGGTGTTGGGCGAAGCGATCGCCAAGCCTACGTTTGGTCTCACCGATGTAGAGCAGCGGATGCAATAGATGAGGTTGGAGGAGGTGCAGGTGAACCTCTGCCGCATCTGGAAAGACTGATTGGGTCCTTGAATGGAGTCAAGGGGGGGAGGTAAAGCGACAAGTGTAGCATTTCCTGCAGATGCAAGGGAAAGAGCCAGGAGAGGGGGTGGTTTGTGTGGGAAGGGACGAGTTGACCAGGGAGTTACGAGGGAGCGGTCTCTTCGGAAAGTCGACAGGGGAGGAGGTGGGAAGATGTGGCCAGTGGTGGGATCCCGTTGGTAGACAAAGTTGGGAAAAAATCAGCGGGCGAGGCAGCATCTATGGAGTGAAGGAATAGGCGACGTTTTGGGTCGTGACCCTTCTTCAGACTGATGTCTGGGGGTGGAGGGGGCGGGAAAAGGAAAGGAAGAGGCAGAGACAGTAGGCTGTTGGAGAGCTAGGAAAGGGAGGGGAAGGAGGGAGAAAGCAAGGACTACCTGAAATTGGAGAAGCCAATGTTCATATCGCTGGGGTATAAACTACCCAAGCGAAATATGAGGTCCTGTTCCTCCAATTTGTGGTGGGCCTCACTCTGGCCATGGAGAAGGCCCAGGACAGAAAGGTCGGATTCGGAATGGGAGGGGGAGTTGAAGTGCTGAGCCACCGGGAGATCAGGTTGGTTATTGCGAACTGAGTGGAGGTGTAGGTCTCACCGAGGTTGATCATACGCTGAATAATCCAACCAGATTTTTGTTTGGAAGTGGAAAGAAATAATAGGAATTACATTCATTGCAACGTTTAAAAAGAGATGAGATACTGTATTGTAATTTTGCTGCATGTCATTGTGGTATATATCATGTCTTGATTGGTGAATTAGTTTGCGACTTTATTTGAAGCAGAAATAATATGTGAATGCTTCATTGACCATAATTCCGACTGGTAACTACGCACTTCGTCCAAGCACATTATCGCACGTGTCATGCAAGCCGTCTTAAATGACCACCTAAACTGTCATTTGGCAACCTAAAAAGCTGCCTAGGTTGCCCAGCTGGCAACAGGGAAAAAAAGTTAAGTGAGAGCCCTGAAAACCAAAAGGTGGACACAAAATGCTGGAGTAACTCAGCGGGACAGGCAGCATCTCTGGAGAGAAGGAATGGGTGCCGTTTCTGGTTGAGACTCTTCTTCAGACTCAACCAAAATCTTGATGCAGAACAGAATAGGCTCAAGGGGCTGAATAGCCCACTCCTGCTCCTATTTCTTAAATTTGTTTATTACACAGCAAAGACCCACTAAAAGCAAATCATGGCATGCCAATTTTGACTGAAGAGCAAATATAGCAAGACTGGGAAACACTCACACTTTTTAAAACATTGCCAGGGTGCAGGAAGAAGTTCTTTGGATATCACTTCCAGAAAATATTTGATGTAATATTGGGGGAGAGGGAAAGAGGGAGTATATTCTATACGCTTTTTTTGCTACCGGATGTACCCATATTTGTCTGGGCAGCACACAAAATGTTTTTCCACTATATTACAGCACATATAACAATAAACCAATATCCTCGCCCCGAAATTCAGTAGAGAAATTTGCAATGCCAAGACTATTGAAGAGTCATGGAAAGTTAAGATCTTCCATATTGCAACTGGTTATTTTAATTGTCACCCATGAACCCAAGTCTTAGCATGTGTAGGGGTGGATTCCCTCAGAGAAATTTTAGCTTGTGTTTTCTCATTAAAATTATCATTCCAGATACACAGACTGCAGATGCTGGATTCTGCAGCAAAACTAAAATATGCTGCCAGAGAAACTTAGCAAGTTCAGCAGCATCTATGGAGGCAAAGGGACTGTCAATGATTTGACAATCCCTTTGCTTCCATAGATGCTGTGGGACTTGGCAACAGAAATGGGCCCGGATCAAAACAGTCAGTTTTCAAACTGAAGTCCTGTGACTAGGGCCACTAGAGCCCATTGCCATTCATAATTTATATCAATTATTTGGATGAAAATGATTAGTAAGTTTGTAAATGATACTCAAGTGGGTGGTATTGCAGAAAGCAAAGATGGTTATCAAAATTACAGCAGCATCTCAATCGATTGGGCAAGTGAGCTAAGGAATGGTTATAGGGGTATAATGCAGACAATGTGAAGTGTTGCATTTTGGGACGTCAAACCAGGACAGGACCTTCACAGTGAATGCCAGGGTCTTGGAGAATGTTGTAGAGCAGAGTGATCTAGGAGTGCCGGTAAATAGTTCCTTGAAAGTGCACCGTAGGTAGATAGGGTGGTCGGCGGCTTTTCGTCAGTCAGGGTACTGAGGTTAGAAATTGAGATGTTATGTTATAGTTGTACCAGATGTTGATGAAATGACATTTGGAGTATTGTGTTCAGCTTTGGTCACTCTGCTATAGAATGGATGTTCTTAAGCATGAAAGAGTGCAGAGAATAGTTGAGGATGTTGCCAGAACTCAAGGGATAGGCTGGTCAGGTTAGGACTTTATTCTTTGGAGCACAGGAAGATGGGGGGTGATCTTATAGAGGTGTACATAATCATGGGGAGAATAGATTGGGTCAAAGACGCTGTGCATTTATCCCGAGTAGGGGAATCAAGAACCAGGGGACATGGGATGGGAAAGGTTTAATAAGAACCCGAGGGGTAACTTTTTCCACACAGTATATGGTATATGGTGGGTATATGGAACAACCTGCCAGAGGGGTTTATTGAAGCAGGTACTATAACAACATTTAAAAGACATTTGGACATGTACAGGTTTATAGTATATACACCAGTCAGGTGGAACTAGTGTAGGTGGGACATTTTGGCCAGCATGGTCAAATTGGGCCAAAGTGCCAGTTTCCATACTGTATGACTTTACACCTGTCCATTTCCTCTCCAGATGCTGCCTCAGCTATTTAATTCTTCCAGTACATTGTTTTCCTGCATCAGAACATTCTAGATATCCTCCTCCACAACCTGGACGATCACAGCACCCCCTGGTGTAAGATTAGTATAGCAATACCTATCTATCTAGAATGCAATCTTTCCCTTGCCCTAGAAGAAATACTGACATTGCAGTTGTATTTCTTAGTTCCAGTGCAGTTATCAAAACCACATAAGTATTCAATATGCCCCTCCTATACATACTATTCCCAATATGTTCAAAGCATTTATGACAAGTCAAGGCAGTAAAATGTACTGTGCTTGAACATGACACATGAATGGGCAACTTTTCAGTAATAAATGTCACGTGGGAATCCGGGACTTTCGTTAAGTGTAAATAAGACAGTCGCCAAAGATCAAATTATGAAAATGACAGCGCACGTGTCTTCCAAAAATGCATGTTGCGCATTACCTGTACAAATTTATGGGAAACTAAGCAGCGCCATGTACAATTGGCAATTTGTCAACTACAAAGACCAAACTCAGCCTTTCGACATTCATTAAATAATGCCCGTTCTGTAATCTATGAAAAAATGATAGCTCAAAATACTGAAATACGAGTGCCTTAAAAATGGCTTATTTAACAATCAGGGGCGGGGCTCATTGGAAAGGGCGTAACTATTAGTGCGCGGCAGGGCTCACAACGTGAATGAATGGAAAACATGTTAAAAGGACGGGAATACCAGAAACAGTTTATTAATTTAAAAAAATGAAAACTCCCCAATCACGAATTTTCATTTTTGAGCGCTGAATAGGATTGAGAACCAGGATCACGCGTGGATGGAGGACATCATGCTCCTTTCCTGTCACTTCGAGACGATCGCAGAATTAGTGACAAGGGAGGTCTCAGGTCAGGTACCCGGTCTTGAGCGGGCATACAAAGCCGTCAAATCGACATTATTTAATGTAAAGTAACCCTTGATCTCTCTCTCTCTCTCCCAGAGGGGAAACGAGCCGCTCCACACCTGCCTCACTCCCCTCGCTGCATGCGGCGGTGGACAGATGGATGGTCGGTGGCTGTCGGTCGGTAGCGGCGCATCCCTTCACCCCGACTCAGCTGGAGCAGGCCCAGCCTCAGCACGGCGAGAACCGGCACCACTGCCACCCCCCCCCCAAACCAACCCCAACTCTCTCTCCACGCCAGCCTCACTTCACCCGCAGGTTATTAAAGGAGGTGCGTGTGTGTGTGGTGGGGGGGCAATGGCGTCGCCGCCGCATCAATACTCACGGTGTACACCTGTCGCTGTACTCATTGGCGATGGTCTCGATGCCGCCGCTCCTCGCCACCGCGATGTAGCAGTTCTGGAAGCCCACATCAAAACCGACCACCGACATCACAGCACTCCGTTTATCAGCAGCACAAGACACACCGAGGGAGATAAAGCAGAAGTGGACGGGTTAAAGGCGCGCCAGCCAGCCGTTGCCGTTGGTGTAGGAGCGCCGGGCCGGGCCGGTACTAACAGCACACGACGTCCGCTCTGTGCAGTCACCGACCGGTAGAATGCTCCAGAAAAACGCCGCAGTCGTGACGCACGCCGCTCGCGCTCAAGCCGGCTGGCCCGCCCACCGGCGGCTTGATTGGCTGCCTGCTGCCGGCCGTGGCAGACGGCGACGCCCACGTGACGCTGGGCTGGGCTGGCCGCTGAGTCATAAAGAGCAGCGGAGGCCGCGGGCCAATGCGCAATTATTAACAGTCGGCCGGCTGCACGGCAAGAGCGGTAAAGATGCCCGCCAACCCCGCCGAGCCGAGATTGTTCGAGAATTTCTCACGCCTCTTTGTAGGTGAGACTTTTTGAAAATTAACCCACCCCCACACACAGCGCTGCAGATGCTGGAAAGCCCGAAATTAAAATGGAAAGTTCTGGAAATACTCAGCGGATGCGGAGGAAGGGAAACAACATTAAGATTTCCAGTTTGACGATCATCCTGCTCATCAATGTGAATGTTACAACAGAGCGAGATTGTGACATTGCATAGAAACATGGAAAAAAGGTGCAGGAGGAGGCCATTCGGCCCTTCGAGCCAGCACCGCCATTCATTGTGATCATGGCTGATCGTCCCCTATCAATAACCCGTGCCTGCCTTCTCTCCATATCCCTTGACTCCACTTGCCCCTAGAGCTCTATCTAACTCTCTCTTAAATCCATCCAGTGACTTGGCCTCCGCTGCCCTCTGTGGCAGGGAATTCCACAAATTCACAACTCTCTGGGTGAAAACGTTTTTTCTCACCTCAGTCTTAAATGACCTCCCCTTTATTCTAAGACTGCGGCCCCAGAACAGCAACGAATACTGAAAGAAATGAGGAAGATAGTATTTCAGAGAGGATGGAAAAGCACTCATTGCATGGGGTAATTTTAAGGTCAGGTGAGGAAATGGGGGGAGGTTTCCATCGAAGGATTAGTGTGCACATTATGGTTTGTGCACAACGACTTTCTACGATACATCATCTCACTTTCTCATCCACTCCCTACACATTGGGGGCAATTTACAGAGGCCAATCCTCAAACCTGTGGGTCTTTTATATTAAATTACTGAGTACAGCAGAAATGAGTTATTCAAAGCAATCTTAACCATCTTCCCTCTCTATCCATTCTCCCCATATTCCTCTTTTTCACAAAATTACCCTCTGTGGTATTGAGTTATTCCTTCTGCTTTGCCGATTTTCAAGTAATTGAAGTGTTATGGAACAGAAACGGGCTATTTGAGTTAATGTAAACTGTATAGTAATCCTTCCAGTTCAATTATTCTCTATCCTTGGAGCTCTGGAATTTTCTTTCCATCAAGTACCTGTCAAATTTCATAGTGATCATTTGCACATTGAAGAATCAATTTCAAAAGAACATCAATACCAAAAGCATTGCATACCACTAGGTAGGAAGAATAAGGATGCTGTATATAATACAAGGTATGAAGAGCATGTGCACTAATACACACCTGTAGGGAAAGTTGGCCTGTTCCATTGCTGAAAATACTTTTTGGTAGATAATGATGTGGCATAGAACGAGGTTACAACTGAACTATCCAATTAATTCCACTTTCCTTTCTATGATGATATCTATTTCCTTTTCCTTCAGATGAGTCTCTTTTTCTTCTTCTGAATGTAATACTGGATTTCTACCATTTTTGTCAGGAAGTTCACTTTAGGAAGTCTGGATGTTAGCAATTTACAGTGAGTAAATGTTTCTCCTTGATGCTGCTGGTTATTTTGTCAGTTTCCTTTAGCCTTTTTGCCATTGGAAATAGTTTATCTTTATTCACTGTATAAAGTTGCCACAATGCAAACCCTGCACTTGAGGTCTTCCTTTATAAATCCTACATCTAGTAAATTTCTTAAGTACCCTCGTGGAAGTTTTCTTCCTCAACTGTGATGTTCAGAGTTCAGGATATCATACCCGATAACTCGCGCATTTTCTCCTTAATCACAAAATTGGTGTCTATTCTCTCCGACATTTGTAAATATTCACTCAGCCATGTTCTCTGCCTCCGTACATAGATAATCTTTAGGATATTAAAGAGAGCCAAATTATGAGAGAGGGTTAGACTATCAAGCAAAACAACCCCTCCCATTGACCCTATCTATACTTCACACTACTTTGGCAAGGCCACCTGCATAATCAAGGACCAATCTCACGCTGGTCACTCCATCTTCTCTCCTCCCATCAGGCAAGAGGTACAGAAGTTTGAAAACGCATACCTCCAGATTCAGGTAGTTTCTTCCCAGTTGTTATCAGGCAACTGAACCATCCTACCGCCACCAGCTAAGGAGCAATGCTGACCTTCCATCTACCTCATTGGAGACCTTCGAACTATCTTTAATTGGAATTCATTTTGCACTAAATGTTATACCCTTAATCCTGTATCTGTACGCTGTGGGCAGCTTGATTGCAATCATGTAGTCTTTTCGCTCACTGGATAACGTGCAATAAAAGCTTTTTGCTCTACCTAGGTACATATGACAATAATAAACTAAACTAAATAATGTTTCCTCTGGAGCCAATTATTCAACCAAGGAATATCTCTTTGGATGTGGGAGAAAACCAGAGGACCCACCATGGGGAGAACATGCAAATAATGTACAAACATTACAGGAAATCCTAGGTTACTGCAGCAGCGAAGCACCAGCTCTACCAGTTGGCAAAGTAGGTTTGATGTATGAAATGAGATGAAACAGATTGGGCTTATGCACTCTTAAAGTCTGGAAGAATCATTGCAATGTACAAAATTGTTGAGTACTGACGAGGCAAATGCAAAAAGTAATTAAACTAATTTAAAACAACATTTTCCCTGGCTGGAAGTTCCTTCATTCAGGAGATCGTTAATCTTTTTTGGAATTCTCTACCAAGAGAGGCTGGAGGAGCTCAGTCAATAATTTTCTGCATATTAAGGGAGTCAAAAGATGTGGGGTTAGTATAAGAAAATGATACTGGTGTAAAAGGCTAGATCATATAGAATGATAGAATGGAAATAATGGCCATCTGCTTCTATGTCAAATAGGATAACAACTCAAGGTTCAACAATTAAATATGGACACTTGGATGATTCAGAGAATACCAGTTAAATTGTACTATAGAGCTGTAATGCCCCTGTCCCACTTAGGACACCTCTGGAGACTTTGCGCCTCACTCAAGGTTTCCTTGCGGATCCCGGAGGTTTTTGTCAGTCTCCCTACCTGCTTCCACTACCGGGAACCGCAGGGAAACCTTGGGTGGGGCGTAAAGTCTCCAAAGGTTTCCGTTCAGGTTTCCTAAGTGGGACAGGGGCAATGGGTTAAAATTCTGAAAGGTTTTCATGTAATAATTAAGGAAAAAATCTTATTTGCCCCAGAGATGATGGTCAAAAATCATAAATGTAAGGCAATTAGAAAAATATGGGGAAAATATTATTATCTGGAATTCATTACTTTTAAGTATAGTATAAACAGATTCACTAATAATATTGAAAAGGAAAAGGTCAGGGGACCAGGACTGATTCGATAGCTCTTTTAAATAGCTATCAGATGTAGAATGGCCCAAATGGTCTTTTCTTGTACCAAATCAATGAAGGATAAGAAAATGACAGACACAACCATTTTTAGAATAGTTTAATGAATGAATATTTACTCGTTAAATGATTGGGGTTAGGTCAAGTCTGTGATCAAGATCAAGTGCATTGGTGACCAGGAAGAGGGTGATGGGGATTCAGTTGATGGATTATCAAGGGAGGTATTCAACAATCTGTATCTGAGCTGGAGATAGGATGGTCATATTGATCAAGAGGAATGGTGAATAGGATCAGGGAAAGGGGAAATTTAAAAACAGGGCTGCAGTGAGGCTTTGGCAGATCAGAGGATTGGTTTGGGAAAGAGGAAAAAATTGATAATGTGAAGAGTAGACCTCGGGTTTGTAGAATTGGCACAATAGAGCTCAGTTCATTGCTGCAATGTGAAAGCATGGTGGTGTCAGAAGCAAAGAGCAATACAAGGGAAACTGCACTAAAGAGGGGGGTGGAAAGATGGAGGGAAATAGGCAGAAACAGTAAAAAATAATGAAATTAGAGAGATTAAACGAGGAAAACATTTTAAAACATTTACAATTCCCAAAATAACAAAAATATGTGAATTGACAGATGAGCTATTTTCTGCAATTTTATGGTATCATTACACATAATGTTCCCCCACAACACTGATTACACTGCGAGCGGCGGGTTTGGCATACTAAAATGGCAGACATTCCGCTCCGTACTACATCTCTGGATGGGATTTTGCAAGAGTGCTCTATCTTGCTCTGCTCTATGATCTTTGATCAGAAGTGACCAATAAAAGCCACTCAAAGGACAAAAAGGGCTAATTTATCTCACAGGGATTCAAGTGCTCCATAAGGATCCAGACAGCTTTGATTATGATGTTGAGAGAAGCAAAAATTATACTCAATGAGTGTAGGAAAGAACAGCAGAAGCAGGTTTAAATCAAAGGTAGACAAAATGCTGGAGTACGGGACAGGCAGCATCTCTGGAGAGAAGGAATGGGTGATGTTTCAGGTTGAGACCCTTCTTCAGACTGAGGTCAGATGGAAAGTAGTCAGAGACAGTAAGACTGGTGGGAGAACAGGGAAGGTGGAGGGGATGGAGAGAGAGGGAAAGCAAGGGGTATTTGAAGTTAGAAGTCAATGTTCATACCGCAGTGGTGTAAGCTACCCAAGCTAAATATGAAGGTAGACAAATTTGCGCTGGGCCTCACTGACAATGGGGGAGGCCCAGGACTGAAAGGTCAGATTGGGAGGGGGAGTTGAAATGCTGAGCAACCGGGAGGTCAGGTAGATTAAGGCATACTCAGCGGAGGTATTCAGTGAAACATGCGCTTGGTCTTGCCAATGTACAGAAGTTGACACCTGGATACAGTAGATGAGGTTGGAGGAGGTGCAAGTGAACCTCTGATTCATCTGGAAAGACTGTTAAGTCCTTGGATGCAATCAAGGGGGGGTGGTAAAGGGACAGGTGTTGCATCTCCTGCGGTTACAGGGGAAAATACCTGGGGAGGGGATGGTCTGAGTGGGAAGGGACGAGTTGAGCAGAGAGTTGCGGAGGGAACGGTCTCTGTGGAAATCAGAAAGGGGTGGAGATGGGAGATGTGGCCAGTCGTGATATACCGTTGGAGGCGAAAGTGTTGGAGGATTATATGCTGTATGCGACAGCTGATGGGTTGGAAGGTGAGAACAAGGGGGACCCAGTCCTTGTTGCGAATAGGGGAGGGGAAGTAAGAGCGGAGCTGCGGGATATCATGGAAACCCAATGAGCTTGGGCAGCTTAGTGGCTGTTAAAAAATTATGGCAATTATTTACAATTCCCAAACACGTGATTACATTTTGTGGATTACAGATTCAGATTAGTTTATTTTCATTTACATTGGGGTGCAACTAAATTTCTTGTGCAGATGAATCTCAGAGTAAACACAGTACATTTAGTAATTGAAAGCAGTAATTATGCATTTTATGAGTGATTGAATTGAATAAATTTTATTTGTATACATACAAGGAATTTGCCTTGTTGCTTTGCTCGCAAGTAACAACACGATGTACAGTAGACAATTAAAAATAAAACATTATAATTTAAACATGTGAAGAATGAAATAAAATACCAGAGCAAAAAGAGACTACAGATTTTTGGCTGTTGAGTAGAGCTACTGCTTGTGGAAAAAAGTTGTTTTTGTCTGGGTGTGGCAGCTTTGACAGTCCGGAGTCGCCTTCCAGAAGGAAGTGCATCAAAGAGTTTGTGGCCAGGGTGAGAGGGGTCAGAGATGATCTTACCCGCTCGCTTCCTGGTCCTTGCAGTGTACAGTTCATCAATGGAGGGAAGGTTGCAGCCAACAACCTTCTCGGCTGATCGAACGATGCGCTGCAGCCTCTGGATGTCATGCTTGGTGGCAGAGCCAAACCAGACCATGATGGAGAAGGTGAGGACAGACTCTATGATGGGAGTATAAAACTGGACCATCATTGCCTGTGGCAAATTGTGTTTCCTCAACTACCGCAGGAAGTACATCCTCTGTTGGGCCTTTTTGACTATATCGTCGATGATGGCCTCCCATTTAAGGTCCCTGGAGATGATGGTTCCAAGGAACTTAAATGACTCCACAGATATGACTGTGATGTTGTTGATGGTGAGTGGGGGGAGGGGAAGGGGAACTCTCCTAAAGTCTACAATCAATTCCACCGTCTTAAAAGCATTGAACTCCAGGTTGTTGAGATGGCACCAGGACGCCAGCTGTGTCACTTCCTGTCTGTAGGCAGATTCCTCCCCATCTTGGATCAGTCCAAACAGGGTTGTGTCATCCGCAAACTTAAGACGCTTGACAGGGGAGTCTGTGGAGGTGCAGTCATTGGTGTAGAGAGAAGAGTACGCAGTCTTGCGGTGCTCCTATGCTGAGGGTCAGTGCGTCTGAGATGTGCTTTCCCAGCCTCACATGCTGCTTCCTGTCTGTCAGGAAGTTGCTGATCCACTGACAGAGGGGTTCAGACAGTCAACTGGGAGTGTTTGGAGTGTTGTAGCTCTGGCACAATGATGTTGAATGCAGAGCTAAAATCCACAAACAAAATCCTTGCATAGATTCTCTGGCGGTCTAGTTGCTGGAGGGTGAAGTGCAGGCCTAGGTTGACTGCTTCATCCACTGATCTATTGGCCTGGTATGCAAACTGCAAGGGGTCCAGCAGGGGATTTGTGATATTTTTCGGGTGGGCCAGCACAAGTCTTTCAAGGGTCTTCATGATTACAGGTCAGTGCGACAGGCCTGTAGTCATTAAGACCAGTAATCCTTGGCTTTTTGGGTACGGGAACAATAGTGGAGACTTTGAAGCAGGCAGGGACAGTGCAGGTTTGCAGGGACCGATTGAAAATGCCCGTGGAGACTGGTGCCAGTTGTTCGGCACAGAACTTGATGGTAGAGGGGGAAACATTGTCAGGTACTGGAGATATCCAGCTTTTCTGTCTCCTGAATAGCTTTTCCACCTCCTCAATTGCCATTGTTAGTGATGGAGAAGTGGCCAGACTGATGTTGGGCAGCAAGGAGGGGGTGGGTAGTGGACAAGGGCCCAGTCTTTGCAGACTGGTCAGTCTGTGAGTGTGAAGTGGTGATTGGGGAGGAGTGGGTGGGGATAGGTCGTCTTTGTAGACTGGTGTCAGGCTGTGTAACTAGGTGTGAAGTAGTGGGTGGGGGAGGGGGTAACGGTCTATCGAAACTGCAGTAGAACTCGCTCAGGTCGTTGGTCAGCTGACGATTGTCCCAAGGAGCGGGGGGGGGGGGTGGTTCCTCTTGTAGCTGGTGATGTCTTGCAAGCCCTTCCACACTGAAGGAACACAAAGTCAGATTAAGAAGTAAAAATGCTAACAATGTGATATGTATTTAAATGCTGTGTGATAAAATGTTAAAAGAAAAAAAATAAACAGAGTGCAAGATATAATGTAGCTATATTTGCACAGAAAGTGCAAATTTAAAAAAGTACAAGGCATCCAATGCGGTAGATTGGAAGATTGTGAATTCATCCCTGATATATGAGAGGTCAGGGGGAGGAAGCTGTCCTTGAATCTGGTGCTACATGCTTTCAAGCTTTTTGTACCTTCTGCCCAACTGGAGAGGGGAAAGAGAATGACCAGGATGTGTGGTCCTTTATTATGTTGGCTGCTTTCCTGAGTCATGAAGTATAGATGGAGTTCCTGGGTGGGTGGTGGAGGGCAGGAGATTGGATGGTGATGAAGGCTGATGTGATGGACTGGCAGAGTTCACAATTCTTTACAATGTATTGTGGTCTTGCACAGAGCAGTTGTCAAGCTGTGATGCATGTATAGAAATTGCTAAGAATCATTGGAAACATGTTAAGTTTAATAGGTGCACCCTTTGGGGCTTAAGGCCCATAACCATATAACAATTACAGCACGGAAACAGGCCAACTCGGCCCTTCTAGTCCGTGCCAAACACCTATTATCCCCTAGTCCCATCTACCTGCACTCAGATCATAACCCTCCATTCCTTTCCCGTCCATATACCTATCCAATTTATTTTTAAATGATAAAATCGAACCTGCCTCCACCACTTCCACTGGAAGCTCATTCCACACAGCTACCACTCGCTGAGTAAAGAGGTTTCCCCTCATGTTACCCCTAAACTTCTGTCCCTTTATTCTCAAGTCATGTCCTCTTGTTTGAATCTTCCCTACTCTCAATGGGAAAAGCTTATCCACGTCAACTCTGTCTATCCCTCTCATCATTTTAAAGACCTCTATCAAGTCCCCCCTTAACCTTCTGCGCTCCAAAGAATAAAGACCTAACTTGTTCAACCTTTCTCTGTAACTTAGTTGCTGAAACCCAGGCAACATTCTAGTAAATCTCCTCTGTACTTTCTCTATTTTGTTGACATCCTTCCGATAATTGGTCGACCAAAATTGTACACCGTACTCCAGAATTGGCCTCACCAATGCCTTGTACAATTTTAACATTACATCCCAACTTCTATACTCAATGCTCTGATTTATAAAGGCCAGCACACCAAAAGCTTTCTTTACCACCCTATCTACATGAGATTCCACCTTCAGGGAACTGTGCAGTTATTCCTAAATCCCTCTGTTCAACTGCATTCCTCAACTCACTACCATTTACCATGTACGTCCTATTTTGATTTGTCCTGCCAAGATGTAGCACCTCACACTTATCAGCATTAAACTCCATCTGCCATCTTTCAGCCCACTCTTCCAAATGGCCTAAATCTCTTTGTAGACTTTGAAAATCTACTTAATTATCCACAACACCACCTATCTTAGTATCATCTGCATACTTACTAATCCAATTTACCACACCATCATCCAGATCATTGATGTACATGACAAACAACAGTGGACCCAACACAGATCCCTGTGGCACCCCACTAGTCATCGGCCTCCAACCTGACAAACAGCCATCCACCATTACTCTCTGGCATCTCCCATTCAGCCAGTTGAATCCATCTTGCTACTTCACCATTAATACCCAACAATTGAACCTTCTTAACCAACCTTCCATGAGGAACCTTGTCAAAGGCTTTACTGAAGTCCATATAGACACCATCCACTGCTTTACCCTCATTAATTTCCCGAGTAACCTCTTCAAAAAATTCAAGATTAGTCAAACATGACCTTCCAGGCACAAATCCATGTTGACTGTTCCTAATCAGACCCTGTTTATCCAGATGCTTATATATATTATCTCTAAGTATCATTTCCATTAATTTGCCCACCACTGACATCAAACTAACAGGTCTATAATTGCTAGGTTTACTCTTAGAACCCTTTTTAAACAAAGGAAATACATGTGCAGTACGCCAATCCTCCAGCACTATTCCCGTTTCTAATGACAATTGAAATATTTCTGTCATAGCCCCTGCTATTTCTACACTAACTTCCCTCAATGTCCTAGGAAATATCCTGTCAGGACCTGGAGACTTATCCACTTTTATATTTTTCAAAAGTGTCAGTACTTCCTCTTCTTTGAATCTCATAGTTTCCATAGCTACTCTACTTGTTTCCCTTACCTCACATAATTCAATATCCTTCTCCTTGGTGAATACCGAAGAAAAGAAATTGTTCAATATCTCCCCCATCTCTTTTGGCTCTGCAGATAGCTGTCCACTCTGACTCTCTAATGGACCAATTTTATCCCTCGTTATCCTTTTGCTATTAATATAGCTGTAGAAGCCCTTTGGGTTTACTTTCACCTTACTTGCCAAAGCAACCTCATATCTTCTTTTAGCTTTTCTAATTTCTTTCTTAAGATTCTTTTTACATTCTTTATACTCCTCAAGCACCTCATTTACTCCATGCTGCCTATTGTAGATCTCTCTCTTTTTCCGAACCAAGTGTCCAATTTCCCTTGAAAACCATGGCTCTTTCCAATTTTTACTAGTTCCTTTCAACCGAACAGGGACATAAAGATTCTGTACTCTTAAAATGTCATCTTTAAATGTCCTCCATTTCTCCTCCACATCCTTCCCGTCAAACAAAATGTCCCAATTCACTCCTTTTAAATCCTTTCGCATCTCCTCAAAGTTTGCCTTTCTCCAATCAAAAATCTCAATCCTAGGTTCAGTTCTGACCCTCTCCATAATTATATTGAAACTAATGGTATTGTGATCACTGGACCCGAAGTGTTCCCCAACACATACCTCCGCCACCTGACCCGTCTCATTTCCTAACAGGAGGTCCAGCACTGCCCCATCTCTAGTAGGTACCTCAATGTATTGCTGCAAAAAACTATCCTGCACACATTTTACAAACTCCAAACCATCCAGCCCATTTACAGAATGTGTAAAATTGAAATTTCCCACAATCACTACCTTGTGCTTACTACTAATATCGTACATAAGTTCTCTATATGTTCATAATGTAGGCAATGAAAGTAGATAGTAAAACAAAGGTATACAGGGGTAAATATACATAGATCATTAAAAGCACTGAAGGTCAGATTAAGATGTAAAAATGCTAACAAAGTGCTTATATTTGTTTCCAAAGATATTGCATTCAAAAATGAGGTTTATGCTAAACTTGCATGTCTTTCTGGTTTCTTGCACTTGAAAAATGACATTCTAGTTTCCACAAAGCACATATATGTATCAGAGATGCTACAAGATAGATACTGAAAAAATATTAAACGGACACAAGAAACTACAGATGGTGGAATCTTGAACAAAACAAAGTACTGAGGAACTCAGGGGTTCAGGCAGCATCTGTGAAGGGAATGAACAGAAGATATTTCAGGTGGGGACCCTTCCTCAGACACATTAAACAGGTTTGGAGTGTTTTCTTTAGAAAACAGATTTCAAGGTGATTTAACATGTGCTTATTGCAGTGAATAAGTTGGTTTTAATCAATGTAGAATGAATGGCTTGGAAATGTGTATTTATTCAAAAGTGGGCTATTGAGTGGGCAATTTGGTATGAGCATCTCCACCCAAGATGGGGTGTTCCATACCAGGACATTCGAGATGGCCTCATTCTTTAGGGAACGGGTTTTCCCCATTTCTATCATAGATGAGGCCCTCATCAGTATCTCCTGCTCTTTCTCCCCCTTCCACCCGTCGCAATAGGGACAGAGTCCTCCTAGTGCTCACCTTATACGCCATTAACCGTCGCATTCAACACAGAATCTTCCAACATTTTCGCAACTTCCAACAGGATCCCATCACTAGTCACATCCTCCCATCTCCACTCCTTTTGGCAGAAACCGTTCCCTCCACAAATTCCTGGATAACTCATCCTTTCCCACCCAAACCACCCCCCTGCCAGGTACCTTCGCCTGCAACCACAGGAGATGCAACACCTTATACCTCCTCTCTCGACTTCCTCCATGAATGAGAGCAAATTTCCACCTCATTCATTGATTTGTCAGGGCTCCTGGATGTCGTAGTCAAATACTGTCTCAATCGGTCCATATTTGGACAAGGGTTGTTTTGAGGTCTGGAGCTGAGTGGTCCAGGAAAAATCGAACCTGAATATTGGTTAGCAGGTTAGTGGAGAGTAAATGTGACTTGATAGCACTATTGGAAAAAGCATTCCATTGTGTAGCTGAAGAGGGAGAGCAGACTAATTGGCTAGCAATTAAATGATTTTTGTTGATATGACATACCAGAATACTCCATAAACCTTTCAGTATGAATATGTTTTATTATTGTATTAAATTATCAGTTATCTACAAGATTTATTCTGGACAAACACAAAATCCAATTCTTTCAATAATTTAAAGAAAGTATTTAACATTCCATGTTCATTATTCCAATAGAACAAAGCATTTTTTGTTTGTACTGTATAGCTTGAATAACAACTACCTAAGATAATATAAATCACTTTGCTAACTTGGTATATTCAGTTTTTAGGGCATTATTCCAGTAAAATCTTTTCCTTTCTTTTCTTGTAATTATGCTGGAAACTGCCTAAATGCTCTATTGATATGCCTCACTGATAAAAACTTAAAAAATGCACAATCCAAATTATTTTAATGTAGTGGAGTTCAAGAGGATAAGAGGCAGCCACAGCATGATTTCTACTAAAATTCTACTGCAATGTGGCAAAAGCTTTATTAAGAATAGGTCTGTTAAGAACTATGTATGAGTAGAAAATCCTTGACAGTTACAAGAGTCAGAAGGCAATTTACAAATACATACATTATACGTGTCATCGCACTTTACAGGCCTGTGATGATACGTGTCATTCTCTATTTAGAAAAGCGTTATGGCAAGGACTGTTTTCTCCAATAATTTGGAACAACAATGTCTATCCAATGTCTACAATGTTTATCCAGAAAATTGATATCAAAAGTTAAAGTCAATCATAACTAATTATAAATAAAAGGAAATGAAAATTTTAAAATTCATTTTTCTGGATGTTGCCCAAGGAAGAATCCATTCATTTGAGTGTACAATATTTAACAGGTACTGAATTGCAAACAAATGTATTTTCTTAACTAAATGTTTTCCAAAATAATGATCAACTTCTTAATTTCATCGTAGGACACAAGAACTAAGGCACCACCGGTTCCACGCAGGATATTTGAAAAGGCTCCTCTGAAGAAAGCAGTAAACCCCTCGTTTTTATAGATCTTATTAAAGCAATCCAGCGTTCCAGTGTACTGTCTTGCTGTTTCACCACTCTGTGGATGAAAAGTTAAAATTCTCAGTGTGTCATTGAATATCACAATGCTAACCTATCTAAATATTGTGTTAACTTTACCATGTGTATTACACGTTTCACTAAAATTCTTACTTGTGTTGATAAATACTTAAATGCAAATTCTGATACATAATTGCTACTTTAGAATGGACATACAACAACCCATGCAGAATCTAACCTCCAGATTCTGACCCAAATGTGCTCCCACCCCTCCCCTCTCAAAATACCATTTCTACCTCAGTTACTAGAAATTTTACATTCAAAATAAAAGTTTTCATAAATTCTAGAAATTCCGTGTCAAATAACATGTACTTCCACCGTTTCAAAAAATGTCTTCAATGGAATTTTATTTGAGTTGAATTTGGATTATGCATTCTGTATTCGTACATTTCCATTCTGAACTACAACACTGTTCATTGAGCTCTGATAAGATATTAGCTTTGAAACCCTAAGTTCCAGGAAAAACACTTTATTTCAACAATGGTAGCTAGCCAACAATTAATTTGTTGGTGGTGTGGTGGGGCTAGAGTAAAATTATTTAGTGCAAGATGCCCAAGATATAGTACACCATAGAATTTGTATCATGAGCAGCTGTCATCATCCTGCAGCATATCCTGTGGATGTTTTATTATCATTACTTTTATGGACCAGTGGCTCAAAAGATTATTAAAGTTACATGTGGTTCCTTGTCGAGATTCATCCCAAGCAGTTATGTAACAGAGGACACTCTGATGTAGAGGGTGTTCCTAGGGATGAACATCAAGATAATACAATCAATACAATCAGTTTTATTCGTCACGTTGCACATAAAGTGCAAGTGAAATGAATTTGTCAGCAGCGGTACAATGATAAAGAACACACAAACATCCACCACAGCAATCATCACTGTGGTGGAAGGCACAAAAATTGGCCAGTCCTCCTCCATTTACCCCCTTGGTCGGGACCTCAACCTTCCGCAGCCGTTGCTGTGGGCGTCCAGATGGTAAAAGGACAAGGTAAAAGTCAAGGTAAGTCCAGAATCGGCTCCTCACCACCGGAGACCGGCTTCAGGCTGGTGTAGGCCGGCGGTCGTAGATTTAAAGTTCGCGCCGCAGCCAGAAGCACCGCAGACTGCAGGGCCGGCGATCTGGAGCTCCTCTCCAGGGATCCCCGGCGAGGGACCAAGGTAAGCATCAAGTGCTGCGGGAACAGCATCAACTTGATGATCGATGCACTATGGTCCGTCTGAAATCTGTTGGTCTTCCAGTGCAATGAGATATCTGCAAGTGAATACTGCTGACTGGCACTTTACATGCTAAGGAACGTATTGAACTTCAGTGCAGTCAACAGAAAGGCTTTGTGGAGAAGATCTGCAATTTAAGATATTGCTGCCACTTGACTTTGAGAAGCTGAGTCCAGTATAAGTCTCTCAAAAATGAAAGATAGACACAAAATGTTGGTGAAACTCAGCGGGACAGGCTGTATCTCTGGAGAGAAGGAATGGGTGACGTCTTGGGTCGAGACCCTTCTTCAGACCCAAATTTTGTGTCTATCTTTGGTTTAAACCAGCATCTGCAGTTCTTTTATACACATCACTCAAAAATGAGACGGGTGTGTTGCTGAAAGAGGCCATATGAATGGCATAAATGCCTTATAAATAGAATGTAATAACTTGCCAACACTATCCACAGATAGATTCAATGATACTTTGAATGTAAAGAAAGCCACATATTGATTTGTATTGTCTGCATATTTTCTATGAATAACATTTATTCTTGAAGTAAAAAAACATCTTAACTCACTATATAGTATATCAGTTAATTAAGTAAAAAATTATGACATTTAATATGTTTAATGGAGTATGAAAATGAGCACACTATTTAATACTGTTATGTTCAAAGCAGACAGATAATTCAAGGCAGAACAAATATATTAAATCTATCAAGAGGTGCTTATGAAGTATCGTACTTAGGAGATATCGAGTTAAGGGTAAGACACTCATTAAGGAGGGATAAAGAAAGGAATTGAAACATTCAAACACTGAATGATTAGGTTAACCTATGATGAGCGTTTGTTGGCACTCGGCCTGTACTTGCTGGAGTTTGGAAGAATGAGGGGGGGACCTCATTGAAACGTACAGAATAGTGAAAGGCTAGGATAGAGTGGATGTGGAGAGGATGTTTCCACTAGTGGGAGAGTCCAGGGTTAGAAGTTATAGTTTCAGAATTAAAGGAGGTTCTTTTAGGAAAGGTGGTGAATCTGTGGAATTCTTTGTCACAAAATGCTATGGAGGCGTCAGTGGATATTTTTAAAGCAGAGATAGATTCTTGATTAGTACATGTGTCAGTGGTTATGAGGAGAAGGCAGGAGAATTGGGTTTGGAGCGAAAGATAGATCAGCCGTGATTGAATGCATCTATTGGGTGGCGCCACTGCAGTGGCTGCCTCGCCAGCAGCTGGGTCCTTTCATCCTTTTAGTGTGACTAAATGTATGTCTTAATGTTTCTTAGTATATCTTATGTGGGGGGTGGTGGTGGGGAATAGGGGGAAACCGTTTCTCACTTACCTGGACGGAGATGCGTCTTTTCTCTGTCGCATCTTCACCCCCCCCCCCGCGATCTACCACCTGGATTGGTGCAGCCTTTCCTACCGGAGACTGGCCGCAGCTCTGAATTACGGTGCGTGGTGAAGGGGGGGTGTGTGGGGAAGGGGGGGGTGCGTGGTGAAGGGGGGCGCGTGGTGAAGGGGGGCGCGTGGTGAAGGGGGTGTGTGGGGAAGGGGGGGGGGGGTGTGGGGAAGGGGGTGTGTGGTGAAGGAGGTGTGTGGGGAAGGGGGGGCGGTGTGGTGAAGGGGGTATGTGGGGAAGGAGGTGTGTGGGGAAGGGGGGCGCGTGGTGAAGGGGGTGTGTGGGGAAGGGGGGGGGGGGGGTGTGGGGAAGGGGGTGTGTGGTGAAGGAGGTGTGTGGGGAAGGGGGGGGGGTGCGTGGTGAAGGGGGGCGTGGGGAAGGGGTGTGGTGAAGGGGGGGTGGGGAAGGGATGGTGGGGTGTGGGGAAGGGGGTTGGGTGTGGGGGAAGGGGGGGTGTGGGGAAAGGGGATTGGGGGAGGTCGCAGCAGACGCAGCTTGGACTCTGCTCACCCCGCACCTTCAGCTTTCGGCCTCACGCAGTAGATCCCGGTCCCACTTCGGCTTCACTCAAAGGCTTCCTATTCAACTCAGCAACTTTCGGCTGGTCGCTGCAGAAGCAGTCCGCAGGCTGCGCACTCCCCTTGGGCTGCGCACTCTCTGCGGGCTGTGCACCACACTCCGCCCCTTCCGCTTTTTATTCTCCTCGCCACGTTATTGACATCGGTTCCGGAAGGGGCGGTTTTTACGATTTTCAAACCTTGACAACTTTTGTTCTATTTCTCCGATCGGAACAAAACTTATTTGACTTGCAGCAGAGGAGAATGGCGAGTAAGGTGGCGAAAAATCGTAGCGCTATCGGGGGTCGTTTATGTGCAAATTTAAATACAACGCAGGCTGGAAGTGGTCAAGATGAGAGTTTTAGTAATAGTTTAGATAGATAGATATGTTAATATTGACCAAATTAAAGACACAATAAAATGGAGGATCCCTGCATTTGTTAGAATTGCTTAACCCTTGTCAGCTGAAAATTATAGGCTTTGGATGGTGCCGGCCAGTCTAGGCTTAGACTGATATGCAGGATGGTGAAGGATCCAGGTGTTCTCCCTGATTCTCCTAAATTGATAAAGTGTATAGCAATTTTGCAAACAAACCTTAAATACATCATTTTGATTGGATCACTGCAAGGGCATTGTAAATAGTATAAATAATATTGCGAGACGGTTACTCTGTTAATTGTTGATTGGTTGAAATGTTGAGCCTTGGAGGAACTGTTTGAATCCCAGGGCACATGTTGCACTAATCATCTATGTTGGCTTCCTTCTAGAAGCTTCTTTTGAATACAATGTATTTAAGATTATGTTATTGGGTTGGGGAACTGTTAATTATGTACTGTTACAATCAATACGTTTGATTGGATTATAAAGAGACCCATGTGGTTCGGCCCCTCAAGGTTCGGGGACCTACAAACGTCAGCCCCCACGAGGTCCTTTGTCGATCTTCTGGAAGAGCGCTTGGGACTGCGTGACCTTTTGGAGTGTCTGCTTGCACGAAGCTAAAGGGCTTGGCCAAGCAGATACAAGGATCGAACCTGCGGTGGTTAGGTATCGTATAGGGGAATTTGTGTTGTGTTATCCAAAATAAAGTTTAGTTGCTCAAGTGCTTGAATCAGTATTTTATTGACTGAACTAGACTGGGGGGAAGCTTAGAAGAGCATATTTACAGATAGATAACTCAATTTGGAAAAGGAACAAGTCTAGTAACAAATAAAATGAAAATGTTTTTTCATATTGACAAAAAGAAAAGATGTCTTGGGAAACATTACTGTGAAAGAGAAAATAATAGACACAGAGAGAGACAGGCAGAGGAGGAACCAAGGGAAGTTTTAGTCAACAGGAGGAAGAGAGACGAACCTCTGAGGGACATGTAGTGTTTTTCATTGGTTATAATAACTTTTTCATGTTATATGTAAATTACTTAATGAATTTATTCTACATAAAGTTGTGAACCAAACACAGGTCACTCAAGTTAAGATTGAATTTGTAATTTTTAAAACCCAGAACTGGCAGAAATGGTATATCTTACAGGGCGATATGATGCAGGGAGAGCATGTCGTATGCCATCTCCATCTCTATATAACTAAAAAGTCTTCATCTTGTTTGTGTCTGTGTGCCAATCTGGTTAATTCCTTTCTTCTTCTAAACGTTAGGACACAGCCTTCCCATTTTCACACATCCTACTCGCATTTTTCCCATGGTGGCGATAAACATCTTCCCTTCGCATTCCCACCTATATTTCCGAAGTTATTAATTGTTGAAATAAAAAAAGGCAAAAACTGCACTCAGAGAGCTTTTTCCAGCAGCTTCAAATGTCACAATGCCACTCACAGACGTCAAATCACAATGGATAGCCAATGCCCCCCCCCCTCCAACGGTAGAGTGAAACAGAATATTCCACCACCTTCCAGTGACGTCATGGGGCGGGCCTCATTTCAAAAACAGCAACTCCCCAACCGCCACTTTTACACTGCTTGAGGTCGACTCAACATCAATTTCTACAACGCTTGATTCTGACGGCTTCATTTTCGCCATCTTTAAAGATGACATTCATTTTAAAACACCTCGCGGTTTTAACAATAAGATTAAGCTAGCTTTTATTCACTTTCTCGGCCCCGCTCGCTGGCCTCGGCCCCGCATTGTTGCCTCCCCCCCCTCCAGTGCACCAATCTCAATGGGCTCTCAAGCTCTCTATTGAAATTAAAATGTTGCTCTTTCCTTATACTATAATGATTGCAAGCTAAATATTACCAGGGCTCGAAATTAACGGTTGCCCGGGTGCCATTGACCACTCAAAGCGCCGCCGGGCAACTAAACACCGAGATACTGGTTTGTACCGAAGATAGACACAAAAAACTGGAGTAACTCCGTGGGTCAGGCAGCATCTATGGAGAAAAGGAACGCGACGTTTTGTGTCGGCGGTGACGGCTGTATTGCGTGAGAAAGATACTAGGTGCGTGGTGACGAAGGGTCGCAGCGAATGACTGGTCCCGCACAGCGACCGCGACAGCGGCTCCATCTCCTCCTCCCCCCGCCCGCCACTACCCGGCGCTTTAAAAAAAAACCCTCCCGCACGCCGAGGCTGGGAGGGAGAGACCTCGGCGTGCGGGAAGGGTTTGTTTTGAAAGCGGTTATCCCGTTAGCGGGTTTGCAAGCAGCGGCCGCTATCAGGGAGGAGTTGGTGATGGAGCCGCTGCCGCCGCTGCGCGGGACCCGTCATTCGCTCCGACATTTCTGAAGCAGCTGCACCAATGATACTATAGCTATAGGATCTTTGAGCTGCACCGCTCAGCACCGTTGGCTGGTGGAGGAGGGAGGCAGTGGGGAGGAATTCCCAACGGCCAAGGCAGCGGGCGATGTTGTCCGAGGAGCGCTGGCCTTCCTTCCTCCCCACCTCGCCTCCCTTCTCTCTCTCTCTCTCTCTCTCTCTCTCTCGTACGCCCCCTCCACCCCCCCCTTTATCCTGGGATCCCTCCTCTACATCCCGCACTGATACCCATTCCCGCCTCTATTCAGTCCTCACTGACATCCCGTGCTCCCCACCCCAAATCAATTCATCCTGCGCTGATCACCCTATCTACCTCGCATTAATTCTCCTGCCGCCATACCCCCCCCCCATCCATCCTACAATGGTTCCCCAATTCACCCTGTACTTACCCCTTTCCCATCCATCCTGCACCTCCTCCATCCATCCTGTACTGATTCCCCCATCCATCCTGTACTAATCCACGCATTCATCCCTTACTGACCCACCCTCCATTTACCCTGCACCTTCCCCCTTTCATCCTGTAGTGATTACCCATTCATCCTGCACAGACACTCCGATCCACACTGTACTGACCCCCCCCCCCCCCCATTCATCCTGCGTTGATATCCTCCCCCCCATCCATCCTGTACTGATCCTCCCATTCAAGAAGAATGGGGGGGGAACAGTCTGAAGAAGGGTCTCGACCCGAAACGTTGCCTATTTCCTTCGCTCCATAGATGCTGCCTTACCTGCTGAGTTTCTCCAGCAGTTTTGTCTACCCCCATCCATCCCGTACTGACCCCCCCCCCCCATTCAACACCAGACATCCCCCGTGCTCTCCCCTCACAATTTTACCTACTCCAACCAACACGTACTAATTCACCTGCCTCAATCCATCCATTCTGCACCGACTGCCTTCTAACTGCCTTCTAACCACACCCCCCCCCCCCCCCCCGCCATCTATCCACCCCGCACTGATTCACACACACCCCCTTCCCTGACCCTATTGTCCTGGAAATTCTTCAGAGCGAATATTGACTATGTTTGATAACGGAATGCAATCAAATGTGTTTTAATTCCCAATGTTATTATTTGTTTTAATCCATGAAGATGGATTAATTAAATTGTGAACACGTGAAACATTAAAACCGCAGTATTTGATTGTCACTGCTACCGTTGACATATTATTACAGAATTCATTTTAACGGCTTTTAATATGGAGTATCAGCACTGTAGTTATTTAATGAGCAACATTCACAACTATACGTACGCATATATGTTACCATAGTCCAGGATTTATTGACACAGGTTGATCATTAGCTGAATAATCCAACCACATTTTTGTTTGAAAGTTGAAAGAACTAATAGAAATTGCATTAATTGCATGTCATTGTGGGATATATCATGTCTTGATTGGTGAATGTGTAGTTCGTGACTTTATTTGAAGCAGAAATAATATGTGAATGCTTCATTGAGTATAATTCTGACTGGTAACTACACACTTCGTCCGAGCACATTATCGCACGCGTCATGCAAGCCATCTTAAATGACCACCTAAACTGTCATTTGGCAACCTAAAAAACTGCCAAGGTTGCCCGGCTGGCAACAGGGAAAAAAAGTTAAGCGAGAGCCCTGATTACCATTTAATATTAATCAATCAACACAAATGAGGGGGGGTGGGGTGGGGGGAGAGGAAGAGAGAAGGGAGTCAACCAGTCTTCTGAACACGCAACCGCTCTGGAGAATCAAAGAATACGTTTCAAAATTTGCTACTCACCTGCATCATCAAACGTCTTCTCACAGTATCAAAAGGATAAGACAATATCCCAGAAAATGTGGTAACTGCTTGAGCAATCATAAATGACACAACTACAGGAGTATTCTTTTGGTCTGGTAACACACCCTGTGGGAAGGAGAAAAATAATTTTAACAAGAAAACATGAAAGTTGATTGCTCTGAAAACTGAGAAATTGAATGGATGTTTTAACAGTCAGGCAATTCCACTGAAAATATACCCTCTACATTTACAACGGTAACGTTTAAGCAATTGATCCTCAAATGATGGGCTTGTTCAAGAAGTATTGGATTGCTGATTTATTTATATTATGCAAACACCAAATCAAATTTTGCTACTGACCTTAACTACATTCACCGCTTTAGGTAATTACATGGTGTTTATATGATTCTTCCAACTAAATAAGCTCAGCTCCAGAAAACAGCAAGTGAATAAAGAATCCACATTTACCTACTCCAAATGTGCATGACTCAACCTCTTCCTTTCTCAACATTTGAATAATGAGATTATTAAACCACCCTCAAGATGATATCTGCTGCTCTGAACTTGGGGTGAAAAAATATGGTTGTAAGACTTGGATAAGAAATACCAGGGTTTAGATTGTACAACAGTGAAGGAATGGTGATCAGGGTAATGCATGACTTGGAGAGGAATATGCAGGTGTTGGTGTCCTCGTGTCATAGAGATGTACACCATGGAATCACTTGGCAGATATGCAACCAGCATAACCACAGCTTACACCAATTTTATGGAGTGGGACTGGGGTCACATATAGAGGAAAGAAAGGATGTGGAAGAGGCTTAAAATATTTTATTTTTTCTGATGACTGATTATAGAAAATACAAAAATTAAATTCCTCATTTAAATCTATCATATCATATCATATACTTAGTAGGTATGTTGCAAAGCCTACCTGAAGCGTCGTTGAAGATCTGCTGCTGAGGGTGTGCGCGATTTTGGCACCGTTTAGAGGGGGCGGGTTTAAAACGCGATTTTCTCTAAGCTGTTCCAATCGAAAATGTTCAGCCTAGTTAATTATTAACGAAAAATCGCTGGAAGACCCCGTCGCAAAAGCTATTATTAGGTTTAAAGGCCTTGAATAATAGTTATAGTAGTTTAAAAATCAATCTCTAAACCCGCGACCGCCAGCAACCGCAGGGTCTCATAAAGCAAACAACTGAAGTTAGGTTGTATATTTTTACATTAAAAAGGGCTTCTAAAGATCCCTTTATACTAAGTTTAATATTGCGAGTAGCTCAATTTGGGCCCATTATATCGCGCAGTATTTTTCTCGGCATTTGAGGCACAAATCTACCGCAATGTGAACGTTCTAAACCAGCGCGTTCCACAGGGACCCACTAGAAAGCTGATTTAAATGGGCATTTATTTACAGCAATTAAACACTAAATTCCTTCCATTTGGCCTATAAATTAATGTAAATGAGATTTAAAAATCATGTTTTATTGTGAATTATTTGTGAATATTATTTGGACATTTAGGCTATTTAAAAATGTTAATCATTTATTAAGAAATGGATAGATGTTTAGATCTAGTAATTGAAGTCTGAAATTAGCTACAATTAGGTAACTAACTAATTATATGCTTTAATTTCAGGTCATCCAAGTAAGATTATTTTATATTTGTTTCAGAATGCTTCAATCTATGATAACTGAAAATTTCATTCAGTTCTCTTAATTTTTAAGAAAGTTATGGGCTTTTGACTGTTCACGATCACAGCTTTTTTGTTATGCCCATAGAAAATCAATAGGGAACAAGATGCTCATTTCCCAGTATGAAAATAGCCATAACTTTTTAAATACTTGAGATATGAAAGTGAATTAGGTGTCAAATTAAACTTATTTTTATGCTTTATCTGATGGGATAAATTACAGACTTGATTTTTAAAATCTCAAAATTTTGTAACATTGCTATACTTAGTAAAACTCTGTGTGGGTGTGTCATTTTGCCTTTGAAACGTTGCAGCGAGGGAGCGAGTGATTATTGCGTTCAAGAACCGGCCCTCACATCTGACGACGCGCCCCCCCACCCATCAAACTCTCCGCCCTGCTCCCTCTCTGCCTCCCTCACGTTCCCTCCTTCTCCCCCACACCACCTCCTCTCCTTATTCCCCTCCCTCCCCTACCCCTCCATCCCCTCCCTCCCCACTCTTCCACTCCCCCTCCCTCAGTCCTCCCCCCTCCTCCTCCCTCCCCCACTCCTCTGTAAATTTGGTTAATTATTTCCCGAGTTTCTTACTAAAATTTATCACCAAACTGACATTTTTTAAAATTATAACCGCTGCCCAGCTGCTGACCTCACAATGCCTTTGCTCGTGCCCCCCCCCCTGCTCTGGATTAAAGCAGCTGCTGTCAATGCGTATGCGCACTGTTTTCCATGAGTTACGTCACCACCCTCCCCCCCCCCACCGTTCTTCAAAAGGTGCAGAAAGAACGAGCAAGTTCTGCAGATCCCGAGGTCACCAGCGCTCATGCGCTGAAGAACTTTCTCCTCGCCGCCGGTGCAGCTTGTGAAGTCACACCCCTTCCCCACCCCCTCCCTCCAGCTGCTAACCGCTCCGGGTTTCCAGAGAGTCGGGCCCTCTCTCTCCGCTTTTCGCAGCCCACTCACTCGCCCGGCTCCCCTCCACCTCTTCTCACCTCCTGCCATCTCCTCCATCCTCTCTCCCCACCTCCCCTCTCCTCTTCCCCCCCCCCCCCTACTCTCTTGATTTCAGTCTGGAACTGAAATTGTTAGCACCTAAAAACATTCACTACATAGCTAAATTTCCAGGCAGTCTTTTAATTGATATTGTTCAACAATCTAAACAAAATCACAGTTCATGTGATAAAAATGCATGGCTGAGATAAATTGAAGTAATTTCATTGGGTATCTAAGAATTAAGTTAGGTATCTTGGGACCCAGGAATCTCAAATAATCTGAAAAACAAATTGAAAATATCTGCAGACTAGGGAAATCATTATGTGTGTCAATACTTGATTGAAGAATAGTACAAATTTAAAAAAGACTTTTCACTCATTCCGAAAATAAATATATTTTTAAATCACCTTGATTGTATCATAGCATCCGAAGTAGGAAGCTCGATATACAATGATGCCATTCACTGAAACAGCAAACCCTTGATAAAGACCGCGAGGCCCATCTCGATTTGCAACTTTCACAAGGCAGTCAGCAAGACCTGTAAATTGCCTCTCCTGCGGACCTACAATTTAAAGAAACATTCCAGCTAGACTAAAAAACATATTTGGTACATGATGCATAAAATTATTTTGTACGGTTAAATGGATTCCAGATTGTATCCCAAATGAATAATTGTACATTGAAAATGATGGACCAATGAGTCCTCTACATTTATAAAACATAAATAATAACACAGGAAATCTAATTAATGTAGCTCAGAGTTGATGCCAGAGTAGCCAATTTTCCAGGCTATCGGATTCTATTTTATTAATACGCCAACACATTTTTAATTCCATTTTAGAATGTTAGATAGTGAGCGCAGTGAGTGGAAGGCCTGAAAACAGAACCAGGAACGATCTATGTATAGAAACCGGGGGTTCCGGTGAATGGTACGGAGTGGGGGGAACACCGCAAAGATCATTTGGAGAGCCAGATGCTGAAACACTGTTGGACTTTTACTGTGCTGATTAAAAGGTCATTAACCTGAAATATTAACCGTTTCCTTCTTTAGATAATGCCTGAGTATCGCCAGCATTTTCCATATAAAATATTCCCTCAGCTTAATAATACAGGATTTTAAAATTCATTTTCAATTTCTGAGCTGCATTGGCAAGGCCAGATTTGTTGCCTGCTTCTAAAAGGCAGTGAATCGCTTTCTTCAACTGCTCCTGCTATATGGTGGACCACAACACTGTTGGATGGTGAATTTCAGGATTTAGACAGAACAAAACAATGAACTGGCAATTAATTTAGAATTCAAGACAGTGGAATACTTGGAGAGGAATTTGCACCTGGTGATGTACACAAGCAAGAATTGTCCATATCTTCTAGGTGAACAAGTTTGTAAATTTGGGAGGTGCTATAGAAACTACCTCCGCAAATTGTTGTACTGCACTGAACACCGAAGCTGAGGTTGGTGACGTGCACTTTTAAGATGGTACATAAAGCGTTAATCAACTGGCCTAGATTGTCATGGATTTTTGAAAAATGTAACTAAAATAATCAAGTATTCGATCATCACTGATGTAGATGGTGAAAATATTTTAGGATTAAGGAAGTGAGTCACTCATCAAAGTATACTCAGCTTTTGACTTGCTTGTGACCAGTGTTTAAGTGACAGGTCAATGGGCTCAGTAGTTAAATTTAGATTGAACACTGAAAAGAAAGTTATTGATGAGTTAAGTGCAACTTGTTAGTACCAATGATGGCCATTGACTGATGGGCATTGATTAGCTGGACTGCTTAAAATGGAAAGGGTAACCCAAGCATATTTCCATATTGTTGGGTAAATGGTGCTGTTTCTATATGAACAGAATTGGAGTCCATGTTTTCCCATTTCAGGCGAAATATTGTCTGAAATAAGATTAGAAACAGGTTGTTTTTTACAGATGTTCATTAATTGATTTTGCCCATGTCGGAAACTATGTCCATACAAAATCACTCAATATGGCAATTAACCTCAGTGCTGAGGCGGATGTGACTAGTTCTGTTAATCCTGGCTAAATTGGAGCAGCCATGGTATTAAAATTGAGTAAGGGCTTCTGTACTGCTAGGCCATTTTGGTCAAGTTAAATGTGCCTTTGCAGAACTGAGACAAGCTGTTGAATGGTGTCAGTATGTCTGTGGCCCAGATAAGTGCTGCAGAGAAAGAATGGAACATCTAGAGATCTTACAATGAGGTGGAAAATGCATAGAACTGATTGGGTCAATGCAAACTGAGTGTTCATAGTATATATATTGTTGCGAGACGGTTATCCTGTTGATTGGTTGAAATGTTGAGCCTTGGAGGAACTGTTTGAATCCCAGGGCACATGTTGCACTGCACATTTGTGTTTACTTCCTTCTAGAAGCTTCATTCAAATACAATGTATTCAAGATTGTATTATTGGGTTAGAAAACTGTTAATTATGTACTGTTATAATTAATGGTTTATAATGAGACCACCCCGATGTGGTTCAGTCCCTCAAGGTTTGGGGGCCTATAAAAGGTTACCCCACGAGGTCTGTTGTCGATCTTCTGGAAGAGCGCTTGGGACTGCAAGACATTTTGGAGTGTCTCTGCTTGCACGAGGCTACAGTGGCTTGGCCAAGCAGATACAAGGATCAAACCCGCGGTGGTTAGGTATTGTATAGGGAACTGTTGTTGTGTGTCAAAAATAAAGTTTAGTTGCTCAAGTGCTTGATTCAGTATTTTATTGACTGAAACTAGACTGGGGGGGAACATAGAACGAGCTATGTACAGTTCTAGAGATGCTATTGAGGTAGAGGTGAGTGTTTCTGATTTCATTTCAAACTCTAAGAAAAACTCATCTCAAGTGAAGATTTTTTTCCTTCTAAAATATATTTGAGCAGTGAATATTTTTGTTTGGAGCTCTGTAAGCCTTGGTTTATCTTACTAAGTTATGCCCCTGTCCCACTTAGGAAACCTGAACGGAAACCTCTGGTGACTTTGCGCCCCACCCAAGGTTTCCGTGCGGTTCCCGGAGGTTTTTGTCAGTCTCCCTACCTGCTTCCACTACCTGCAACCTCCGGGAACCGCACGGAAACCTTGGGTGGGGCGCAAAGTCTCCAGAGGTTTCCGTTCAGGTTTCCTAAGTTGGACAGGGGCATTAGGGTCTTGGTCTTTTATTATTTCTAAACTTCTTCAAAACTGCTTCTAATCCATTTGTGTTCAATCATTTTTCAGGCTCTGAGTTTCAACATTTAGTTACAGCGCGGAAACAGGCCCTTCGGCACACCGCGTCGTGATATACCCTCAGCCACCTTCTGATCTTCCTCTGCATTACACAAGCAAAGACCACACTCATCACATTTTCCACTGTATTTAAAATACATGTCAGTAATTTTTGGTCTTCCATTCATGAAAAGTTACTTGAACTGCTTTGCATAGCTACATCCTCACTTCCTCTTTTGATATTCTAACCCTCAAAGAATTATAGCCCAGGGGGGAGGGGGCATATACGCATCAAGCCTCCCCTGGCTCTTCAAAGAGCAATCCTGTCCTTTCTAACCTCTTTATTTCCTTGTGGCATTTTAAATTATTTTTCCTCAAAAAAATATCCTCAAAAGTAACTCAGTTAAGCAGCATCTCTAGAGGACATGTATAGGCACCTTTCGGGTCGGGCCCCTTCTTCATGGTATCTAGCATACTAGATTAGCTATCTATCTATCATTGGCCAGATCTGCCGAGATCATCTGACAACTTTTGCCAGAGTGAGGCCCAGCGCAAATTGGGCAGCTTAAACCCCAGCAGTATGAACATTGACTTCTCTAACTGCAAGTAATCCTTGCTTTCCTTCTCTCTCCATCCCCTCCTCCTCCCAGTTCTCCGACCAGTCTCACTTCCTCCGATTACATTTTATGTTTGCTTCGTTGTTACCTTCTCCCAAATAAAAATGATCTATTCAACATTTTCCTTGATCTACATTCCTTGTCCCATTCTCACACCTTACACTTCCTTATCTATACACTTCCTTAACTATGTACCTCCCACTCCCCTGACATCAGTCTGACGAGGGGTCTCGACCCAAAACGTTACCCATTCCTTCTCTCCAGAGATGCTGCCTGTTCCGCTGAGTTACCCCAGCATTTTTGTGTCTATCTTCAGCTTAATTTCATTCTTGGCTGCCGAAACTATCTCAGACTGAAGGATTTTCCTCGACAGTAAAAATAATGATTGTCTTTTCACTATTATCTTCTAACTTTACTGTTCACTTCCTGCAGCTTCACTTTCATCTTCCTCGTGCTCTCTGCTCCAATGTATCCATTCTCACAACATTCCTGGCAAGGCAATTTCTCTTCTTGGATTTTACATTAGTTGGCTTTGTTAACTCTTTTCAGGTACTGTCACCAATATTTTCAAAGTAACCATCATCACCCCTCAACAGAATTTTATCCTTTACTTGTTGCCTTTATAAATTAGCAGCATGTTTTCAAATCAGGTGCTTTCAAATCTCTATGCCAATCTATTCTGCAACTCCTTGCTTGAATCTCTGAACTTATATTTCCAGGTCTAGCACAATTTGCCAAAATGGTGTTGATCATTTTGCTGTACTGGCACAAAATAAAATGCAGATACAGCAAATTGATGTGCAGTATGGGTTTTGATAACTACAGAAGAGTATACTTGCCTTGGGTTAGGCAAACCAGATGGATTCCTGTGGTGAGGAGAGGTCTGGAGGAGATGGTGAGAAATGAATAAGACTGGTATGGACTGGGTTCTGAGCAACAGCACTGCAAACACTTGAAGGTATATTGGTGAAAGTGGTTACATTAATAACAATGATGCTTTATATCAACTCGATGTTACTCCAAATGTATTATGTATGTATAGACTGGGCAACACAATGAATGAAAAGAAAGTCATGTACTGTTTTGTGTTTCTTATGCATATTTTTCAGAATAAATTTTAGTTTCGAAACAGAGAATGGATGTAATTTACCTGGATTTTCAGAAGGTCCATGATAAGGTGCTAAAGAAGCTGAGACCCCATGGTATCAGAAGGAAGATACTAGCATGTGTAGTAAGTTGGATGGACAGCAAAGGCAAAGAATGGCAATAAAGGGGGCTTTTTCTGGTTGTCTGCCAGTAACTAGTGGTGCTCTACAGAGATCGGTGCTGGGGCCGCTACTCTTCACATTGTATATGAATGATTTGGAAGAAGGAATTGAAGGGTTTTGAGGCCAAGTTTGCAGATGATACAAAGATAGGTGAAGCAGTAGTGTAGAGAAAGCAAGGACTCTGCAGAAGGATTAGGACAGGTTGGGAGAGTGGGCTGAGAAGTGGCAAATGGAGGACAGCTTAACAAAATGTGGAGTCATGTCTTTTTGTGGTAGGGATAAAGGCATCGACTATTTTCTAAATAGGGAGAATTCAAAAATCAGAGGTGCAAAGGGACTTGGGAGTGCTGGTGCAGAATTCCCAAAAAGTTAATTTGCAAGTCAAATTGATAGTATGGAATGCAAATGCAATGCTAGGATTTGTACGTGTACATGGCACTGAGTAGGACTAATGCACGTAAGGCTGCTGGCCCTGACGGCATCCCCGGGCGCGTCCTCAGGGCCTGTGCTGCGCAGCTGACAGACGTCTGGACTGACATCTTCAACCTGTCACTTGCCCAAGCAGTTGTCCCCACGTGCCTTAAAACCACCTCCATCGTGCCGGTGCCAAAACACTCCACTGCGGCGAAACTCAACGACTTCCGCCCAGTTCCACTTACCCCCATCATCACCAAGTGCTTCGAGAGGCTGGTCCTGGCACACCTCAAAGGCTGCCTACCCCCCACATTGGATCCCTATCAGTTTGCCTACCGCAAGAATAGGAGTATGGAGGATGCCATCTCAACGGCACTTCACTCAGCCCTCTCCCACCTCGACAACAGAGACACTTACGTAAGAATGCTGTTCATCGATTACAGCTCAGCATTCAACACCATTATACCCTCTAAACTGATCACCAAACTCGGTAACCTGGGCATCGACCCCTCCCTCTGCAACTGGATACTGGACTTTCTAACCAACAGACCCCAGTCTGTTAGGTTAGACAAGCACACCTCTTCAACCCTCACCCTGAACACCGGCGTTCCACAGGGCTGTGTGCTGAGCCCCCTCCTCTACTCCCTCTTCACCTACGACTGCACATCTGTACATGGTACTAACACCATCATCAAGTATGCAGATGATACAACGGTGATTGGCCTCATCAGCAACAACAATGAGTCGGCCTATAGGGAGGAGGTCCAGCTCCTAGCAGCATGGTGCGCTGACAACAACCTGGCCCTTAACTCCAAGAAGACCAAGGAGCTCATTGTAGACTTCAGGAAGTCTAGGGGCGGCACGCACACCCCCATCCACATCAACGGGATGGAGGTGGAACGTGTTTCCAGCTTCAGGTTCCTGGGGGTCAATATCTCCGATGACCTCTCTTGGACCCAGAATACCTCAACTCTGATCAAGAAGGCTCACCAGCGTCTCTTCTTCCTGAGGAGACTGAAGAAGGTCCATCTGTCTCCTCAGATCCTGGTGAACTTCTACCGCTGCACCATCGAGAGCATGCTTACCAACTGTATCACAGTATGGTATGGCAACTGCTGTCTCCGACCGGAAAGCACTGCAGAGGGTGGTGAAAATTGCCCAACGCATCACCGGTTCCTCGCTCCCTTCCATTGAGTCTGTCCAAAGCAAGCGTTGTCTGCGGAGGGCGCTCAGCATCGCCAAGGACTGCTCTCACCCCAACCATGGACTGTTTACCCTCCTACCATCCGGGAGGCGCTACAGGTCTCTCCGTTGCTGGACCAGCAGGTCCAGGAACAGCTTCTTCCCTGCGGCTGTCACACTACTCAACAATGTACCTCGGTGACTGCCAATCACCCCCCCGCCCCAGGACACTCCTCCCACAGGAAAAAGAAGTCTATGACTGTATGCATGTAAATAGATTTATTTATTGAAATCATATTCTGTCACTCTTCCAGGGAGATGCTAACTGCATTTCGTTGTATCTGTACTGTACACTGACAATGACAATTAAAGTTGAATCTGAATCTGAATCTGATTTATTTCGAGAGGGCTACAATACAAAAACAGGGATGTATTGCTGAGGCTTTATAAGGCACTGGTCAGACTGCATTTGGAATATTGTGAGCAGTTTTGGGTCCCATATCTGAGGAAGGATACGTTGGCGCTGGAGAGGGTTCAGAGAAGGGTTACGAGAATGATCCCAGGTATGATTGGGTTAACATATGATAATCTCTGGTATTCTCTACCACAAGAGGGCAGTAACTGCTCAGATGTTGAATATATACAGAGCTGAGAGAATTTTGGACTGGGAATCAGGGATGTAAAGGTGGATTGCAAAACAGACAATATGGGGAGGCATGGTAGAACAGCATTTAGTGCTCCTGCCCCATGTAGCCATGGACTTGGGTTCAATCTGACCTGACTAGTGCTGTCTATGTGAAGATTGCAATTCTCACCAAGATTGTGCAGGGTATTCTTGTTTCACCCCATACCCCAAAGATGTGCCACTATGTTATCAGCTGGTGGGGGTGGTAAAAGAATAAAAGGAAATTTTATGATTTAGAAATATTAAAGTTTATGGCCAAAGGGAACTAGAAAGGAAATAAAAAGTGTTCTACTAGAAGCTGACATAGACTTGATGTGTTCCAAGTTGTAATGAGCATTGAATCCGTCTTACTGAATGATGAGGCAAGTTTAATGTAGAACATACCCATTTCTCCTTTTCCTGTGTTCTAATTAGTTTCTATGACGATGAACGTGGTGAATTTTCACAAATTTTATTTTGACTCTGATATGGTTGAGCAAATAATTCAATGCTTCTCCTTAGTTATTTAAATCAATGTGTTGACCCAGCTGCTATTACCTAATGTTGTCAATATTTCCTTAAATAACTTTTCAGACCACCTCGACATTGTTTCCCTGCAGTTTCACTTCTTAAACCTTCAGTTTTAATTATTTCATTACCCTCCTCAAGAGCCTTCTCTTCAACTCATAGTAGTTCTCAAGTCTTTAGCACTATTGTTTTTGTGGTGTGAGTACTGATTGCTTGATGTGAAGTAATTTCCTCCTTGGCATTACCTCTGCCGACGTCAGCTGCCAAACGTGTTCGCGCAAAATCCAGTGGATATACAAAACACAAGGATGTAGTACCTGCAGCTCCTCCAGACGCTAAGTTTGCTAAAAACCATTTTCCAAACTGAAATGAAAACATTTTTATCCTTCTGAATATTTAAACTCAACATAAACGCATTTACTTACATCTACACAAAGATTCCTTAACAACTGTCAAGACTTTTAATACAATGCTTTAAATCTCATCGATTCAACTTTTGTGTATATTACTTATATTTACTTTCAACTTTAACAGGAACCTCCTCTCCAGTCTATCAAGGTTTAAACTTAGTTATAATTAAACAACTCCTACATGATTTAACAACAATCATTGGTGTTAAATGTTGGTGTGGCCAGTGCTGGGACCCCAGTTATTTACAATATATATTAATGATTTAGACAAAGGAATTAAATGTAACATCTTTAAGTTTGCGGATGACACAAAGTTGGGTGGCAGTGTGAGCTGCGATGAGGATGCTATGAGGCTGCAGGGTGACTAGGGTAAGTTGGGTCAGTGGGAAGATGCATGACAGATGCATTATAATGTTTATAAATGTGAGGTTATCCACTTTGAGGGCAAGAGCAAGAAGGCAGATTATTATCCGAATTGTGTCAGATTAGGAAATGGGGAGGTGCAACGAGACCTAGGTGTCCTTATACATCAGTCACTGAAAAGTAAGCATGCAGGTACAGCCGGCAGTGAAGAAAGCTAATGGCATGTTGGCCTTCATTGCGAGAGGATTTGAGTATAGGAGCAAGGAGGTCCTACTGTAGTTGTACAGGGCCTTAGTGAGACCGCACCAGGAGTATTGATTGCAATTTTGGTCTCCTAGTTTGAGGAAGGCCATTTTTGCTATTGAGGGAGTGCAGCGTAGGTTCACCAGGTTAATTCCCATTATGGCAGGACTGACATATGATGAAAGAATGGATCGATTGGGCTTGTATTCGCTGGAATTTAGGATGAGAGGGAATCTTATAGAAACATATAAAATTCTTAAGGGGTGGACAGGCCAGATGCAGGAAAAACATTCCCACTGTTGGGGGAGTCCAGAACCAGGGGTCACAGTTTAACAATAAGGAATAGGTCTTTTTTTAATTTATTTTAAAAAAACTTTTATTGTATGCCAACTTTGTATTTTTATTTTTACTTCTACTATCTTGCACTATGACTATGACCAGACGCTAAACTGCATTTCGTTGTACCTACACTTGTATTTGTGCAATGACAATAAAGTTGAATTGAATTGAATTGAATTGAATTTAGGACTGAGATGAGGAAAAAAAATTTCACCCAGTTGTGAATCTTTGGAATTCTCTGCCACAGAAGGCAGTGGAGGCCAATTCACTGGAAGTATTCACGAGAGATTGTTGGATATAGCTCTTTTGGCTAGCGGAATCAAGGGATATGGGGAAAGCAGGAACGGGGTACTGATTCTGGATGATCAGCCATGACCTGAATGGCCTACTCCTGCACCTATTTTTTATAAAGTATTTTGATGGATTATATCTTAGCTTGTCATGGCAACTGCTTTACTTTTCTAAATGCACCAGATCACATGCTTATTTCAAGACATCAAAAAAATTGTTTCATTGACAAGAGTAAATGTCTTGGCTCATGTCTATTTGAACTAAAATATAAGGGAGTCAGAAAGACAAGGCAATAAATTAATAGGAATTCATAATCACTAACAACCTGATATGTACCGTATCTGAAATTTGTGCAAATACATGCTTAAAAAGGAAACCCTAACGGGCCTGTCCCACTTAGGCAACTTTTTAGACGACTGCCAGGGACTAATTTTGATGGAATTCACCTACGACACCTAGCTACAACCTACGACAACACCTACGTTAACATAAATTGTCCCCACTGTCGCCGAAAAATTTTCAACATGTTGAAAACTTTGTGGCAGTCGCCTGTAGTCGCCCAAAAAATCGCCAAAGTGGGACAGGTCCATAAATGTATTCATCTTTCAGAAACATTATTCTAGACACCACCTCCTCCGTTTGAATTTTGCATGGTCTAACAGTAGAATGGAGCTCAACCTTGATAAGATTCCTCAACATTTGTAGGTGAGAAAGAGAAAAAACAAAATAACTTTGGATCCTGTGCAATTAAACATTTTATAAGATCTGTACTCCCATTGATATGACTACATAGAACCGCAAATTAGAAAGTAAAACTTCTGAGTTTCCCTTCACATTGTGTTCACTATTTTTGGGAATGTAGTATTGTCCCTGTACCCTTTTGCTCACAATAAACAAAAGCAAAAACAATTTGTAACCAAATTTATTCCAATTTTTCATAATACAGGTGCACAACCTTTTATCCGAAATCCCGGAAACCGAAAAGCTCCGAAAACCGGACATTTTTTCCAGGATGTCGTCTGCACACCAAAGCTCGCGTTTGGCGCCAAACTTGATCCGAAACGACCCACGGTCAACCCATGTCTGTACTACTGTAGCGGCTGTCTCCTCCCCGGAGACCGGGGAGACACTTAAACATCTGTAAATCATTGCTTAAATGTTAGTCAGTTAGTTTGGAGGGCTTTTATGTGAAGGGGGGGGGGGGGGGGGGGGGGGTGAAGGGGGAAACCTTAATTCTTAGTCCCCTACCTGGTCGGAGAGGCGGGGAGCGGGTAATGCCTTACCGGGTCGCCGTGCAGTAAGCTCCGGAGCGCTGTGGCCGCCGACTCCCAACATCGCGGAGCTGGGGCTGCGGGCGTCCGGCCGCGGGCGGCTCGGTTGTAGCTCCGACCCCGGCAACTCTACCCCTGGCTGCGCGGCGCTCCAAATCCAGCGCCGCCCGCGACCGGACGCCCGTAGCCCCAGCTCCGCGATGTTAGGAGTCGGCGGCAACAGCGCTCCGGAGCTTACCGCACGGCGACCCGGTAAGGCATTGCCCGCTCCCCGCTGGTATCCTAGCGCTGTGGCCGCCGACTCCCAACATCGCGGAGCTGGGGCTGCGGGCGTCCGGCCGCGGGCGGCGCTGGATTTGGTGCGCCGCGCAGCCAGGGGTAGAGTTGCTGGGGTCGGAGCTCCAACCGGCATCGCCCGCCCGCAGCCCCAGCTTCGCGGTGTTGGGAGTCGGCGGCCACAGCGCTCCGGAGCTTACTGCACGGCGACCTGGTAAGGCATTGCCCGCTCCCCGCCTCTCCGACCAGGTAGGGGACTAAGAATTAAAGTTTCCCCCTTCACCCCCACCCACCACATAAAATCCCTCCAAACTAACTGACTAACATTTAAGCAATGATTTACAATGATTCCCCGGTCTCCGGGGAGGAGGCAGCCGCTCCAGACTTTTCAAGCCGCCCGCGCTACCTACCTAATCTACGCTAAAAATCTTCCATTCCGAAATCCGAAAAATTCCGAAATCCGAGAAGTGTCTGGTCCCAAGACTTTCGGATAAAAGGTTGTGCACCTGTAGTGCATTTACGATAATATTGCAGTTTACCGAATTCTACAGCATACCTGTTTTTCTTTGTCAATTCCTGCCATAAACAATTGCTTATATTTGTCCTTGAAGGCAAAATTCAGAGCCTGAGTTGGGAAATATCGAATCACATTTGCTAAGTTTCCACGCCAAAAACTCACAATTCCTAAAAATACAGAACATATATAAATATTTTCAAATATTAACAATAAAAAGAAATTGACATAAAAATAGTAAATTTTTACAGTTCAATTAGTGCCATTCTTGTTAAACAAAGTCCCACTCAGAAACCTTACCAAAAACTCCAGGCTGGTATTCTAAGAGCAGCAAGTGTAAATTCTGGACTATTAAATTTGGTGTCATCTGCCCTCTTGGGTGCATGTTAAAATTGGCACTGGTACCGTGGCAAATATTTATCCCTTGATAAACATTGCTGAACATTATCTGGTCTTTACTATATTGCTATTTGTGAATGCTTGCTGTGTACATGTTGGCTGCTATAATCGTGCAATGCTACAACTCAAAAGGATTACATTACTGCAAAATATATTAGGGAAATCAGTGAGAGAAGCATATGGCTTTTAATACATGCAAGTTTGCATAACTTTTTGTTAAGTATTTAAAGTGGTTAAATGGCGTACAAAGTCCTTACATAATGGCAGCAATGAGTAGAGCCAGGATTTTGTCATAAATGCCATGCCTTTTCATGCCTTTTTTGATGATTTCACCATGATAATGCCTTTTTCACGATCGAGTGCCAAAATCAACCTTTTTTGGCCGTTTTGCTAAAAGGTCGTGCTATTTTCTCTAGTTGTACCGTGATTACAATGATGTTCACTATGTTAACACGTTAATATTAATGTTATTATTAACGTGTTAACATAGTATAACATACAAGAATATTTCCGCCACCAGGGCGAAACCGGGGACGCCACCGTCAGTCATTCATTCATTCGTGCTGCTGCCCGCTGGTTCAGTCTTCGTTAAGACCTATTTAAGAAAGAACTGCAGATGCTGAAAAAATCGAAGGTTGACAAAAATTCTGGAGAAACTCAGCGGGTGAGGCAGCATCCATGGAGAGAAGGAATAGGCAACGTTTCGGGTCGAGACCTTTCTTCAGACTGATGTGGGGGGGGGGGGGCAGGAAAAATAAAGGAAGAGGCGGAGACAGGACTAGAAGGATAGCTGGGGAGGGGGAGGAGGGAGAAGACAAGGGCTATCTAAAATTAGAGAAGTCAATGTTGATACCGCTGGGGTGTAGACTACCCAAGCAAAATACCCAAGCTTGTCTCCCACATTTACTGCTGGTTCCGGTCGCAAATCTGAGTTTTCGAGTGATCTGTGCAAGGCATTCATTGATGCTGGAATTCCCCTGTGGAAATTGGAAAACAAATCTCTCAGAGGTTTTTTAGAGAAATACACAGAGGAACATATATCAAATGAGTCATCATTATGGAAAAATTATGTTGACAGCAACTTCAACATTGTTGTGCAGAAAATTAGAGATGAAGTTGCATGCAACAAAATATGGATCTCAATAGATGAGACAACCGATGCTGTGGGGAGATATGTTGCCAATGTGGTCATCAGTACACTGGAGGCAGGTCAACTATCAAAGGAGTATTTGTTGACATTGGAAGTATTGGAGAAGTCAAACAGCTCAACTATTGCTCAGTTGTTTACAGCTTCACTTGCTGTACTTTGGCCAGAAGGTATAAAACACGAGAATGTTCTTCTGTTTGTGACTGATGCAGCTCCGTACATGAAAAAAGCTGCTCGTGCGCTTAAAGTTTTATTCCCCAAAATGTTGCATTTGACTTGCTTAGCTCAAGGACCATAGAATTATCAAGCACATACGTAGTGTGTTTCCAAATGTCGATCGCCTAGTTTCCAATGTCAAGAAAATCTTCCTCAAAGCATTGTCACGTGTGCAGTTGTTCAAGGAAATGGCACCCGAGATTCCGCTACCTCCTCAGCCCGTTTTGACTAGGTTGGGTACATGGCTCTCTTCTGTACTCTCTGCTACAAATTTTGAAAAGATAAAATAAATCGTCAACTGTTTTGAAGAAGAATCTGCTGCAGTCAGGATCGTCAGTGAAATCATGCAGAAAAAATCCTTCCACCACGATCTTGTTTATTGCTTCCAATTTTGTAAACTTCCCACAAGATATCACTTTCCTTGAGAAACGTGGCGATACATTAGTGAATAACTTGCAGGTTTTCAACTAACGATATTCGTAAAGTTCCTGCAGTAAAGACATACAAGGAAAATGTGAGAGAGTGATTTTAGGTAACAAAGATCTTGAAGAAATGCAAAACATAGCTAAAGTTCTCAAAGGTAGTTGTTATGCGCAAGATATCGACATAAATATAGAGTCGGTAGCTTGTTTCGAGTATGCATCAGTAACCTCAGCTGGGGTAAAAAGAGGTTTTTCTCAACTGAAACATATTCTGTCTGACAGACGGCATAGTTTAACAGCAGATATTTTGAAAAAAATGATAGTAATTATGTGCAACCAGGCAACTTTGGTCATTTAATAGAGTATACCTTTTTATTTTCATTTTTAACCATATATTGGTGGTGGAAATACATGCCTTTTTATGTCAATACATGCCTTTTTCGAAATTTTATTATGCCTTTTTGCCTGCCTATATCAGTTTTTTTAGTGCCTAAACATCCTGGCTCTAGTAATGAGCATTCCCACATAACCATCTCAAAGAAGATGGGTACAGAATTTAGCATTTCATCTGTATTGAGGTCATGGCCTTAGCAGATAAATGAACTACATTTAGCAGTTTTATCAATAATATTAATAACTTCTGTGGAATGACGATAATCTATAATGCTGAGAATGTCATAAATTTCACCAATGATTTGTCTATATATATATTTATGATCACGTTTAGTTTTCAGCCTAGAAATTGTTTTAACACAATTTAATTGTTTGAAAACTATTGTGGTTCTCCATGATTTTGTTTATTAAAATTCCACAAATATCGCAATCCTCAATTGCAAGGCTGACAGAAAAGCCAGAATCCAAAGAGATTTTACAAATATACTAGACCAACTGGGACCCATTGGGTCCCTGTCACATGGGAGGCCTGGTCCCCAAATGCAACCCGTTCCCCAACGCAATATTCCACCACTTATCCGTTCCCCCAACGCAACCCGTTCCCCCAACACAATATTCTAGCACTCACCCATAGCCCCCAACTGTGCAGGCGCAGCTCATTTCAATCATCCCCCAGCACCCTCCCCCTCCTTCTTTCCCCTCTCCTCCTCCCCTAATCCCTCCCTCCATAACTCCTCTCCCCTCCATACCCCCTATCCCTCTATCTCCCACTCACCTCCCCCTATCCTCCCCACTGCCCTCCTCTCCCTTTATTCCCCACCTCTATTCACCCTCCTCCCCCACTCCCTCCTTACCTCCACTTCTCCCCCTCTCCCTCCCTACCCCCTCCTCTCCTTCAATCCTCCCACTCTCCCTCCTCACCTCCCCAGGATCTCGAGGGCGCCGCTCCTTTCCCTCCTTGCGTGCCCGGAGGAGCAGCAGCCGTGGACCTCAGAGCCAGACTCAGCACCCAGGCAACGGATCCACGGCACGACCTCTGGCCGCCGCGCGGGCCCGGATCAGCAGCAGCAGCCGTCGGCCTCAGAGCCAGCCTCAACGCCCAGGCCCCAGATCGTCGGCGTGGTCTTTCCCCGCCCCCGGCCGCAGACGCAGCCCCAGCGCCAAGGAGGTGGACCCCCGCGGTCGGCGTGGCCTCTCCCCGCTGGAGCCCCCAGCCTCATCCCCGCGGCGGTAGAAATTAAAATGGAAGTCATCTCACCAGTGTCGCCGTTGTGAAAAAAAGATCGTGATCTGAATTCTGGAAAGGCCCCAACTGCGCAGGCACGGCTGGGGACCCGTTGGGTGCCCTTTGCGGCGCCAGTTCAAATGCGCACGGGAACTCTTCCCCCAGCTGCGCATGCGCGGGTGGTGGCGCTGTTTTAAGTTAATTTGTTTTAAACCTAATAACTTTTAAAATATATTATCGATCTGAACAAACTTGTTTCATTTGCAACACAGGGCAATGGTGAGTAAGGTGGGCCAAAAATCGTAACGCTATTGTGTACCGTTTTTGCGCATATAGAGAAACAACGCAAACCTGCAGATAACAAGATGAGAGTTTTAGTTATACTATATATTATATATATATATATTATATAGATTCAGTGCAAAAAAATAACTAGAGAGAATAGGCTCCCTGAAACCAGTCTTCATCTATGCATGGAGCTGCAGGAGATGGGCAAAATCATAAATTAATATTTCTCCTGTGCTTTTATCATGAGGAGGGAATTTGAAAAGTTAATGGCGATATCTTGAGGACAGTCCATATTAAAGTTAAGGAGGTACTGGATGTCCTAAAACATATGAAGGTAGATAATCTCCAGGGCGTGATCAGATGGACACTGCGGAAAGCTAGAGATGAAATTGCGGTAGCCCTGGCTAAGATATATGAATCATTGTTAGCCACGAGTGAGGTACTGGAAGACAGGATGGTGGCGAATGTTGTACCCATATTTAAAAAGTGCTGCAAAGTAAAAGCTGGGAACTATAGACCAGCAAGCCAAACATCTTGGGAGGCAAATTACTGGTGAGGATTCTGATTTTGTGTGTGGAAAATCACCTATTTGATTGTTTTTTGATTAAGTTACCATGAAGATTTATGAGGGCAAGGTCATAGATCTAGTCTCTATATGGACTAGCAAAAGCCTTTGATAATATTCCGCATGGAACTGCTCTGGGAGGTTTGAGCAAATAGGAACCAGGGAGAGCTAGTTAACTGGATAGAGTATTGGTTTAATGGTGTGAAGAAGAGGTGGTAGTGGAAGGTTGTTTGTCAGATTGAAGGGCTGTGATAGTGAGTATGCCTCAGGGCCACTGCTGCTTGCCAACAAGATCAACAATTTGGAAGAGAATGTGTAAGGTGATTAGTAAGTTTGCAGATGATACTAAAATAGGTGGTATAATAGATGATGAAGACGGTCATCATAAATTACAGCGGGATCTTGATTAGCTGGGCAAGTGGGCTGAGGTATGGGAAATTGAGTTAAATTCAGGTCAGTGCGAGTTGTTGTAATTTGGGAAGTCAAACCAGAGCAGGACTTTCACAGTGAATGGTAGGACCCCAGAGAACATTGTAGAACTAGCTACACAAGTACATAGTTCCCTGAAAGTAGAGTCACAGATAAATAAGTGGTGAAGAGGCATTTAGCACACTGGCCTTCATCAGTCAGGGAATTGAGTATAAAAGGTGGGACATTATGTTACAAGACATTAGTGAGGCCGCACTTGGAGTATAGTATTCAGTTTTGGTCACGCTCGTGGGAAAGATGCCATTAAAATGGAATGGGTGAAGTGATGTTGCCAGGACTCGAGAGAGAGACTGAGCTACAGGAAGAGGTTGGGAAGGCAATGATTTTATTTCTGGCAGCACAGGAAACTGAGGGGTTGTCATATATATATGTGTAAACATCATGAAAAGCATAAATAGGGTGAATGCACATTGTGTTTTTCCCAGGATAGGGAAACAAGAATTAGAGGCTGTGGTATTAAGGTCAGAGGGGAAACATTTTACCAAAACCTGAGGGGAAACTATTTTACACAGAGTGGTGGGTATATAGAACAAGCTGCGAGAGGAATTAGTTGAGGTAAGTACAATAACAACATTTAAAAGCTATTTGAACAGGATTGTGGATAGGAAAGGTTTAGAAAAATATGGGCAAAACACAGGCATTGAAGCCTAGCTGAGATGGGACATCTTCGTCAATATGGACAAGTCGTGGTGAAGGTTGACACTTAAAGCTGGAGTAACTCAGCAGGACAGGCAGCATCTCTGGAGAGAAGGAATGGGTGACGTTTCGGGTCGAGACCCTTCTTCAGAGTGGTTAAGGATAAGGGAAACGAGAGATATAGATGGTGATGTTGAGAGATAATGAACAATGAATGAAAGATATGCAAAAAAGTAACATTGATAAAGGAAACAGGCCATCGTTAGCCATTTGTAGGGTGAAAATTAGAAGCTTGTTCGACTTCGGTGGGGAAGGGATAATGAGGGAATGCCGGGCCTTCCTGAAGGGAGAGAAATCAATATTCATACCAGTAAGCTGCCCAAGTGAAATATGAGAAATATGTTCCTCCAATTTGCATTTAGCCTCACTGACAGTGGAGGAGACCTAGGACAGAAAGGTCTGTGTAAGAATGAGAAGGAGAATTAAAGCGTCCAGCAACTGGGAGATCGGGTAGGTTCAGGCGGGCCAAGCAAAGGTGTTCCGCGAAACAATTGCCCAGGCTGCATTTGGTCTCGCCGATAGATAAGAGTCCACATCTTGAACAACGGATACAGTAGACGAGGTTGGAGGAGGTCCAAGTGAACCTCTGCCTAACCTGAAAGGACTGTCGGGGTCTTGATAACAATCAGCACGGGAGCACCTCAAGGCTACGTGCTCAGCCCCCTGCTGTACTCATGATTGCATAGCCGGTCATAGTGCGAACTCCATCATCAAGTTCGCTGACGACACCATTGTTACAATACAATACAATACAATACAATTCAATTTATTGTCATTTGGACCCCTTGAGGTCCAAACGAAATGCCGTTTCTGCAGCCATACATTACAAACAAATAGACCCAAGACACAACATAATTTACATAAACATCCATCACATTGCTGTGATGGAAGGCCAAAAAAACTTCTCTCTCCACTGCGATGGCGATTGTCCCGTGGTCATTAAAGCCATGCCGGGTGATGCAGGGTCGCACACCGGGTCTTGGTGTTAGAGCCCCCGGCGTGCGCTCGCAGAGACCCGCCGCCATTCCAAGCCGCGCGGGGCGGTGATGTAAGGCCCCGCTCCAGCTCTTCAACCCCGCAACTCGGGCGGGAGAAGTCGCCGCTGCGGAAGCCCCGAAAAGCGGTCTCACTCCAGGGACCCGCGGGCTCCCGGTGTTACCGTCCGCCAAACCCGCAGTTGCAGCCACCGAATCTCCGGGGGTCGGGTCGCAGCAGCGTCCACCACAGCTCCACCCGCTCTGGACTCGGCCAGCTCCGCGACGGTGAGGTGAGTAGTCGGCACCACAGCCCCCGGTCTTCCTGTTGGAGGCCGCTCCTCGTTGCAGCCCCAACGACAACGGAGACCCGACAAAGAAAAGGTCGGGTCTCCCGTGCAGGGAGAGATTTAAAAGTTACCCCCAACCCCCCCACACCACCCCCACCCCCCCACACACATACCCCAACAAAAATAACAAAAACTACATAAAAACATAGACATAAAATAATAAAAACGCAGACGGACTGCAGAGGCCGCTGCTGACGAGAGTCGCGCCGCCTACAGGAAGATGTTGTGGGACGTATCACTGATGGGGACGAGTCAGAGTATAGAAGTGAGATCGACCGACTGACCAAATGGTGCCAGCAAAATAACCTGGCCCTCAACACCAGCAAAACCAAGGAACTGATTGTGGACTTTGGAAGGGGTAGGATGGGGACCCACAGTCCCGTTTATATCAATGGGTCGATGGTGGAGAGGGTCAAGAGCTTCAAATTCCTGGGCGTGCATATTTCTGAAGATCTCTCCTGGTCCGAGAACACTGATGCAATTATTAAGAAAGCACATCAGCGACTCTACTTCCTGAGAATATTACGGAGAGTCGGTATGTCAAGGAGGACTCTCTCTAACTTCTACAGGTGCACAGTAGAGAGCATGCTGACCGGTTGCATCGTGGCTTGGTTCGGCAACTTGAGTGCCCAGGAGCGGAAAAGACTACAAAAGGTAGTAAACACTGCCCAGTCCATCATCGGCTCTGACCTCCCTACCATCGATGGGATCTATCGCAGTCGCTGCCTCAAAAAGGCTGGCAGCGTCATCAAGGACCCACACCATCCTGGCCACACACTCATCTCCCCGTTACCTTCAGGTAGAAGGCACAGGAGCCTGAAGACTGCAACTTCCAGGTTCAGAAATAGCTCCTTCAACACACCATCAGGCTATTAAACTCAACGGAAACAAATTTCTGAACACTAATTGACCATTATCTGTTTATTTGCACTTTATCTGCTTATTTATTGATGTGTGTATATATTTATATAATGGTATATGGACTCACTGATATGATATGTTCTGTATACGTGCCTACTATATTCCGTTATGCTGATGCAAAGCAAGAATTTCATTGTCCTATTTGGGACATATGACAATAAACTCTCTTGACTTGACTTGGGGTCCCTGGACAGTCGAGGGAGGAGGTATAGCAACAGGTGTTGCATCAATTCACCTTACAGCGAATGCAGCGCCGAGACCCGGGTTCGATCCTGACTAGATTAGATAGCCTTTATTGTCATTCAGACCGAAGTCTGAACGAAATTGAAGCAGTCATACATACACTACAATACAATAAAAAACAACAATAAACACATATTAACATCCACCACAGTGAGTCCACCCAACATCTCCTCACTGTGATGGAGGCAAAAGTCTTAGGTCTCCAGTCTCTTCCCTCCTCTTCTCCTTCTGCGCTGAGGCGATACCCCCCGGGCGATGTTACAATTGTCCCGCGGCTCAAACACCGCGGCCCGGGGTGGTCGAAGCTGCCGCTCACCAGTCCTGCTGACGCAGCCGCTGGCCCGCGGCCGAACCCCGGACTCAGACCACCGCCGCCAGATCACACCGTGCAAGCCACCGGAGCATCGTTCCAGCTCCGAGCCGGATCGCCCTCACGTGAGTGCCGTTACCGTCTCAGCCTCGCGCCAGGCCGCCCCGACTGGGCGCCGCTCCTCCCTCGGGCTGGGCCGCCCCGACTGGGCGCCGCTCTTCCCTCGGGCTGGGCCGCCCCGACCGGGCACCGCTCCTCCCTCGGGCTGGGCCGCCCCGACTGGGCGCCGCTCCTCCCTCGGGCTGGGCCGCCCCGACCGGGCACCGCTCCTCCCTCGGGCTGGGCCGCCCCGACTGGGCGCCGCTCCTCCCTCGGGCTGGGCCGCCCCGACCGGGCACCGCTCCTCCCTCGGGCTGGGCCGCCCCGACTGGGCGCCGCTTCTCCCTCGGGCTGGGCCGCCCCGACCGGGCGCCGCTCCTCCCTCGGGCTGGGAACGCCGTACCTCCCCGAGCTCGGCCACTCCGACGGGAGCACCGTTCCTTCCTCGGGCCGGCCGTCCTCACGGTAGCATCACAGCCCCTCACGGAAGCCCTGTTCCAGCCCCGAGCCGGGCCGTCCTCACGGGAGCGAGCTCAGTGCGAGTCCTGGCGGGCTCTGCCTCCTGAGCCTCGAGGTCGCCAGCTCCGCCATTAGGCCTCAGCACAGACGGAGGCAGAGAAGGGGAATACGACATAAAAGTCGCATTCCCCCGCAGGGAGACAGCAAGCCCCGTTTCAACCCCCCCCCCCAAACAGAAACTAAAAACCAAAACTAGACTAACCAAAACGAAAATAAACAACCCAAAAAAACACAAAACAAACAGGACTGCCGGAGAGCCGCTGCAGCCAGAGCCGCGCCGCCTACAGGTGCTGTCTCTACGGAGTTTGTACGTTCTCCCTGGGACCTGCGTGCATTTTCTCCGAGAGCTTCGGTTTCCTCCCACACTCCAGACGAACAGGTTTGTAGGTTAATTTGCCTGGTAAATGTAAAAAATAATTGTCCCTAGTGGGTGTAGGATAGTGTTAATGTGCGGGGATCGTTGGTCGGCATGTACCCGGTGAGCCCAAGGGCCTGTATCTCTAAACTAAACTAAAAATAAATCTTCTGCGGTTGCAGGGGAAGGTACCTGGTGAGGGGGTGGTTTGGGTGGGAAGGGGTGAGTTAACCAGGGAGTTGCGGAGGTGGGGGGGGAACGGTCTCTGCTGAAGGCGGAAAGGGGTTAAGATGGGAAAATGTGGCTGGTGGATCGCGTTGGAGGTGGCAGAAATTTCAGAGGACTATGTGTTGTATGCAACGGCTGATGGGGTGGAAGGTAAGGACTAGGGGGCTTCTGTCTCTGTTGCAACCAGGGGAAGGGAGAGCAAGGGTGGAGCTGCGGGATACCGAGGAAACACGAGTGAGGGCCTCATCTATGATGGGAGAGGGAAAACCGTTCCCTAAGGAATGAGGACATCTCGGATGTCCTAGCATGGAACACCTCATCTAGGGTGCAGATGCAGACGGAGGAATTGGGAGTAGGGGTTAGAGTCTTTGCAGGAAGCAGGTTCGGAAGAAGTGGAGTGGAGATAGTTGTGAGAGTCAGTGGGTTTGTAATAGACGTCAGTCAATAGTTTATTGACTGTGAGATCAAGAAAGGGGAGGGAGGTGTCGAGGGTGAAGATTTCTGTGGTGTGTGATTATGATTCATAGTTATGCTTCTCGTTAGACAATACTGTGATGTTTCACATTCAGTGCACTTTTGCTTCACGTATCTATCACACATAATCAATCTATCACACATAATCACGTATCTATCACACATAATCACAGCTCCCGGCATTTAACCTGGCAGCTGGAATCTCTGACGCATGGTCTTAGGAGGTTATAACACAATGCAAGCAACATTTTTCAACTGCAGTGGATTGTTTGTTATTTAAAGGCTTGCAATAATAAAACCCAAATAGATTTGCATCCTGCAGAAGAGATCAACCACTCGTTGACCCTTCGAAAGGCCGTTGGACAAAGACAACGTTTAGCAGGAGCAGCTGACCTCAGGAACTGATCCAACTCCAAGGCTCAACTGAACAGTGCCCAACCTCGGAATTACCAATACTGGACCCAAGACGATGCCTGACCATCCGGAGCGCTCCCTACCGCGACCTAACCTGGGGGCCGAACCAGAAACACCACATCCAGGAGGCAGAGGAGACACAATGGTCTGCATGAGACTGAAACAAGACAATTCAAGTCCTTCCTCCCAATATATTTGGAAAACATTAAAACTATTGAACTTAAAGCCAGACTCACCTATTGAAGATTGCTCTGTATTGTATGACATAAAGGCATAGCTCACAACTGGTTCAGCAGATTTTGCCATACAACCTAAAAACCTCAATTCACCGGATAGGCCATAAGGCGTCCTCAAGTAAGGCAAGAAGCGGGTGTCTACTTCTTTATCAACACTTTGCGGTGCTCCAATGTGGCAATAATGGAGAGCTCCTTTACGCCAGATCTGGAATATCTAATGGTGAAGTGCTGTCCCTACTACCTGCCTTGTGAATTCACTTTGACTATCCTGACAGCAGTGTACATCCCATCACATGCGGACTGTGAAGCTTGCACTGGATGTACTGTACACCACTACCAATAACCTTAAAGTGAAGTAACCTGAGGCCTTGTTCATCATAGCAGGCAACTTCAACCAGGCCTACCTAAAGAGTGTGCTAACAAAGTATTATCAGACTAACACACTAGAGGACCGAACATCGTCGGATACTGCCACAGAACTGTCACAAAGAAACATAGGTGCAGGAGTAGGCCATTCGGCCCTTCGAGCCAGCTTCACCATTCAATATGATCATGGCCGATCATCTAAAATCAGTACCCTGTTCCAGCTCTTCCCCCATATCTCTTGATTCCTTTAGCCCTAGGAGCTAAATCTAACTCTCTCTTGAAAACATCCAGTGAATTGGCTTCCACTGCCTTCTGTGGCAGAGAATTCCAGATTCACAACTCTCTGGGTGAAAAAGTTTTTCCTCATCTCAGTCCTAAATTGTCTACCGATTATTCTTAAACTGTGACCCCTGGTTCTGGACTCCCCCAACATTGGGAACATTTTCCCTGCATGTGGCCTATCCAATCTTTTAAGAAGTTTATGTTTCTATAGGATCCCCTCTCATCTGTCTAAATTCCAGTGAATACAAGCCCAGTCGACCCATTCTTTCATCATATGTCAGTCCTGCAATCCTGGGAATTAACCTAGTGAACTTGCGCTCCACTCCCCTCAATAGCAATAATGTCCTTTCTCAAATTAGGAGACCAAAATTGCACACAATACTCCAGGTCCGGTCTCACCAGGGCCCTGTACAACTGCAATAGGGCCTCCTTGCTTCTAAACTCAAATCCTCTCGCAATGAAGGTCAACAAGCTTTCTTCACTGCCTGCTGTACCTGCATGCTTACTTTCAGTGACTGATGTACAAGCACACCCAGGTCTCGTTGCACCTCCCCTTTTCCGAATCTGACACCATTCATATAATAATCTGCTTTCATGTTCTTGCCACCAACGTGGATAACCTCATATTTATCCACATTATTCTGCATCTGCCATCTCACCCAACCTATCCAAGTCACCCTGCAGCCTCATAACACCCTCCTCGCAGCACACACTGCCACCCAGCTTTGTGTCATCCGCAAACTTGGAGGTGTTACATTGAATTCTCTCCTCGAAATCATTAATTGTGCTCAGATGCCTACTGCTCCACCCCCCACTTGCATTTTGGGAAATCTGACCACATGGTTGTGCTCCTAATCCCTGCTTACAAGCAGAAATTTCTGGTACATGATTCTAACCAAATTCAACATCAAACTCCTGGACCTAGGACTCCACAGCCCTCACTGTAACAGAATCCTTAACATCTTGATCCATAGACTGCAATCAGTAAGAATAGGCGACTCAGCATTCGCCATAGTCATTCTCAACAATTGTTCACCACAAGGATGTGCTCGCAGAACAATGCTACACTCACTCCACACTCATGACTGTATGGCTGAATTCTGCTCTAACCCCATTTACCTTTGTTAAGACGACACCACCAAACCAGACTGAATTTCAAACAATGATGAGATGGAGAACAGAAAGGATCTTAGTAACATAGTTTAAAGACACAACCTCTCCCTCAATGTCAATAAAATGAAGATACTGGTCATCGACTTTTGGAAGCGGATGGAATACATGCCATTTGACAAGAATGCTGAAGAGGAGATGGTTGAGAGCTTCAGATTCCTCGGTGTAAATATCACCAAATATTTATCCTGTCTAACCACATAGTCAATATGTCCAAGAAAGCACACCAATCTTATGTCCCAAATGATTCTTACCAATTTATACAGATGCACCATAAAAAGCATCCTAACCAGATGCATAACAGCTTGGTCTGAAGAAGGGTGCCAATCCGAAATGTCACCAATCCATGGCCTTCAGAGATGCTGCCGATCCCATTGTACTCTAGCACTTGCAGTTCCTTGTTTCTCTTTGTATAGCAACTGCTCTGCTCAAGACAACAAGTTGTGGTTGCAGCCCAGAGCAGCATGAAAACCACCTTTCAGGATTTTAGATTTTTGACAGATTTCAAGAAATGTTGGCGTTCAATTGACCGACAAATCAGGAAAGCACATCAAGAACACATCCATTATGTGGTAGGGGAAAGTTTAAAATCAGAAGACACAAAGCCTTTCTGGCATTACATCAGGAAAATGAGCCAGGAAGTATTTGGAATCTCAAGCCTTACATCGATGGGGCGGACAGTATCTTTGGCAGCAGACAAAGCCGAAGTGTTAAACCAGCAGTTTTGTTTGTTTTTTACTGAAGAAAACCTAGATAAATTCCTGTCATTGAACTCACAACAAACTCCAAAAATTACAGATCTTAAGGTAACAATGAACGGGGTGCAGAAATTATTGGAAGAAACAAAACCAAATAAATAATTAGGGCCAGACCAGATACCAGCCAGAGTTTAAAGAATTGTGCAGCAAGCTCAGCTCCAGTCTTCCAAAAACATTTATCAGAAGTCTGTGGATAGTGGAGAACTTCCAGAAGATTGGCTGAATGCTAACATTGTCTCCATCTATAAAAAAAGATGGGATAAATCCTGCAAATTATCGCCCAGTTTCACTGACCTCCATACCATGCAAGATTCTCGAACATATAATCCACCGACATATTATGGACCATATTGACTTCCACAAGGTACTAACAAACCACCAACATGTCTTGAGACAGGGTCGATCATGTGAAACCCAACTGGCGGGACTCCTTGATGATCTAGCCAGGTCACTCGATAGCACGGGTCAGACTGACCTGATTATATTAGACTTCAGTAAGGTTTTTGATCAGGTTCCCCACAAGCGGCTCCTGTACAGGCTCAACCATGTAGTAATAGACAGCAACCTCTTAAAATGGATTGAGATCTTTTTGACAAGGAGGCACCAGCGAGTTCTCTTGGAGGGAGAGACGTCTATTGAAACTTCTGTGACATCAGGTGTACCACCGGGGACCGTCATGGGTCCACTGCTCTTCCTACTGTATATCAATGACATTCCAAATGCAGTTTCGTCCAGAGTTCGACTCTTCGCAGATGATGCCATCATTTATAGAGAGATTAAAACACCAGAAGACAGCTTGTCCTTGCAGAAGGATCTGGAATGCTCTCTGGGAATGGGGAAAAACCTGGCAGATGTCATTCAATACAACCAAATGTCATACCGTGCACGTCTCACATAAGACTAAACCATATTTATCGGAATACAACATGGGTAGCTCGAGGAGTCGAATTATGCAAATATTTAAGTTGGGCGATGCATATTAGTAAAGTGTCTAACAAAGCAAATAGAACTCTCGGTCTTCTTAAAATAAATGTTCACGCATGTTGTACATCCGTGAAAGAGAATGCCTACAAGTCCTTGGTCAGGCCCAAATTGGAGTATTGTGGAGCCGTATGGGATCCTTTCAACAACAACAAGAAGATCATCCTGGAGAAAGTACAACGCCGAGCAGCCCGCTTTGTATGTAATGACTACAAGCGTGAATAATACGCTGACATCTCTCGGATCTCTGCAGAATCAGGCTAAGCCTTATTGCAATTTACAAGGAGATTCACAAAATCACGCCATCAAATCTTCCGTCATCCCAGAGCACCAACTGGCATGAAACAAGACAAAATCCCAACATCATCAACTCGCTAAATTTCAATAAACTTTGCTACCAATATTCCCTTTACCCTAGGATGATAAGTGAATGGAATAGGTTACCACCCTGGACACGTGCTGCTCCTGATGTTAAGTCATTTAAAAAGGGGATTGAGCAACTAGATCTCCCCAACTTGGTCAAAAAGGCCCACTTCAAAATATAATCGCTACTCTACTCACTCCGACCTGCGCGGGATAACCACTGATGAGGTGTTTGCGCAGTAATCAACCAGAACCAAAGCCTCCATCCTCTACTCATACCATGCCACTTTTAGTCGCCACTTACTTAACAGTGATCATGAGCCCCTCAGTGATATTTCCACAACACAAAATCATTTATCTCTCAATCTCTTTCACTAATAGCGTTGTAATTGTGGTGGATTTTAACTTGGCAACTGTCAACCGGGACTGCCATAGTTCCTTCAGTTTGTTCAAAATGTAGAATGTCCTTCTAGAGAAAGGGAAAACCAAGGAATTGACAAGGAACTGACAAAAGAGTTGAGGCCTGAGGTTGATCAGCACATGATCATATTGAATGATACAGGCTTGAGGGGACCAGTAGACCTCTGGCCCTATTTTCCTGTGATGAAGACTTCAACAAATCTATAGAATTGAATAAATACGCAAAAAGGGCAAATAAACCACTAATGCGGATAAATAAGAGATAATATATTTTGTTTGGAAGAAGAATAGAGACTATTTTTTACTTGGACCGGCGGCCACCAGCTGTGGGGAGGGGGGGGGGTCGCACGAAGCCGATCCCGGGGCGGACATTCAAACACGGTAAAGGCGTCAACCCATGGCCGGGGCTGGCGTTTGAACCCAGACGGACGAAGCAACAACGTGAAAGTGCGATGACATGGAAAGCGTGCGATGGGCGCGGTTGCCTCCCTGCCTCCCTCCCTCCCTGCCTGCCTGCGCTCACCCTGCTCCTTGGGGATGCGGACGACACAGTCGATGATGCCCTTGTACTGGTTCTCCACGCTGATCTGCTTGCTGGAGGCTTGCACCTGCAGCAGCAACTTGACCCGCTCGATCGGCGCCACGACCGTCTTGGAGATTCCGGCGGCGATGCCCCCGGCCAGGAGGTCTTTGACAAAAGAAGAAAAGTCGAAGATGTTCGACCCCGAAGCGGGCATGGCGGCGGCGGCGGTTGGCGGGGCCAGCGGTTGTAACCGGCAGCAACCGGGCGCGAGGGCATCGTCCGGCACGTGACGCTCGCAACGGGCGGGAAAGCGCCGACGTCACGCGGGGAACGCTTTGTGACGTTCAGACGTCGTCGCCTGGGTATGACGCCGCACACACGCGAAGGAAGATGGACACGAAGTGCTGGAGTAAAGAGGGCCTGTCCCACTTGGCCGCCATTTGCGCGACCTGGTAATAATAATAATAATAATACATTTTATTTATGGGCGCCTTTCAAGAGTCTCAAGGACACCTTAAAAGAATTTAGCAGGTAGAGGAAAAACATGGAAGGGGAATGAAATAAATAGTAGAGACATGACTAGTACACAAAGTAAAGACAGAATTCAATTCAAAACACAATAGGGTGATTTCACGAAAGGTCACTGGAGCGTAAATCCCCACTCACGTGACCGAAAATTTTAACTGAGGGACAAGCGTCACTTCCGGTACATGTTAGTGGATGGGAAAACACGCACTTTCACACCCGTTAAAAACATCGAAAACGGCCCGTTTTTGAGCTGCAATTAACGGAGCCAGTCGGGGTGACCGTGAGGAACAGCTACCTAAATTTACAGTCCAAAAAAAAGATAGAAACTAAGGTAAATACAAGCGGGAGCTGAAGGTGTAAATACAGCGGAAGTTGATTGCCGACATTTTTCGTGGACATTTAAAGATCCAAAATATCGGGAATTATCGCGTTTGCTCGCTGCATTTCATCAAAAGTGGCATTATTGACTTTTTTATCTTTATTCATTTGTTATATGAAAAGTATTAAAAGTTAGAAATCCGTCAGTAAAATTGCAAAATCGCCCATGGTTCTCGGGTGGGTTTTAACATGCAAAATAAAAACGCTTCTGAAGCTACATTTACCATTTAAATAATCGTAAGCTTGCATCTCAGTAAAATTTATTTTCAAACGCATTGAGAGTTTACGATTATTTAAATGGTAAATGGAGCTTCAGAAGCGTGTTCATTTTGCATGTACCCCACCTAGTCAAAATGGGCTGAAGAGATAGCGGAATCTCGGGTGTCATTTCCTTGCACACATGACGGTGCTTTGAGGAAGATTTTCTTGACATTGGTAAATAGGCGATCGACATTTGGAAATAATCTACGTCTTTGCTTGGCAATTCTATGAAGTCCTTGAGCTTGGCATGTCAAATGCAACATTTTGGGGAATAAAATTTTAAGTCACAAACAGAAGTATATTCTCGTGTTTTATACCTTCTGGCTAAAGTACAGCAAGTGAAGATGTAAACAACTGAGCAATAGTTAAGCTGTTTGACTTCACCAATACTTCCGATGTCAACGAATACTCCTTTGATGGTTAACCTGCCTCCAGTGTACAGATGACCACATTGGCAACATATCTCCCCATAGCATCGGTTGTCTCGCCCATTGGGATCCATATTTTGTTGCATGCAACTTAATCTCTAATTTTCTGCCCAACAATATTGAAGTTGCTGTCAACATAATTTTTCCATAATAATGACTCGCTTGGTATATTTTCCTCTGCGTATTTGTTCCTCGGAGAGATTTGTTTTCCAACAGTGGAATTCCAATATCAATGAATGCCTTGCACAAGTCAGTATTCAGTATTCAGTATTTATTTAATATCATTTTCACTGAGTACTTGCATACACAGAGGAAACGAAAAAACGTTACTCGATCAGTTTCCATTTAGTGTAGTTAATAAAAAAAGGATAAATACAAAGGGCTTTAAAAACAAATTAAAATTACCATGTCTAAAACAAAAAGTAGGCCTAAAATTTACAATAGAATAAAAACAGACATTCCGACCGACAGTGGCTTCAAAGTATGGACGAGGTTGCATGCGTTTGTGAACGATATTTGGGGAGGGGACATAGTCCGTTAATCAGTCTTATTGCTTGTGGGAAGAAGCTGTGGAGCATCCTGCTGGTTTTGCAGCTGATGCTCCTGTACCTCTTCCCAGATAGCAGAATAGAGAAGATGTGGTGTGATGGGTGGTAGGGGTCCTGGATGATGGAGATGGCTCTGCTGATGCTCCGCTTCTTGTATATCTCCAACAGGAAAGGGAGTGGGGCACCAATGATCCTGCTGGCGGTCTTCACTATCCTGTCGAGTTGATATTGTTCGTGAGCCTTGCAGCTCCCAAACCAGGAAGTGATGCCGTAGGTCAGTATGCTTTCGATGGTGCCCCTGTAGAAGGTCCTTAGATGAGCAGTGGGGAGACCTGCTTTCCTTAGTCTCCGGAGGGGGTGGAGCCGCTGCTGAGCTCTTTTGATCACTGCTGTGGTGTTGGTCGTAGAGGTCAGGTCATCCGCCAGGTTGAGTCCTAGGAACTTCACACTGCTGACCCTCTCCACAGCAGCTCCATCGATATGCAGCGGAGTATGATGTTTTTTTCCAACCCTCCTGAAATCAATCACCATTTCCTAAGTTTTTTCCACATTGAGAGTGAGGTTGTGAGATCTGCACCATTCGGTAAGCAGCTCCACCTCCATCCTGTACGCCGACTCATTATTGTCGCTGATGAGACCCACCACTGTTGTGTCATCAGCGAACTTGTTGATGTAGTTGTTGCTAAGTCTAGCAGTACAGTCATGAGTCAGCAGACTAAACAGCAGGGGGCTTAGGACACAGCCTTGGGGTGAGCCAGTGCTCACAGCGATGGTTCTTGATGTCCGACTGCCCACCCTGTCTGCTGCCGTTGTGATAAAAGGTTAAGGACCCAGTTGCAAGTGCCAGTATCCACCTTTAACAGCTTCAGCTTCTCCACCAGCTGCTGTGGGATGATTGTATTAAAAGCGGAGCTGAAGTCTATAAAGAGGATCCTGGCATAGGTATTCTTCCGGTCAAAAACTCAGATTAGCAACTGGAGCCAGCAGTAAATGTAGTGAGGAGACAAGCTTGGGTATTTCGCTTGGGTAGTCTGCACCCCAGCAGTATCAACATTGACTTCTCTATTTTTAAATAGCCCTCGTCTTCTCCTTCCTCCCCCTCCCCTCCTCTCCTTCTAGTCCTCCTGTCTCCGCATCTTCCTTTCCTTTCCCTCCCCCCCCCATCAGTCTGAAGAAGTGTCCCGACCCAAACATTGCCTATTCCTTCTCTCCATAGATTCTTCCTCACCCGCTGTTTCTCCAGCATTTTTCGTCTACTTTAGATTTTTCCAGCACCTGCAGTTCTTTCTTAAATCGATCTTGGAAAGGACAACCAGCGGGCAGCGGCACGAACAAATGCATGACTGATGGTGGCGCCCCCGGTTTTGCCTCGGTGGGGGAAGTTTTCTTATGTTATACTATGTTAACATCATTGTAATCACGGTACGACTAGAGAAAATAGCACGACCTTTTAGCAAAATGGCAAAAAAAAGGCTGATTTTGGCACTCGTTCGTGAAAAAGGCATTATCCTGATGAAATTATCAAAAAAGGCATAAAAAGGCACATTGCAAAATCCTGGCTCTACTCATTAGTCACATGGGAAAAGGATTGTACCATACTACAAAGGGAGACAAAAAAGCTGGAGAAACTCAGCGGGTGAGGCAGCGTCTATGGAGCAAAGGAATAGGCGACGTTTCGGGTCAAGACCCTTCTTCAGACTGATGTGGGGGGGGGGAAGGGAAAAAGAAAGGAAGAGGCAGAGACAGCAGGCTGTGGGAGAGCTGGGAAGGGGAGGGGAAGGACGGAGAAAGCAAGGACAACCTGAAATTGGAGAAGTCAATATTCATATCGCTGGGGTGTAAACTACCCAAGCGAAATATGAGGTGCTGTTCCTCCAATTTGCGGTGGGACTCTGGCCATGGAGGAGGCCCAGGGCAGAAAGGTCGGATTCAAAATGGGAGGGGGAGTTGAAGTGCTGAGCCATCAGGGGATCAGGTTGGTTAATGCGAACTGAGCGGAGGTGTTGGGCGGAGCGATCGCCAAGCTTGCTCTTGATCTCACCGATGTAGAGCAGTTGACACCTGGGACAACGGATGCAATAGATGAGGTTGGAGGAGGTGCAGGTGAACCTCTGCCTCACCTGGAAAGACTGCTTGTGTCCTTGGATGGAGTCGAGGGGGGAGGTAAAGCGACAAGTGTAGCATTTCCTGCGGTTGCAAGGGAAAGTACCAGGGGAGGGGGTGGTGTGGGTGGGAAGGGACAAATTGACCAGGGAGTTACGGAGGAAATGGTCTCTGTGGAAAGCAGAAAGGGGAGGAAATGGGAAGATGTGGCCAGTGGTGGGATCCCATTGGAGGTGGCAAAAATGTTGGAGGGTTATGTGTTGTATGCGACGGCTGGTAATGGTCCGGCACTCAAATTCATCTGGGCCATTTCCGACATCACCCTACCGTTTCTAGACCTCACCATCTCCATCGCAGGTAACAGACTACTGATCGACATCTACTACAAACCCACTGACTCACATGGCTATCTGGACTACACTTTTTCCCACCCTGCTTCCTGCAAGGACACTATCCCCTACTCCCAATTCCTCCATCCATGCTGCATCTGCACCCAGGATGAGGTATTCCAAACCACCTCCAGCACTGGCCACATCTTCCCATCTCCTCTCCGCTTTCCGCTGAGACAGTTCCCTCTGCTACTCCCTTATACTCATTAAGATCCTAATCATCTCAATGCAGCTACACACATAGACGTCTGCTTTGGCTTCCAAGAGCCCTATTCTCTCTCTGGATATCCTTTTCCCGTAATGTACGTATCTCTTTTGGAATCCCCTTTTTGCCATCCAGGTTTTCTTTTTTTAAATATTCCTATGTCCCTGATACTCCTCCAGGGATACACTTGATCCCAGCAGACCATTCCTGGTCTATGCCTCCTTTTTTCCCCTGACCAGAGCCTCAATTTCTCTTGTGATTCTAACAGGAACATGCATGCCTTGAACTCTCACACTTTTAAATAATACCCTTTTTCGGGCAGCCTTTTCCTTTTCCCCAAAAACAACCTACTACAATCATCTTTAGTAAGTTCCTGTCTAATGCCATCAAAGTTGGCCATGCCCCAGAACTTTAACTCGTGAGCCCACCCTTTCTTTATCCATAACTATTTTAAAGCTAATAAAACTGTGGTCAGTGGTCACAAAAGGCTTGCACACCGACATTTCAATCACTTGCCTATTCCAATCTCCTAGGAGAAGATCAAGATTTGCCCTCTCTCTTGTAGGACCATCTGCATATTGCCCAACAAATGTTTCCTGAACACATCTGACAAATTCCGCTCTGACTAAGCCCGTGATACAATGGCAGCCTCAGTCAATATTGGGAAAGTTAAAATCTTCCAGCTGTGACAACCCTATTAGTTTTGCAATGTCTCAGCATGTTTGCTCTTCTAATTCCCATTGCTGATTTTGGAACCTATAGTACACTTTCAACAAGGTGATTATCTTTTTATTTCTCAACTTTACCCATATTGCTTCACTGGATGAACCATTAGTCATGTCATGTCAAATTACTGCCATGACATTCTCACAAAATCAATAAATGGTCTTGTTCTGCATTTAATAAGGTTATTTGATTTCGCACCTCAAGATTAAATATTCTTTCTTGCAAGACAGTCTTCCATAAATAATACCAGTGACATTATTTATGCTGCATTGCATTCTATAAAAACATTCATTTGGAAAAGTATTTAAAAAAAGCTTGTTTCTTTCATTTTTCTGATACTGCTGAGCTTCCACATCTCGTTGAAACTGTGGAATGATGTGGTGTTTGTTTCTTTATAATCACTTGTGAAATCAAAATGACAATCTTGACTTAATGTTTTAGTTGCTACATTTATTACATATCCCAAAGCATTAAGGTTTGTTGCACTAATTTAAGGAATGTTACCTATGCAAAAAGGAATGATGTAGTTATCTTCAAAGGCACATTTCAAGTAATAGGTCAATTCTGCATTTAACTATGGTCAGTTCAAACAAACACCAGTAAGAAATGTAAACATTACAAATTTATATTCTTCCATTTAGATTGTAATTACATTTAAATTATGTGCAACCAAAGATTTGCAATCACAACATTTTCATTATTGCATTTAATAAAAATAAGTGCATTGTGTGTTTGTAATTACTGAGGCAAGGGCAACCAAGTGTTCTGTCTGAAGAAGGGTCTCGGCCCGAAACGTCACCCATTTCTTCTCTCCGGAGATGCTGCCGGTCCCAGTGAGTTACTCCAGCATTGTGTGTCCATCTTAAGTGTTCTCAATAGTTACGTACTTCAAAGAACTGGTTCGCCAAAAATACTTGTAGTATTTTGAATGCAGAATCAAGTTAATGGAACGTCCTGAACAGAATTATGGACATATTTTGGAATATTGGAATGAAATGCACTTAGAAAATGTTCTTGTAAAATCATATTGACATTATGTAATCAATCCAAAAGAGAGTTTGAAAGCAAGCTCCACAGCAACCTCTGTCACAGAATCGTGGAGACAAACGTAAAACTCTTGAGGATGAGGATCTACAAAAAGTCTTCTGCAATGGTAAAAAGAGAAACATTATTATGACTGTGATCAACGTCATGGAAAATCAAAGTTTTGGTCCTGTTCATTAACATTTATGTACTTTTACATGCCATCAGCCCTTCAAGATACAAAGGAGAACTTTGTTTTTGGTCTGAAAAGCAATGTAGGTGCAAGGAGATTCACTTCAGATGTACTCAGTCTAAAGACATTTTGTTCCAACAATTGAATCAATTCACAGTAGCAAGAACAACTCGTGTCTGATGCTCTCATACCCATTTAGCATGACCAATTAAGCACAGATTTATCTCCTTGTCTAAAAACATCTTTATTTACAAACTCATGGCTGCAAAATGACAGTCATAAAGAGATAGATTGCATCATAATGTACATGTTTACTTGTTGTTATACTGGGCACAGAGCTAATTTGGCAAATATACAAACAAGGCTCATTCAGAGTACTGTGCATTATGTAATGTGCTTAAGTTTTCATTAATCCAGTTCCACTCCCTCAAGCCTTACCCTGGTGGTAGACCAGTGTCTATATGTCTGTCAGCGAAGTTTGCTAGTTTGTTACCTATCACCACACCTACAGCTAAATAAGAAATTTGGATATATGTTATAGTATCTTATTGGGCAAAAGTTAATATTAAATAAATCAGATTCTATGGCCACGAGTGAAATAATGCATAATTTTAAAAAGCAGTATTCATCTGGCAATAACAGCAGGGCAGACAAAACCGCAGGGGTCCATCGGGGATTCTCAAGATAAAAACAGAAAATACCTAAAATACAGCTGGTCAGGCAGCATTTGTGGCAAGGAAATAGTTAATGTTTCATGTCAAAGACCTTTCATGAGAATTGATAAAGGTAATCCTGGCAGCAGGGAAGGTGGGGAAGGGCAGTGGGCAGAATAAAGGGACTCTATGTAAGGTGAAGCAATGCAGCCATTAAATGAGCAGTTATATTCCTTTGTCTGCGTTAATGTGCGGATAATATCAAGTTCGGCTGATATTGTTCAGGCTGCCCTACTACGATGTGCCCAGCTCACATTATACAAATGAAAGGAAAACGAAACAAAAATGACAAATAAAAAAGGACAATCCTGATACAAACAGAAAGAAAGAGCAAGTTATTTAAAGTTGGAGAATTCAATATTCGTTCAACAGACAAAATGAACGGTTATTCCTCGAGCTTCATTGGAACAATGCACAAGGCTAAAGAGAGTGGAAGTTGATGGACAATCCGAGTGGCAGACAATCGACAGGATCACTCCACAATGGAGATGCTATAGAAATGTTTTATGTGTCATTCCTAACTGTCACAGAAGGCCATGTTGTCGCTTGTGGGTGGAGCACCAAGGCAAATTCCTTGTATACTTGGCCAATAAACTTATTCATTCATTCAAATGATCATCCCGTTTGGTTTTTTCATAGTAGAGCCAAACACATTATCAAATAACTTGTAAGACTGTAATTGGTGTTTCACTTGGAAAGACTGTTTAAGTCACTCATAGGTGGGATGGAAAGAGGTGAAAGAACAGTGTTGTAGTCCCTCTAGATGCATGTGAAAATGTGATAAGACATGGAGTGGTTAGTGGAGACAGAAGACGGAAAAGAGAACCAGAGCAATCTCTTCTATTGTTGAACAGGAGGGAAGGGGAATTGTGTCCAGTGGTAGAATCTTGTTGGTGCTGGTGAAAATTATGAAGGATGACATGTTGAATGCAGAAGCTGGTGAGGACCAAAATAATACTGTTTTTGTCCTGCCAGGAGCAGGGGTGGTGCAAGCAGTGTTCTCACCCTTTTAGCCAGTGTTGCAGTGCTAATTTTTTAGGTACCAGCGCTGTCAACCAGGGGCGTCATTTCAGGATTTGCTTGGGGGGGCGGGGGACAATCTAGTCTCCCAAGAGGGTTAAACAAGATTATAGCCTATCACTACATCCCGGTGTATAACTAGTACAATAAAACATATAATGCTTCATTTAATAATATGACAAAATATTGCACGGTGGCACTGACTAATTAACATGAAATATAATTAGCAAGCAAGTAACCAAAAAGACGGTAATCATGTATTTTTACAGAGGTGCCTCTCCCGCAGCTCTGCACTCACCCACACACTCACCCACCCACCCACTCTCTCACCCACCCACACACTCACCCACCCACACACTCACCCACCCCCTCTCTCACCCACACACTCACCCACCCACTCTCTCACCCACCCACCCACTCACACCTGTAATGGACCACAACTGTACTTAATTCGATGCCAGATCCACACCCTCAACAAATGCTTCCTTGCCTATCTGGACTCTACCAAGGATCACAAGCTTGCCCGCCTCCAGACCGGTCCCTCCACTGACACTCCTCGACTCGACCGCCCGCCCGCAGGCCCGGAGCTCCACCGCTGGACCGCGGCACAGCCTGCCCGACCACCACGAGGGCGAGATGGCCACCACGAGGAGCAGCAACAACACCCACCGCCTCTCCGACCCTTACTGCCTTCCTGGCCAAACCCAGGCCCGGACCACCGAAACAGCCGCGGCTGCCGACTCTCACCACCTTCCCAGGGCCACCGCTGCTGTTGCCGACCTTCACTGTCTCCCCGGGACCAACGATGCTGCTGCCGCCAACCCATATCTCTACTCCATTTCCCCACGGGACTCCACCAGCGACTCCGCCGACCCTCGCCTCTCCACCGGCCACCAGAGTTCCAGGCTCAGCACCAAGCCCACAACCTCCACCATGCAGACAGCACGTGGTCTGACTCTGCTGGGTCCTATTACTCCCCCCCTCCTACAGGGAACCTCAGTTGTGATGGGTCTTCCCCTTCCCCCTCTTTTAACCAGGTTACCCCGACCACACACCCGCTAGTTAAAATTCCCCGCTGTTTATTTTGGATTTTTTTTTTTTTTTTTTTTTTAAACAGAGGTGCCGGAGTTGCGCTCCGGTGAGCTCCGGCAGCACTGCACCCCTGCTTTTAGCTATTTTTCCAGGTGCATCGACAACTACACCGGCACAGTTTCCTGCAGAACCAAAACATTTGGTTCATACAGAGCCAGAAAATGTCATTACTTTTGCTACCAATTATCATCCTGCTCTCACTTTCACTTGGTCCATCTCTGATACTTCCCTCACCTTTCTGGGTCTCTCTATCTCAAAAGGTAGCCATAAACAATCATAAGCCCACAGACTTCCACAGCTAACTTCACTTTACTTTCTCCCATCCTGCCTCATGTTAGAACTTCATTATTCCAGTTCCTCCAACTCCATCACATTTATTCTGATAAAAACACTTTCCAGATACATCCAACATAACTAAATAGGATATGCACAGAATATGGTATGTAATATAGAAAGAGTGCTCAGGAAACTAAAGTTTGGTTAGTTAATACGGATGCAATACGGAACAATGGCAAAAGATGATTATTTGGGAAGCAATGATATAATTCCAATTAGAGATATAGAAAAATAATGAACTGAGAAATTGAGCTTCAAACATCCCAGCTTTTAATCATATGGACTTACCCAATAACCCAGTAGGACATTTTGGGTGGTGGCTTCTTCTGGTCAGGCCAGTTTTCAGGACTACATTGGAATAAGATGCCATGTTCCTTCACTGGACCAAGTCCTGTGTTATTTTTCCTGAGATTTACTTGAGTTGAATTGTGTATGACATCTGGACATCTCCTTTCCTATTGAAACACATTGAAATAAAAACCTATAATCTATACTACAATCATATATATTAAATTACTATTCACATTTTCAGATACCAGAATTATTATTAATATATTGTTGGGGCCCAATTCTAAGAATGAGAAGGTGATTCTGAGAAGGTCAAATTGCTTGGGATCCAAGGAGAGCTGGCCAACTTAATAGAAACAACATCCACCACCTCTCCGAAGAAGGGTTTTGGCCCGAAACGTTGCCTATTTCCTTCGCTCCATAGATGCTGCTGCACCTGCTGAGTTTCTCCACCATTTTTGTGTACCTTCGATTTTCCAGCATCTGCAGTTCCTTCTTAAACAACTTAATAGAGAAGTGGTTTCACGGAAGGAAGCAGGTGGTAGGTTGTTTTTCAGACTGCAGGCCTGTGATTAGTGGTGTGCCTCAGGGTTTGGTTCTGGGCCCATTGCTATTTGTCATCTATATCAATGATTTGGATGAAAATGTAAAAGGCATGATTAGTAATTTTGCAGGTGACACTAAAGTGGGTGGTATTGTAGATATTAACGATAGTTGTCAAAAATTGCAGTAGCATCTTGATCGGCTGGGCAGGTGAGCTGAGGAATGGTTGATGGAGTTTAATACATGGAAGTACGAGGTGTCGCATTTTGGGAAGTCTAACCACACAGGACCTACACAGGGAATGCCAAGGCTCTAGCGAGTTGTAGAGCAGAGGGATCTAGGCGTGCAGTTACATAGTTCCTTGAAAATGGCATCCCAGGTAGATATGAGTAGTCAGATTCAGATTCAATCTTTATTGTCATTGTGCAGGGTACAAGTACGGAGACAAGGAAATGCAGTTAGCATCTCACCCAGAAGTGCAAACATAGAATAATGGAACAGTAAAATATATATATGTATATACAGTAGCAGTCATGTAATTTTCGAGGGGGGGAGATCAGTCACTGGGGAAGGAGTGTCCGAGGGGAGGGGGAAAATGACTGGCAATCACCAAGGTGCAGAGTTAAGTAGGGTAACAACCGCAAGGATGAAGCTGTTCATGAACCTGCTGGTCCAGGAACGGAGAGACCTGTAGCGCCTCCCAGATGGTAGGAGGGTAAACAGTCTGTGGTTGGGGTGAGAGCAGTCCTTGGCGATGCTGAGCGCCCTTCGCAGACAACGCTTGCTTTGGACAGACTCAATGGAGGGGAGTGAGGAACCGGTGATGCGTTGGGCAATTTTCATCACCCTCTGCAGTGCTTTCCGGTCGGGGACAGAGCAGTTGCCATACCATACTGTGATACAGTTAGTAAGGATGCTCTCAATGGCGCAAAGGTAGAAGTCAAGAAGGCTTTGGGCACATTGGCCTTCAATAGTTAGAGTATTGAGTATAGAAGTTGGGAGGTCATGTTGCAGTTATACAAGACTTTGGTGAGGCCACATTTAGAGTATTATGTTCAGTTTTGGTCACCATGTTGTAGGAAAGATATCAATCTAGAAAGGGTGCAGGGAAGATTTACGAGGATGTTGCCAGGACTCGAGGGCCTAAGCTATAGAGAGAGTTTGAGCAGGCTGGGACTTTATTTCTTGGTGCGCAGGAGGTGGGGTGATTTTATGGAGGTATGAGAGAAATAGATGGGTAAGTGCAGTCTTTTAACCAGAGGACATAAGTTTAAGGTGAGGGGGAAATATTCAATAGGAATCTGAGAGACAACTTTTTTTTTTAATTAAAAAAAAATATATATATAAACAAAGGGTGTTAGGTATATGGAATGAGCTGCCAGAGGAGATAGTTGAGGCACAACAGTTAAAAAAACATTTGGACAGGTGCATGGATAGGATAGGTTTAGAGGGATAAGGGCCTAATGCAGGAAGGTGGAACTAGTGTAGATGGGGCATGTTGGGCGGCGTGGGCAAGTTGGGCTAGAGGGCCCGTTATCCTGCTGTATGACTACGACTCAAAGGATATACCGATGCTTTAGGTTAGCATTCAATAGACAATAGGTGCAGGAGTAGGCCATTTGGCCCTTCGAGCCAGCACCGCCATTCAATGTGATCATGGCTGATCACCCCCAATCAGTACCCCGTTCCTGCCTTCTCCCCATATCCCCTGACTCCGCTAAATGTTACATTCATACTGATGTCTTCTGGGCGGATTCATGAAAATAAAATCAGTAATAAAATAGATCTTTGCCAAGATGATGTAAACTGCTTAATGCAAACACACCTGATTAAAACATTAGTACTGGCCATGATTCAAACTCACAATAAGGCAAGCTTACTAACTCTTTGACAGGACATTTGATAGATAATTCCTTATTCTTTAACAGGTATGTAAACCGAATAAAGTCTATTGAAACTGGAAGTAATATAATCAAAATTGATAATTCAATTGATGGAATTTGTGGTCTCATTTAATAAATCTGGCAGTTGTTTTTATCATGATGGTGCTGTGTCACAGACCAACATTCAACACAAGCTCAGCTGATTTATTTTGTATGGAGCCAATATAGGTAAGAAAGTAATCATATGTTCATTTGTACTCAAACGAAAACAGATGAAAGAACTATGTGGTAACATGTTTCACTGCATTACTCAGTTGTTTAACCTTTAAATTACTTTACCCAGATCCATTCAGTAGAAATGCAACAAATACTGCATCTTAAAATGAAGATTATATTGTTTTAAATAACCTTACCCGCTTTTCCCAGGTGTGTTGAAAAACTGACCGTATTGATAAGCAACAACGATGGAAGTTTTTGATTAGTTGTGAGTGGAGAGAACTATTGAGATGTGCAACTTCTGTATGTGTTGGCATAATGAATATTCCCTGCACTGTTTCTGAAGAAATATAGTGAAAAAGAGTATTTTCTGAACCTGATGTCAATCTGAAAAACATGAGGGAACAAGCTATCAACAAGTATTGATACCAATTTTCTTAAAGTACTCTCTTACCAAATGAACTAATATATTTTCATTTGGGGAAATACTTAATTTATAAGTCAATATAATTTATATGGCTTTGAGACCAAACATTCATTATTTCCCAAGTGTTTCAGCATTCCTTACATAATTGAGACAGATACCTGGGCAACTTTACAAGTTCAGTCTTGGGTGGGGTCTTTGACTATGGGCACTACTGGCCTGAAATTTGGGCATATGCTGCTACAGATGTCCCACCAAATGATTCGATAATAGGCTCTCCTGACTTCAAAACTGCATAACTTCAACTATAGCCTTCTCTTGTAAATTCCATGTTAACTCCAAAAGGAAGCACATTCCTCTTTGGTCGTAAAGAAAAGAATCCAAAATCTCTACATCTGGTGCTATTAACATTCTAAATTCCACGTTCCACAGCTTTTCGTTTCTTTACTGTTACTTCACTAAATGTATACGTTGTTAATCTACACATTGCTTATCTGTGATGTAATGGCATTGCATTTGACCAGGGATGGGGGATTAGTGTAGATATAGGGGCAAGTTGAGTAAGGCTAGTCCATGAAAAATTTAGATAAATTATAATTGGCTAAAGCAGCTATGAAATTTGTTAAGGGCAAAAAAAATTCAAAAGATTACAAATTAATTTTTCATTATCAAAACTTAGAATTTTATTTGTTATTTTTTCCAGAATGTCACCAACTAATCAAAACAACTTTGGAAAAGAGAAAACATAACCATATCTGGAAACAAAGGGAAACCCACCTTGATTTTTATGTTATAGCTAGACCAAGTGGGACCCGTTGGGTCCCATCCCCTCAACGCGCGGTTGCGGGGGGGGGGGGGGGGGCCTGCGGCGTTACACACGCACATTAACCACTCCCTCCACACACACTAACTACCCCACACACACTAACCACCCCCCTTGATATTATATTAATATTATTCATTGGCTCCTTTTACCCTATCCCCGCCCTATCCAGTGACCCATAGCCCCCAACTCGCAGGTGCGTCTAGAGAGGGTGGGGGGGGGGTAAGAGAGAGAGGGCAGAGAGAGAGGGGCAGAGAGGAAGGGGGAGAGGGGGAAAGGGAGAGAGGGGGAAAGGGAGAGAGGGGGAAAGGGAGAGAGGGGGAGGAGGGGGGGGAGAGGGAGAGGAGGGGGGGAGATGGAGAGAGGGGGAGGAGGAAAGAGAGGGGGAGAGGGGGGGAGGGGGGGGGGGGGGGGGAGCAGGGGGGAGGGGGGGAGGAGAGAGACACACGAGCCGAGGCACGAGGGTGAGCGAGTGTCGACCAAAGGAACACAGGCTGGGCTGAAGCAGTCTGGGCGGGTTGCGGGCGTGCTTCGACCAAGGCTCTCGGGAGTTCGACAGGGCGACTTTTGAACAACAGGGGGAGGAGGGAGGGTTTGGAGGTGACGTCAGTCGCAGCGCTTGCAGACGGCAGGTCCATTGTCACATCATCAGCAAAAAAGTCATTTTAAATTGAAAGTTGGATTGGATGTGTGAACATTTAAATTAATTATTCAAGAAATAAAGCAGGAAATTTTCAGCTAAGCCTATTTTTGACTGCAGTGGGTAAATCTCTACCGGAATATGTAAACATTTTCCCGTCAGCTCGTCGTTTCTTCGTGTAGATGTGATCACACACACAAACAAATACACCCACACACACGCACATCCAAGATCAGAGTTTTATAATTATAGAGAAGATAGCATAAAAATATAGTAAATGATTTTGAATCTTACTTTTTTATATTGTACATTTCTTCAGTCTCTGTCTCAAGAAGGCTTTTCTTCATACTTCCCAGATAAAATGGATTTGGAAAACTTTGTTTCTTCTTGTGCTGGAATTATATTAGATTTTCAACTAAATTGTTAAAATGAATTTAAGAAATAAACATTGTCGTTTTAATTTAGCAGCAAATTCTATATCCACAGTGTAAAAGTCCTTTCATTAGCATCGCTTTGCAATGTTCCTCACTTTCCGGTACTTTTCATTCATCATTGATTTTTCACACTATGGGAGTCAAAATTACCATCCAGCACAATAGAGCAAGTGAAAACATTGCCGTTAGAAACAGTACTTGAGGAATTTACCTTCTTAAATGACAATGTAAATTTTAATGTTTCAATCTTGAGACAAAATTATGTTCTAAATTACGTAATTTGTTCCTCAATAAGAGCATGGGTTAATTGAATGGAAAATAATGTACTGTTAATATTTACACTTCATTTACACTATCAACATTTGGAAGAGAAATAAAGTTACCACCATGATAAAGCAAAAGCTCATTGAATGCAGAGGATTAAAGACTCTACGGCTCTCATTGACTTGTGCGCTTGATGTTCTGCGACTTGTCATTGCAGCAGCAGATTTTCAGGCATTTTAGCTATCGACAGCAACCCAAGTTGGAGTGGAACCCTAAAAGATGGGCAGGGAAAAGATCTTCTCAAAAGATCTGTACAGTAGCTAGTTCCAAATAGAATTTATTTATTTATAAATAAATCTAAATATAATTTTTTGCCTCATCTTTGGAAAAACGAATGAACTAAGTGGGGGAAATGGATACATAAATATAGACATGTCTGTTTTAACTGCCCAGGTACTGAATAGAATCACCTGTCATGTGAAAAGGATACTTTGTACTTGTAGTCTTTTTGAATACATTGTGGATGGTTACGATTTATAAGGTCTACTTAATTGGTCACTAAGGGTAACCCTTGACAGTGGGAGGTCTGACACCACCAACCGTAATGCCAGGCAGCCCCTGCAAATTTAGCTTCTGACTTGCTATCGCTAGGCATGATAGAATGCCTCACTAGTTTGTACCGGACAATCTTAAATCACAAAGATCTTTTCAGCTTGGCAGTGGGAACATTAGGATCTAATCTCTTGGTCAGCCAGAAGAAATAGTTGCCATTCTCGATCTCTGTGTGACAATGTTATTCCCTGGAGCATTGAGAAAACTAGCGTTGAGAGATACGTGGCTCATGGTCGATCAAAGGCAAATTCAGAGTGTTGTTAATTTATTGCAGTTCGTCCTGTATCTCAGAATGCCTGCATCTATTGGAGATTACTCTATTCCTGATGTGTGCATTGGTTTGCATTTTTAGCCTGCTGAAGATCTGATGAATGGTAATTCACCAGCTCTATTTCCCTCTACACAAATGTAACCTGATCTTGTGAATATCCTCGGAATTTTCTGCTTTTATTTTATATTTGGTGACTTGAATTAGGAGCAGAATTATGTCATTCGGTCCATCAAGTCTACTCCACCATTCAATCATGGCTGATCTATCGCTCCACCCTAACCTGATTCTCCTGCCTTCTCCCCATAACCCCTGATACCTGTACTAATCAAGAATCTATCTATCACTGCATTAAATATACCCACTGACAGCCTCCACAGCCTTCTGTGGCAAAGAATTCCACAGATTCATCACCTTCTGACTAAAGAAATTCCTCCTCATCTCCTTCCTAAAAGAACATCCTTTGATTCTGAGGCTATGACAGCTGGTCCTAGACTTTCCCCACTAGTGGAAACATCCTCTCCACATCCACTCTATCCAAGCCTTTCACTATTCTGTACTTTCACTGAGGTCCCCCCTCATTCTTCGAAATTCCAGCAAGTATAGGCCCAGCGCCATCAAACGCTCATCATATGCTAACCTACTCATTCCTGGGATCATTATCTTCTCTGAACCCTCTCCATAGCCAGCACATCTTTCCTCAGATATGGTGCTCAAAATTGCTCACGATATTCCAAATGCGACCTGACCAGCGTCTAATGGAGCCTCAGCCTACATCCCTGTTTTTGTATACAAGCCATCTTGAAATAAATGCTAGCATTGCATTTGCTTTCTTTATTACCGATTCGACTTGCAGATTAACTTTTTGGGAATCCAGCACTAGCACTCCCAAGTCCCTGGTCATTTTAAGTTTGATAAAAAGGGGATGGATTAGCCAACTTTTCAGACATTTAAGACCACTGAGTGGCGCCAGCAATGGCTGCCTCGCTAACATTATGTCTACCCCTTCCTTATTTGTTCTTTGATATTATGTGTTAAATGTATGTTTTAATGTTCTTTAGCTTGTTTTATGTCGGGGGTGGGGGATTTAAAAAAAATCTCATACCTCGACGGAGTCGCAATTTTTTCCCATATCGTACCTCTGTCACACTGCGGCCTAACATCGAGGAGTTGGTGGCCTTTGCTGGAGACAGATTTTGGGTGCTCCAACCGCGGGACACTGCGGACTTTAACATCATGTTGCTCGCGGTCCCTGGTTAGTGACCGACTTCGGGAGCCCCAAGCCGCAGGAGCTTCGATCCCCACCGACGTAGGAGCTTCGACCGCTCCGACCGCCCCTCGACGCGGGGACTTCGACCGCCCGACTGCGGATGGTTCGACAGTCCCGACCGCGGGTGAATAATGAGGAAAAAGATTGTACATTATTGCCTTCCATCTCAGTGAGGAATGTGGGGAATCTGCTGTGGTGGATGTTTATGTTAACTTTTATGTAGATGTGTTTTGATTTTTTTTAGTAAGGCTGTATGGTAAACCAAATTTCACTGTACCTTTAGGGCGACAGATGGCACAATGGGCTAAGTGTTCGGCTGGCGACCGGAAGGTAGCCGGTTCGAATCCCGCTTGGAGTGCATACTGTCGTTGTGTCCTTGGGCAAGACACTTCACCCACCTTTGCCTGTGTGTGAATGTGTGTGAATGTGTGTGAGTGATTGGTGGTGGTCGGAGGGGCCGCAGGCGCAGATTAGCAGCCACGCTTCCGTCAGTCTGCCCCAGGGCAGCTGTGGCTACAGAAGTAGCTCACCACCACCGAGTGTGACTGAGGAATGTATGAGTAATGCGATGTAAAGCGCCTTGAGTATTCTAGAAAGGCGCTATATAAATCCCATCCATTATTATTATTATTACATGCGACAATAAACTGACCTTGAAATAAGGTGGAAATGGAGGAATCTCAATTCCTCTTTGGACATGGGGCATTCTGCTGGGATTTCACAGGCGGCAAAATAAAGTGCTGGAGTAACTTAGCGGGTTTAGGCAACATCTTTGGAGAAAATGGTTAGGTGTGATTCAAGTCGGGACCCTTCTTTAACTTTTTGTTTCTACAGTAAATTAAAGGAGCAGGTTCCGCCCAGAATACCTCTCTACTCATCCAGTCTACATTAGCAGATGCTATAATTTTTTAGACGAATATTACACAAAACATTACAAGATTTGAAATGTACATTCCATCCATAGATATGATTATTATTTAATCTCTTCAAACCTTTGTCTACATTTAAATATACTTACACTGACCTCAGATCCATCAGAACCAAGAGTTTCTCTACGCAGATGCTTCCTGATCTTATTTGATGTAAAATATGAATTGAAGTCCATACCAGCATCTGCAAGTCTTTCACCAGCATTATCAGATGTACTATTGGTCCTTGGAGGGCTAGATTTCTGCATCCTGAGGTTGGAGTCTCGAAATAATGTCCTTCGGCTTGTTGGAGATTGTGTGGATTTAGATGCACCTTGCAGCTTGCTAATGATAGGTGAACTGCTGATACTTTCAAACTTGTCACGTGGAGGGAGGAACCAATCGGCACATGATAGGTGTGGGGTGGAAGGACTGGCCAGTCTGTCTTGTATACTTGCTTCTAGTCCCTCAAGTTGAAATAAGGTTGCTTTAACTTGGTCAACATAAATACTGTCCGGCCCTGGATTTCCAATTGCTTTTGATGCACATCCTCCCGCTTCCAGCACAACACACAACATAAAGTGCCCCTGAAGAAATAGAAGCTTCAATTAACCTTAACATTTCAAACATTTACAGACTTTTCTGTTAAAAAATTATTAAAACATAAAAATATCAACAAAAGTAAATTCAAGAATTGTTGGCAAAGCATAGTGCACTTGGGGCTCTGTGGATAATATTATGTTAATTGTAAAATCCTCCCACATAGGGCAATTAATTGTGTCTGTTTTGGCCCCGTGTTCTGTTCTTTTCTTGTATTTGCATTAGAAGGTTCTAATTAGAATGCCCAACTCCAGAGATGATATCACAATATCGAAGCAGACTACATAACGCTGAGGAGCTTTGCACTTATGGGGGTGACTTCAGTTTAAGGTTGTCTCAAGAGAATTTAAAATCCTATCAGTGTTATTGACGATGGTAGACTAGATTGAAATTTTGGATTTCATGATTAAAAACTTCATGTGCCTTTTATTTAATATCCCACAACATGAAATGCAAGTTGAACTCTTGGTATTTAATTTGATTTTTTTTTTTTTAAATAAAAACAGCTTGCGTTTATGATTGGCAGCTGGTAATGGTGCACAGAATTGGGTTTCATTTGTTACTATACAGAATTACTCATATTATTTTGAACGACTGATTGGGAGCCATACATCTTAAAATACGACTTAAGAACTTGAAACATCACATGAAAGTATTTGGCCCAAACATACATCAACATTAACTTACTTTTGTATGCTAGTAATGGAACTGAACTGCATCAAATATTCATAAACATAAATTATTGCATACCAAGCCAACAATCAGCAAAAAGTATCTTCCTTTTGGTTCCTGGTAACCCACAATGATTGGTTCGTTACTTGATACAAGGTATTTATATGGAAATACTTCACGCCATATGACCAGCTGAGCAATCCGTTTCTCTGCTGCTAGGGGTAGTAAGCAATAATGTTGGCAATAAAGTGCAATGTCAAGGAGGTCATCTTTGGGCAAATGATTGCCAATCAAATAACCCTTAAAAATAGAATGGAGATAATCAGAATAAGGATAAGAAAGAATTGCCATAAAAATCAAAGGTCATTAATTAACAATAGTATTAAAAAGCAATTCACAATTTTCCTGCACCACAGTATATGACACTTCTGCAAGTTGTACAAATTGTTCACTATACAAGTTGCATCTTTTCTTTCTTTAACTGCAAACACTTCCATTTTAAACTTGCATAACTGAGGCTAACCAACATTTCTGAAGCTCAATTCTGGAGTTAGACGTCTGTCAAAACTTAAATATGATTATCGTAAAAGTGTAAGGTTTACATCACGCGAGACACCTATTTAACTTTAAATTTCATTTTAAGCATTTTCAACAGGACCTTCATCTTTGATAAGCTGTCAATTAAAACACTTGCTTGGATCCTTTTCCCCCCTCCATGTTCCTCTGTTCCATCTCTTTACCCCTTACAATGTTTTCACTATACATTCTGATCTTACCTATTCTGACCTACAAACTACCATTCAACAGACACCTCAACATCATTCCCGAACAACTGAGAATGTTGAAAACACGCAGATCAGACAGCATTTGCATCACCCACTGAGCCTTTCCAGCATGAGGCCACCCAGACGTCAGGCATTCATTTGGTTAGAGTTCAATTATACTTTATTGTCACATGGACCTAGGTACAGCAACATTCTTGGTTTTACATATAATCCGTTAAATCATACAGCACTTGAGGACCAAAAAACTTATTATGTTACTGTTTTTTTTGAAAGGCAACCAAATAGTGAGAGAAATGGATGAAATTTGCAGGGGAATTACAATAACATGCAAAAGATGTAGCATGATGTATTTAGCGATTTTGAAATATTCATATACTGTTCATAACACTATATTATGCAGCAAATTTTGTTCCATTGTATATCAAATGCTTAATGAACAGGGATTTCAATATTGAAATACTGTTCATAACACTATTTTGCAGTAAATTTTGTTCCATTGTATACCAAATATTTCATGAACAAGGATTTCAATATTAGTTTTGTTCCGCTCTTTATTTTCCATTCTGCTCAACCTCCCCCTTCTAGGAATGTGCATGGGATGTGACATTTGTGAAATCCAAATTTAAGGGGGGGTGGGAGGAGAAATACATGTACAAGCATCCATAATATAACTTTTTGATTTGAAAGGATGATGATTTGGCAGGGATAGTGTCCTTCCTTGTTCCCTCCCTTCCAGTTTATTGTCACATCTCGGGTGCTGTCTGTGCAGAGTATGCACATTCTCCCTGTGACCGTGTGGATTTCCTCCAGGTGCTCAGGCTTCCCCCCACATCCCAAAAATGTGCGGGTTTGTAGGTTAATTGGCCTCTGTTAATTGCACCTAGTGTGTAGGACATAGGACTAGTGTGAATGGGTGATTGATGCTCGGCATGGACACGGTGGGCCAAAGGGCCTGTTTCCATGCTGTATCTCAAACTAAACATAGAAACATAGAAAATAGGTGCAGGAGTAGGCCATTCGGCCCTTCGAGCCTGCACCACCATTCAATATGATCATGGCTGATCATCCAACTCAGTATCCCGTACCTGCCTTCTCTCCATACCCCTTGATCCCTTTAGCCACATCTAACTCTCTCTTAAATATAGCCAATGAACTGGCCTCAACTACCTTCTGTGGCAGAGAATTCCAGAGATTCACCACTCTCTGTGTGAAAAATGTTTTCCTCATCTCGGTCCTAAAAGATTTCCCCCTTATCCTTAAACTGTGACCCCTTGTTCTGGACTTCCCCAACATCGGGACCAATCTTCCTGCATCTAGCCTGTCCAACCCCTTAAGAATTTTGGAAGTTTCTATAAGATCCCCCCTCAATCTTCTAAATTCTAGCAAGTACAAGCCGGCAAATTAAACGTAATATTGTTGTGCAGGCTTCAAGACACAGTTTGATACTTTTCCTCGTCTTGTCTTTTAAGATCAATAACTAGCCTCACCTTGAAGAACAAACAGGAGCCCAGTATCACATATAATCGTTGCATATCATAATAATCTTCAGACTGAAATGAGAACAACAAGATTAATTAGGCTCTTGGTTACCACTGATTCGATAACAAACAGCATGTCGGCAACAGAATAAATAGAATACATTTGCATGATTTAGTTTTATTTTGAAGATTAGCATCATAAATAATTCATTTCTGAGCAGCAGATAAACGGTAAGGTTTAGAAAATTACTCTCTTCAATGTATTTTAGAGAGTCATAAGAATATGCAATATGGAAACGGGTCCTTTGGCCAACAGGTCTTCCCAGATATTATCTCCCCAGGCTCCACCACTCACCTGCACACACAAAGGTAATTTAACGCAATCAAATAATCCATTAATCTGCATGTCACTGAAATGTGGGGGAAAAGGATCACCTGGATGAAACCCACATGGTCACAGAGAAACAAGAGACTGCAGATGCTGGAATCCTGAGCAAAAAAACAAGTCCAGGGGGAACGCCAGGAGGAACTCAGTGGGTCAGCCAGTATTTGTGAAGGGAAATAGATACACTATGTTTTCAGACTAATGTCTGAAGGTGGTCCTGACCCGAAATGTCATCTGTCCATTCCCCTCCATAAATGATGCCTGCTTCGCTTTGTTACTCCAGCATTTGATTTTTTGGGCACAGGGAGAAATCGCAAACTCCATGTCAACAGCAGAGGAGTTCAGGATTGAATCTGGGTTACTAGAGCTGTAAGGCATCATGTGAAATATTGCATTAACTGGAAAAATAGACAGATTGACAATAATTCTCATGAAACATTATTTTTATGCTAGTTTGAAAATGGACACCACTGTTGCTGCCAACACCATTGCCTAGAACACGATCTACTACATTTGATAGTATGATTACTGTAACACTTGGAAAAGTCCTTTGAAGATTGAGATATTCCATTTTTGATGTTCACAGAACAGCACTATCAGGTTTTCCTGCATAATTCAATGCAGTCTTACTTTATTAATTTACTGAGCTATTACCATTTCTTGCAGCTGGTGGTATTTAGTCCAGTGATCTCACATCAACCTTTAAAGTCACAATATATGTGACATTTAACTATTCATTCCAAAGAGGAAGAAAGATTCTAAGGGGAGCAAGAGGCAACCGTGGCTGACAAGGGAAGTTAAGGGGCTGTCCCACTTGGGCGACCTAATTGGCGAGTTTAGAAGAGTTTGAAAAAATGACATGTTGAAGACCTCCTTCGACTATGTAGAAGACCTTCGCCCTCCTTCGACTATGTTGAAGACCAGCTTCGACTAGCTACGACTAAATTCGGGAAAATTGGCCACCGAATAGTGGAGAGTGAAGACGATCTCCTTCGACCTCCCTTCGACTATGATGACCACTATCTACGACTACCCTTGATTACCTACGACTAACATGCCGACCTAATACGACTAAACCTACAAGTAAAAAAAGTATCAATTTTTTCCATGGCGACCTTTTTTTACTCGCTGGCATTTTTTAACATATTGAAAAAAACGCCGCGACCTAGCTGAGGCCTCGAGTACGTGGAGACCACTCTTGAGCATGAAGGCGAGTTACAAAGACCTCCTACGACCTCGTGTCGACCATGCGAGTATGAGTCAAGGGCAAACTCGCCAGAACTGGCGGATTAGATCGCCCAAGTGGAACAGGCCCTTTAACGATGGAATAAAACTAAAACAAAAGGTGTATAACTTAGCAAAGACTAGCAGGTGGCCAAAGGATTGGGAAACTTTCAAAGGACAACAGAAGGTAACAAAAAGGGCAATATGGGGTGAAAAGATGAAGTACAAGGGCAAACTGGCCAAGAAAATAAAGAAGGATAGTAAACTCTTAAGGTATGTTAAGAGAAGATGTTTAGTAAAGACAAATGTGGATCCCTTGAAGGTAAAAACTGGTTAAATTATTATGGGGAACAAGGAAATGGCAGAAGAGTTGAACAGGTACTTTGGTTCTGTCTTCACTAAGGAAGACACAAACAATCTCCCAGATGTACTAGAGGACAGAAGATCTAAGGAGACCGAGGAGCCGAAAGAAATTTGCATTAGGCGAGAAATAGTATTGGGTAGACTGATGGGACCGAAGGCTGATAAATCCCCAGGGCCTGATGGTCTGCATCCCAGGGTACTCAAAGAGGATGCTCTAGAAATCGTGGGCTCATTGGTGATCATTTTCCAATGTTCCATAGATTCAGCATCAGTTCCTGTGGATTGGAAGGTAGCTAATGTTATCCCACTTTTCAAGAAAGGAGCGAGAGAGAAAACGGGGAATTATAGACCAGTTAGCCTGTCATGGGTGGTGGGAAAGATGCTGGAGTCAATTATTAAAGAAGTAATAATGGCACATTTGGATAGCAGTAAAAGGATTGGTCCAAGTCAGCATGGATTTATGAAGGGGAAATCCTGCTTGATTAATCTTCTGGGATTTTTTGAGGATGTGACAAGTAAAATGGATAAAGGAGAGCCAGTGGATGTAGTGTATTTGGATTTTCAGAAAGCCTTTGATAAGGTCCCACACAAGAGATTAGTGGGCAAATTAGAGCAAATTAGTTGGGATAGGGTATTGACATGGATAGAGAATTGGTTGGCAGACAGGAAACAAAGAGTAGGAATAAACGGGCCACTTTCAGAATGGAAGGCAGTGGCGAGTCGAGTGCCGCAAGGCTCTGTGCTGGGGCCGCAACTATTTACAATATATATTAATGATTTAGATGATGGAATTAAAAGTAACACTAGCAAATTTAAAGATGACACAAAGCTGGGTGGCAGTGTAAACTGTGAAGAGGATGTTAGGAGGTTGCAGGGTGACTTGGACAGGTTGACCGAGTGAGCAGATGCATGGCAGATGCAGTATAATGTAGATAAATGTGAGGTTATCCACTTTGGCGGCAAGAACAAGGAGGCAGATTGTTATCTCAAAGTTGTCAGATTAGGAAAAAGGGAAGTGCAACAAGACCTGGGTGTTCTTGTACACCAGTCACTGAAAGTAAACATGCAGGTACAGTATGCAGTGAAGAAAGCTAATGGCATGTTGGCCTTCATAACAAGAGGATTTGAGTATAGGAGTAAAGAGGTCCTTCTGCAGTTGTACAGGGCTCTGGTGAGACCTCATCTGGAGTATTGTGTACAGTTTTGGTCTCCTAATTTGAGGAAGGACATCCTTGCTATTGAGGCAGTGCAGCATAGGTTCAGGGATTGATCCCCAGGGTGGCGAGACTGTCATATGAGGAAAGATTGAAAAGACTGGGCTTGTATTCACTGAAATTTGGAAGGATGAGAGGGAATCTTATGGGAACGTTATATATTTATAAAAGGACTGTACAAGCTAGATGCAGGAAAAATGTTCCCAATGCTGGGAGAGTCCAGAACCAGGGGCCACAGTCTAAGAATAAAGGGGATGCCATTTAAAACTGAGATGAGATAAAACTTTTTCACCCAGAGAGTTGTGAATTTGTGGAATTCTCTGCCACATTGGCAGTAGAAGCCAATTCACTGGATGAATTTAAACGAGAGTTAGATGGAGCTCTAGGGGCTAGCGGAATCAAGGGATATGGGGAGAAGGCAGGCACGGGGTACTGATTGTGGTTGATCAGTCATAATCACAATGAAGGGCTCGAAGGGCCAAATGGCCTCCGCCTGCACCTATTTCCTTGTTAATATATGCAGCATTTTTCCAGTCACAGGGCATAGTTACTACTTAATGGATAGATAATGCAATAAACAAATAACTTTAATAAAAACAGAAATTGCTGGAAATACTCAGGTCACGGCAGATCTGTGAGAAGAGAAACAGATTGAAGACCTTTGTCAGAACAATTCTGACATAAGGGTCATCGCCATGATAGTGTTCATTCTATTTCTCTTCCCACAAATGCAGCTTCACCTGCTGAGTAGTTCCAACAGTTGCTGTTTGCTTTTAGATTTCCAGCATCTTCGGTTTTTGTTTTATTTTCTTTTGCTGGAGTTACTTTTGTTTACCTGAGCCCTAAAGTTCTGAATGCTATGCAAATATGGCATCTGCTTTCCTACATACACTAAATATATGATTTTTTAATATTAATACAAATGTAAAATAAATGGTGATTTTCTAACCACTAACACATCACACTAATCTTCTATCAAATAGCCCATGAGACCACTTTTTTTTATTAAATTATGAATGTAAATATCATCAATTAGTTTTATTTCAAATACAATCCAGGGCAGGCCTGCATGTGATGATGATCTAGTGCTGTGAACTTTTGTGGTGTTCTTACCAATTCTCCAAAGTCTGCTGATTCTAGATCACTCAGTGTGGTATCAATGTCCATCTGAAATTAAAATAATTAGAGTAAGAAAACAAAATACCAACTTTAATTATATTTTTAAAAGTCAGTTACATTCCATTAATTACATTAAAAACCTCTGATTGTTTAACATAAATTTAAAGGGGGAAAAAAAACAATATTTTAAATGGCTACAGAGATATTGTTTTTTTTTATTTTGTTTTTTTTTATAAACGGTTTCGCTGCAGATTATTATTCTGCATTGACAAAATACAACCCCATATCAAACATCTATCGCCAGATTAATATTTAATAGATCACTGTAATCAGTTACCTATCTCACTGAAACCCTAATACATGGGCAAGTACAGTTACTCAAGGAAAAAAAAGAAAAGTTAAATGCAGAATGAAGCAGGTCAGATAACCAGCTGCTGTTGAGCAAACTCAGCAAACAGAAAAGTGAGTGAGACATTATGGGTTGCTGTTCTAAATTATTAAGTGGAAGACCCCAGCTAGTTAGGGGTATGCATCCAAAGGTTGCTTCAAAAAACAACGTGGAAGATAAAAAGGTTGAAATATAGTGACTGGAATAAAGTAGAAAATAAACAGAGAAACATGGAAGACAGGTGCAGGAGTAGGCCATTCGGCCCTTCGAGCCAGCACCGCCATTCAATATGATCATGGCTGATCATCCAAAATCAGTTCCTGCTTTTTCCCCCATATACCTTGATTCTGTTAGCTCCAAGAGTTAAATCTAACTAACTCGTGAAAACATCCAGTGAATTGGCCTCCTCTGCCTTCTGTGGCAGAGAATTCCACAGATTCACATCTTTCTTGGTGAAACATTTTTTCCTCATCTCAGTCCTAAATGGCCTACCCCTTATTCTTAAAATAATCCAACATTAGGTTGGCCTATGAACCTTTGATATAATCTTCAATTTTTATCAAAGCATTAATTCTCAGAAATGCCAAGAGTATTAATATTGGACAAAAAGCATGACTGATAATTACATAATGTAACTCCACTTTTTAAGAGAGGGAGAAAGAAAACGGGGCGTTATAGACCAGTTAGTCTTACATCAGTAGTGGGAAAGATGCTCGAGTCAATTATTAAAGATGTAATAGCAGCTCAATTGAAAAGCAGTGACAGGATCGGTCAAAGTCAACATGGATTTATGAAGGGGAAATCATGTTTGACTAATCTGGAATTTTTTTGAGGATGAAATAAGTAGAATGGATAAGGGAGAATCAGTGGCTGTGGTGTATCTGGACTTTCAAAAAGTCTTTGACAGGGTCCCACACAAGAGATGAATGTGCAAAATTAGAGCACATACAATTGGGGGTAAGGTATTGACATGGATAGCGAACTGGTTGGAAGACAGGAAGCAAACAGTAAGAATTAACGGGTCCTTTTCAGAATGACAAGCAGTGACTAGTGGAGTGCCACAAGGCTCGGTGCTGGGACCCCAGTTATTTACAAAGATATTAACGATTTAGATGAGGGAATTAAATGTAACACTTCCAAATTTACGTATGACACAAAGTTGGGCGGCAGTGTGAGCTGCGAGGAGGATGCTGTGAAGCTGCAGGGTGATTTGGATAGGTTGGATGCATGGCAGATGCAGCATAATGTGCGTAAATGTGAGGTTATCCACTTTGGTGGCAAGAACAGGAAGACAGATTATTATCTGAATGGTGTCATATTAGGAAAAGGGGAGGTGCAACAAGACCTGGGTGTGCTTGTACATCAGTCACTGAAAGTAAGCATGCAGATACACAGGCAGTGAAGAAAGCTAATGGCATGTTGGCCTTCATTGCGAGAGGATTTGAGTTAGGAGCAAGGAGGTCCTACTGCAGTTGTACAGGGCCCTGGTGAGATTTTAGTCTAATTTGAGGAAGGACATTATTACTATTGAGGGAGTGCAGCGTAGGTTCACCAGGTTAATTCACAGGATGGCGGGGCTGACATATGATGAAAGAATGGGTCGACTGGGCTTGTAGTGAGTTAGATTTAGCTCTTAGGGCTAAAGGAATCAAGGGATATGGGGAAAAAGCAGGGACAGTGTACTGATTTTAGATGATCAGCCATGATCATATTGAATGGCGGTGCTGGCTCGAAGGGCAGTTTCCAAACAGTCCCCGATAAAGTTTACGATAAGTAATTTAGCCTAAAAAAGTATGTTATTCAAAGATAATTTTAAAATTCTGACCACATTGACAAATGGCATCATTTCTAGAAATTCTGTTTCTTAACATCAGGTGTGTCCTTTATCTATGCTCTTGACTTCCCAGTCAATATTCCACCATTTGAGGATCCAAGCTGCGGGAATACACCTCCCAAAGGCTACAGCAGTAGCTATACATATTGATAGCATTCCAGGAAGCGAATTCTCCTCATTGTTGAACCTATTCTAATTTTCCTGCCTAAGGGCACTACTCTGTCCCATGAAACCTTCTGTCCTAGTTCTAATGCCTGCCAAAAGAAAACATGAGAAGGCGATTTTCTGGGTTTTGGTCAGTCAAGTAAATGTTTAAACTTATTTTTTGTGGTATTCTTTAAATTACAAGGTATGGGTAAGATTGATGTAGCTTTGAGGAATGTCCCTGCAATTAGATATTTCATGGCATAATTCTTCGGGTAGGGTGATGGAACTGCATTGTTGGCCTATTCCAATTCATTTCTTGAAGACCAATAAATTATTATTTTATGCAAATTGTTATTACTCATTAGATTTGATCTAGAAATCCTGGACATTTGTCAAAGACTATCTGGTCACTTTATATTGAATATACCCCAAACCAGAACTGAAACCAACCTTAATATTTGCAAACTTTAGTGTTTTGGGGAAACAGTTGAAGCCAGAAATTAATTGGATCGTTCTTCACTCTCGGGTAGATGAACTGAATGGTCTCTTTCTGTGACACTATGATTCTAAAGGGATGAAATACGAATAGTTCTTTTTCACTGTATTCTAACCCATGTTCTTATTAGAAATTAAAGTCTGAGCTATTGTCCATTCTGTAAAACCCACACTAAAAATGTCTGAAGATTCTATCCTTCCTAATCTTAATATTACCCGATATGAAATGTACTTAAGGCAGTTTTCATGAGATGATTATGCCTTAACCAATCTCAGACGGAGAAACATATTTCCAATGCAAGGTTTTCTCAGCTATCACAAAATTCCTACTTCATTATTGATACAGAAAAGAACAGCAGGTTCTGTTATACTTTTGTAATTCAACGTTCAATTAATATTTCCTAATAGTGATTTACAAAAGGTCTTCAGAAAACAACATTGATTTAACAAAAATTATAACTGTAGAATTTAGACTTTAGAAATGCAGAGTAGAAACAGGCCCTTTGGACCAACGAGTCCGGGCTGACCCTGTACACTAACACCATCTTACATACTAGGAACAATTTACAATTTTTACTGAAGCCAATTAACCTACAAACCTGTATGTATTTGAAGTGTGGGAAGAAACCGGAGCACCCAAACAAAACCAACGCGGTCACAGGGAGAATGTACAAACTCCATACAGACAGCACCCATAGTCAGGATTGAACTCTGGTGCTGTAAGGCAGCAACTCTACCACTGCGCCACTGTGCCGCCCTGCACTTTCCTCTTGCATTCTTGTTTTATTTTTTTAAATGCAACCAATAAAATCTTCATAAATTAATTGTGAATTTGTTATTCAAAATCCCCAAAGAACTTGATACCTCACAATAAGTTGTATAATATAAACAATTATAGCTCACTTTCAGGATAGGAAACAGAATGTTATGAGAATATGCATTTGAAGGGGAAGACAAGTTGTACAATAAGAAAGCTATGGAAGTTTTACCACATAGGATACAGTTAATTGACTATGAACATGTTTAATATACCTTAATATCCTGGGGTAATGTAAGCCAGCAAACTCCAGGCAGACTGTCTAAAAACAAAGCTGTTGAACAACGGTAAAACTGGGGAGTGGGACTGGTACTACAGTTTAACTTTGCCGGTTGAATAGCTCGTTGGAAGTACAGATTGAAAAAGCGGTCTAATCGAGGACCGTTCTCCATCTTGCAAAAGGCACTGGAAGAGGACAAGATCATTTGAATTAAAGAAATTGAATTGGATATTATTTTCATAACTGTTTAAAATTTAAAAACAAAACACCCCATAATTTAGCTTACAGTTATGCACAATATTAAGTATCAGAAGTTGCTTAGACATCATTTTAAATTTTATTGTAATTAAAGGAAATATCCATGCCATTTGTTAATTTGGCTGGAGCGCCAAGTAATTATAATATCAAAAGCACATCTATGTTTAGTTTAGTGATACTGCGATGTAGGGGCAATTTACAGAACCCAATTAGCAAACCTGCACGTATTTCAAATGTGGGAGGAAACCTGAGCACCCATAGAAAACCCATGCGATCACAGTGAAAACATACAAACTCCATACAGACAGCACCCATACTCATGGTCAATCCCAAATTCTGGCGCTGAAAGGCTGCAACTCTACCACTGTGTCTTTACTTAGTCTTTACAATTATGAATTCAACATTAATTTATTTTTGCAGGTACTTCTGTAATTTTGTTAGTCTGACAATTATTGATGCAATCATCAAAAAGAAAATTAAACAATAAAGGAGAGAATTTATGAAGTTTAGGTGTGCCAAAAGGTCAATCATTATTACAGATGTCCTTGTACGTTTAATTAATTTTCTTCACTCAATATGGTTTCCCAATTCTTCTATTCTTTATGTCAACAGGGTTTTGATGACCATGGAATTTCCAAAAGCACACTATCATTTTTTATGCCATTGTCATGTTCAACCACGCTACATGCATCCTGCTAAACTTCAAATGAAGTTGATGATCTATGTCATTTTCATTAAAAACATCCTCTCTATAATACTGACCATCTTAGTTTTTACATTACTGTATGCATTGCTCATGCTATTACGGATGCCATGTCACCTCTCAGCCTCATAGAATCCCCTTATTGTTCACAGGCATTGGCTTAAAACCATCTTTCCAAAACCTTTTCTTGACCAGGTCCATTTATTAATCACCCCCCAACTTCACTGATCTACACCAGCTCTTGATACGTATAATACAAAGTTTAAATTCTATTGTTTTATCATTAGGTGATTTTAATCCTTTTGTTCACACCTCTAATTTTTCTAGCTCTTCAACCCTAAACAAAACTCCAATGTGAATCACTTAATATGTTCCCATGTTTTGCCCCATCATTGGTTGTTTGTAGGTCTTGTGCTTTGAAATTCCCTCTATCCTTTGTTACACTTCTGTTTCATGATCTACCTTAAACATTCTTTAAGCAAATGAATACTTATGAGGAGTTTTTGTTATTCCACTGACATTTTAACTTTGGTGAATTGGCATTCATTTTTTATTGATGCCTGGAGTATTTTTTTTAATTTCAGGGCACTATAAAAAGTGAGTCTTGCAACATTTTCAGATACGTTCAGTTCCTGAAATTACAAAAGTTTGCTTTGGAGCAATCATATTCCTCTTTGGGCATCGGTGTACAAAAATAGCAAACGCACGTTTATAGCATCATTTACAAACCGGGGATCTCCTAAAATGCATTGCAGCAATGAAGATCCTTTTGAAGTGTGACTGCTGTTGAGATGTAGGTTTTGCAGAAAACAATCCTAAAAGCAAGGCTGCGCACACACAGCAAGTTAGAAACGTAGAAAATAGGTGTAGGAGTAGGCCATTCGGCCATTCGAGCCTGCACCGCCATTCAATATGATCATGGCTGATCATCCAACTCAGTATCCTGTACCTGCCTTCTCTCCATACCCCCTGATCGCTTTAGCCACAAGGGCCACATCTAACTCCCTCTTAAATATAGCCAATTGACTGGCCTCAACTACATTCTGTGGCAGAGAATTCCACAGATTCACCACTCTCTGTGTGAAAAATGTTTTTTTCATCTTGGTCCTAAAAGATTTTCCCCTTATCCTTAAACTGTGACCCCTTGTTCTGGACTTCCCCAACATTGGGAATAATCTTCCTGCATCTAGCCTGTCCAACCCCCTAAGAATTTTGTAAGTTCCTATAAGACCCCCCCTTAATCTTCTAAATTCTAGCGAGTACAAGCCGAGTCTATCCAGTCTTTCTTCATATGAAAGTCCTGCCATCCCAGGAATCAGTCTGGTGAACCTTCTCTGTACTCCCTCTATGGCAAGAATGTCTTTCCTCAGATTAGGAGCCCAAAACTGTACGCAATACTCCAGGTGTGGTCTCACCAAGACCCTGTACAACTGCAGTAGAACCTCCCTGCTCTTATACTCAAATCCTTTTGCTATGAAGCAAGTTGATTTAGTGACATTGGCTGGGGTTAATTATTGGACAAGACATGGGGAGAAACCCCCTTCTCTTCTTCAAAACATCTCATTGGATTTTCAAATTCCATCAGAGCACACAGACAGTGCTTCTGTGGCACCACCAATGATCGAGTATTCTCAGTGCTGCGTGGATGATGGGTTTAGGTCTCTGGCATGGAACTCGAACCCACAACATCCTGACTTGGAAATGACAGTGTTATCACAAAACCAAGAATAACACTTATGATAGCCACTGTAGTCCAAAATGGTCCAACTTAGCTTTTCCAGAGCATAAATATAGATTTATATTGGTAAATATTATTTATATAACAGCATTAATGATAACACTGATGTATAATATAGATTAAGACAGACACTTTACATATTGCCTGGTCCTCAAATCCAAATTGATCTGGTTTCAATTTTACTGAAACAATTAGCATAAGTATTTAAGCACACATTATTTTCCCACATCTGGGAGACTCAATGCTCGAAGGCTTTGAACAAGCTAACCGGAGCAGGTTAAAATATCTCCTATCAAGTTGATGATTTTTTACATATTGATAAGTAAGCATCTCTCACATCAAGAGAGTACTGAAGTTATCATCAGTTTGTGGATAAAAATTAAACCATTTACTCTTAATTCATTGTTTGTAAAGACTAATCTTTAGTACTTACCTATCCAGCGAGTTGTACATGTACTGTAAGGTTCTCACAAGATTCTTGATCATATTTCTTAGCTGTGGAAGAGGAACCCTTTGGAAGAGAGAATAGTTTATTTTTAAATGACCATGTTCCCGACTGATTTCTCTTCCAAGAATGTTTATATTATATTAATATCAAAATTGATTTGTTTTACCTTTCAGCTGGTAGTCCTATGAGCAGTAGGTTGCTACCTTCCTTCCAATATCCTATATTAATAAGTTTTCCATTCAGCAACAATGTGGTACTGCCCAAGAGAAGTGCAAATAAATTATTAAAACAAACATCTCATTTATTTGTGGCTTTCTGTGTGTTGATTTTCATCCACAATATACATAAACAACAAGGACATGCCCAAATGGTGGATAGCAAAAGACTAATCAGTCGGTTTATGAAGTTAATTCTATATGTCTGCGAGTCCAATACATAACATTAAAGGACTTCTGACTTCTTAGGTTCCCTGCAGTAAAAAACTGCTTGATGTTTTCCATCAGCTCTCTTTGACGTTACTTTCTTATCAGGCCTGCAGGCAAATGTTGAAAGATACTCATTTGTTATTTTACCCCCGGTGTCTTGCAAACTATCTTTTATGTAACAACTGAAAAACTCTGCTGAGTAATATACTCTTGGAAGGAATTGAAAAATGCACAAGTTAAAATAAGCCCCTTGTAACTCTTTTGATAGTTCATTATTGGTTCATATAAAACAAGTAAGCCAACAGCATGCACCGTCTAATATATTCACGTGTTACAAGTAGATGAGCAGTTGAAATAACCACTTAATATGGCAGTTGAAATAACTGCTTAATATTACTTTGCGTTTAAAAAAAATATACAGGTTCTACGAGGCGACAATTTTAAAGAAGAACACATTTGCACTTCAACTCAGCCAAATTAACTGATGGAGGGATCTTGACCCACCATCTACCTCATCGGAAACCCTTGGACTACATTTAATTGGACTTTACCATCACTAAACGTATTCTCTTTATCCTGTATCTGTTCACTATGGACAGCTTGATTTCAATCCTTAGTCTTTCTGCTGACTGGATAGCACGCACCATAAAAGCTTTTCAATGTACCTCAGTATACATGACAATAAAACTAAACTAAAACTAGACCACCCAGTACAAATAATTGGTTTACTACATATCAAACAGGATTGTGTCATTTTTGATCAGAAGATCAGTGGTATTATAGTTCCCACATTCTATAAACAAAGAAAAATGTTTTGATCACCTGATAATTTGACCCCCAGTTATATTCTCCAGCATATCGCAGAGTGTTAGAAATATTCCACGAACATTTTTCAACTTTTGTGATGCATCAGACATTGGATAATAGTAAAAGATTTCTTGCTATGATAAAATAAGAAAAAACCCCACATCATTATAGTTAAATCAAAGCATTCCAAGCTACTTTCCAATATGATTCCATTTTAGTTATAGAAATCTTACACTTGCACAAATGTCCATGAACAACCAAATAGGCAAAGACAGACACAAAATGCTGGAGTTACTCAGATGGTCAAAGCAGCTGCAGCTATAGCGTAAACCAGCGTCTGCAGTTGCTTTTTATTAACCAAATAAGCAAGATCAGTTACAAAGAAAGATGCCACAAATAGCACAATGTCATTAACCAGACAATGAATTTACATATATCACAAACAGCAGAGGTCCCAGCACGGATCCCTGCGAAACTCTACTAGTCAGATCTTCAACCAGAAAATCTACCTTCCACCACAATCTTCCGAATGCTATGAATAAGCTAGTTCTAAATCCATATGACCAAGTCGTCACCGTGAATCTTAATCTTCTGGATCAGTCTTTCACAAGGGAATTTATCAAAAGCCTTGCTAAAATCCATGCACACAACATTCACCGCCCTCATTTCTTCAATCTCCTCCTCAAAAAACGTAATTGTTAGTAAGACATGACTTGCTGCGTGCAAAGCCGTGCTGGCTAAACCTAATTAGTCCACTCTCTTCCAAAATACATTTGCCCAATTTTCCACAGATAATCTATCTCCTTGAATGGAATCTGGAACCTTAGAAGCTGCTTCACGATTGCCTTCTGTGCCCGCGAGTAAAGAAAGGTCGCCATGGAAAAAATCGATATATTTTTTACTCGTAGGTTTAGTCGATGTAGGTAACAATAGGTCGACATGTTATTCATAGGTAGTCTAAGGTAGTCGTAGATAGTCGTAGATAGTCTTCAATATAGTCGAAGGAGGTCGTAGGAGGTCTTCTACATGCACTTTTTCAAACACTCCTAAACTCTTCCAAACTCGCCAATTAGGTCACCGCAGTGGGACAGCCCCTAAAAGCTGCTACCCGAGTTGTTCTACGGCAATGCATATCTAAGCATCTTATGAAAACTCCATACTCTGCATACATAATCTTAGAATGGCTTTACATCAAGCTTTCATTAGACAGAAAAGTTCAATGTAGCATTTTACGCCGTACTGTGCTTCTTTAATAGACACAAAATGCTGGAGTAACTCAGTGGGACCGGCAGCATCTCTGGAGAGAATGAATGGGTAGTTTTGGGTCGAGACCCTTCTTCATACTGATGTCAGACTAGTGGGAGGTACATAGATAAGGTAGTGTATAGATAAGGAAAGTTAGGTGTGAAAAAAGGAAAGGGAATGGGGATCAAGGAAAATGTAGAATAGATCATTGTTAGTTGGGAGAAGGTAACAACAAAGCAAAGAGATATAAAATGTAGTCGGCGACAGTAAGACTGGTTGGAGTACTGGGAATGGGAGACGATGGAGAGAGAGGGAAACCAAGAATTACTTGAAGTTAGAGAAGTCAATATTCACACCGCTGGGGTGTAAGCTGCCCAAGCGAAATATGAGGTGTTGTTCCTCCAATTTGCACTGGGCCTCACTCTGACAATGGAGGAGGCCCAGGACAGAAAGGAAGTTAAAGTTTGGCAACCGGGAGATCAAGTAGAATTAGGCAGACTGAGCGGAGGTGTTCAGCGAAATGATCGCCTAGTCAGCACTTGGTCTCGCTGATATACAGGTGTCCACACCTGGAACAGCCGATACAGTAGATGAGGTTAAAGGAGGTGCAAGTGAACCTCTGCCTCACCTGAAAAGACTGTTGGGGGTCCTTGGACGGAGTGGAGGGGGGAGGTATAGAGACAGGTGTTGCATCTCCTGCGGTTGCTGCGGAAAGAACCTGCGGAGGAGGTGGTTTAGGTGGGAAGGGACAAGTTGACCAGGGAGTTGCGGAGGGAACGGTCTCTGCGGAAAGCGGAGGACATGAGAGATGTGGCTAGTGCTGGGATCCCATTGGAGGTGGCGAAAATGTCGGAGGATTCTTTAATGTCAATATTTTATTTTAAAATTAAATTTAAAGAAAATCATCCAAAACTTTTTCACCAAATTCTCAATTCCAGGTCTGAAGTGGGAAATCATAGCAGCTTTCCAGATCATTATGAAGGAAAACAAAAATCAAAGAACAAGCAGGTTTCGATAAACAAATTAGAATATTTGGGGAAAAGAAATACTACTTGAATTGGTATACGCAGCTTTCCTCACAGAACTTCACGTCAATCATTCCTACAAATGTTTTAAATGTAGGAAAAAAATCTTCAATCTGTTGCTGCAAGGGCAGGACTGGAAGGGGTGAAAGGGTGGTTGCAGTATAATGTGGATAAATGTGAGGTTAGCCACTTTGGTGGCAAAAACAGGAAAGTAGACTTTTATCTGAATGGTAGCCGATTAGGAAAAGGGGAGATGCAACTAGACCTGGGTGTCATGGTACAGCAGTCATTGAAAGTAGGCATGCAGGTGCAGCAGGCAGTGAAGAAAGCGAATGGTATGTTAAAAGCATTCATAGCAAAACGATTTGAGTATAGGAGCAGGGAGGTTCTACTGCAGTTGTACAGGGTCTTGGTGAGACCACACCTGGAGTATTGCGTACAGTTTTGGTCTCCTAATCTGAGGAAAGACATTCTTGCCATAGAGGGAGTACAGAGAAGGTTCGCCAGACTGATTCCTGGGATGTCAGGACTTTCATATGAAGAAAGACTGGATAGACTCATCTTGTACTCGCTAGAATTTAGAAGATAGCGGGGGGATCTTATAGAAACTTACAAAATTCTTAAGGGGTTGGACAGGCTAGATGCAGGAAGATTGTTCCCGATGTTGGCGAAGTCCAGAACAAGGGGGTTACAGTATAAGGATAAGGGGGAAGTATTTTAGGACCGAGATGAGAAAAACATTTTTCACAGAGAGTGGTGAATCTCTGGAATTCTCTGCCACAGAAGGTAGTTGAGGCCAGTTCATTGGCTATATTTAAGAGGGAGTTAGATGTGGCCCTTGTGGCTAAAGGGATCAGGGGGTATGGAGAGAAGGCAGGTACATGAGACCGAGTTGGATGATCAGCCATGATCATATTGAATGGCGGTGCAGGCTCGAAGGGCCGAATGGCCTACTCCTGCACCTATTTTCTATGTTTCTATTTAAGAATAGAACTATTTTCTATTTACTATTTTTCCAGAGGAACTTGAGATGAGGTGTCAAAGTTCATCCTTTTTTGTTCTTTTCACCCTGCAGCAGCTGAATGACAGCATTTATTTAGCCTTAGTTCACACTTCTAATGTGGCCAAATAAGCCTGTGGGGTGCAGTTTGTAAATAAGAAAGAAACACACGACACTCTTTCATGAAGAATTTCGATAAAGTTCTGAAAATAAAGAGGAATTTTGAGACCAAGTATGTACAGTTCATCTTTCCCTTTTATTTTCCAATCTACTTCAACACAGACAGAATTATGCCTGTGAAATACTTTGTTTATTCAGTGATTAAAAGAAAAACAGAGGGATTAGAATTTTTTTGCCCCTTGGAGAGCTTTGTGTGAGCGATTCTCTCTATACGCATGACTACAAAGCCAGACCTAGCTCCACCCCAAATTTAAATTTGCCGACAATACAGCCATTGTTGGACAAATAATAGGTAATGATAAGTCGGGGTACAGGGGAGAGAGATAAATAATTTGATTTAGTGGTGCTACGTCAATAATCTTGCTCTCAATATTCACAAGATAAAGAGATGATTGTTGACTTCGGGAAGGAAAAGCCAGGGTCTGTGATTCTCTCTTTATTGGTGTGTTGCAGGGGAGAGTCACCAGCTTTATGATCTTGGGCATGCACATCTCTGATGAACTGCCTGGGACCAGCACATGAATGAGCTTTTTATTGCGATTGCATCAATGTCTTTACTTCCTTAAAAACTTGAGAATTGGCATGTCACCCAATACTTTATCAAACTACCACAGATGTACGGTGGAGAGCAGACTGAATAGTTGCATCGTGTTTGAAACATATAAGATTATTAAGGATTTGGACATGCTCGAGGCAGGAAACATGTTCCCGATGTTGGGGGAGTCCAGAACCAGGGGCCACAGTTTAAGAATAAGGAGTAAGCCATTTAGAACGGAGACGAGGAAACATTTTTTCACACAGAGAGTGGTGAGTCTGTGGAATTCTCTGCCCCAGGAGGCAGGTTCTCTGGATGCTTTCAAGAGAGAGCTAGACAGAGCTTTTAAAGATATGGGTCAAGGGATATGGGGAGAAGTCAGGAACGGGGTATTGATTATGGATGATCAGCCATGATCACATTGAATGGCGGTGCTGGCTCAAGGGGCCGAATGGCCTACTCCTGCACCTATTGTCTATTGTCCTGGTTCTGCTGCCTCAAGAAAGCCACCAATATCAAAAGGCCCACACCACACTGGCCACACTCTGATCTGGCTGCTATAATCGGGAAGGTGGCACGGGAACTCAAGAACGGTTATCTCCAAGTTCAAGAAAAACATCCTCCCGTCAACCACTGGCTCTTTGATCCACCCTGCACAACCTTAATCTCACATCAAACTTAATATGGACTTTGTATAAGGTTGCACTACCTACTTTGGCTTGCACTATAATAGTCTGGTAAACTATTATAACTGATCATTTGTTTTATTAATGTTTATTGTATTATACTTGTGGCATTTAACATGCCTGTAAAGTTCCAGCATATAAGAATTTCATTTTTCTGAACAATGTGCATATGACATTTAAACATTTTTGAGTCTTGATGCAGAGTGTAGATTGTCCAATGAGGGCTGGAGCATTACTGAACCTTATCTTGAGGAATATGGCTAGTCAAGTGGACAGAGTGTAGAATTTTGAGATAATGATGGACTTGACCAGCTCTCTTCTCTCTAGGGGTGAGTGTCCTTCCACCTCAGCAGGGCTCAGCTTGAGCCCACGAGGCAACAGCCTCGCAGCAGCAACAACTTTATGTTAGAGGACCAATGTGCATGTATAACAAACTTTTTATGCCTGAATAAAGTAACCCATTTGTTCCCCACGTTTGGTGCCTCTACAGACTAGTAATAAAGGTCTTAAATTGGAGGACAGCCAATTTAATTAACATAAGGGAGCACTTGGCAGATAGACAGGGGGCATCTACTAGCAGGCAAATCTACATCTGCACGATGGGAAACATTCAAATGAGAAAGAGCAAAAATTCAATCCAACATGTTCCTCTCAGGGTAAAATCCAGGGGTAACAGAGGGAAGTCTAGATGTCAAGAGAAAGTAAGCGTTGGGTGAAGAGCAAAATTGTAACATATGGCACTGTAGGGAACTTACAATGGGCGAGGTATGGCAAAATATAAAAATAGTAGGAAAGCATTTAAAAAGGGAATTCTATGACTTCATGGCCATGGCTCTAAAAACTGATTGCTAACAAAATATTATCAATATATTTGAGCATTAATGTCTTTTATTATGCTACTTACGCACCAATAATTAAGCATTCTTTTTTGCACATGACTACATTTTGTGCTGGGAAATATCAAAATATATTGTTTAGTAGGAGCCAACATAATCGATATAGAATTAATAAGGCCAGGGTGGTGTTTAACATGCTCAGGAAGATCTGGAGCTCAAACACATTTCAATCAACACCAAAATACGCATCTTTAACTCAATTGTGAAACAGGTGATGCTATATGGATCAGAGAGACATGGAAAACAACAAAAACACACTACAAACAGGCTGCAAACATTCACTAACACCTGCCTTGGGAGAATACTTCTGGTGGAGAGACAAAGTAAGCAATGGGACCTATGGAAAAGAACCTGCCAGTAGCCCATTGACTTAAAAATTCAAAGGAGAAAATGGAGTTGGATTGGACACACCCTCAGGAAACCTATCACAAACATCACCTGGCAAGCCCCGAAATGAAATCCCCAAGGAAAAAGGAAAAGAGGTCGCCCCAGGAATAGCTAGAAAAGAGGTGTCCAGACAGAAATGCCTGAGAGTGGGCTCAACTTGGGAGATTGCGAAAGAACTGCCAACAACCGAGTGAGGTGGAGGACATTTGTCAATGGCCTATGCTCTCTAGAGGAGCAAAGGGCTTAAGAAGAAGATCATCGATATATCTATCAATAAATCCGTCGTTCATATACACTGAAATAATTCCATAAAATACTATTCCATTCTTTTTTGAAAGACACTAATATAAGAATCATTGACATACCTCTTCCTTAGAGTTTTCAGATTCCATCTTTAACGTTAAATACATTGCAATATGAGAAATGTTGCCGATATCCATTTGGAAATCCGCTCCGTCTTGACCCCATAAAAGTTTCACCAGATTGGTACCACTGGAAACTGGTCTATCATGTTCAATAGACATATCAGTTTGCCCTTGATCTTGGCTTAAGGTTTCAAATGTGAGTTTTACCTGTTAAGAGTTATATTAAAGAAAGGTTACAATTGTTCATAGCAAAGGACATTTAAAGTGAAATTGATGTTGATAAAAAGATAAATTAACTTATTCTTTTATTTTTTTTACTTAGTCACCAACTATATTTCCAATTGTGGACATTACAAAATGTAACAGCAAAGGTTATTTGGCACAAATTTTGATTTTCCCTTTGCTGAGGATTAATTAATTTGCTGCCATGAACTGCCTTAATTAAAAATATAGCAATATATACATGTAGCATTTATTCAAAAACAAACATTGAGTTTTATGATGAATTATGCCTCTGTCCCACATGGGCAACCTCCACCGCGACCTCTGGCGAGTTTGCCCGCGACCCATAGTTGCAGTAAGGTCACCACGAGGTTATAGTCACTCTCCTTCATGGTCGAGAGTGGTCTCCGCGTAGTCGAGGCTTCAGCTAGGTCGCTGCGTATTTTTCAAAATGTTAAAAATTGACCGCGAATAAAAATAGGTCGCCGTGGGAAAAATAGATATTTTTTTAGTCGTAGGTCTAATGGAAGCCGGTCATAGTAGGTTGTGATGCTAGTCGTATGTAGTCGAATGTAATAGCTCCGGGGGCCATGCAGGTGTTGCCCGCCAAGGAGGAGTGGCAGGAGGTGATGCCACAGGAGGTGATAGTGCAGGAGGAGGTAGCCCTGCATGAGAGACCTCTGGAGGAGGAGACCAGGGTGGTAGTACATGTCCCCACCACCACCCCATCCTTCACCGTCTCATTTGAAGGCAGCAAAGCAGCCCTTTCTCCTGTGTCTGACACAGCATCAGAGGCAGATCGCCCATTGGTGGTGAGGGAGGGCTGGAGGAAGGTTATGCCCTACACCTTCACCTGGCAGCAGGAGGGGGACCTTGAGGAATGGTTCCAGCAGAATGCCATCCTGTATGAAAAGGGAAATGAGGGGTATAGGGACAGGAACAAGAATGACATGCTTGCCATCCACTGCCCCACATGTGTGCTTAAAGTTCCATCTTTTGTCAAAGCCCAGCGCCACTCTCTTCCAGTCATCTGGTGTACTGGGACAGTCCATCACATCATCTCCATTCACCCATTGAGACCTCTTCTTGTGCTTCCTCTTCACCCTTGCTCTTCCCTTTCTGCCTTTCTTTAAAGGCAGCTGAAGCAAAAGGGCTACTGCAAACAGCATTAGTTGTATATTTACTAACATTCTCCAAACTAGTTCCTTCCTTGCTTGCATGGTGCAGAATGATTTAAAAAAAAACAAAAAAACCTGGGAGGCATTTTTTAGTGAAAAAAAAAAAAATGCAGACAGGACAGCATTTTATCAGGTGATCATTTGAGCTGTAGACACTCATCACTGGTCGTTGTTGGTTTTCAGTGTGGTCCTCCGAGGTGGAAGGGGGTCGTGCTCATTCACGGACCAATTTGTCAGAGACCATCCTCAAGTAAATCGTACATGGTCGAAGCCAGTCTTCAACATAGTCGAAGGAGGTATTCTTCATAGTCGAGGGAGGTCTTCAACATAGTTGTAGGAGGTCGTACACATAGTCGTGGAAGGTCGTAGGTCACCGTGACCTTGAATTTTTAAAAAAAGGTCGCCAGAGGTCGCCCACATGGGATAGGGGCTTTACTGTTTCACCCAAAATCTCAAACGCAATGCTTCATATTTCTTATTGACAATTTACCCGTCAATTCGAACTTTATTATTATACCACTACACATTTCCATGTCATTTAAAAATCCTGACTCCTACTGATGTTATTCTCAAATGAATACCATATTGAAATTGACAATCCACCTCTCAGTAGGAGAATTGAGTAGCATATTGATGAAAGCACAACTCAACAGATTGGATTTCCGATGTATTTACAACCCCACAAACTCCCAATGCTATTCGGTCAAAGAAGTTACATTGCTCGTGACTCTGGCTTCAGTCAAACCGCTGCCACTCACTTAACTCCTTAGGTTTTTTTTGCCCCTCTGCCTCTTCATGTCCCCCTCTACATTCTTTATTTAAAAAAAACCCGTTTCATCAATCAAGTGTCCTAGTCACCCCCTTCTAATCTCTTTTCTCCAGTGTCCGTTTTCTATATGTCTATTGGAGGAACATCTTGGAGCAATTAATTAATCATAATTGCTTAATATGTGAAAGATATAATTTAGTTTAAGACGAGTAGATTGGTAGAACAGAATGAACAGATTCGTGCAAGGTGAACATTGTATCTTAATAAGTGAACATTCTCTTTGAGTGAGCCTTGATTGAGCAATTTGACTTCGCAACAACTATAATAATAATGTGGATTATCACATGAGCCTTGGATAATTTTAACTTTCCTAAACCATAAATTAAGAGACAAGTTGTAGTTCCTAATATGTCTACTAATACTAAATCAATTTTTAGTGAATCTATACCTCAGCTTCAATCTAGAAAAAAATATTTATAAAATGGTGACGTTATTCTATTACTGTATGATGTCTGCTGCATAGTAACATAGAAAATAGGTACAGGAGTGGGCCATTCGGCCCTTCGAGCCTGCACCGCCATTCAATATGATCATGGCTGATCATCCAACTCAGTATCCTGTACGTGCCTTCTCTCCATACCCCCTGATCCCTTTAGCCACAAGGGCCACATTCGTAGTACAGGTGCACAACCTTTTATCCGAAGATCCAAATAACGAAAACCTCCGAATAGCGGACATTTTTTCGGTCCTTGAAGAAAGGTCCTTGAAAACGTTCACCGAGGGCGGCCCGCAGAGGTGACAGCGGAACCACCGGTCGGTCCTCGAAGAAAGGGGAACTAAATCCCCATTCATAAAAGAGAAGGTGAGGGTATATTGCGCGGGAGGGTTAATAATTGACAATATGCTGCTGCCTGCCCGCTGAGTTTTAAAGTTCCCACGGTAGACAGTGTATCGCGAGTCTTGCGTGGGAACTTTTTAACTCAGCGGGCAGGCAGCAGCAGATTGTCGCTCCCTTCAAATTCACCCCCACCTACACCCCACTGCTTCCCGGCCATGTGTGTGACCCCTTCCCTCCCCTCTCCAGCTCCCCGCCCATTGCACCGGCGCGGGGGCTTTGCACTGTCTTCACGTCGGCGATGCCAGTCACCGGAGACGTCAAGACCAACGGGACACCGACCCCCAGGCCCACTGCAAGCACGGAGATCCCAGAGACCCACAGCCAGCAGCAGCCCAGCCCCGTTCCAACTCCAGAGGAAAACTGCAAACTGGCCGGAGACGTCAGGACCACCAGAAACCGCTCCCCGATGGGCCGCTACGGCGACAAGTGGCAGTTCGCCCACAGCCCGAGCTGTGCCCCCTCATCGGGACACCGACCCCCAGGCCCACTGCAAGCACGGAGATCCCAGATCAGCAATTCCAGCCCAGCCCCGCTCCAACTCCAGAGGAACACGCTCCCCGTAGGGGCAGAAGTTGATGGTGTGCAAGGTACGTCTTGTTCTTGGGGTGGCGCAGCTCGGGCTGTGGGCGAACTGCCACTTGTCGCCGTAGCGGCCCATCGGGGAGCGGATTCCTCTGGAGTTGGAGGGGGAGGGGGGTATTGTGCTGTTTGATCGCCCCCTACTATCCCAGGGACAGGGAGACAGGACGTTCACCGAGGGCGGCCCGCAGAGGTGACAGCGGAACCTCCGGTCGGTCCTGGAAGAAAGGGGAACTAAATCCCCTTTATAAAAGAGAAGTGGAGGGTATATTGCCCGGGAGGGTATATCGCCTACCTGGAAGAAACCGGACATTTTTTCCAGGATGTCGGCTGCACACCAAAGCTCACGTTTGGCGCCAAACACACGTCGCCTCTGCTGCACACGGATATAAGAGTGTGAAAATGTCGCCTTTGGCCGCCTAAGGGCATGTAGCCCCGCTAAGGTGACATGAGTGCGAGAGGTGATTCAATGCTGCGGTCACATTTACAAATTCAGGAATTCATTCAACACACTGCATTTCATACAGACATTTATTCTGCAAGAAAAACTACATTGAAGACTCAAACTCGCGACCGAGGAACTGCCGGGATCAAGGCGCAAACTCGCGACCTTGCGGATATGAGCCGAGCACTCTACCACTGAGCCAGCCATTAAAATCTACGCTAAAAAATTTCCATTCCGAAGGCCGACAAATTCCGAATTGCGAAAAGTGTCTGGTCCCAAGGCTTTCGGATAAAAGGTTGTGCACCTGTAATAGCAATGTCACTTCCGCTTAGAGGGGTTGGGTTCAGCAGTTAAAGAATTACACACTTACAAGTAGAATTTTTTAATTTCATATACATCAAAATCTCTCATTTAAACCATGAAAGTGCCAATATAACTTCATAAATGTGAATGACTGTTCAATTTTACAAATGGTTGACAGTTAGTTATCTTCAAGAAAGAGGGGGGGGGGGGGCAAGCTTTCAACATACCAGAATTAGCCTTGATTTATTGTCCAACAGAATTTAAAAAATAAAATAAAAGCTTGTTAAATATAAATGCATATTTTAGGATCAGTACAAGTTTCACCTAAATAATTTAAACACACCTTATTTATTTATGCAAAAGATATTCTTATATGTTTTCCAAATTGGTAAAGCAATTAATCAGTCAAATATTTGTACAGATTGTCAGGTCATTTAAGAAACAAGCCCTAACCTCAGAAGCATTAAACAAATTGAAATGTAATCTGCCAACTAGAAAGAATGTCAAATTTAAATCAAGGTTGATAGTAATGCTTTAGCAGGATGTAACATAATCTAGGCCCTAGAGTATTAATTACATTCATAATATGTCCCGCTTTCGTTATCCAATCATTCAATTTCTATGATATTACTGATAAACAATAACCCACATATGACAATTAATTTATCCATGAAAGGGTTGAAGTTTCAAAGTTCATTAAACCATTAATGAATAAATCAAGAGCTGTTCTGTACAATTTGACTCAAAGAACCAATGTATTCATTTATCCTTAATGTATTAATAATTAATCCTTGGTACACAAAAATGCTGGAGAAACTCAGCAGGTGCAGCAGCATCCATGGAGCGAAGGAGATAGGCAACGTTTTGGGCCGAAACCCTTCTTCAGACTGATGTAACTTATCCTTGTTCTATTAAAGAGTAGCTTTCATTGCTGAGGCAGGTTAAAAATACTAAAGCAAAATTCAAAATTAATGAGTTGAATTCCCGTAGCTTCACTTGTAGACTAATTGAAAATAATCTTCTGTTGCATATATATTTGACTTGCGATTTTCATCTCCTTCATCCCTCATCATTATTTTTTGTCTTTGCTTATTGTTAACAATGACAACAGATGTGATCTTTTATGTTCCTTTCATTTAAATCTCTCAATCCTCTAACCATTCTTTGATACAATTATGACTGTTTGCACACTGCTGAAAAATGCAGCATTATCTTCAAACGTCTATCTCTCTCCCCAAAGATTCTTCTAACCAGACAGAGCAGGTCATTGTGACCATATGACATTTCCAAAGTTAATTGTGCCTTTTCCTGAATGTTGAAGGAGCATCAACAAGGATGGGGAAACTGGGTATATTGACAAGGCAGAACGGTCTTTAAAAATTACTCTGGCATCAGTCTGTGTGAAATTCTTCAAAAATAACACTTGAAGAAATATACAAAAATACAGCTGCAACAAATGTCTGCACAGTTTGAGATACTTCAAAGGATTGATTCCACTGCCAGATTTCAAAGAGGAGAATTAAATTTGACATTTCACTCAACATAATTAATGGTTTTTAAATGTTAACAGAAGCATTAATGACAGTATTAACTGTCTTATTGAAAGGAACCAGTAAATAGCAGTGCTGGTATTAGTTTCATATAATCACTTGTAAAAATCAACAAAAAGCATCAACTATAACATGTTCTGCATCCAGAATGCAGGTAAACAGTATAACTATAGTTTGCACAGATATTCCAATAATACACCTTTTTTAATAGTGATCCTTAAATAAAAAGGACCACACCAAAGAATAACAAAATCAAATGAAATAAACTTCCTAATTTAATGATGACATAAATGATCTCTGGTTACAACCTTTAATTCTGAGATGTCATTTTGCAAATGCTTAATTTGCAGTTAACTTTCCAATGACAGTAAGTAATAATATTTTTTTTGTTCAGGATTTGTTTAAAAAAAGAATCTACCATTATGACTGACTAAAGTAAATTGTCCAAAATAAAAAGATGCTAGAGTTTAAATGCAAACAATAATATCCATGGAAAACTGGCCCTCAGGCTTAGGATGGCACAGTGGCGTGGCTAGTACTGCTGCTGCCTCACCTGGCGCTGTCTGCGAATGTCACATATTTGCCAAGTGCCCAAGTTTCTTCGAAAAGTCGAGTCCATCCACTGGCTCTGAGAATCGCCGACTCCTCCACCCCCCCCCCCCCCCCGTCACATGGGAAGGATTGATTGCATTGGGGAAACGGGGCCCAGCGGGGTAGGGAGGGGACAGGGGTTATGGAGGGAGGGAGGGAGTGACCGAGGGTAGGGAATGACTGAGGGTAGGGGAAAGGAGAAGGAGGGAGAGGTGAAGGAGGGAGTGGAGGACGTGAGGGGAGAGAAGAGGGAGGGTGAAGAGGAGGGGGATGGAGTGTTGGGGGATGAGGGGAAATAAGCCACGCCTGCGCAGTTGGGGGCTATGGGCGAGTGGTGGAATATTGCGTTGGGCGAACGGGTTACGTTGGAGGAACGGGTGATGGGGGTGATTGGCTCCGGGGGGGCGCCTGTCTCCGAGGTGAACGCCAGCGCCGCGTTCGGGGACCAGCCCTCCCTTGTGACGCCGCGACCTCTCCCCCACCCCCGCGTTGGGGGACGGGGCCCAACGGGTCCCCTTGGTCCAGTACTACAATAAAAGGGATGGCACACACAGAAATACGACACTGTAGTAAAACAATTTTCAAATTGTGTTATTTCAAAACGATAAACTCACTGGGGTAGATTTTTGTCTTGACTATATGGCTGGAATCCAATTGAATGAATTGTGCTCTAGACAATAGACAATAGGTGCAGGAGTAGGCCATTCGGACCCTCGAGCCAGCACCGTCATTCAATGTGATCATGGCTGATCATCCCCAATCAGTTCCCCGTTCCTGCCTTCTCCCCATATCCCCTGACTTCGCAATTTTTAAGAGCCCTATCTAGCTCTCTCTTGAAAGCATCCAGAGAACTGGCCTCACTGTCCTCTGAGGCAGAGAATTCCACAGACTCACCACTCTCTGTGAGAAAAAGTGTTTCCTTGTCTCCGTTTTAAATGGCTTACCCCTTACTGTTAAACTGTGGCCCCTGGTTCTGGACTCCCCCAACTCATTGATCTTTATTATAGCAATATCAATGGAATGAAAACCTGACATGTTCTATAACTAATGCACAGCCAATCTACAGTGCCCTCCATAATGTTTGGGACAAAGACCCATCATTTATTTATTTGCCTCCGTACACCACAATTTGAGGTTTGTAATAGAAAAAAAAAATCACATGTGGTTAAAGTGCACATTGTCTATTTTAATAATGACCATTTTTATACATTTTGGTTTCACCATGCAGAAATCTCAGCAGTGTTTATGCAAAGTCCGCCCCCCATTTCAGGGCACCATAATGTTTGGGACACAGCAATCTCATGTGAATGAAAGTAGTCATGTTTAGTATTTTGTTGCATATCCTTTGCATGCAATGACTACTTGAAGTCTGCGATTCATGGACATCACCAGTTGCTGGGTGTCTTCTCTGGTGATGCTCTGCCAGCCCTATATCGCAGCCATCTTTAGTTTATGCTTGTTTTGAGGGCTAGTCCCCTTCATTTTTCTCTTCAACATTTAAAAAGCATGCTCAATTGGGTTCAGATCGGGTGATTGATTTGGCCACTCAAGAATTGACCATTTTTTAGCTTTGAAAAATTCCTTTGTTGCTTTAGCAATATGTTTGGGATTATTGTCTTGCTGTAGAATGAACCGCCTTCCAATGAGTTTTGAGGCATTTGTTTGAACTTGAGCAGATAGGATGAGTCTATACACTTCAGAATTCATTATGTTACAACCATTAACAGTTGTATCATCAATGGAGATAAGTGAGCCAGTACCTTCAGCAGCCATACATGCCCAGGCCATAACACCCCCACAACGGTGTTTCACAGATGAGGTGGTATGCTTTGGATCTGGGGTTGTTCCTTCTCTCCTCCATACTTTGCTCTTGCCATCACTCTGATATGCTAATCTTCGTTTCATCTGTCCACTAGACCTTTTTCCAGAACAGTGGTTGCTCTTTTAAGTACTTCCTTTCTTTATTATAGAGATAATTCTTCTGTCATCAGCAGTGGAGGTCTTCCTTGGCCTGCCGGTTCCTTTGTAATTAGTAAGCTCACCAGTGCTCTCTTTCTTCTTAATGATGTTCCAAACAGTTGATTTTAGTAAGCCTAAGATATGGCTGATGTCTCTTACAATTTTATTCTTGTTTCTCAGTCTCATTAAGGTTTCTTCGACTTTCATTGCCACAACTTTGGTTCTCATGTTGATAAACAGCAATAAATGTTTCCAAATGTGATGGAAAGACTGGAGGAAAGACGAGGTGCTGGGAGCTCTCTTATACTTGCATTAAGGTGGCAATTAAACACACCTGAGCAATTACAAACACCTGTGAAGCCATGAGTCCCAAACATTATGGTGCCCTGAAATTGGGGGGGGGGGGGGGGGGGGGGGAACTATGTATAAACACACCTTACATTTCTACATGGTTGAACCAAAATGTATACAAAATGGCCTTTAATAAAATCTGACAATGTTAATTTTAACCACATGTGATTTTTTTTCTATTACAAATCTCAATTTGTGGAGTACAGAGGCAAGTAAATAAATGATGTGTCTTTGTCCCAAACATTATAGAGGGCACTGTACTTCAGATTACTGCTAAGGCCATGTAGACAAATGTTTTATCTATTTCATTATTGACATCTAGGAATAAAGTAGAAATAGTATTCATAACAAAGAAGCAACATTTTAATCTTACATTCTTGGTTCAAAAATATACCTGAGTTGGACCTGGAGTACAAGATAAAACACGTTCAATGTTCTCAGTGGTAACTTCCACATCATTCACAGCAATTAGAACATCACCTGATGGAGAGAAGATCATGGTATTACTTGTATCACATTAACAGAAATTTGTGCTCTTTCAGGTCAATCAAATGTTAATTTAATTTTTGATTATCGTTTCCCCAAATAGGGTTCTTAACAGACCTCATTATTTTTAGATAATACACAATATAGTAATCCGTAGATCCCTTAATATCCCATTTTGAATTATTTACTAGGAAACTATCATGAAACCAATTAATAATCTAAAAATAACACCAAAGTATAACATAGGTGTATAACATAACTTTCCCAAATGCTTTCAATTGGTTGGATCCAGCTCGTCATTGGCAGAAACACAGGATTAGATAAGATGATCATCTTAGTCAAAAAGTGATGTATAAACTGGAAAAAAGTGAAGTGCTATGGGTGACAGATTGACTCAAGGTAAAGGCAATTATTCGGAGAGGAGCAAGATAAAATGTTTATGCCGAGATCAATTTGATTCATTGGAGAAAAACTAATAATCCAGCACCTTCAGACTTTGGTGGTGCTGAGGAAATATTATACAAATAGAACCGCTTGGATAGTGACTTTTATACAAGCTAGGTAAATTGCAAAAGAAAAGTTTAAAGTTTTCCTGAACCGAAATAAAGTGCAAACAGACAGATACACACAGGCAAAGATGAATCAAAACATGGAGGCCTGAACCGGAACCTGCTTAGCTTAGGTTATTGTTTGGGGCAATTATAGCACTGGAGGAAATTGTATTTGATATGGCTTTGTGTTGAAGAATGGGAAGCTGAATAAGGGGCCTCTTCTTAGGCCATCTGCTCTGTCTCTATGGCACATTTTTGAGCTCTGAATGTGACATAAAGGTGAAGAGTTATGGTTTGTTATGCTAGGTTTGAGACAGAATTCAAGGCTGAGAGATGATAGACTGCAGTTAGCTTTGGCTGTGTAAAATAATAATGAGTATGATAAGGAATAAGATGTAAGAGAAGGAATAGTTGCTTTGAGAAATAATTAGATTGAGGGAGTTGTTTATAGAAGGTTGAAGCAGATGGAATTCTGACGTAATGGTCTGAGACGTACCTTGTGTTCTGCCTGGTACATGAGATTGCAAATCCTGCTTCCCCATAACAGGAAAGGCACCAAACTCATATTAACTAAATTGACAGATTTACGACCCATGTATCTTTGGATGGGAAATGGAAATGTGCGTTTTGAACTTAGAAACTGTAATTCAGCAAACTTATATAATTAATGTTTTAAAGACATAGGTAATGGTATTTCAAAATGTGTAAAATTATAGTAACACCAATTATGAAATGTATTGTCTTAGTAGAAAGGTACACTTTAGACTTATAGAAATTGTTTAGATTTATAGAAATATCTTTTCTCTTGGTATAGAAAGTGTGTATGACTTGTGTGATCATTGTATGTATCTTATATTTTGAAGAGTGGTCTTTGATAAGAGCCTACTGGGGTTTTGCTGTGTTGAAATAAAATAATTCTAAAACAAAGTTATAAAGCACAGGCAAACAAAGGCTGTAATGAGGCCAGGGAAGGGGGATCATGTGACTGATGTTGTAAATCACCAGAAGGACTCAGATGATTGGTTACTAGCGTGTCATACCCTCTGTATCTGAAATGACTAATACCTATATAAATGCCATGAGTTTGTGTCAAAGTTACTCCTCTCTGGACCCGCCCCAGAGCATCAGTTCTGTGTTGGAAGGTTCAAGAGACTAGTCTCAGCTGAATAAAGAATTGATTTTAACAGCAACAAGTGTTTGAGTCAAGTTGACTTTAGATTGAAAGAACTCAGTTTAACAGTGCTGATTGGCAGACTTCCAAATAATTGGATATTAATAACTATTATTAGAACAAAATATTTTTAATTCACCTTTTCTTTTAAAGATGTTCCACAGTAGCATGACAATGTTATCCATGGACCCAGATGAGTTTAAGGGGAGCACACGAAATGACTCCAGTGTGTTTAAAATAAGTATGGAAACAGAGGCGCTTGTGTGTCTAGTGTGAATGTGAAGCCAGGGTTGCGCAAGTTTACAATGACCGTGGGAACAAAGCTCTAGTTAGTTTAAAGTGGTTGTGGTAAAGGAGTGCTGGATACCATGTTCTCAAACCACCAGGATTTTGGAACAATGGGTCATTAGAGCATCAGAATTTTACTAAGCATACAAAATTATCCATTCCAAAATCTAGATCACTTATCAAATCTCAAATATCATGCCAACCCGAATAAAGCAGTAAAATACAACCACATTCAAATTAAAAGAGAAAACGTACATAAGGCATCAATGAAACAGTGCATTTGAAGGTATATTTCCCAATAAATATTCTACTTTAAAGCTTTGGGAAAATGCTTTAGCTTCATTTGCAAACATTATATTGTTTTGGTCTGTATTTCATTTTTTTTTTTAAAACAGGATACAATAAAGTACTGAATGACTATCTTTTAGAAGAAACACAGAGTGCTTGGGGTCGCTCAGCGGGTCAGGCAGCATCTCAGGAGAACATAGATAGGCAACGTTTCAGGTCAGGACCTTTCTTTAAACTGATTGGTCTGAAGAGGGTCCCAACCTGAAACATTGTCTTTCCATGTTCTGAGATGCAGCCTGCCCCATTGAGCTGTTCCACCACTGTGTCTTCTTTTGTAAATTAGCTTCTGCAATTCCTTGTTTCTACAACTATGTTTCAGATTAATTTGGGTAATACTTTCACACAGGATGTCAATGTTGTGCCATCATCTCTTTCAACATCCTTAAGAACCACTCCCCTCATAGTTCCCAAATTCACTCTTCCACCTCCACCAATGCACATTTCTACTTTCTTGGCACCTTCCTTGCAACTGCAGGAGAGGCAACACCTTTGCATTTACTTACTTCCTTCCCATCATTCAGGGAGAAAAATGTTCTTGCAAAATCAAAGAACTACAGATACTGGAAATCTAAAAATAAAAATGAATTCCCAAAATACCTAACAGATCAGGCAATATCTGTGGAAAGTGAAAAATAATTAATGCTTCAGGGTAAAGACTATTCATCTGACTTTTGATGAAATGCCACCAACCTAAACTTTTAACAGATTCTCCCTCAACAGATGTAGTTCTTTCTCGAACACTCTGTCAACACATGGTTGCAACTTACTGAGATTTTCTACATTGCCTTATTCAATTAAAATATTTCCAGCATCTGCAGTTTTTTGCTGACTCACTGGTCTTCGGCCTCCTAGTGTTCTGATGAAACTTAACATAAGTTCAAGCTGCTGCTTGACCTTACGTTAAGATCCATCGGAACACTAGAGGAGCCCAAAGACAGGTCAGAGCGCACACGGATGATGTAGCCATCCTAACATGGCACTGATTTTAACACATTCAGATAATCAATCATTATGGTCATGTACATCTCATTTCCCCCTTTCTTCAGATACCATGCTTCTTCCCTCCACATTGCATCTTTTCCAGATACAGGTTTGCAAGCTTCATTCAACTGCACTATTAGCACTTTCAACATCAGGTCTCTTGTTGTCTTCATCTACCACAAATCCTTTCAAACCTTCTCTCACTCTGTGCAAGTTAATATACATCTCTAACTTTTCTCAGTTTCAAGCGAGCAACTTGAATTCATTTCTCCCCCCTGCAGCATTTTTTGATTTTATTTCAGACAACTAGCATCTGTAATAATTGTTTAGGAAGTTAAAATAGATTTTGGAAGTCTGCGACTGGCTATGTTAACAAATGAAGTGGAAACAAAAGGCCTGCAAGTCTTGTAATAAACGTGGACCAAAATCTGCTCCAGAGATGATCACAGATTATGAAATAATATTATTATTATTATATTATTTTCCAGTAGGAGGTACCAAACACAGATTGAAGTCATTCTGACCATTATTTGTGTTCAATGTGGTGGAGTTGGTCAGATCAGTTTCACTGTCAAACACACTTCATGTAACTTAGTCTCTTGTCTGCATTTAGTATATTTACACAAGACTGGACCATAATGACAATTTCTTAAGAATGTATGGTTATCAGAAGATCTATCAGAATTGCTTCACAGACCAGACGGTTCCTGTAGATCAGACTGATTTTTTTTTTTAACAGAAAGAAACCTCCAGTTGTTTGGTAACCATGACATTGCGGGCTTTCTGCATTGGAATGTCATTCATGCTAACCTTCAGCTTAAACTTTCCCTAGTTTAAAATTGTCATGTCAGAAGTATTTTTTCTGCCTCATTGTATTTGGACTATTGTAGCTTTTGTAATTAATACCATCACTGCCATCTAAAAATTGGTGCATCAGGAATAAGGATTTTTTTAACATTATAAACATAAAAAAACCCCACATGTGGTTAAAGTGCACATTGTCAGATTTTATTAAAGATTTTAATTTTATACATTTTGGTTTCACCATGTAGAAATTACAGCTGTGTTTACACATAGTTTCCCCCCCCCCCCCCCCCCATTTCAGGGAACCATAAAACAGAGCTGCCAAGTATTGTCAGATCATTTCAGTATTCTAGTAGCTGAAAATCAGTATTTTGCTGAGGAAATCAGTATTTTTACGCGATGCCATTTTGCTGAAAAAAAATGTTGTTTTTATGTGCAGTCATACCCATGTAAGAGTACAAGAATGCACTACTTTGCTACCAAATGACATGTCTTCTACGCACCATACTTGACAGTGCATTCATTGCCATCTCTTTATACTGCTGTTTGAATGGCTGCTTCCTGCTTTTAGCACCAGATGATGATGTGGAAGTCTTTTTGAAAGCCTCCCTCTCCCCCCCCCTTCCTTTTTTTCTCCCTCCCTTATTTCCTCCCTCTCTCCTTCTCCCTCTCTCTCTCTCTCTCTCCCTCCTACTCCCTCTCTCCCCCTTGAGCCTACCCACCGTTCTGTAAAATCAGGGCCAATCCCAATGAAACTGCAATTCCACTGGTAACCTTTCATCACTAGGCTTATCCAGAATTCTACCACTGCCTGAAAAATAATCAAAGGCTCAACTGGCACTGAGAAAGAGAATTCCAAAGACTCATTGTTTTACGAGAATTTTCCAGAACAGTCTGACCCATAGAGCTGTGCCAATAGCGCTATGTGTAAACCCCATAGCACTCCAGCTGGTAGCGCTGTAGCCGACAGCTCTCCGTTTAAATTCCCACGCGTTAAACTGACAGTGCTCTGTTTAAACCTGGAGCGGGACAGGCAGCCCGGAGAGAAGGAATGGGTGATGTTTCTGGTCGATACCCTTCTTCAGACTGAACTGAACTCCGTATTTAAAATCTGTATTTAATAACAGAAAGCCGTACATCCGTATTCTAATCGCATTTCCGTACAAAATACGGAAAATCCATACTACTTTGCAGCTCTGTACATGGCTGCACAGGCATTTGTAATTGCTCAGATGTGTTTAATTGCCTCCTTAATGCAGGTTTAAGAGAGCTCTCAGCACCTAGTCTTTCCTCCAGTCTTTCCATCACTTTTGGAAACTTTTATTGCTGTTTATCAACATGAGGACCAAAGTTGTGTCAATGAAAGTCAAAGAAACCATTATGAGACTGGGAAACAAGAATAAAACTGTTAGAGACATCAGCCAAACCTTAGGCTTACCAAAATCAACTGTTTGGAACATCATTAAGAAGAAAGAGAGCACTGTTGTCTTACAAATCACAAAGGAACTTGCAGGCCAAGGAAGACCACCTCAGCTGATGACAGAAGAATTCTCTCTATAATAAAGAAAAACGTCCAAACACCTGGCCGACAGGTCAGAAACACTCTTCAGGTGTGGATTTGTCAATGACTACCGTCTGCAAAAGACATCATGAAAAGAAATACAGAGGCTAAACTACACGATGCAAACCACTGGTTAGGTGCAAAAATAGGATGGCCAGGTTAGTTTGCCAAGAAATACTTAAAAGAGCAACCACCGTTCTGGAAAAAGGTCTTGTGGACAGATGAGACAAAGATTAACATAACAGAGTGATGGCAAGAGCAAAGTATCGAGGAGAGAAGGAACTGCCCAAGATCCAAAGCATACCACCTCATCTGGGAAACACAGTGATTGGGGTGTTATGGCCTGGACATGTATGGCTGCTGAAGATACTGGTTCACTTATATCCATTGATGATACAACTGCTGATGGTAGTAGCATAATGTTGTGAAATGCATTGTTTGATCCTACATCAGCATGAGATGAGCAAGAATTTTACATCTTAAAAACACAATATTTTTTTTAATTAATTTTACAAAGTAGATTAACGCCTTAACAGCTTTGAAATAACTCAAGGTTCTGTTCTCAGCTTTGTATCTTGTCAAAGATTTTCAGACAATTGAAGGTTTGAGCCTCAGAAGCACCTTGCCAAGGCCTTATCTCTACTGAATAGAATAGTGGGGGAGTGCCTTGCTCAGATGTGGGTGGGTAGAAACCATGAGAAGCGAGCTCAAACCTTTTAAACCCCCCTGGTACTACAGCAACAGGTATTTAAAGACTATGCAAATTGTATTAAATTATTATAGCATTAAGGATTTTTCTATAACTGTAACATTGTTATTCATATATTTGTACATCCTATATTCCCATAAAGAAAATACATTTTACTTGTATAATATTTTTATTCTTACCTATAAATATCTGACCGCATTTCATTGCTGTACCGCCATGAACCAAACTGTGTACAACAAGTCTCTCTTCAGCCGTTGTTTTGGTGAATTTGTCCACATGCTTTCCTTCTGCTCGATGTTTCTTTGAAGGCTGATGAACAATTCCCACATAAGCCTCCAACAGCTTAGTTCCTTCAACAAGTGATTCATTGTTCATTTTATTTGGATTAACATAAACATATACATCCTTGTAAGACAGCTGCACCAATACCCCAGTCTTAGGGTTTGGTTGGTGTTTCAATATTGAAACAGGTCCCTGTGGCTGATTGCTTCTCTGTTCATTTGCTTTGCTGCACGGATGTCCATGTATTAAGCCTTTCATTTTCAAAACATTAGTAAACTTTTTAAGTTTGTGCTCACTTCCGCAAGGCTTCTTTGATTTGTATTTAGTAATGATCTCCGCATCTTTATCACTGAACCTGACATGATTGATGAAAGGTGCTGGCACTGAATTAGCTTGGACAAGTACATCCTCTTCATCTTCACTCAACTCCAGGTAGAACAACTCTCCATTCTTCTGCACATCATCCAACCATTCTGGTTCAAGATCACTGCAAAAACAGAGAGGACAGAAATGAATGTGAAGATGTGGTAAAGATGGCAAATGGTATGTTTGCTTTCTTTGGACAGGATATTGAGTAGAAGAGTCAGGACGTCATGACGCAGCATTATACGAATTTGGTTCTGCCGCTTTTGGAGTACTGCATGCAGTTCTGCTCACCCAATACAGGAAATATGTAGAGGCTTTTGAAAGAGTGTAGAGGTGGTTCACCACAATGATGCTTGGATTAGGGGGATTAACTACAAGTAGAGGTAGGACAGATTTGAATTGTTTTCTCTGGAATGCCAGAGGTTGAAGAGAGACCTGATAGAAGTATATAAAATTATGAGAGGCATAGATAGGGTAGACAGTCAAAGCTTTTCACCCAGGATGGAAATATCAAATACTAGAGAGCATAACTTTACGGTCAGAGGGCCAAAGTTTAAAGTAGATGCGTGGACGTTATTTACTTGTTTTTTTTTGTTTTTTTTTTAAAACACACGCACACACACACACACACACACACACACAGAGACAGACAGACAGGGTGGCTTCTTCTTCTTGCATATGGCGTGCACAGCCTGAAGTTGTAGGACAACTTGTTCTATTTGATCTTTTTTGATTGTGCACGCCAGGTTGATTGCATTAGTCGAAACAGGGCGGACCACGTGAAGGTTGCAATCTCCCGCCCCAGACAGAGTAGCAAGTGCCTGGAATACAGCCATGGGCGTTGCTGTTGGAGGTAGATTCAATTGTGGCATTCAAGAGCATGTTCAATAGGCACATGAATATGTAGGGAATGGAGTCATATGGATTACGTGCAGGCAGATAATAATTGTTCTTATCAATACGGTTGGCATAGACATTGTGGGCCTATTCTTGTGCTGTACTGTTCTATGTTCTACGCATGGATAAAAATCAGATGGACACCAAGCAACTACTCCTAGGCAACTGACAATGTCTCTAATTTCTGCAAAGCCTTTCTTATGGCTGCAAAAGTCATTATGCAGTCATGCAAGAGAAAGCATCAATGGTGCTCTAGATCTTAATTTGGCAGGGTGGTAAAGAGTGCAGAAATAAAGAAACTAACGTTTAAAATATCTAGTTATACTTCAACATTTTGTTGTTCTTTCTTCTCAAATGTCGACATACTGAAAAAGTGATGCAACTATAATCATAACTGATACATCCAAAAATATTAAATGCCAGACATGCTAAAGGAATTATTAAAGGTTTCCTTTCTGAAAACAATTCAAAATGTGTGGACATGTTGGGAGTGCGTTTGGCCTCCCCCTCCCTCCCTCATCCTGGCCTCGGCGTGCGGAAGGGTTTGTATTGAAAGCGCCGTTAACGGATTTGCAAGCGGCGGCCGCTATCAGGGCGGCGGGGGGCGGTTGAAGAGGAGATGGAGCCTGTCATTCGCTCCGACCCTTCCTCACCCCGCACCTAGTATCTTTCCCACGCAACACAGCCGTCACCGCCGACACAAAACGTTGCGTTCCCTTTCTCCAGAGATGCTGCCTGACCCGCGGAGTTACTCCATTTTTTTGTGTCTGTCTTCGGTATAAACCAGTATCTGGTTGCCAAGCCGGGCAAAATGACTCGGTGTTTAGGTTGCCCGGCGGCGCTTTGAGTGGTCAGTGGCACCCGGGCAACCATTAATTTCGAGCACTGTAATGGCATGTTGGCCTTCATAACGAGAGGAGTTGAGTATAGGAGCAAAGAGGTCCTTCTGCAGTTGTACAGAGCCCTGGTGAGACCACACCTGGAGTATTCTATGCAGTTTTGGTCTCCTAATTTGCGAAAGGACACTCTTGCTATTGAGGGAGTGCAGCGTAGGTTCACGAGGTTAATTCCCGGGATGGCAGGACTGTCATATGATGAAAGAATGGAGCAACTGGGCTTGTATTCACTGGAATTTAGAAGAATGAGAGGTGATTTTATTGAAACATATTAGATTATTAAGGGATGGGACACGCTCGAGGCAGGAAATATGTTCCCGATGTTGGGGGAGTCCAGAACCAGGGGCCACAATAAGGGGTAGGCCATTTAGAACTGAGATGAGGAAAATCTTTTTCACACAGTTGTGAATTTGTAGAATTCATGCCTCCGAAGGCAGTGGAGGCCGATTCACTGAATGCATTCAAAAGAGAGTTAGATAGAGCTCTTAGGGTTAGCGGAATCAAAGGGTATGGGGAGAAGGCAGGCATGGGGTACTGATTGTGGATGATCAGCCACGATCACATTGAATGGCGGTGCTGGCTCGAAGGGCTGAATGGCCCACTCTATGCATCCACGTATCAAAGCAGAGACAGAGGAGAGATAAAACAATAGCTTGGGTAAATTCCATATACAAAGCAGAGGATATCAACTTATTCAAGACTCCCACTATGCAATGGAAATATATAAATGATATTTTGTGTGCACAAGCAAAATATGTTTAATGAATTTACTATTTTGTCACAAGGAGCAAAATGCGCAAATATCTTTACATTTGTTTCTAAATAAAAAGCAAACTTGATTAAATGTAACATTTACTGATATTACTTATTTTCAACCTTGCCAGCATCAACCGAGGTCACAGACATCAATTTTCAAATCCTCACAAAAATGACCTCACTAGTTTCTATGCTCAGTGTTCACTTAATTTGCCAGGCAGTTGTGAGTAATCTAATCCTGATCTCCATGATGCTGTTCTCAGATCTGTAGTTTGCAACATAGCCAGGTTGTTTAGTGTCTAGAATAAAATCATACTTAATTGAATTATGGCAGTCTCTTTTAGGATGCTCCCTGCAGTTATCCAAATAGGCACATATGCGGATATCAATTAGAGGCTTATTACTGCAATACATTTCCAGTGTTGGCAGATGCGTGCAAAGCCCAATCTGTTGACAGCACAGAAAAAACTAGGCAATAAAGAGATCAGAAACAAAATTAATAGAAAATGATTGGGTTTTATTATTCATACATTTGTTGTATTGCTTATTTTGCAATTTTTAATTATTGACTATTTTATTTTTTCTTTCCTGTAAAGCACCTTGAATTGCAGTTTGCACGAATGGTGCTATATAAATAAATTTGCCTTGCCTTGCCTTGCCTTTACATTTTGATATGTTAATGATAGACTAAGTGCAGAGAATGGCAGGTTCAAGCTAAAAATATTCACCACAGCTCCCTGTACGTCTGGCTTTTTGAATAATCTTGGTGATCCTATCTGTAAATTTCCTTTCAATTTTTTGTAACAATGCTGTTTTGCTTTTAATTTGGCAAGTGCAAGGAAGATTTATAAGATTGATTCTGTGACGAAGAAGATTACAAGGGTTGAGCAGGATGACTTACACTCAATGAAATTTAGAAGAATAGAATAACCTTTCTGAAACATACAAAATTATGAGAGGGATTGACCTCATGAATGTTGAGGGATTGTTTTTTTTCCCTTTATGTGGGTAGACAGGATTAGTAGGATGTTTTACAAACAAGGGTTGGGCATTTCAGATGGAGATGTGAGGAATTTCTTCTTTCAGATGCTCATCAATCTTTGTAATGCTCTCGCTGTGGAGGCAGTCATTATGTTCGAGGCAGAAATTGAGAAAATTAAATAGACAAGAAGCAAGAGTGGGAAAGCAGTGCCAAGACTAGATCAGCATAATCTTACTGAACGAGAAGAGCAGGCTTTAGATGCCATTAGAAGAGCAGGCTTTAGATGCTACCATTTCATAGGTTCAGCAGGTTGGAAAACTATGAATGAAACACGGCTGCTAAGAAAGGATGGAAAGAGAGAAAATAGAGAACAAAGGCCAGTTTGAGTAATAATAGACCAGCATTTTCTCAATGACAATGATAATTGAGGTTACTCAATATGGTAGTAGGATACTTTTAAAAATACGAACAGAAAATGCTGGAAATGTGAGAAGATAAACGGTGTTAAAATATTTCCTGTTTTGGTGGCAAGAACAAGAAGTCAGATTATTATCTGAATGGTGTCAGATTAGGAATAGGGAAGTGCAAGGAGACCTGGGTGTCCTTGTACATCAGTCACTGAAAGTAAGCATGCAGGTACAACAGGCACTGAAGAAAGCTAAAGGCATGTTGGCCTTCATAACAAGAGGATTTGAGTATAGGAGCAGAGAGGTCCTTCTGCAGTTGTACAGGGCCCTGGTGAGACCACACCTGGAGTATTGTGCGCAGTTTTGGTCTCCTAATTTGAGGAAGGGCATTCTTGCTATTGAGGGAGTGCTGCGTAGGTTCACGAGGTTAATGGTGGGACTGTCATATGATGAAAGAATGGAACAACTGGGCTTGTATTCATTGGAATTTGGAAGGATGGGGGGGGGATCTTATAGAAACATCTAAAATTATTAAGGGTTTGGACATGCTAGATGCAGGAAACATGTTCCCGGTGTTGGGGGAGTCTAGAACCAGAGGCCACGGTTTAAGAATAAGGGCTGGGCCATTTAGAACTGAGATGAGAAAAAATATTTTCATCCAGTGTTGTGAATTTGTGGATTTCTCTGCCTCAGGAGGCAGTGGAGGCCGATTCACTGGATACATTCAAAAGAGAGTTAGATAGAGCACTTAGGCCAGTCGAATCAAGGGGTATGGGAGAAGGCAGGAACGGGGTACTGATTGTGGATGATCAGCCATGATCACATTGAATGGCAATGCTGGCTCAAAGGTCCAAATGGCCTACTCCTGCACCTATTTTCTATGTATCTATTTAAGGGAAATAGTGAGGGTTTACAAAAGGGAAACCAGAGGATGCAATGCATTTGGATTTTCAAAAGACATTTGAAAAAAGTGGCATAAATGATTGAAATGACATAAATACCGATGGAAATCCATGGTATGGAGGGAAATAACACACATAACAGATTAGTCAGGAAACAGACATAAATAGCTCATTTTATGGTTGTAAAGTTATATCTGGTGAGACCATAGAAGGATCTTTGCTGGGACTTGGGCTATCTACATAGTTAATATCAATGATTTAAATAAAGGCATCAAGTATATTGCAGTTACACAAAATTGCTGGGGAAACTCAGCGGGTGCAGCAGCATCTATGGAGCGAAGGAAATAGGCGACGTTTCGGGCCGAAACCCTTCTTCAGACTGATGGTGTCTATATTGCAGTCATTTGTGCTGACAAACCAAATATTGTAAGAAAGCAGATTGACTGCAGGATATAGGAAGTCAACAAATTAATATAAGTAGGTTAAATGAGCGTGTGCAAAGATAGATGAAAGATTTAATATTTGAGGGAAATGAGAGATTGTGCACTTTGGTTGGAAGAATTTTTTTATTTTATTTTATTTAACCTTTATTTAACCAGGATAAGTCTCATTGAGATTAAAAATCTCTTTTACAAGAGAGTCCTGGCCAAGACAGGCAGCAGCACAGTTCCACAGTTTCAGACAATAATTTAAAAAAAACAACAGAGAACATATAAATAGAGTCACAGTCAGAACATCATCAAACAAAGCATGTACAGACAGAAGAGCCCGCTTCAACATCATTAAGAAGGGATTTAAATCTGTTTATAGAAACCAGCTCCTTAAGTTTCAGTTCATTCTGCAGCTGGTTCCATGCGAAGGGAGCAGCATAACTAAATGCCCTTTTCCCCAGTTCAGTACGGACTTTAGGTACAGTTAGTAAGAACAAGTCCTCAGAGCGGAGCTGATAAGTTCCTGTGCTTTTTCGAATTACATACTTCTGCAGGTATGAAGGAAGAACACCGAGGATAGTCTTATAAATAAGGATATGCCAATGATGGAGTCTGTGGGTGGACAGGGCAAACCATCCAACTTGAGCATACAAAGTGCAGTGGTGCGTGAGGGTTTTAAAATTAGTAACAAATCTCAGTGCTCCGTGGTAGACCGTGTCCAAAGACTGTAGGCTTTTAGAATAAAAAAAGTTAAATGGTGTTGGACTAATGAATCCTGTTAAGATATAAATTAATATCAAATTTGATGTAATAGCAAATGCTGAGAAATAATGTAAGATACCAAAGAAGCCGAGTCAATGTTGAACTGTCAACATTTACATTATTAAGAAATCCAGTTGTAAATACCAAATAAAACCTGCACTGAAATTCACTTGGACCATCTCAGACATCTTCCTTAGTTTCTTGATCTCCCCATCTCCATAACAGGAGATAGATTTACATATATTATAAATAAACCTACCGACTCCCACAGCTATCTCGACCACTTCTTCCTACCTTCCCTCCTGCAAAGAATATATCCCCTACTCCCAATTCCTCCGTCCACGCAGCATCTGCGCCCAAGATGAGTGTTCCAGACCAGGACATCAGAGATATCCTTTCTTAGGGAATGGGGGTTCCCCTCTTCCATCATCCCACAGCTCTGTTCTTGCCCCACCACCCCTCGTCGCAACAGGGACAGACTCCCCCTAGTCCTCACCTTTCATCCCATCAGTGTACAGCACATAATCCCCCAACATTTTCACCACCTTCATCGGGATCCCACCAGTAGCCACATCTTCCCTTCTCCACCCCTTTCCGCAGAGACCCCGTTCCCTGCGCAACTCCCTGGTTAATTCATCCCTTCCCACCTAAACCACCCTCTCCCCAGATACTTTCCCCAGCAACTGCAGGAGATGCAACACCTGTCGCTATACCTCGTCCCTCGACTCTGTCCAGGGACCCCAACAGTCCTTTCAGGTGAGGCAGAGGTTCACTTGCACCTCCTCCACCTCATCTACTGTATCCACTGTTCCAGGTGTGGACACCTATATATCGGCGAGACCAAGTGCTGACTAGATGATCATTTCGCTGAAGACCTAGGCCTAGACGATCTCCCAGTTATTGAACACGTTAACTCTCCTTCCGATACGAACCTTTCTGTCCCGGGCTTCCTCCACTGTCAAGAGAGAGGCCAAATGCAAGTTGGAGGAACAGCACCTCGTATTTCGCTTGGGCGGCTTGCAACCCAGCGGCATGGATATTGTTCCTCTAACTTCAAGTAACCTTTGTTTTACCTCTCTCGCGGTGCATCCCCCACCCTAGTTCTCCGACTAGTTTCACTGTACTAATTTTACAGTTTGCATGCCTCCTTGTAACCTTCCCCATAGCCAACAATGAACCATTCTACATTTCCTTGATCGCCTGCTTTTATCTGTTATTTTCATTCCTTACCCTTCCATTTCACTAGTGGCCCTCTCCCCCGACTCCCAGTCTGAAGGGTCTCGATCTGAAACATCACCCATTCTTTCTCGCCAGGGATGTTGCCTGCCCGCTGAGTTACTCCAGCATTTTGTGTCTATCCTCGGTGTAAACCAGCATCCTACACAAAACCTGATGACTGATGTATCATGGATGAATATTCATGCATTAAATACTATACCTGCAATTTATAAAGTGTGCAAAATAGACCCAATTATGTCAAGTATCACATTTTTTCATATGTTATATATTTTTTTTAAATCCTCATGTCCAGTTACATACTATCGCTTGCTGAACCATTGTTGGCAGAACATGGAACTGGCTATAAAATAATCTGAAAATTATTCTGTCTCCCAGCAACCATCAAGGCAACTTTCTAAAGAAATCCATCACTGCTGTCACCAACTGCTTCCTAATTTTATCCAATCTAGTGCACAAAAAGACAGGCAGTCACAGTGGCACAGCAGTAGAGTTGCTGCCTTTCAGCAAGTGCGTTGCTGGAGACCCGGGTTCGATTCTGACTACAGGTGCTGTCTGTATGGAGTTTGTACGTGCTAACACTAGTAACATTCTGTTCCTTTCATGCACGACACCCATGAGCAGTATCATCAGACAACACATGCACTGACTGCACCCAATATGAAAGCAGTCACCTTTGCTCTCAATGCCTTCATTCATCTCAAATGCCCAATGTTAACTACTGAACAAAAATTCTCTGCCATGAACTTCATTCCCTAGCTACTAATTGCGTTCCTCTCCCGGTAAACTCTCTCCTTACTCACAAACTTCAAGTGGGCTTCTAGTTATGAGTGAATGCAAATCACCAGATTTTGAAATTGTCATTCTTGTTTTCAGTTTCATCTTTGGTTCCTTGGGTTTGCAACTTTTTCTAGGCATAAATTTGCAGTCCTTTGAACATCTAATTGTATTCACAGCACTAACATCAGTCATGCCTGTAGTTGCTTAAAGTACTCAAATCCACTCCCTAAACGTATGTCTCCCTCTGAAGTATGGTCCCAATCCAAAAACGTCACCTAACTATGTTCTCCAGAGATGCTGCCTGCAATTATTCCAGCATTTTGAGTATCTCTCTATTTCTCCACTCTATTTTGAAGTAGCTTCTTAAATCTTATTTCGTTGACCATCTGTTCTAGTAATATCACGTGGGTCAGTGTCAAATTCTATTTCACATTGCTCAAGTAAAGAACTTATGTCAGTACATTAAATGAGCACTTATCTTGTAAGTGAGCCCACAGCATTATTTAAATGGAGGAAACTGAAACTCTCTTCTGCCTGTGACATGTACACATTGAAACCGCATTAAAAAGGAGAGTATAAAGAACTGCAGACACTGGTTTGCATGAGATATCATCTATCCACTGTTAGTAATATGATCCATGCATTTTAAAATGGAGCCAACACAAGAAAGTTTAGGAACTGCACCCTTTAGTAACTTGTGGTGGGAGCACATAAAGCCCAGGTAAACGGTAAAGTCAGTCTGTAGGAAGGAACTGCTGATGCTGGTTTACACCAAAGATATATACAAAATGCTGGAGTAACTCAGTGGGACAGGCAGCGTCTCTGGAGAAAGGGAATGGATGACGTTTCGGGTCAAAAACCTTCTTCAGACTGAGAGTCAGGGGAAAGGGAAACTGGAGATATGGATGGGTGCAATGAGAATGTAAGATGTGAAAACAAAAGATCAAAGTGCAATGTCAGTGTCATAGGTCAAGTATTTCAAGCTGATGTTGGAGCTACGCTTCAACTTTTAAACTGAAGACGATAGCAATGCATTTTTTTCATATTAGACTATTTAGCATTTGCGTGTGCAAGCTGTGGGTTGCAACATACACTTTTGACAAGTCTCAGATACGAGCAGCACATAAGGGCCTGCAGAAACAAAACGCTGCCTATTGATATGGAAATCATTCTAAACCCAAAGTATGGTCTTTTAGATGGACACCCTCAGTAGAGACATCTGAAGGCAGAAGAACTCATCACCACAAGTAATGATTGTGGGACAAAAACGCTGGAGTATGGGTGGCGTTTCGGGTTGAGATCCTTCAATGATTGTGGGATGTAGCAGCTCCACGAGCCGCTGCGAGGCTGCTCCAGCTCCACGAGCTACTGCGAGTCTGCTCCACGAGCTACTGCGAGTCTGCTCCACGAGCTACTGCGAGTCTGCTCCACGAGCTACTGCGAGTCTGCTCCACGAGCTACTGCGAGTCTGCTCCAGCTCCACAAGCTGCTGCGAGGCTGCTCCATGAGCTACTGCGAGTCTGCTCCACGAGCTACTGCGAGTCTGCTCCAGCTCCACAAGCTGCTGCGAGGCTGCTCCATGAGCTACTGCGAGTCTGCTCCACGAGCTACTGCGAGTCTGCTCCACGAGCTACTGCGAGTCTGCTCCACGAGCTACTGCGAGTCTGCTCCAGCTCCATAAGCTGCTGCGAGGCTGCTCCACGAGCTACTGCGAGTCTGCTCCACGAGCTACTGCGAGTCTGCTCCAGCTCCACGAGCTGCTGCGAGGCTGCTCCGAGCTGGGTTGGAGCCCGGACCGCGCGCCCGGACCGCGCGCCCGCACACTTACCCCGACGAGCACGAGCCGGCATCGGGCCGCGCGGCCGAAGACGTTGACGCCGTCTCGCTCTCACTCTCGCTCTCACAACTCCCTTCATCCACGGTGTAGGGAGTGTCGTAGCTCCGCTCCTGCAAGCCCGCCACGCCTTCACTCATGGCTGCCAGGACACCCGGAGTCACCGCTCCATCCTGCGCAGGTACTTTATTTGTTGTTAAATCTCACGAAACGCGCGGCGCGTCAACCAACCGCTATCCTGCGCCATCTTGTTTGCATCCGGGGCCCGGGCCATCACGTGGTCCGTGTCCGCCCACTATCATTGGCCAATGGCCGGTTACCATGGAGACGGGAGAAGCTACTGCAATGAAAGGCCCTTCCACTGCATTATCGACCCACTAATACTCATCAACATGACAGACAGACTTCTGTTACACATCAACATCTCTGTATAGAATCCACATTCTAACGTGTCGTGAATTGTTAGGCATTTAAATCGATTATTATTATTTTCTAAAATGTCTAATCTTTGGTTCGCATTTTATTTTGCATAAATGTTGGGCTGTCCCCCCCAGATCCTGACCAACTTCTACCGCTGTACCATCGAGAGCATCCTGACCACCTGCTTGACGGTATGGTACAGCAGCTGCACTGTTGCGGACAGGAAGGCACTACAACGGGTGGTGAAAACCGCGCAGCACATCATCGGTGCCCCGCTCCCTGCCATGGATGCCCTCCACCGAAAGCGGTGTCTGAGACGGGCTGGGAAGATCATTAAAGACCCCTCCCACCCCAACCATGGACTGTTTGCCATCCTCCCATCAGGGAGGCGGTACAGGAGCCTCAGGTCTCGTACCAGTAGGATGAGGAACAGCTTCTACAATTATACCATCAAATTGCTGAACTCGGAGTCCCGCCGATAGATTTCTCCGGTCCCTCCGTCCCCATTGTTTAATTATTCTGTATTTTTGATTATTCTGTATCTTCTTTTTTTTTTAATTTCTATATGCACTGCTACTACAGACTGACGCAAAACTGTATTTCGTTGTGCCCATACTCAGTATTTGTGCAATGACATTAAAGTTGAATTGAATTGAATTGAATTGAATTGAGTACTGTAAAAAAATAACTATTTTAAGTTATTCACAATCAAAACTATCATAATGAATCACGGAACGTTTTCAGATAGCATTCACGTGGGGTGTTTGCATGTGAATGGTTCAGTACTGAAGAGTCAACACATAGCATAGTTTGTGCAGGGAGGAACTGCAGATGCTGGTTTAAACCAAAGATAGACACAAAAAAGCTGGAGTATCTCAGCGGGACAGGAAGCAGCATCTCTGGAGAGAAGGAATGGGTGACGTTCAGACTGAAGAAGGTTCTCGACCCGAAACGTCGACCATTCTTTCTCTCCAGAGATGCTACATGGCATAGTTTACCAGCCCGTTGCTCCATTCTTGCTCTTCATGAACTCCTGCTTAGATCGCAAGGTTGTTTAGAGTTTGGCCTTCAGTACTCTATTTAGTTTCACTTGTAACATAAACAATAGACAATAGGTGCAGGAGTGGCCCTACAAGCCAGCTATTTTCTCTCTTGAAAGCATCCAGAGAACCTGCCTCCACCGCCTTCTGAGGCAGAGAATTCCACAGACTCACCACTCTCTGTGAGAAAAAGTGTTTCCTCGTCTCCATTCTTAATGGCTTACTCCTTATTCTTAAACTGTGGCCCCTGGTTCTGGACTCCCCCAACATCGGGAACATGTTTCCTGCCTCTAGCGTGTCAAAATACATGAAACAACACAAAATACATGAATATATTAATGCCTTTTATGGATAAAATGAGGATTGTTGAATGTCAAGAATAATATATTGAAAATAAACTTGGGCTTGTTGGGCTTGTACACTCTGGAGTTTAGAAGGATGAGAGGGGATCTCATTGAAACATATAAGATTGTTAAGGGCTTGGACACGCTAGAGTCAGGAAACATGTTCCCGATGTTGGGGGAGTCCAGAACCAGGGGCCACAGTTTAAGAATAAGGAGTAAGCCATTTAGAACAGAGACAAGGAAACACTTTTTCTCACAGAGAGTGGTGAGTCTGTGGAATTCTCTGCCTCAGAGGGCGGTGGAGGCAGGTTCTCTGGATGCTTTCAAGAGAGAGCTAGATAGGGCTCTTAAAAATAGCGGAGTCAGGGGATATGGGGAGAAGGCAGGAACGGGGCACTGATTGGGGATGATCAGCCATGATCACATTGAATGGCGGTGCTGGCTCGAAGGGCCAAATGGCCTGCTCCTGCACCTATTGTCTATAAACTTACAACCTTTAAATATTTCAGAGTTATTTAAAAAATAAAATCCATCCTCTATTGTCATGTAGACAAGAAGCAATGAGAATGTATATCAAATGGACACCATATACAGTGAACAAGATAAAGAACCATTAATCCAGTTAATTCATTATTTGTTTCTGAGAGAAATGTGGGGCAGTACATTTAATTCCATTCTGGTACTTCTTTAGTAGTATCCATTTAGCATCTACTCTGGTAAGTGACATCTAATTTCATCCAAAAAGCATCTTATTTGATAATGCACTGTTTCCTGAATACAGAAAAAGGCCATGTTGTAGTGTGCACTTTCTATTTATCTTGGAATAGCAAGGCTGGCATCTTACAGACTGGAGCCCAACTGTGGTCCCATTATAAAAATCACTGAAAGAGCCAAACTATTTAATTTGATAAATCCATTGTCTTTCTGGTTGATCACCATAAAAAAAGATTTTGCCCTGAAAAATAGTAACTTAGCCACCTTTCCTTCAACATATTGTGCAACTTTATTTCTAATCCGCGTCCTTCCATTTTAATTGAATTTAAATGAATATTACGAATACGCTGTAAAATCAGCTGATGAAATAGTCAGCCCTACAATAAATCTTGCCCTTCAATATAAAACAATTGCAATAGACAGGTAGAATGATGCATGGGACAAAGTCTATTCATACCAGTATTGTGAGATGAAAATTTCTGGATATATTACCATTACTATTATTTTTATTATCCAACTCTCTGTATTTGTGTTTGATGGAAAAAAAGTTGAACATGTCATCCTACATCAAATACCTTTTTTATTCAATTTTAATCACAACAGTCTCTTACTGACATACATCATGTCTACAAGATCCCTGCACGGTTATATATCCTATGAGTTTAATTGTTTCCTGACAAACGTTATTTTAATGGCCTTTAAACATATTTGAAAAACGTGTTCTTTTGTGTAACATTTGACAGCTCCACTTGATTCAGGTGAGAATGACTATGAGTTGAGGTTTAATTTAAATAACCCCCCCCCCCCCCCCCCCCCCAAACATTGGCCCTGGAATACCAAAAGGAAATCAGAATTAAATTGAACACATTGTCTAATGAGAATTATTGGTCAAGCACCAAAATTTACAACCTCAAAGATTCATTAATTTATGAATTTCAGAGATTCATTTTAAAAACATCCAAATTCACTAACAAGAAAAACCAATTTCCTGTTGCAAATTATTCTAAACAAAATGTTCACAACTCCTAATGTTGAGTTGATGTTTATTTGCTCTTACAAGCTATATCTTACATCAATATTTTCCCCGTGTTTGGCAACATTGGAAGGTCATAAAGTGCTGGAATAACTCAGTGGGTCGGTCGGTCGGTCAGCATGACCCGTTGACTTACCCCAGCACTTTGCGTTCTTTCGTGCATCTGCAGTTCCTTATTTCTACATTGTAAAGCAACGTTTTAAATGCTTAAAGCAATTTATTAATTTAAAGTAATTCAGTTTGTCACAAGTAACCTCTTGCCTTTATATTTATTGGGGACATTTTGAAGTTAAGTTTTCTTTATTCTCATTGTTGAGGGCCAAAATAGTTCTTCATGCTGAGGCACAGTAATGAGTGGAAAGGATAGGGCGTACGTTTTTTTTCCGTATGGCACTTCGATGCTCCCGAAATTCCCAGACCAAATTCTTAATTATCTTATGTGCAGAAAATAAATTCTTAACTTTCTTACGTATCAAATTAAGATAATTAAGTCGTTCAGCCCATCGAAGTCAAAATATCCAAATGTCATTTCATAGATAACGCATGCCGAGAACGACATCTACATTTCTCAAATCAAAATGTGTTATTTGTACCGGTACACAACCCTTTCCCACCTGGGGACCGTAACGTTATTATTTGTATCATTTTGTTAGCCCTTGTACCTACTTTCATATTGCCTCTTTAGCTGTGTTGTGTTACTGAGTGAGCTTAATGCAGCCGATTTGGGGATTTCAAATTATTGTCTGGGTTATTAACGTAGTTTTATGAAGCTATATATTTTTGTCGTTCCATCCTCGGCTTTAATCATATGTAAGTTTGAAAGCATTTAAAGGCCGTTTAATTAAGTCTGGAGTTAGGTTGGCAGTACAACACAGATCAACACCACAGTACAATACGACCTGTTATTTAAATAAAGCAGGCACACTCACTCCGCGGACTTTACTTTCATCGTATGATTGCTCCAAATGTAGTATATTATAATATCAGTATTAAAGCAATAAACAGATTTAATCCTACTATAGACATACTTTGGGAGAGGGGTAATGTATTTCGGATTACAGTGGTATGTGACCCAGTTACAAGCTGCCGGTCACATGAAATTCATTAAATCTTGCGATGAGGATTTTAACGAGTTGTAGAAGGTTACCATCAAGTTTCAATCTATATTATTTTTGTCGAAAAAAAAATTCAGAGCCCATTAAATTTCATTAATCACCTATTTTCCGATATTGATTATAACCCAACAATTTTTAACTAGTAAAATGATGTTCATCCCAAATCTTTCCCTCGCACGTAGCATAGCATGGAAAGATTAAACGTTGCCCATTTCCTTCGCTCCATAGATGCTGCTGCACCCGCTGAGTTTCTCCAGCATTTTTGTGTACCATAGTAAACTGAAACAGGTTTAAAACAGCCGCCACAGTCCATTGGGTGCTCACCTGTGAACAAGTACACTTTGTAGTGAATCCAACTCATCCAGATTTCTGTTTGCGGGCCTTGCGATGCCGTATCTCCCAACATTAAACATCATTGGCTTCAGATCATCTTTCAGTTGAATGTATACATCGTGCAGCCATGTATTGACTGTATATATTTGCAGACCAAGTTAAATACAAGATATGTAAATTGCCGAATTTGTTGTTTTATCGTCTTCTGTCTGAGCCGTTATTGCCTCACGTCTCCCGAGAATTACAGGGCGATTATCCCTCCTTCCAAAGGATGTCAGGGAGCATTTTCATACTGCTTCGTTTATTCAAGCGAATGAAAGCTTGCTTACGTCTGAGTGAGGTTAGAGTTCAGCTGCCAAACATCTAGGGATAATGCTGCCTTCGATCTTCCTCCTCTTTGAAGTTCGAGCCCTGATACAGATCTGATCCCTGAAAATAGACCTTTAGAAAACACAGCAGACGTGGAGGAAAGAATCCCCGAGACTTGTTGCCTCCAGCGGAGCAGGTGGGTTCACTAGCATTTTTCTTCAGTCAAATCCAATCCCCACGGGTCCTAATGCTCAACCTTCCTTTTTTCAGCGATTGATTGGGGCTTGCTGCATTGATTGCAAACGCCTAAAGCGAAGAAGAATGTTTCTCTCAACTATCGGTTTTACCGTGATGACTTTTTTCTTACTTTCCATTGAAAGGCAATTGCCAAAAACAATATGCGCGGTTTTATCCTAAATTGCAAAGCTACGAGTCATTTCTGTTATCTCTCCTCCATGGTTTTCGCATAAAGTACGTTTGAAATGTAAAAAATATGAAATGTATTCAGCCAACGCGTTTAAATTTACATGATATTATGAAGGTAATAGAAACCAGGGCCGGCCTTAGGAGGTGCGGGGTCCAATTGGGAACAATTTTGGTGAGCCCCAGGTTCCCAGCCAAGGTCTGTAGAATCATAGAAATACAAATAAAGTCTATTATAGACTTTATATCTCCACTAGACTAAGTGGGACTCGTTGGGTTCCAGCATCACACGGGAGGGCTGGTCACCCAACGCAATATTCCACCTCTCCACCAATTCCAATATTGCTTGGGGGGGGGCGGCTTTCTGTTGCGCTAGTATGGGTGTTGTGGGCCGAAGGGACTGGTTTCCAGAGGGCTGGTATGGACATTGTGGGCAGAATGGATTCTTGGGCTGGCAGCTCAGTCACTGAGGTCAGGCAGCTCAGTCACCGAGGCCTGGCAGTACAGTCACTCGGACCTGGCAGGCTGGCAGCTGAGAAACTGCCAGAAATTCTGCCCAAAACAGGTGACAGACTCTGTGAGAGAGAAGGGGGAGAGGATGGACTGAATGAATTATTGGGCTGGCACTTCAGTCACTTACAGCTGGTCGGCTGGCAGTTCACTTACTCATGGCTGATGGGCTGGCAGTGCAGTCACTCACGGCTGGTGGGCCGGCAGTTCACTTACTCACGGCTGGTGGGCTGGCAGTGCAGTCTCTCACGTCTGGTGGGCTGGCAGTTCAGTCACTGACAGCTGGTGGGCTGGCAGTTCACTTACTCACGGCTGGTGGGCTGGGATTTCAGTCACTCACAGCTGATGGGCTGGCAGTATCCTTAAAAAAAAAAAATCGCAAACCGTACGTGGGTCTTGAATTACATTTTACTCAGATGCAAGCCAAGGAATGGCATAATTGTTAGCTGTCAAGTGGACATAATCAACCTCAGCAAATTGACAATATCCTATTAAAAGGGAGTGGGTGTTTAAGCTGTCAGGTCCTTTTATTATTTACCAAAATATACATCTCAATACCATAATGATAGAAAACTTACTTTTCCATACATCAATGAAGTCTGGAGATTTTTTTAAATGACAAATTTAGCTTCAGAAGCGTTTTCTTTTTGCATGTAAAAACCCACTTTAGAACCATGGGCGATTTTAAAATTTTACAGCCAGATTTATCACTTCTGAAACTTTTCAGATGCCAAAGGAATCAAGAAAAAACACAAATAATGCCTTATTGTTGATGAAATGCAGTGAGCAAACGCGAAAATTCCCAATATTCTCAATCTCGATATCTGCACGGCCAATGTTCGCCAAGCACTTTAGCTGTTGTTGTCCCTTCAGCTCTCGATTCTCTTTACCTTCATCTCTCTTCAGTTTTGGAGTTCTGAAGTAGGGTAGATGTCTCTCACGGTTACCCTGATTTCCACAATTATTTACAGAGCAAAAATTCACAATTCTGGCGGTTTTTAACAGGTAGGAAAGTACGCGTTTCGTGTATTAACAACATATACCGGAAGCTGCGATGTCCTCCAGATGGATTGAGCGGTTCCGTTCCACAAGCCCTTTTTTAGCGGGGACCTTACGTGCAATCCCCTATATATACACACACACACACACACAACCAATACTAAAATGCCAAGTAACTTCAGAACGTGGTGAACATACAGTGCGTAAACCAAATGATTCAAACGTTTAAAGCCTCCTGTCGTGGCTGCTGCTGAAGCAAAAACGTGCTTTAAGTAACGTCCAACACACTCATCATAGACAGAGCAGTCAGCTCTCTTGAATTATTCAACGATGTCTTCATTCTGTGCCTTCTGCAGTCTGCGCCATCATGCCATGAACCGGAAATTATGCACTCAGCGCCATCTTGCCGTTAACCGGAAATGACGTCATCGGCGCCATCTTGCCACTAAGCGGAATTCATGGTATGAGCGCCAATTTTGCAATTAAACACAGTCCTGATCTAATAAAATGTTTATTCACGCTTTATGCATCCAAAAACTGTTGCAAGTAAGCCCTTTAAAAGCCAAGCCAATTGGGCAAACACTTTTCAAGCCAACTAAACACGTTTTCGAAGAGCCCTATAATAGCCAAGCCAATTGGGAAAACACTTTGCAAGCCAACAAAACACTTTTTTTGAGAGCCCTTTAATAGCCAAGCCAATTGGGCAAACACTTTGCAAGCCATTTAAAAAGCCAAAAAGCCAATTGGGCAAACACTTTGAAAGCCAATTGGGCAAACACTTTGCAAGCCAACAAAACACATTTTCTGGAAGCCCTTTAATAAGCCAAAAAGCAAATTGGGCAAAGACTTTCCAAGCCAACAAAACACGTTTTCTGAGACCCTTTAATAGCCAAGCCAATTGGGCAAACACTTTGCAAGCCAACAAAACACGTTTTCTAAGAGCCCTTTAATAGCCAAGCCAATTGGGCAAACACTTTGCAAACCAACAAAACACGTTTTCTGAGAGCTCTTTAAAAGCCAAAAAGCCAATTGGTCGAACACTTTGCAAGCCAATAAAACACATTTTCTGAAAGCCCTTTAAAAAGCCAAAAAGCCAATTGAGCAAACACTTTGCAAGCCAACAAAACACATTTTCTGAAAGCCCTTTAAAAATCTAAAAAGCCAATTGGTCGAACTCTTTGCAAGCCAATAAAACACATTTTCTGAAAGCCCTTTAAAAAGCCAAAAAGCCAATTGGGCAAACACTTTCCAAGCCAACAAAACATGTTTTCTGAGAACCCTTTAAAAGCCAAGCCAATTGGGCAAACACTTTGCAAGCCAACAAAACACATTTTCTGAGAGCCCTTTATTAGCCAAGCCAATTGGGAAAACACTTTGCAAGCCAACAAAACACATTTTCTGAGAGCCCTTTAAAAGCCAAAAAGTCAATTGGGCAAACACTTTGCTAGCCAACAAAACACATTTCCTGAAAGCCGTTTAAAAAGCCAAAAAGCCAATTGGGCATACACTTTGCAAGCCAACCAAACGCATTTTCTGAAAGCCCTTTAAAAAGCCAAAAAGCCATTTGGGCAAACACTTTGCAAGCCAACAAAACACGTTTTCTGAAAGCCCTTTAATAGCCAAGCCAATTGGGCAAACACTTTGCAAGCCATTTAAAAAGCCAAAAAGCCAATTGGGCAAACACTTTGCAAGCCAACAAAACACATTTTTTGAAAGCCCTTTAAAAAGCCAAAAAGCCAATTGGGCAAACACTTTGCAAGCGAATGCAGTAGAGAGCTTAGAGGTGGTGCATGTCTCACCTGGAAGGGCTATTGGGGTCTGGATGCGAGGGAGGAGGTATAGGGTAGGGGGAGGGTGGAAGACAAAGTGGGACCTGGCGCGATGGTACTTTGTAATGTTGTCAGCAGCGTTTATGTGGCGACTATTTGCATACCTTACTCCACAGCTCTCTGGGGTAGAAAATTCCTCTGAGTCATTTCCTCCTCATCTCCATCTTAAATGGGTGATCTTTTATTCTGAAACTTTGTCTCCTATTTCTAGATATGCCAATAAAAGAAACATTCCCTCAGTTTCTGACATGTTTCAATAAGATCACCTTTCAGTCTTTTCAACTGCATTGAATATTGGCCCAACCTTTTTCAACCTCACCTTATATAACAACCCTAGATCCCGTTGAGTTCTTATTCCATGTAAATAATAACTTGCCTTTTTCTCCTCCTTTTGAAATTAGATGATGTGACATTTTCCCACATAATATTCAATTTCTTGTCCACTCACAACGTACTTGCATCCCTTTGCAGGCTCTTTGTATCCTTGTCACAAGTTGTTAACCTACCTCTATATCCTGAGCACATTTCTCTATAATATTGTACAGGTATATACTATATTCTTATCCAATTCATTAATATAGATTCTAAATGGTTAAGGAACTCTGAAGATCACTGGCAGTCCACTGATTACTGATTTGAAAACGACCCATTTATCCTGCACTGTAACTTCTTTTTACAAGGTAGAGCAAGTTGACGCACCTCAATGACTATCGACCAGCGGCACTTACGTCTGTGGTGATGAAGTGCTTTGAGAGGTTGATTATGGCGCATATCAACTCTTACCTCGACAAGAACCTTGACCCACTGCAGTTTGCTTACCGCCACAACAGGTCAACGGTGGATGCGATCTCACTGGCTCTCCACTCTGCTCTGGACCACTTGGACACCAAAAACTCATAAGTCCGGCTGTTATTCATAGACTACAGCTCGGCGTTTAATACAATCATCCCCTCCAAGCTGGTTACCAAGTTCTCAGATCTGGGTCTCTGCGCATCCCTCTGCAATTGGATCCTCGACTTCCTCATTCTCAGACCACAGTCTGTTCGTATTGGTGGAAATGTGTCATCCTCGATAACAATCAGCATGGGAGCACCTCAAGTCTGCGTGCTCAGCCCCCTACTGTACTCACTCTATACTCATGACTGCGTATCCAGACGTAGAGCGAACTCCATCATCAAGTTCGCCGACGACACCACTGTTGAGGGACGAATCACTGATGATGATGAGTCAGAGTATAGAAGTGAGATCGACCGATTGACCAAATGGGGCCAGCACAACAACCTGGCTCTCAACACCAGCAAAACCAAGGAACTGATTGTGGACTTTGGAAGGGGTAAGATAGGGACCCACAATCCCGTTTATATCAATGAAAAGGGATAAGAACTTCAAATTCCTGGGTGTGCATATTTCCGAAGATCTTTCCTGGTCTCAGCACACTAATCCAATTATAAAGAAGGCATCACGCCTCTACTTCCTGAGAAGATTATGGAGAGTCAGTATGTCGAGAGGACTCTCTCGAACCTCTACAGGTGCACAGTAGAGAGCATATTGACTGGTTGCATCGTGGCTTGATTCGGTAACATGAACGTCCAGGAGTGGAAAAGATTGCAGAGAGTTGTGACCACTGCCCAGTCCATCATCGGCTCTGACCTCCCCACCATCGAAGGGATCTATTGCAGTCGTTGCCTCAAAAAGGCTGCCAACATCATCAAAGACCCACATCATCCTGGCCACACACTCATCTCTCCATTGCCATCGGGAAGAAGGTACAGGAGCTTGAAATCTGGAACATCCAGAATCAGGAATAGCTACTTACCCACAGCCATCAGGCGATTAAACTCACCATCAAACAAACTCTGAACAATAACAGCCTAATACACTTTATCTGTTTATTTATTGTGTATATATATGTAGGTATGTTGCAAAGCCTACCTGAAGCGTCGTTGAAGATCTGCTGCTGAGGGTGTGCGCGATTTTGGCGCCGTTTAGAGGGGGCGGGTTTAAAACGCGATTTTCTCTAAGCTGTTCCAATCGAAAATGTTCAGCCTAGTTAATTATTAACGAAAAATCGCTGGAAGACCCCGTCGCAAAAGCTATTATTAGGTTTAAAGGCCTTGAATAATAGTTATAGTAGTTTAAAAATCAATCTCTAAACCCGCGACCGCCAGCAACCGCAGGGTCTCATAAAGCAAATAGCAGAAGTTAGGTTGTATATTTTTACATTAAAAAGGGCTTCTAAAGATCCCTTTATACTAAGTTTAATATTGCGAGTAGCTCAATTTGGGCCCATTATATCGCGCAGTATTTTTCTCGGCATTTGGGGCACAAATCTACTGCAATGTGAACGTTCTAAACCAGCGCGTTCCACAGGGACCCACTGGAAAGCTGATTTAAATGGGCATTTATTTACAGCAATTAAACACTAAATTCCTTCCATTTGGCCTATAAATTAATGTAAATGAGATTTAAAAATCATGTTTTATTGTGAATTATTTGTGAATATTATTTGGACATTTAGGCTATTTAAAAATGTTAATCATTTATTAAGAAATGGATAGATGTTTAGATCTAGTAATTGAAGTCTGAAATTAGCTACAATTAGGTAACTAACTAATTATATGCTTTAATTTCAGGTCATCCAAGTAAGATTATTTTATATTTGTTTCAGAATGCTTCAATCTATGATAACTGAAAATTTCATTCAGTTCTCTTAATTTTTAAGAAAGTTATGGGCTTTTGACTGTTCACGATCACAGCTTTTTTGTTATGTCCATAGAAAATCAATAGGGAACAAGATGCTCATTTCCCAGTATGAAAATGGCCATAACTTTTTAAATACTTGAGATATGAAAGTGAATTAGGTGTCAAATTAAACTTATTTTTATGCTTTATCTGATGGGATAAATTACAGACTTGATTTTTAAAATCTCAAAATTTTGTAACATTGCTAATATATGGTCTATGGTCTATATACACACTGAACTTTTATCTCCTGTTCTGTATTATGTTTACATATTCTGTTGTGCTGCAACAAGCAGGAATTTCATTGTCCTATCTGGGACACATGTCAATAAACTCTCTTGACTCTCTTGACTCTCTTGACTCTTATCTTACTAAATGCGATTTTGGAAATCCAAACACATTACAACTTTTTCACTCTGTTTGTAACAACTTCAAAGAGCTGTAGCAAACTTATCAAAACTGATTTCCTTCATAAAACCATTTTGACTCAGCTTAATTGTCTTATTTTCTAAACCCTGAATACAGTCTTGGAACTCATGCTCAAGACTACCCTTATCAATTGATTTGTCCAATCTATATGATGATTACAATAATTCATGACATGATCAATCTATTAGAAAGCAGCGGAAACACACAGCAAGTATCAACATATACAGTAGGAGAGAATGCAGAAACTGCAAAAATATTGGTGATGACAATGTAAGATGTTGAGAAGCACAGATGAAAGGATTAGAATGGCACATGGTCAATCTTTGGCAAAATATATAAATGGTTAAATACTACTGTGCTACCTCCCTTATTGGGACGACAGATGGCACAATGGGCTAAGTGTTCGGCTGGCAACCGGAAGGTAGCCGGTTCGAATCCCGCTTGGAGTGCATACTGTCGTTGTGTCCTTGGGCAAGACACTTCACCCACCTTTGCCTGTGTGTGAATGTGTGTGAGTGATTGGTGGTGGTCGGAGGGGCCATAGGCGCAGATTGGCAGCCACGCTTCCGTCAGTCTGCCCCAGGGCAGCTGTGGCTACAGAAGTAGCTTACCACCATCGAGTGTGACTGAGGAGTGAATAATGCGATGTAAAGCGCCTTGAGTATTAGAAAGGCGCTATATAAATCCCATCCATTATTATTATTATTAAAAGGCCACTAGTGACAATGCTGAAAATTATGTTGAAAATATTAAAACATATAATATCATAATTTATTGAACTGATGGGATGAATGTGATTGGAGGATTGGAAGAAGTGGGAGCAAGTTGTTAGGCTAGCAGTGTTCCAAAGAACAATGATTTACTGGGTTATTGATGCCTGAGTGAGGTTGAAAACTCAGATGCGTGATGGATAGATGTTGGACAACTCCAATAGGAGAATGTTGGAGGGGTCGGGTTGAAGGAGAAAATGTGACCTGTCATTTCCAGTTGCAGTATGCATTAGTAATAAAGTAAATCTAATCTAATCTAGTTGATATCATGCATTGTACACAGCTCATTTGGAACTATTCCAGGTGAAATTATGTGAAACGTTTCTGATAATGAAAACTCATAAGTTTCTTGCAGAGAACCACATTTTCATTGTGCGCCAGGTTGGCTGACAGGTTGTGGAGATTAGGTCTAACGAGGAGTGGAAGAAGGTCTCATGTCCACAGATCCTAATCCCCAGGATGTTCAGGGAACTGTTTTCCTATTTCCAGCTCTCCCTGGAGCATTATATGCAGAAACTGAAGATATTCCCATTTAGTGGTGAGAGAGATCTGAGATTTTTAGTGGGCAGAGTTACAACCATACACCAAAGCCGGCATTTTTTAAAGTATGATGATCTTTAACTGAGAAAAATGTATCATGATATGTACTTGTTAGATGTGAGCAACTATTCTGACTAACTCATTACATTGCTTACACAAGTAGAAGCTTCCTTGCCTTCTGATCTCTAGCAAGAAGGAATAAAATCTAGGTCGTTTTATTTGAATAAAGAACTTTAATGTTTGTCCTCTTACACCAAAGGACAGGAAACTGATTGCAAATATGGCTGATAATCTGCAGAGTTTGACTTTCCCTTTTTTGGTGTAGCACACATCACCAGCTCTAGCCAGGAAGGTCCACGGATATGCATTGTTATATTTACTTAATCAATTTAAACATCACCAGATTTGTTATCCATGCCATAGTCTGAGGCTATGAAAGTGAGCACATCCTTACTGAATTGAGGACACTATTTCATAAATTACTCTTGCTGAAACTTGATGAAGAATTACTCGGTGAACATCCTGGGCAGATATCGCCCTCTTCTTTTCCTCTTCTGCATCTCTTCTTGCAAGCTGATCTGGTCTGCTTGTCCACTGTTCATTTGTGTTATAAAGAAACACCTACTAAGGAACCAGGTGATGAGCAACTGGTTTGAGCATAATTATTTGTGAGGAATAGGTCCTTCTGCGCATGCCACATCACATTAACCTGGAAGTACTGATGATCCCTCTTTGAATGGTGCCAGTGGGAGTCTTTCCTTTCTGCTTGATGCAAGATTCAGCTGCTTAAGTTACTAGTTGAAGTGTTGAGTTCCGTAATTACAATTCTGTCATTAAATCAGTGTCAGACATCACATTCTGCATACTTTGGCAATAATAGTCTTTACCAATTGTGTCACAAATGTGCATGTGTGCTGCAGACAATTTGCAGAAAGTCTATGGAGATTTGTAGTGCAAAAAAACAGGTGTTGACTATTCGAAATACATGCCCAGGCAGCATAAGGATAGAAAGCCCTTTATTATTAAATGGAATGATTTTGAAAAATGGAAAATGTTTATTTTCTTCTGATGATAGTGAAGCAAACCAGTAATAAGCTATTTAAGGAACTTTTTTTTTTAACCATGGGGAGGTTCTATTGATAACAGATGTGCAGAGCTCTCTAGCACAAATATATGGGTTATACTGTTTTAATGGATTGCAGACTCTCAGTTGTAACTGTAACACACTGCCACGAGATTCAATACACTAATATTGACGTGCTCTAAGTGTGGAGCCAACTACATGGCTTTCTAATAATATTATTGTACACAAGATGGCTTTCTTTTTAATTCTAAATGTAATCAGGTATTCGTGGGGAGTAAGGACTATATTAATTCCCAAATTATTGTTGACTATGTTAATTGTATACCAATAATCTAGGAGGTCAAGGTTAAGATATGTTACTTATTTTTCTGATAGGCTTTATTAATTTTAAATATTCATAGCATGCAGAAATATGATGATCTTCCTTCTCCATTCTTCCCTATTTATACATGTGCAGTTTCTGAGTTTTAGGACAAAATCAAATGAGTATGTTCAACAAATGAAAGTCATCTGTTGACTGTAGCAGCAGAAGTTGGTGGTAGATTCATCTGGAGCAAGTTTAGGCATTATATAATCAGAGACATGTACACTGAAAGCCTGAACTTGCTGGCAATTACATAGGTAACTAATGTCAGTTGAGGGCAAAGCCCAAATAAAGGGTCTTTGACTTAAAATGTTAATTATGTTTCTCTGTTCACAAATGCTGTCCGACGGGAAAAGAACTGGAAACAAAGTAAAAGTTGGAGAATGATCTAAACAGAACTTATATATTTCATATTTTATGAACAGGCTTTAAGTGTACACACAAAAGATGAATACAAAACAAGTGACTTTAAAACATAGCTCCATAAGGCCATAAGTGATAGGAGTAGAATTAGGCCATTTGGCCCATTAAATCAGCGCTGATATATCTCTCCCTCCTAACACCTATTCTCCTGCCTTCTTCCCATAACCTCTGACACCTATACTAATCAAGAATTTAACCATCTCTGTGCAAATGACCCAGTCATTCTCACAAACATTATACAACAGAATTGTATTAAAGAACACTTACAGTACACAACAGCATGTTGTTTCAGCTGTGTAGCGGCAAGCAGACTAATAGCACAAGCTGGGTTACGATAATATGAACCATGTAGTAGGCAGAGCTTCTAATAATAAAGCACTACATTGGTTAGTGTGGAGTAACCAATCTATACTCTGCCTTAAAATATTCACTGACTTGGCCTCCACAGTCTTCTGTGGCAAAGAATACCACATTCACCACCCTCTGACTAATGAAATTTCTCCTCTTCTCCTTCCTAAAGGAACATCCTTAAATTCTGAGGCTATGACCTCTACTCTTAGACTCGCCCACTCGTGGAAAAATCCTCTCCACATCCACTATATCCAAGCCTTTCACTATTGCGTATGTTTCAATGAGGGCCCCTCTCATTCTTCTAAACTCCAGTGAGTGCAGGCCCAGTGTTGACAAATGCTCATCATAGGTTACCCTACTCATTCCTTGTAAACCTTCTCTGGATCTTCTCCAGACCCAGCACATAACGTAGTCTCCTTGCCTCAGCCTCCTCGCCGAAGACTTCTGAACCAAATAGTTACACTTTACCTCCACATGGTACTTCACCCAACATGGCCGCTCCCTATAGGCCACTTCGGTGACTCTGCCTTTTCCATTTTGCTGCTTAATCTACCAATTTGCTGTTACAACCAGTCCAATGGTTACCTCCATGACCATGTTTTAATCCGGTCTTGCTATTGAACAATCTGTCTATTTGGGAACCTCCTCACCCGAGGTCATCTGTTGCTGGCCCTGATTTGTCCTGGTTTTTTTTCGCTTCCAGTTTTTTTCCCGCTCTCCCTATTACACTCAATCTGAAGAAGAGTCCTCAACTGAAAAGCCACTTATCCATTTTCTCCAGAGATACTGCCTGGCCTGCTGAGTTACTCTAGCATTTTGTGTCTAGCTTAAGTGGCCTTAATTGAAGTGACATTCAGGGAAATAACACTTGATATCCAGGCAAATACCTGAAGACAAGTAGGATTTAGTATCTTCAAATTACCAGACATGTTTCCTAAAATATGTGTAAATGTTTGTTCTATTAATCAGAAAGTTAGATTAAAGAATCCAAGTGCAAAACCACAAACAAAAAATGTTATTCACAACATTTAATGAATTAAAACATTGCTGCAATTAGTTTGCATAATTATTTTGATATAAAACTACTAATCATTGCATATTTTAAAAACAAATAAATAAATTAGACTGGTTTAATCTTAATTGCAGAGTTTAGTTAGCTTTATTACTTATTAAATCCATTTGCTAAACAAAATTAAAAAAACTAAATATAAGGACATTATCACTTCCAGAAACGCTGTGACGAAAATAAATGTTTGCAAAATGAAGCTGATTTCGGGATGGGTTATATGATATAAATGGAAAAAAATATTAAGTTATGTGTTGTATTTGCAATGTTATATTCACAGTAAAATTTACAATGAACAAAAGTATTCGGACCAGGTTTGTGCTTTTGTAAATCTGAAGACATTAACTGGACACTCTCTTTTATTATGCATCTTAATTGTAAAAATCACTAAGGCACAACTAATACACAGTTTTGGAGAACATCTATCTATCTTCAATCTATCTATACATACATAAAACTCTGATCGTTTTTTCTATTTGCGTAAAAACTGTACATGATAGCGCTACGATTTTTCGCCAGCTCACTCACCGTTCTCCTGTGCTGCGAGTGCAACAAGTTTCGTTCCGATCGGTGGTCTATTGTAAATGTTAGCAAGGGTTAAAAATCGTAAAAAAACGCGCATGCGCAGATCGATCTAGCATGCGCAGATCGATCTCCTCTCCTGCCAGTCAGCGCCGCGCGGATTAGTCTCTTCTCCTGCCGGCGCTGGTGCTTCCAAGCCGATCTGAGACCTGGCTCTGAGGACGCCAACGGCTGATGCTCCTCCGGGGCACGCAAGAAGGGAGAGGAGTGGCAACCTCGAGATCCTGTGGAGGGAGAGTGGGGAGGAGAGGGGATAGAGGGGGAGCAGGGGAGTAGGGAGTGGAGAGGAGTTATGGAGGAGGGAGGGAGTGACTGAGGGTAGGGAAAAGGAGCACTGAGGGAGAGACTGGGGAGGGTAGGAGAGGGAAAAGAAGGAGGAGGTGAGGAGGGAGAATGGGGTAGGAGGGGGAATAGAGGGAGAGGAGGGGGGGAGTAGAGGAGGGGGAGTTGTGGGGAGGTAGAGAGTGGGGAATAGAGGGAGAGGAGGGCAGTGGGGGAGTTGAGGAGGGATATTGGGGGGATAGGGGAGGTGAGGAGGGCTGGGGGGGGGGGGGGGGGTGAGGAGTGGGGAGGTGGCGGATAGAGGGATAGGAGGGGGTAGGGTCTAGGGGAGAGGAGTTTTGGAGGAAGGGAGTGACAGGGTCGGGGAAAGGAGAGGGAGAGAGAGGTGAGGGAGGGATTGGTGAGGGGAGGAGGAGAAGGGAAAGAAGAGGGAGGGTGTAAAGGAGGGGGAGAGAGTGCTAGCGATGATGGGAAATGAGCTGCGCCTGTGCAGTTGGGGGCTATGGGTGAGTGGTGGAATATTGCGTTGGGAGACCAAGCCTCCTGTGTGACATTAGTATATATTAATGCTGTATGACATGTTCAACCTTAAATTTTGATAGCAGCTGTCCTTGTCGTAGAGTCTCATGGAAAGTTACTGCTCCAGTTTTTGTCATCAATTTGGAAATCAATCTGGGTTAAACTGCCATGTGATATATGCTTAGAAGTGAAAACTATAATTAAGAATTATTTGATGATAAGATAAGCCGATACAAAGTGCAGACATGATTATATTTGGTTTTCATTTGGTTTGATTCATCTTAGAGGAAATAATAGTTATGCAGCTGACAGGGCATCAAATGCAATTGGTGGAGATGAAGCCTGTGACTCAGTTCAGCTGATAAATCACAATTGTGAAATCTATAGACACATTTATATTCAGTAGGCATCTTCATCAACAAATTCAAGTTTGAGTTTCAGAGTTTCACAATTTGAAAACAGTTCAAATAAATTAAACAAACATTAGGAATTTGCAATAACAGAGTTATTACAATGTGATATATTCTAGAGGGGAAAGTTAACTTCATTTAACCTGGCAAAATATCAAGATGTCAATAGTTCTGCAAAATTGAAAACATATACTGATAGGGAAACCATAATATTCTGTCCCTCACCTGGAAAACATTCAAAGATAATCCATGCGTATCTGTGCATCTTTAAACACTGTCAAACATTTCTTGTGGATTTGAAAATGGAAACAATTTCTCTTTGCATATACATGTTTAAAAGTCAAGTTTTGCAGATAGCAAAAGCAATTCCAAGGAAAATAATCCATTATAGTCAACTAACTCCCTGAGTAAATAGAATTTTGCCAAGCAGTCTTTGCACTTCATATTACACCATCCAAGGTTTTAGGATATTCTGAGTCCTTTACGCCTACATCTGGATTTTGGAAGCAAGCAATACTCACAGTTATTTTAACTGCATAATTTTGCAAGAATGTTTGCTCCAGACCGTTTTTGTATATTTATTAACATGTTAAAAGAAAAGTACTTCATCGTAATTATACATAATTAGTGAATTGACCATTTTATGGTAGTGTATCTTAATATTCTTTTTCAAAATAGATTAATATATAACGATGCATATAAGATGGATGCTTGTGCCTTAATTTTGAAAGAAGAAAGTTGTAGATCTTGTCAAGGTTTTTATTTTGTTCAGATGATGTGCAATCCATCCAGTATACTGAGTTCATACTCCCTCTGTGGCTCAATTAGGTGAAAGAACTCCATTAAGTTCAGTCGAAAACCTCTGTTGAACGGGTTATGAAAATGTCCATTCTTGTCAAGATAACTGTATTTCTTCTGATTCATGTGTTCATTTATTGTTAAGTTAAGTGCAGCCATATAGAACTGTAAATAATCACAATTAAATATTGTATGATTAGATGTTCTTCAGTATCAGTATCAATAAGCAAGATAGCAATGAAAAGTTTTATTTTTCTATATTCAACACAACATGTATTCCTGAGTCAAATTTATTATGCTCAACTGAACTGCAGATGCTCAAACACGGAGCAACATTTTATACTTGTGCATTTCATTTATGGCCTTTATGTAGAATAAGGGCATCAAAGGGTTATAGTGTTCGAAAACATTGGGATGAAAATTCCAAAATTGGCAAAAAGATGGTAACAACAACAATGATATAAAAATAGCATATAGCTGAGAGGAGGAGACATGTTAATGGAGAGCAAATATGGAAGTTTAAGCTCTCCTAATTAGCTATAGTAGGATCATGTGGTTTTGTGCTTCCAATCTTATAGGAGTACAATTCAATATAGTTATTATCCAGTACACTATTGACTGCTGATGAATTTCTAGGCCCGAGTTATTCTTTCTGAATGAATTAATAATCAACAGTATTTAAACTCCATAATATCTAGTATATATTTTGTTTGATGTATTGCAGGCATACATCATTAGACTTTGAGGCTATAAATGTAAATGCATTAGAGATGATCCTTGGTGTAATACAGAGTTTGACACTGAATTTTGGTTGCTTAAACCAAGGAAACCTCTAAAGGGCAACAAAGTCAACATAAAATGAAAGCCTGGCACTATTTTAACTTGTATGATTTACAATTTCTAATTGTGTCAATATCTAGAATTAGGCTAAGTGTCTACTTCATGAAGAATATAGAGCATGTATCTGTTTTTGAAATCCTGTGAACCTCCTGAAAGCCATTTAGGGACGATGGATAATGCCATATTAAGCTCAGCTATATTATCGTTGCATAAAAAAGGAAAGGAACTAGTGAAAGAAAGATTGTAATGCGAAAGACAAAAATATTACATACATATATGCCAGTCATTATTGCTGATATGACGGTAATAACAGACAGGAATATGAATCCGATTCCAATGAATATGCTGCGACCCATCTCATTAAACCAGTCCCAAGCAAGGTAGACTCCCATCACACTATTAAGGCACATTGTTGCTAGGAAACCCAAAAAATAATTTCTGGAAAAATAAACACAAATAAAGTTTGTAAAGAATATTTAGAGTAGGAAAGTTATACATGTATGTTTTTTCCTTGGTGAGGATTGTATTGCACAATGCCCCAGTATGGTTTATTTTCAAATTTGTATTCCTTAGGTAGAACGTCCTGAGTAAAACACAATATATGAGGAACTATACATTACTTGGCATTCTACACAAGTATATAAATGACAGCACAAAAATGTTAAAACTCCGAGTGAAATTAATACCCCAGTACCTGTTTCTGTAGCCGACATCATTATAAATATAAGGACAATAATGATCAAAGTATTCCACACAGCGGTTTGTTACACGGCAGTGCTTGGACCGGAGAGGCCTCACAATGTGGCAAGTATGGCAAAGTCTGCTCAGAGGATTCTTTCCTTGTTCCCACTGATCAAAATAAACTGCCTAAAAGTAGAAATGTCAATGATCATACCATCTAAGTAAACTGTTCATAGAAAATAGAAACAAAATTACAGAATGCTATAAATACTTATTTTCCACCAGCATTTGTAATGAGAAAAGATACACTAATATTTTTATTTTAAGATTATCAGAACATTGTGACTTGCCTCTTTCCTTCATTAATACTGATGAACCTGCTATGTTCCTGATTCCTGCAACTGTATATTTAAAATAACGCTGTACTGACATTGAATTAAGGCATGGAGTGCAAGGTATATGTAATTTAAAGGTATTGTCATTTTCTTCCAATTTAACCAACCCTATTGAATAAAGGTGATGAAAATCACTAACATATAATGATGTAGAATAATAACATTTGTGTTTGTGGATGTGATTGCCTCATTTTGTCCCAACATTCATTAAGATCATGGCTGACATTTATCTTGACTTTATTTAGTCACCAATATTCTATTGATATCCCTAACTAACTTAAAGTACTTAAGACTTCAAGTATTTCAATTTATCTTTGGAAGGAGAGGTGAAACATTTGCTTCACGTGAAAAATAATCTTCTTGATTTTAAGGTATGTAGCATACCTCCAATTTAAATATGATGGGTTCTTGTACTGAATCCCCCAGCAATGGAAATAAATGATATATTAGAATATATTAACCTATTGTAAAATGGAGTAAGACGGATCCGATGAGGGCCACATTTGTAATCCAGTGACACTTGAATATGTCTCATACAAATTGGGCAAATGATCAAACATCCATGTTGCAACCTTGACCTCTTAATTATTAAATGACGGACTTAATGCTTGGGAAAAAAAAACATAGTGCCACTTCTTAAATGTTTTCTATACCCAAGCACTAGGTTTTAGGGATCTGTTGTCATGGACACACATGTGCCCCTGCTCACTTACATTAGAAGACTTTCTGATGTGTCTCACTTGATTCTATACCAGCCAAATAACTTGTATTTACCTAGAGGAATCTGCAAATGTCACACGTGGTATATTCACTTAATATGTCTATATAATTTTGGAATACCAAAGTCCCTCCTACTCAATTTACTCTACCTCTCGTGTCACCTGCAAATTTAGATTTTGAACTCTCTATCCCTTTATCAAAATCATATCTACGGCAAAAGATTAAAAGCCAGTACGGATCTCTGGGAAATGACTGAGGCAGATACAATTGTAATTTCATGCTTACTTATTATTCTATTGTATTAATTACCTGTTATGCCACTAGATTACTTCAATTCCTTAGAGTTTTATTTTTAGTTCCTCTGGATTGCTCAAGAAAAAAATAATTCAATAACTTCTCAAAAATTAATACAATATATTTCTTAATTCCCTATTTAAGAAATAAAATATGATTATCTCATGGTGCTAATTTATCAGTGTTTACTGTACTGTTTAAAGGATTGTTGAGTCAATTCCTTTCTCACCATGTTCTTGACATCCTCAAAGCATTTAACTAAATTAATCAGACATGAACTTCCTTCTGAACATTACATAAATGATATCTAATAGAAGGTTAATTATTTCTTGGATATAGAAAGAGAGTAATCAGATGTCTGTATCCTGCAAAAAATAGTCAATAACTTTAAACCTGGTCATTTTGTCAGGAAGCCTGATTTCAGCCTGAGTCAGAAGCTCTCCAGAGATATATTTGGCACATTTGTTGGTACAATTGTGAAAATGTCTCTGCAAAGGCACTGCTGCTGGAGAGCACAGTAAAGGACAGTAACTCCTTCACACGAACAACAGCAACAACAAAGAGAAGAAACTATACAAATATATGTAAACATTTGTGATCACTAGGGTTTATACTAACAGATTATCTGTCAGTTCATCAAAGCACAAGAAAGCAGTGGGGTGATGTGACAAATGTATTATAAAATATTAGATGATTTGTTTAAATGTTGCAGTAAATTACATTCTAAATATTTAAACAGAAGGGAGAGTTACTGGAAATAGCACAGTCACAAGAAGCTTTAATATTATAGTTCAGAGCTTGCTGTTTCAAGTGTGATTCGATCAGGGCAGCACAGTGGCACAGCGGTAGAGTTGCTACCTCCTCTTCTTATCGAGTCAACACACAAGATTAGAATCTGTTCAACCCCAGCTGAACACACTTCTCGGCATATGCATACAATGGTATCGATGTCAGTTGCTGCCTTAAAGTGCTAGAGAACCGGGTTAGGTCCTGACTATGGTTGCTGTCTCTATGGTGTTTATACATTCTCTCTGTCATCGCCTGGGTTTTCTCTGGGTGCTCCGGTTTCCTCCCACATTCTAAAGATCTGCAGGTTTGTAGATTAATTGGTATCTGTAAATTGTCTCTAGTGTGTAGGATAACACTAGTGTAGTGATCGCTGGTTGGTGTGGACTTGGTGGGCAAAAGGGCCTGTTTATATGCTCTATCCCTAAACTAAACTAATAGAAGTGGATTGCATTGGGAGATTTATGTGAAATGCCATGCCCGAGTTCCTTCCCATTGTTTGATGTATCTGAATCATTAGGGAAGTTTTGGGTCAGAGAGGAAGGTCAGCCATTACTGGAAAGCGATTCACTGCAGGTTTCGGCAGAAGAAAGGTACAACATAAATAATGAATTCTGAAAGGGGCTTGGAGTTGTAACTACAGGATGAGGACCAATGGAAATGATACAAAACAATGACTTCACTGAGGCAGGTTTCCAGTTATGGAGCAGATCCTCTCAACCTTCACAGAAGTCTCATAAGTGTTTAAGCATGAGTGTTTCTTGCTAGACCTGAATATTGTTAAATAATTACAGGCTTGAGTCAAACTTAGATTATATTGCCCAGGCCCTTTGTGGAGTGACAATTGCCTGTTAACAATGTGGACATTATTTTTTATTTTAAATATATGGGTGAGCAATCAGTCTTCTCACTATGCTAAATAGATTCAAGAGTATCTACAATCAGTAGTACACAGCGGTATACAAATGAAACCAATTCCATTCATGTAGATTCAAAAGTTTGTAAATGAACTGCAAATCCTAGTGCATCTCCTAGATAGTTGCTCACAGTAACACCATGTTGTGTTTAATTAGATTACATTTCATAGACCACAGAGTTCAAATGCAATAACTTAACATAACCCAAGTTTACTGAGCATAAAAGAGACTGCTGGAGACTCAGCAGGTAAGGCAGCATCTGTGGACAAAAGGGCAGTCAACATTTTGGCTTGAGACCCTTCCTTGGACTGAAAGAGCAGTGGGGAAGTGGGCAGTGTAGAGAGTTGAGGAAGTGAGGCAAGAGCTGACATGTGATAGTTGGATCGCGGTGAGGAGGGATGAATTAATCGATGTCATCAGGTGGTGGAGATAACAATGGAAGCATGTACACTATTGATGGAGGTAACCTGGGGCCACAGATGTTGGAATCTGATGGGAAACCAACCAAATAAGAGAGGTTCGGTGAGCAGATTGGAACAGTGGGAAGAATGGACCCAATTAGGAGGAATGTGTGGGTGACGGGCAAATGGGGTGAAAGGGATAGAAGCTGGGTGAAAGACTGATGCTGGTAAGCTCCAAGCTGCAGGAGGTTCGACTAGCCCGGACCCGGGGTCCGATCGCCCGGCGCGGGGGAGCTGATCACCCGGGAGTTTGGTCACCCCGATGCGGAGGGCTCGACCGCTGGCTGCAGGAGCCAAGATTGCCCCGACCGCAGGAGAACAAAGAAGGGAAGAAGTTTGGATTGTGGGGGGATCGCTGTGGTGGATGTTCATGTTAAAAAATTATTTGGGTATCTTGTTGCTCTTTATTGGTATGACTATGGCAAATCAAATTCCTCGTATGTTGCAAAACATCCTTGACTAATAAATGACTATTATGATTATGATTATGAAAGGGGGCAGGGTGCTGTGGGAAAGAGTGGTATCTGCGGGAGGATCTTGATGAATAGAAAAACTAACATGTTGCCTGAAATTAGAGAATTCAATGTCCATGTTTGGTCCCTAGATGGTGGTGATGGTGAGGATGTAGCTTTTCCTACACATATGGTTGCAAATGAAAGTGCCTGGAAGAGGGGATGGATGAAGAGGGATGAGTGAACCAGGGAGTAATAGAGAGAGTGGTCCCTATGGAAAGCAGAAAGGAATGGGGAGGGGATGATGTGACAGGTGGTGGAAATGCAAAGTGGAGGAACAGCGCTTCATATTTTGTCTTGGTAAATTACATGGCATGAACACTGAAGTCTCTAATTTTAGGTAACCTGCTCGCCCTTGGTTCCTCTCGCCACTCAGATCTACCTACACATACCCTTCTTTACAACCGCACTATGGCTTTCTGCCCTCCACTCTCTCAGTCCAGAGGAAACGTCTTGACCCGAAAGGTTGACTAGCCATTTCTCTCCATGGATACTGTATGACTCGCTGAGTTCCTCCAGCAGTTTGGAATTTGGTCCACATTCCAATAACAGCAGCCTTTGTGTTGGCATATAGACTGAGAATTACCATCTCTTTGGTCAAAGAGCTTTTAAAATTGTCCTGTGCTTGTCAGTCTCAGCTTCTCAGTTCGGGTAACTGAGAACAAGTTAGTTCTTATGATTGTTAGTATGAGATTCATTTTACATATCATATAGTAAACAGATATTTTAATTCAACTCTCCCCATTACTATAATATTGACCAGAGTTAGTGATTTCAAGCATAAAGTTAAATTTATAATCCTTTAAAATTCTTTTTTTTCGGATTGCATAGATGCAAGTATTTGCTTAGAATTGAAAACAATCTCATCTTTGGCTATAAACATTTAGTGAGGAAACAAGTCTTGAAATTTACTGCAAGGAACACATTCCTTGGCCCATGACAAAGGCAAGGTATTATACCTGTCTGAGAGCATGGTCATATTTTTCGCAGTCTCTTAGAAGAAAACCGGGATCCATCACAGAAGCTTTTAGGAATAGATACCACATCAGTACATTGCAGATCAAGAAGGTGATATGGAAGCCCATTAGCCTGTTCAATGAGATTGAGACAATCTGTGCAATAGAATAGATAGCAACTCTAGTCATTAGTGGCAGATTAATGAATTTGCTTTTAATATATGTAACTTAATACTTACTACATCCTCTTAGACAGACTGAGATGCTCTCTATTCGATAGAGCATTCTAATGAAAAAATACCTATAAAATTCTGCAGTTCATATTTTCCATATGTATTGATAACTTAGCATTATAGCAAACATATCCCTATTCACATCATTGCTGTACCAATGTTCTTTAATTATAAAAGTTTAATTCTTTGTGGTTCAGTTAAGTATAAATTTGTCTATTTTTGGATCAAAACTCCTGAAGAACTCAATTGGATAATTTGTTCCTAACATTTTATTTACTAATGACAAATCAGAAGTAATGGTACATGTAGAGGTTTCAGTGTATGTTATTCACAAGGTTAGGGAACATATTTGGATTGGATATCAAATAGATATCAAATTGAGAGGCTCACATTATTCTGACAGATTTTGCTAAACCATATGTGTCAAATAAGAGCTCCACCACAGTTCACAACCTGTTTCAGGTTAAAATCAGCTCCTTATTGCTTTCAGTCAATTTGCAATTAAGTTTTGAGGTGGATATTTAAAATACAGTAATTGTGAAGATTGTTAGGTTTGTTCTGAATACTTTAGAGAGCCGAGTTGGCTATGAAATTGGGACTATTTGAAATACCCCAGACTATTTCTCTGTATGAACACATTTCAATGTAGCAGATATTATATTAAGGCAAATATTGTTAAATTATAAATCCTGCCCCATAATATTTTACTTATGTATTTACTTTCCGTTCACATTTCAATTGGTGATTTTGAATGACAATAGCATTCTCACCTCTGAATCATGGATTTAAATCCCACATCAAGACTTTACTGAGGTAGGTACACAAAATTGCTGGGGAAACTCAGCGGGTGCAGCAGCATCTATGGAGCGAAGGAAATAGGCGACGTTTCGGGCCGAAACCCTTCTTCAGACTGATGGGGGGTGGGGAAAGAAAGAAGGAAAAGGGGAGGAGGAGGAGGAGCCCGAGGGCGGGCGGATGGGAGGGTGGGAGGAGACAGCTAGAGGGTTAAGGAAGGGGAGGAGACAGCAAGGGCTAGCCAAATTGGGAGAATTCAATGTTAATGCCATAAGGACGCAAGGTCCCCAGACGGAATATGAGGTGCTGTTCCTCCAATTTCCGCTGTTGCTCACTCTGGCAATGGAGGAGACCCAGGACAGAGAGGTCGGATTGGGAATGGGAGGGGGAGTTGAAGTGCTGAGCCACCGGGAGGTCAGGTAGGTTATTGCGGACTGAGCGGAGGTGTTCGGCGAAACGATCGCCCAACCTACGCTTGGTCTCACCGATGTAAATCAGCTGACATCTAGAGCAGCGGATGCAGTAGATGAGGTTGGAGGAGATACAGGTGAACCTTTGTCGCACCTGGAACGACTGCTTGGGACCTTGAATGGAGTCGAGGGGGGAGGTGAAGGGACAGGTGTTGCATTTCTTGCGGTTGCAACGGAAAGTGCCCGGGGAGGGGGTGGTGCGGGAGGGAAGGGAAGAATTGACGAGGGGGTTGCGGAGGGAGCGGTCTTTGCGGAAGGCAGACATGGGGGGAGATGGGAAGATGTGGCGAGTGGTGGGGTCACGTTGGAGGTGGTGGAAATGGCGGAGGATTATGTGTTGTATTTGCCGGCTGGTGGGGTGAAAGGTGAGGACCAGAGGGACTCTGCCCTTGTTGCGTGTGCGGGGATGGGGAGAGAGAGCAGTGTTACGGGGTATGGATGAGACCCTGGTGTGAGCCTCATCTATGGTGGCGGAGGGGAATCCCCGTTCCCTGAAGAACGAGGACATTTCCGATGCCCTGGTATGAAATGTCTCATCCTGGGAACAGATGCGGCGTAGGCGGAGGAATTGGGAGTAGGGGATGGAGTCGTTACAGGGGGCAGGGTGGGAAGACGTGTAGTCCAGATAGCCATGTGAGTCAGTGGGTTTGTAATGTATGTCGGTCAGGAGTCTGTCCCCTGCGATGGAGATGGTGAGGTCAAGGAATGGTAGGGAAGTGTCGGAAAGAGGTAGGGTTGCGTTTTGGAGTGGATGTGAAATAAAAATGAAGTTGTGCCTTTTACATCATAGCTCTGCACCAAAAAAATCATCAGTGGCAGTAAAGTGCTGTAGGAAACTTTTTTCCCCTTAAGTTAGCTTCCTTTGGTCAGGGGCGATTAATGCAAACTATAACAACACATGAACAGCTGTTATTATTACTGGTAACCTCCACTAAAGTTATAGAATAATCATTACACGAAATGTAACACATAAGTTGGTTCAGACCCTTTATATTCCCCCCCAAAATATTGGTAAAATTGTCGTATGATTGTCAGCCACTTAAAACATCTAAATCTAGTTGTTCAACATCATAAGCATGAAATATGCAAGACTTAAATCTCTTTGAAAGTAAACGCAAAATGCTGGAGTAACTCAGTGGGACAGGCAGCATCTCTGGAGAGAAGGAATGGGTGACGTTTCAGGTCGAGAATCTTCTTCAGACTGATGTCAGAGGAGTGGGCGGGACAAAAATAGAATGTAGTCGGAGACAGTAAGACTGGTGGGAGAATTGGAAAGGGGGAGAGGATAGAGAGGGAAAGCAAGGGCTATTTGAAGTGAGAGAACTCAATGTTCATTCGACTGGGGTGTAAGCTACCCAAGCAAAATATGAGGCTGTTCCTCCAATTTGTGCTGGGCCTCACTCAGACAATGGAGGAGGCCCAGGACAGAAAGGTCAGATTGGGAATGGGAGAGGGAGTTGAAGTGCTGAACAACTGGGAGATCAGGTAAGTTAAGACGGACTGAGCGGAGGTGTTCAGCGAAACGATCGCCGAGCCTGCACTTGGTCTCGTCGATGTAGAGAAGTTGACACCTGGATCAGCGGATACAGCAGATGAGGTTGGAGGAGGTGCAAGTGATTTATTTGATCTATTTGATGTTGTAATGGCTAAAATTCACTTTCATCCCATGGCTTCTCACTTTAATTTATCAAATCTGAAGCTGGAAATCCACCATGCTAGAAATTTGGAGTTGAATCCACAATCACAGGAAAATATTTGTCAGTGCAATTTTGCTACTAATTTGCTTTTCTTAAACTTTCTGTTCCATCAAATGAGCTGATAATCCATAAGTACTTCATGCTAGATTAAACAAATACTCTCCCCTTTCTATCCAAAATTAGCCAAATGCTCTGCACGATTAAATAGATCAAATTGAACAATTAGAATCACCAAATATTTTCTATATATGTTGATCTGAATTGCTCATCACATCCATTGAATTCAAACTCACATTCACTTTCATGGTTGATAAAGACTCTGCACGTCTGTTTCACCCATGTGACTTGGACCACGTTTGTCTGTCTCCCTCCATTAATGGCATACTGTTTTGCCATCATGGTGAAAAGATACATTTTCAGAAACACATTTGTCAAACTATACTTATCTTATTTGTGGCCAGCTGGTTTTCTTCTTTAAATTTAGTGCGAGTTAATAGTAATGTTAACATATGTTCACATTATATATATTCTTTCTACAGTTTCCTACTTGGTGTCCACAACTGGAACAATTTTAATATAATGCTTGTAATGCATAATTCTTGACATAGAAACATAGAAAATAGGTGCAGTAGTAGGCCATTCGGCCCTTCGAGCCTGCACCGCCATTCAATATGTTAATCGCTGATCATCCAACTCAGTATCCTGTACCTGCCTTCTCTCCATACCCCCTGATACCATTAGCCACAAGGGCCACATCTAACTCCCTCTTAAATATAGTCAATTAACTGGCCTCAACTGCCTTCTGTGGCAGAGAATTCCAGAGATTCACCACTCTCTGTGTGAAAAATGTTTTTCTCATTTCGGTCCTAAAAGACTTCCCCCTTATCCTTAAACTGTGACCCCTTGTTCTGGACTTCCCCAACATCGGGAACAATCTTCCTGCATCTAGCCTGTCCAACCGCTTAAGAATTTTGTAAGTTTCTATAAGATCCCCCCTCAATCTTCTAAATTCTAGCGAGTACAAGCCGAGTCTATCCAGTCTTTCTTCATATGAAAGTCTTGACATCCCAGGAATCAGTCTGGTGAACCTTCTCTGTACTCCCTCTATGGCAAGAATGTCTTTCCTCAGATTAGGAGACCAAAACAGTACGCAATACTCCAGGTGTAGTCTCACCAAGACCCTGTCCAACTGCAGTAGAACCTCCCTGCTCCTATACTCAAATCCTTTTGCGATGAATGCTAACATACCATTCGCTTTCTTCACTGCCTGCTGCACCTGCATGCCTACTTTCAATGACTGGTGTACCATGACACCCAGGTCTTGTTGCATCTCCCCTTTTCCTAATCGGCCACCATTCAGATAATAGTCTACTTTCCTGTTTTGACATTCATCAAACGTCCATCAGACATAAATTGCTTTAACAACCTTAAAAAGCAATTGCTTAACTTCCACGAAAGCCCTGGGTCAAAAATATAATTACATTAGCAAGCCTGACACAAATCCTGTCAGAAGATTTGAACCAGTAACATGACATATTCTGAAGAAGTGCAAATTTCAATCAATATATCAACAACTGGTTTCATGGCACAAATTTTGGAACATTGTTTTTCGATGGTTTAAAATTAGCAATTAGCTGCTATGGCAACGTGTTCTGAATAGCTGTCCCCTCAGATTCTGACGTGCCAGCGAAAATAATTCAAGTTCATCCATCCTCTCCTTGGAGCTAATAACCACTAACCCAGGCAACATTCTGGTCAACCTCTCCTTTGCACCCTCTCTGAAGTCTCTCTTCCTGTAATGGGGCAACCAGAACTGCATATAATACTCCAAATGTAGCCTAACCAAAGTTTTATAAAGCTGCAACACAACCTCCTGATTCTTATAATCAATATCCCGAACAAGGAAGGCAAGCAAACTATCTGCCTTCATTATCATTCTATTTACTTGTCTGCCATTGTCAAGGAGCAATGGTCCCAAGATCCCACTGATCTTGCTACATCAATGCTATCAAAGATCTCACCATTAGCTATATACTTTACCCTTACATTCGACCTCTCAAAGTGCAATACCTTTCCACTTGGTCAGATTAAACTCAATTTCTTCACCCGGTGGTTAGGCCACTTGCTACACGAACCCTCGGCAGTCGGGGGTAGGGTCACGTGACTGGGCAATGGCGGGAAGGAGTTGGCACGGGGTGTAGGGGTGTGCCTTATACAACAAACCCCGGGTCAACCTTCCCTCTCTCTCTCTTCCTCTTCTCTCTTGGCGTGAGTGTCCTGCCACCTCAGCTCGAGCCCAAGAGGCAACAGCCTTGCAGCAGCAGCAAAAACTTTTGTGTTAGAGGACTAAATGTGCATGTATATCTAACCTATAATGCCTGAATAAAGAAACCGTTTATTCACGGCGTTTGGTGCCTCTACACCCATATCTTTAAACTATCTATACCCTGGTGCATACTTTGACAGGTTTCTTCACCGTCCACAACTCCACCAATGTCGGTGTTGTGTACAAACTAAACTCCTTCCTTCATCACTGTCTGCAAAATCCTGGCCATAATGTTGTATAATAGAAATCATATAGTATTGTATCACAGTGGGTTTTCTGGTAAAATATCGCACACAGTGCTGAATATCAGCTGACTATAACTTCAGCATGTCTGAATTTACTGACCTGTGTAAAATAGGTAGGGTAACCCCACAACAGCAAACAGCCATAGAAGAAAAGAATTGGCCCCTTTGATTTTCCTGGTGGGCCAAAGACCAATGCACTGTAAAGAATTAGAAAATATGAATTAGATTTCTGATTTTTACTAAGGGATTGAATTCAATCAAGAACTCTGGAAGATACAGAAAATAAAGTTAATATCCTTGTTTTGCTCAGAAAAATAAATCCAACAGAAAACAAAGAAGGTTGCTAATACTTATCATTAATTCTGCATTGAACATTGTCTTCACTATAGCCAATCTAAATGATGATGTAGATTCATTTATGGTACAGCTAACATATGGGGTCTATATATTTTCACCCTTTGCTCGTGATAGGAATTACAAAGATAGTCTTCTTCAATTGCATTTCCAAATACTGGAATGGTATTTAAAAAAAAGAACAACTAAAATAGTTTGAAAAAAGTAATTGTACTGCAGCTCATCTGGAAACCTGATCATTACTTTGCAGATGCAAAACATCTTATATGATAAAGAACTTTAGAACATTTGGCAATTCTCAGAAGGGATGTAATAAGTTCTCAAGAAATCATTTTTCAAAAGATGTTTCTCACTGTTAGTAAAGAATTTTCAATCCGAGTTGGTGGTAAAACAATAAAATCCTACACGTTCAATTCCTAATGCAACAGTTGATAAGGTTTTAGTCTGTTTGTTGAAAGAGGGGACCATAAAGGTTTTTGGATTTCTTTTGACAATAACAAAAACATTAATTGTTGGAAGGTAAAATAAATCACTTTTGTCACTAGTAAACCTCTTTTCAAAGCAAAACATTAGTTAGCATTAGTCCACCACCAAGATATCCATAATGGGAAGCATGATCAACTTTATGGGAATGAATTCCTGTGGTTTATTCTGAATGGCATTTGTGGAAGTGGCAAATGAGCCATGGAAAAAATATAGTGCGCTGTTTATAGCATTAACACAAATTGAACAGATCAACCTGCATTGATCAAGACACTGGTAAAGGTAGCAAAGCCACTCACAGTCCAGTTGACCTTGCAAAGATTTCCTAACAAATATCTGGGGACCTGAGTTTAAATTGGGAGAACTCTTTCACAGTTGTACAATTTTCCAGCATGGTCTGAAGAATACAATACCATGAGTCGGGTGGGCGGCGCGACTCACGTTGCAGCGGCCTCTGCAGTCCTTCTGTCGTTTTTTTATTTTTTGTCTCATTTCTATGTAGTTTTTATTTTTTTTTAAACTGGGTATGTGTGTGGGGGGCGGGGGGTGGGGAAACTTTTAAAAATCTTTCCCCTGCACGGAGAACCGGACCTTTTCTCTGTCGGGTCTCCGTTGTCGTTGGGGCCGAGCACCGTGGAGCGGCCTCCAACCGGGATGACCTGGGGCTCCAGTCGCGGAGCTGCGGACTTACCCACCATCGTGGAGCTGGCCGAGTTCGGAGCGGGAGGAGCTGTGGTGGCGCGCTGCTGCGACCCGACCTAGGAGATTCGGGGGCTCCAACCGCAGGTCTGGTGGACAGTAACACCGGGAGCCCGCGGGTCTCTGGTGGGAGACTGTTTTTCGGGGTTTCAGCAACGGCGACTTCTCCCGCCCGAGTTGCGGGGTTGAGGATGACCTGGAGCGGGGCCTTACATCGCCCGGCGCGGCTTTAAATGGCCGCAGGACTTGTTAGCGCACGCCGGGGGCTCCAACACCAAGACCCGGAACGCAGCCTTGCATCACCCGGCTCGGCTTTATAATTGCCGCGGGACTTATGTTCCCAACATCTGGAACAATGTTCCCAATGTTGGGCGAGTCCAGAACCAGGGGCCACAGTCTTAGAATAAAACGGAGGTCATTTAAGACTGAGGTGAGAACAAACTTCCCAGAGAGTTGTGAATTTATGGAATTCCCTGCCACAGAGGGCAGTGGAGGCCAAATCACTGGATGGATTTAAGAGAGAGTTAGATAGAGCTCTAGGGGCTAGTGGAGTCAAGGGATGCGGGGAGAAGGCAGGCACGAGTTATTGATAGGGGACGATCAGCCATGATCACAATGAAGTGCTGGCTCGAAGGGCTGAATGGCCTCCTCCTGGACCTATTTTCTATGTTTCTATGTTTCCCTATCCTGGCCAGGGATCAGGACAGCCTCAATAAACAAGCAATGATAATGCCAAATATATAAGAACAGATAAATATATCCTAAAGGGACATCGATTAATGTAAGTGTTGAATTTGCATATTTATAATTTGTTGATCATTTGCTTATGATTATTGTTGACCATGGAAGATTCTATGTTATAGTCTTGTGCAAAGTCTGGAGAGAGCTGCCATTATCAAGCTTGATTAACAAACTTATCAGGAAGGCTGGCTCCAAAATGGGGGTGGAGTTGGATTCATGGGCGGTGGTCTTGGAGTGGAGGATGCTTCTCAAACTGTGGAGCATCGTGGACAATACAGCTCACCCCATCCATGACACACTGGTCCATCTGAGGGGTATCTTCAGCACCAGATTGGTTCCACCAAGATGCCGAACAGAACGCCACAGGAGATCCTAATTCCCTGTGGCTATCAAACTGTACAACTCCTCCTTTTCGGTCGTGGGGTAGACTCACACCCCCCCCCCCCCCCCCCCCCCCCCCCCACCAAATCTTTGCACATCCCCAATCCTTTCCACTCATCACTTTAATTTCATGTATCTTGTGTTTTATGACTGTTGGCAGATCAATTTCCCTCCTGCCAAAAATAAAGTTCTATCGTATTGTATCATCGTATGTCTTTAGACACAAGGAACCGCAGATGCTTGTTTGCAATAATAGACACAAAAGGGGTCAGGTAATGTCTCTGGAGAACATGAATAGGTGACGATTCGAAGCGGGACCCTTATTCAGACACCTAACCATATTTTTCAGACATCCTGCATTCCCCGCTGAGTCACCCCAACACTTTGCGTCTTTTTGTGATTATGTCTTTGCTCTCAAGTAGTGTTGAGATGGGTACTGTTCACCAGTCATGACTTCAGGAAGTTTGCACTTTACTAGATTACATGTTGGTAGTCGCAGATCTTTAGTGAAGTACAAAGTTTTATGCAAATGTTGAAGAAGATCATCTCTGCTGCTTAATGCAAAGAAAATATTTTATAGGTTTAATAGAAATACAGATGATCTCTCAGAAGTTACAACCAGCTACAAATGTTCTGCACGGTCTCTGCACGACATGATAAACCATGTGAGATAGATGTTCAAGATTTTGTGTGAATGTTTCAATGCCAAGAAAAATACCATGAACATAGGCAACGTTTCGGGCCAAAACCCTTCTTCAGCCTGAAGAAGGGTTTCGGCCTGAAACGTTGCCTATTTCCTTCGCTCCATAGATGCTGCCTCACCCGCTGAGTTTCTCCAGCATTTTTGTCTACTTTCATTATTGATGTTGTCATCCTCATGTTTAAAACAAACTAGTAAGAAATACATACACTTTTATCCACTCCTATTGCACATCTTTGATGGTAATTCCTCTGTGCTGTTTACATAATTGTTAATTTAGCAAATGCTCTTAAATTTTTTTTTTTTGCTTTCGAAACTCAACTGTAAAACTGCCAGAAATTGTTTTTTGTGGCTGCATCTGTAATAATGTGTTATATTTATAGAAAGTAAATTAAACAAATTATTTGCTTACTTTACCTCCAGTCAAATTTCAGATTTCGACTTTTTGATAGACTAGTGATGGTATTTCCTAAATAGACAATGATATCTTCACACTGTTGACCTCTTGCAAGTTTCAGAGGTGTGTTTCCATTTTTATCCTCATTTTCTAATTCCTCTCCATTCTGAAACGAGAAAGAAGAATAAGTTAAAGGATTGCTGGTAATAGTATAGCTAAACTAAGTCATTTTGGAAAAGATTTGATTCTAATTAAATATCCTAATTTTATTGACCAACAATCTTCTTCATTTTCCCATTTGTGTAAGTTGTTTGCAGTCAGGAGCAATAAACAATCTGCTAGGATCTCAACTGGTCAAGCAGCATCCATGACGGGAAATGGACAGTCTTGGCTATCTTCCTCGACCCTTTCCGTCCAGATGAAGGGTCCAGACCAGAAACATTAACAGTCCTTTTCCCTGCTGATATGCTGCTCGACGTGCTGAGATCCACCAGCAAATTATTTGTTATTCCAGGTTCCAGAATCTGCAGCCTTATTTGATTCTATTATAATAGTCCACTGCAAAGTCTCTTTAAGGAATGCACTTTTCTTCATCTCTTCAGCGGATGTCATGTGAGACCTCTCATTGTTCCCCATCTTTTGTTTGTCCACCTATCGCTTGCCTCTCTACTCTTTCAATCCAGATGAAGGGCACGGACTTAAAATGTCAACTGTCCATTTCCCTCCACAGATACTGTTTGACTCCCTCAGTTCCTCCTGCAGATTTCAGTATCTGAAGTCTCTTGAGTCTCTATTATTTACAATAATATTACAGCTATGAAGTCACCGAGGAGGAACAGTTTATCTCCCTATAGTTCGTGAATCAGGAAGGTTTCAAAATCAGGTTAAGATTGGCCTAATCTATAGCTTCCTGGGTTAGGGCGTGTGAAAAGATCACCATACTGATTTCATGTTTGTGTGAGCTGAAGGGTCATGAGTTCAATAATTTCACAAGGGGAGTTGTTGATTTGTCAGTCTAGATCATTCTTGATGAAAGTAATGTCACTCACCATCAGAAGATTGACCCCACCAGTAGAAGGTTCACCTACTGCCTTGTTATTTAAGATGGACTCTTATTGCCTGTTGTGCCTGACACGGAGCCGTGATAATGATGTCAAAGTGTGTGAGTTCTCGAGCTGTTAGCCAAGCGACATTCAGGTCTGTTGCCGACCAGGGTTATCCATGAAGATTCTGACATTTCAGGTCCCAAACATCACACAGCGACGTGGAAATTGGCTGTTTGTATTTTCTTTTAAATATGGTTTAACTGTTGCACATCAGTCCCATGTACCCCATAGGCCTGACAGAGGCCACAATTCAGTGGCAAGGTAGTACAAGCCAACTGGACAGCAGACTCCGCTGCATGGAAACTAATTAATAATACACACAGCAACACCTACCTTTCACTCACTTACTCACACACACACATGTGCCCTTGCCCACTGTTGTCTCTTCACTGTCCCACACCCCTTTCACCCAGCCTCCTTGAACGCCTAATGGATATCATGTGCTCTATTCAATGCAATGTTACAATTCAGTTGGTAGAGCGGATCAGAAAGGAAATTGGAGCCGAATGGATTTAACAGTTTTAGGAGGCCAACTTGGCACGATAGTCCAAGCTTCCCATTGTGATGTAATCTTGGGAAAACAAATTGAACCACTATTCTTTAAGAAATATTCCAATACTAGTTGGCTGTACTTATCTCTTAAGGATATTTTTTCAAGTTTAGTTGTTATCCACCGGGTGGCGCCACCATTAGAAACTTTTTCTAATATATAACCATATAACCATATAACAATTACAGCACGGAAACAGGCCATCTCGGCCCTACAAGTCCGTGCCGAACAACTTTTTTCCCTTAGTCCCACCTGCCTGCACTCATACCATAACCCTCCATTCCCTTCTCATCCATAATCTCTTTTTTCAGTACTGTACTGCAGCCTAGCATCAAGGAGTTGGCGGCCTTTGCTGGAGACCAATTTTGAGAGCTCCACCGCGGGACTTTAACATCGCGGATCTCGCGATCCCTTTGCCAGGGATCGACCTTGGAGCTCCAACCATGGGTGCTTGCGGGCTTAACATCACGGAGCCCGTGATCTCTGGTCAGAGACCGACTTCGGGAACTCCAAGCCGTGGGAGTAACGACCGCCCCAACGCGGGAGTTTCGATCACCGGATGTGGGAGCTACGACTGTCCCGACCGCAGGAGAATAAAGAGGAAGATTGGACTTTTTTGCCTTCCATCATAGTGAGGAATGTGGGGAATCCACTGTGGTGGATGTTTATGTTAACTTATATGTAGTTGTGTGTCTTGTTGCTTTTATTTTTGTATGGTTGTATGGTAATTCGCATATCACTGTACCTTAATTGGTACATGTGACAATAAAAGACCTTTGTAACCTTTGAATGAAATCTGATGCAGAAATCATATCAGATTTGTTTTTTTCCCATCACCATTAATAATGAAACTTCTTAGTTCAAGTGTTATGTTGCAGAATTGTGCAGGAATAAAGTGATACGCTTTCTATACAAGAAATTAAAAAGCAATTAATAATAATCAATATGAGCTTCCCTCGGGGACAAGGTTGAGTCATAAATCCAACGCAGGCTTCACCATTAAAAAAACCCAGTATGATTGCAGTACTGACTCCGGTACATAATATTCTCAAGTCTGAGAAAAATGATCATTTCCTGGCACATACCGTTATGATACTGACCATTTTTTCACCACATAAAATGGCCCTAAGTTCTCTAAATTGTTGAATGACCATGGATTGAACTTGAGCTACAATGTAGACATCTTTTCTATTGTTTAACCTACCTGCTCACACAGCAGCTGGACAGTGAGGAGGCTGCCACTAAGGACAGCTAAATGCAATGGTGTCTAGAAAAGAATAAAAGCTGATTATTAGGGTAAAACATTTTGAATTTCTTGAAAAGTAAGCTATTTCTGGTAGGATTTTATGGTCAATCCTTTGGTTTCCTATGAACTAACACAAATCCAGAGACATTTTGATTTTTGGAACCATTGCCAGAATGAATTTCTGCAAGGTAAAGCAATGAAGAGCTAACTTTAAGTTCTCTTTTGGGAATCATTTACACTTATAATGTAAGTCAGAAAATATTATAAAATGTAAAATAGCATTGAGTGACTGGACTCCAAAATCCAGACCACCAGATTTAGCATCTTATTAAAACATGCTGAAAGTAAAATTCTGGGAAAGATTGAGAGACCATTGGTGGGTCAATTAATAATGTAATTTAAAATTATAGTTATTCTGTACAAAGAGTAGACAAGCAAGCAGAACTTCAAACTTTATATGACTAGCTCATGGGGAGATAAGTCATAATATCATATTAGTTTATGGTTGTAAGCAGGAAATTAATTCCAAATGCACTGTAATGGTGGTCACCAGCCTGACTCTTGTATCCATTCAGTGAAAGGCATCACCTGACAGAGATAAGCTGTAGACTGCACTATCTTACGATGAGACTTTGTAAATAGAAAGTATGTTTTTTTTACTTTACCCTTCACACAGTAAGGGACATAACTGTTTATTTGTGTTTTATTCATCAGCATCGTCAGAGACCCACACCACCATCGCCACACTCATTTCACTCCAAACATCGGGAAGAATATGTAGGAACCTGAAAACTGTAACGTCCAGGTTCAGGAGCAGCTTTTTCTCAACAACTATCAGGTTATTAAACACTACAATCTCTAAATCAGGTATTGTCTTTCCACTGACTGGTTAGCATGCAACAAAAAGCTTTTCACTGTATCTCGGTATATCCTTAATAAAGTAAACAATGTTATTGTAGGTATTGACATTTTAGTGAATCACCTTCTTTTATCCATTGTTCTTACAAGTATAAATACTTAAAAGTATTTTGAGTTTGGTGATATCACTAAGAGGGTCCGAGAGTGTCTGTCCGTGAAGAATAAATGCTACTATATTTACCAGTTTCAGTCTCCCAGTGACTCAATTCACAAGTCACAACAATCGCGATCTGTTTCACGAACCACCGACAAAGGAGAGTCAGGGGAAAGAGAAACTATATCACTGTCCATATCTCTAATTACCCTTTCCCCAGGCTCTCAGTCTGAAGAAGGGTCTCGACCTGAAACATCACCTATTCCTTTTCTCCAGAGATGCTGCCTGTCCCGCTGAGTTACTCCAGCATTTTGTGTCTGTCTTCGGTTTAAACCAGCATCCGCAGTTCCTTCCTACACATTTTGTCTGCTCCACTGCGAAATCTCCTCAATTATGCCGGCTTTGAAGAAGTTCTCCCTCTCCGATGAGAGTTCTGCAACATCCTCTCTTGCTGCACCCCCTCTGTGATTCTCCGGCTCATTCATTTGTTCTATATGAATTTTTATTCACATGATGCTTGACACAATTGAATTCCTAGGTCAGATTTCATGGCGAAGATATTTATTTAGTAAAGCTCAACTAAATAGTTGAATATTTGATATCTTTATTTCACAATCCAAGTTTCCATACTTCTTGCATTGGAACATAGTTTTATAATTAATGAACTGCAAAACTATCCACAATCTTTTATCTGTGGCCCCTTACAATATCATTACCTACGCTCTGAAACCAATAAGTCCACCACAGGCTACTTGGATTTCCATTTGTATCTTTCAATAGGCATTTTTTGTAACATTGGACCTGATTTTTCTTGACCAGGTTTGTGCCTCAGGTTCAACCTCTGGAACGAACATTTTGCAACTGTGCAGGTCCAAACAAACTTGAGGCCTTGCCACCATGGTTTCTAATGGCACCTAGGCAGCCTCACTCCACCAATATGCTTAATGATCTGTGTTGTGAATGCCTTTTCAATTGTTTTAAATTGTGCCTGCAGCTGAGCCATGTGTAAAAACTGTTTTAAGTAGATTTAAATAATTAAAACGTGTTAAAACATTAAAATATTAGTTAAAATAAAAATGAAATCGACTCCTTTCCTTCACATTTTCAGTGTAAAGTTGAAGGACCAGTTACAAAATGTATCTAGCTCCTCATCTCTGGGGAATAGGGACCACCGCAGAACTCACTGAGTTGAGAGGTGGGAGCAGGGATCTGACGTGCTGGCATCTGAACCCTGGGGAATTCTTCACTATCCTGGGTCTCCATGGAATGGCCAATTTGACAAAATCTGGATCATTTTACACCAAAATCTACAATTCAATCTCTTCAGTATCTGGTGTGAATGGAAACAGAACTAAAATTAATTCTTGGCCTGACCAACCAAAGAACCACAAGCAGGCTAGGCAGCTTAAATTCAACTGTAGAGTAAGGTGAGACAAAGGGCATGATGCCTGCTGGTCTTAAATTAGCACAGCGGAAAGACCAGCCCTGTCATACCATAGATAATTTAGTCATCTTTTATCCAAGACAAATATAGCCACCGGGCTGCACATAAAAAAAAATTAATAGCATCCAATAGTGTCCAAAAACATACTGAAATAATAAAATAGCTTTCATAATGTGTTAAAATAATAACAATCTGTTTATGCATGATATGGAATTTTTGCTTAGTATGTACAGTATATTTCAGCAAAGATATGCTTGCTGGTATGATAAAGATATGATATGCTTGCTGCGTTAATGAAGTGATTTTATTTTCATTGCAAAGAATTGTACGAATGGACTTTGTCAAAGTCCCTCAATATATTACAGATTTTGTGTAAGACTCTTGGGAAGGTAATAAGAGTTATCGAAGCACAGAAAATAGCCTAAAACTTGCCATGCCAATCCTCATTCAGGCTGTTGAACATTGATGTGGGAACTGACCCTGAGAATCTGTTGTGGTGTAGATTGCAGTTTAGCTCAAACCTTTTTTTTTTATAATACACTTTCTACTGTCAGTAAAGTGTTTGCTTAAAAACCTAATGCCATTGAAATCAGGTTTTAAGTTTCAGTTTAATTGCTGTATTATATACTTTTTGTTCTTGTAAAATGGGATTTTCCTAGTTAAATGAATATACAGGTGCACAACCTTTTATCCGAAAGCCTTGGGACCAGACACTTCTCGGATTTCAAAAATTTTCGGATTTCCGAATGGAAGATTTTTAGCGTAGATTAGGTAGGTAGCGCGGGCGGCTTGAAAAGTCTGGAGCGGCTGCCTCCTCCCCGGAGACCGGGGAATCATTGTAAATCATTGCTTAAATGTTAGTCAGTTAGTTTGGAGGGATTTTATGTGGTGGTGGGGGGGGGTGAAGGGGGAAACTTTAATTCTTAGTCCCCTACCTGGTCGGAGAGGCGGGGAGCGGGCAATGCCTTACCGGGTCGCCGTGCAGTAAGCTCCGGAGCGCTGTGGCCGCCGACTCCCAACATCGCGAAGCTGGAGCTGCGGGCGTCCGGCGCCGGTTGGAGCTCCGACCCCGGCAACTCTACCCCTGGCTGCGCGGCGCTCCAAATCCAGCGCCGCCCGCGGCCGGACGCCCGCAGCCCCAGCTCCGCGATGTTGGGAGTCGGCGGCCACAGCGCTGGGATACCAGCGGGGAGCGGGCAATGCCTTACCGGGTCGCCGTGCGGTAAGCTCCGGAGCGCTGTGGCCGCCGACACACAACATCGCGGAGCTGGGGCTGCGGGCATCCAGGGGTAGAGTTGCCGGGGTCGGAGCTCCAACCGGCACCGCCCGCGGCCAGACGCCCGCAGCCCCAGCTCCGCGATATTGGGAGTCGGCGGCCACAGCGCTCCGGAGCTTACTGCACGGCGACCCGGTAAGGCATTGCCTGCTCCCCGCCTCTCCGACCAGGTAGGGGACTAAGAATTAAAGTTCCCCCCTTCACCCCCCCCCGCCCCTTCACATAAAAGCCCTCCAAACTAACTGACTAACATTTAAGCAATGATTTACAGATGTTTAAGTGTCTCCCCGGTCTCCGGGGAGGAGGCAGCCGCTACAGTAGTACAGACCTGGATTGACTGTGGGTCGTTTCGGGTCAAGTTTGGCGCCAAATGCGAGCTTTGGTGTGCAGACGACATCCTGGAAAAAATGTCCGGTTTTCGGAGCTTTTCGGTTTCCGGAACTCCGGATAAAAGGTTGTGCACCTGTAATTGTTTTTAATGATAAAAATGACACTCTTTTTACCTTGTACCTTGGGCTTCTGCTTATCTCTAAAAACATTCCCCTTTCAGATATTTCCGTCCTTGACAGCACTCTTCAAGATGTAGACTGCTTACAAAGGCATTCTTGCCCTCTGGCACTTAGTCCAAGAAGTCACAATATGGATGTGACCCTTGATTGATTTATACAATGTTATAAGTTCTTCAAGGGTATTTTACATATTGCAATATTACTGAGACTCAAAATAAGTTGCAAGGCAGGTGGGTGACATTAACCACAGGTTGAATGGAAAGTGAGTTTCTTCCAACATTGCATCCTATTTATAAGAGGGCCCCTCTATCCTGTGTCACATTCATCAAACCTTCACTTAGATAGTCTACAATGCATATTTCAATCACAATTCTGGAAGATTTTGTATGTCCATAATTTACATAGAAACATAGAAAATAGATGCAGGAGGAGGCCATTCGAGCCAGCACCGCCATTCATTGTGATCATGGCTGATCGTCACCTATCAATAACCCGTGCCTGCCTTCTCCCCATATCCCTTGACTCCACTAGCCCCTAGAGCTCTATCTAACTCTCTCATAAATCCATCGAGAGACTTGACCGCCACTGCCCTCTGTGGCAGGGAATTCCATAAATTCACAACTCTCTGGGTGAAAACGTTTTTTCTCACCTCAGTCTTAAATGACCTCCCCTTTATTCTAAGTCTGTGTGGCCCCTGGTTCTGGACTCGCCCAACATCGGGAACATGTTTCCTGCCTCTAGCGTGTCCAAACCCTTAACAATCTTATATGTTTCAATGAAATATCCTCTCATCCTTCTAAACTCCAGAGTGTACAAGCCCAGCCGCTCCATTCCCTCAGCATATGACAGTCCCGCCATCCCGGGAATTAACCTTGTAAACCTACGCTGCACTCCCTCAATAGCAAGAATGTCCTTCCTCAAAGTAGGGGACCAAAACTGCACACAATACTCCAGGTGTGGTCTCACTAGGGCTCTGTACAACCGCAGAAGGACCTCTTTGCTCCTATATTCGATTCCTCTTGTTATAAAGGCCAACATGCCATTTGCTTTCTTCACTGCCTGCTTTACCTGAATGCTTACTTTCATACTGATGACTAGTCGATTGCTTGCGCGACTACTCTGGTGTCACTTAACTCAGCAGGCACCTAGGTAGGAGCAAGAGCTCATGTTTCATCTTCTCCATGTGAATTTTATTTGAGAGGGTAACCATGATTCTGTTTTGATTTGGAAGAGTATTGTGGCTAGGCATTGTGAATCGTGCAATCATTGTTGACAACATTCTGTGTCTGATAATGTACTCATTAAATAAGTAATCACATGAAGAAATCCCTAATGTTGTAAGGACACTGTGGTCTTTCCCCAAAACTGTCAACAAAAGAATGGTTCTGTAGTCACCTTTGTCTTTTGAAAACATAACTGTCTTATCATTGAATAGTTCTTGATCTTAGAATTTTATTGGGATGCATAACTATAACGTAGCAAAGGAGTATTTTTAGCTCTGGAAGCAAAATGAAGCAAAATCAACCTTCGGTGGATTGAGTATAAATTTGTTGGAAGAACAAAACATCCGACCTGGCATACATTCATGGTCTACTGGACAGCAGTGAGATCATTGAGATCCTAGCCATCCTACATTCTTCAATGAGATGGATTATCCACAGCCAGTACTTCAAGACATTGGAAAAATGCCATCTATGCTGTCTCAGCAAAATCTCCCAATTCACTGAAAGGGCAAGCAAACTAACTTCAGCATTCTCTTTGGGACAAACATCTCTAGCATTGAGGTCCTAATTACCCTTGGTCAGCCCCGCTGGGTAAGTTACGACATTCGCTTTCCAGGCACCACATTCCCTGGGTATGCTTAAAACATTCTTGAAGAAGTGCAGAATTTCCCGACTAACTGTGTTTCAAAAGAATCTATTTAATTAGGGGTTAATAACGGGAAAAAACTTATACCTAAATTCTGGAAAAATGCCCCTATACCAACAATAAATATGTGGATTTCAAATATGTTCGAAACATTACACCTGGAAGATATGAGACTCCTTCTTGCAGGCAAACCAGACCACTTCCAAACGACGTGGTCTGCATTCATCGACTTACTACAAGTATAAGGTGCAACAGTACTCTGAAAATAAATGGTTTCAGGATCTGGTAAGGGGGGGATGAAAAATACGAAGTTGGTATATCCCTTTCTGCTCTCTTCTTAATAGAGCTTTTGTTTCTTTTTCTCTTTTTTCTTTTCTACGGCCTATTTCTTAACCTTTTTTCTCTAACTCTTCGTGTAATGGGTCTTTTTTCTTGATCACTTTTTCACACATTCACGACTCTTTCTCACTTTCTTTACTTTTTTCTCTTTTTAAAGCTTAAAAAATGAAGTGGTACAAGAAATGTAATAAGTTATATTTGGCTTGTATTAATGTAATGTACTTTACTTCTAATAAATAAAATTATTTAAAAAAAATGAATTCCCCGACTCCTGGAAACTTCTGGCATCTGACTGGTTAAAGTGGAGAAGAAGCATTCAGGATGGTATGTGATTCTTGAGTCCGTGAGTCAGACAGCAAATAGAAGCCCTGGTAAACAGAGGGAGTGTACCATCTTGCAGACCAACTAACTATCAGTACCATCAGGCACCTCTTGCCCCATCTACAGAAAACCTATGCTTCCCCCTTGGACCTCATCAGTCAAAACACACTGAAATGGTGTGGTATCAAGTCATGCTTGAACCCATGGAGACACAAAGTGCTGTGTCAGTCAGTGGTCAGGCGGCATTGAGAGGTGACGTTTCGAGTCAAGACTCTTCTTCAGACTTGCATGGGACTTCCTAAGATACTGGGTTATACAACGACCTGTACAGTCTGTAAATCTGAAATAAAACAGAAAAATACTGGACAGATCCAGCAGGTTAAGCAGCATATGCTGAGAGAAACAACGTTAATGTTTCATATTTTGACCTTTACATTAATCGTGCCAAAGAATATCAATCTCGAATACAACACAGGCAGTTCAATAGAATATACAAATTTAATCGAGACAAGTTTGAGGACGTTAATTACAAACAGGACAATACAGTAAATGGCAAAGATTTCAGTCTGCTGAAGTACAGACCACGCCTTATTAATGTAAGTGTGTGCAAACTGCAAAATATTGCTTCTGCCTGATATGAATAGGTAGTGTAAAAACTGATGATCATTGTGATCTTTACAGACAAATTGTTCTGGTTATGTTGTTCCTGAAGTTGTAGTCGCAGCATCTGATGTATTCCATCGAGGACCTAATGACTGAAGTGACATTTCCTGTGCCTTCTTGTTCATTGTAGTGTGTGCAGGAGAAATATTTAATTGAAAAGCCTTGGTGTTCATTATCTCTTGCTGGAGGTCCTTTCTCTCTCCGCCTCCAACATGTTTCTTTGTTCCGTATGCCCTCTCTTAATTCTTCCTCCCATCCTTCGGCAGTGATGGCGCTAAAGTAGCATTGCACACTGATTGAAGGTAGACAAAAGTGCTGTAGAAACTCAGCGGGTGAGGCAGCATCTATGGACCGAAGGAATAGGCGACGTTTCGGGTCGAGACCCTTCTTCAGACTGATGTTGGGGGGGGGGGGGGGGGGGGGGGGGGGGGGGGGGGGGAAGAAAGGAAGAGGCAGAGACAGTAGGCTGTGGGAGAGCTGGGAAGGGGAGGGGAAGGAGGGAGAAAGCAAAGACTACCTGAAATTGGAGGTCAATGTTCATACCGCTGGGGTGTAAATACCCAAGTGAAATATGAGGTGCTGCTCCTCCAATTTGCGGTGGGACTCTCTCTGGCCATGGAGGAGGCCCAGGACAGAAAGGTCGGATTTTGAATGGGTGGGGGAGTTGAAGTGCTGAGCCACCGGGAGATCAGGTTGGTTATTGCGAACTGAGCGGAGGTGTTGGGCGAAGCGATCGCCAAGCCTGCGCTTGGTCTCACCGATGTAGAGCAGTTGGCACCTGGAACAGCAGATGCAATAGAGGAGGCGCAGGTGAACCTCTGCCTCACCTGGAAAGACTGCTTGGGTCCTTAGATGGAGTCGAGGGGGGAGGTAAAGCGACAAGTGTAGCATTTTCTGCGGTTGCAATGGAAAGTACCAGAAGAGGGGGTGGTGTGGGTGGGAAGGGACGAATTAACTAGGGAGTTACAGAGGGAACGGTCTCTGCGGAAAGCCGAAAGGGGAGGAGATGGGAAGAGTGGTGGGATCCCGTTGGAGGTGGCGAAAGTGTCGGAGGATCATATGTTGTATGCGACGGCTGGTAGGGTGGAAGGTGAGGACAAGGGCACACTGACATCATTTGCAACATGTCCTTGTTTGCAACATGATCACATATTCTAATTCCCTTCCCAGTATGACGATTGTCACAATTTACATTATGAATGCACGCACATGCATAAGATGCCACATTGGAACTGAATGCTTGGCATGATGGATATTCTGCAGCCAAGTTTTGTTGACAGTAGTTCCAGCAACGGAAGCACTGCAGTTGTTTGCTTAAAAATGATGTGATTATGCCTGTGGAACGGCACTTGAACCCACCACCTTTTAACTTGGTGAGAGAATTAATGCTGATGATTAATTGATTATATCCAAAAATGCAATAAAATTAGTTTGAGATCAATACTTTATATTTAATGTAATTAGGTCAAGACCCAATTGTCAAAGCCCTTAGCCCTATTTCATATTACCTGCCCCTGAATTGTGTTCAGACCGAAAGGTCTGAATGACAATAAAGGATCTATCTATCTATCTATCTATCTATCTATCTATCTATCTATCTATCTATCTATCTATCTATCTATCTATCTATCTATCTATCTATCTATCTATCTATCTATCTATCTATCTATCTATCTAATAATAATAATAATAATATATCTTTTATTGTCATTGCACGTCAGTGCAACGAGATTTAGTATGCAGCTCCACTGATGTACAAGAAAGGTAAATAAATACAATACATAAATAAACAAGCTGAATTGATTGACGTGACCATCTGAGGGAGACTGTCCAAAGGGGGTGGGTGGGGGGGGCACTCATTAGGGCCGGTTCAGAGCCGCTATAGCTCTTGGGATCTATCTATCTATCTATCTATCTATCTATCTATCTATCTATCTATCTATCTGTCTGTCTGTCTGTCTGTCTGTCTGTCTGTCTGTCTGTCTGTCTGTCTGTCTGTCTGTCTGTCTGTCTGTCTATCTATCTATCTATCTATCTATCTATCTATCTTAAACAATTGCATTGCCAGCCATTTTGTATTCATTTGTGAATTCTGTAGAGTTTCAAATCTGAAATAAATACAGATATGCTGCAAATGTTCAGCATTTGTAGAAAGAGAGAGTTTACATTTCACATAATCTTTTATCAGTTTACATTTTATCAGTTTATCAGTGCCCTTTATTTATTTAGTTTGTAACAAACAATAAATTGCGTTTAAATATTTAATGAAGCATTCAAGTATTTGCATGTGGATATCCTCTTTCAATGTTAGATTACTTTTTGATAGTTAGAGCTGGCGTGAATGCTGTGGACGCATATGGAGAACATATTAATCAGGATTCCTGTGATATGAGAAGCAATATCCTATGCATAGGATCAGGCTTGCCTGTAATTTTCACATTTTAACAGCTTGCTGACATTAATGATTGAAAACAAGTATCGTAGGTTTGATAGCAGAAGAAAGCAACATGGGACTTTTCTAGGCAATTTCAAACAAGGAAAAGAGTAAATTTAGGGAAGGTAAAAGTTACAGAAGATTAAATGCCTCTTACCTGACCATAGTCATCCTGTTTTGCGGGAGAAAGGCCAGAATATATCAGCAGGCGAGTTAACTCACAGTGTCCTACATAAAACAAAAAATAATGCAGTGGGAAAAAAATACAAAGTTAAGAATGGATCAGTCTAATTATTATTGCATGCCACCAACTGATGCTTTACTTCAAGATTGTTTTAATCAGAATTACATGCAATATGTCTAATTGAATTTCATTGTGTGGCTTGAGGTGAACTGGGTGAAAGTAAGGACATATGAGTACAGTTAGAGGTGGATGTTTCTTCATACAAGGACCCATCTGGAGAGTTGGCCACAGTTTAGGAATGTGTTTACCACAACTGGTGTTAGAGAACAGAAATGTTGTTGGCCTCATATTTCTTAGTAATGTCTTACTGCTAATAGTTGCCTCATGGAACTATTTAAAAGATTAGCTAGGGAAATGTTATTATTACATTAAGTCTATTCTCTAAATGGCAGTAAAGTATGAAGACTTATGTTGCAATAAATGCAAAGTATTCATTATAGTGACTGCATCAATGAAACCACACAGCTGTCCCTTTTATGCCTGCACTGCGCACATGTGGGGACAGAATCAGTGTCTGAGTGAGCAATTCCTTTGTAACATAGGCTTGGACAGTCAAGGTGGCCTGGACGGCAAATTTCAATTACTTAGCTTGGAAGAGGAAAGAATCCACCTGGTGTTACCTTTCTATACTGTTCTGCACAAGAAATCAAAACTAAAAATGAACACACTCAAAACTGAAGCACAATATCATAACTGTGGAGATCTGAAACAGAAACACAAATGCGCTCCTGCAGGTTAGCAAGCAGCTGAGGATAGTGAGTCAGCCTTTGCATTTTAAATTAATGACCATCCGTCAGAACTGTAAAATGAAAGGAAGACTTTTTAAAGCAACAACTGAGTGAGGGAAAGGGAACAGGTGGGTGGAGGGAGACGGGGTGTGTTTAGCTGTTGGGGCACAAGGAGGAGGATGAATTCTATGAAAGAGCTGTAGGTGCCACTGATAATCTGATACATGGGACCATGATGCAAGACCAATATGGATGGTAATGGGACACATTAAGAAGCAAAGTAAGGGGGCAGAACAAATGTATATAATTGGTTATAACAGAGCAGCAGAGGGAAGGAGAAGTATGGAAAACCTGGTAAAGAAAGGAAGACATTCATGTTTTTGATTGTGGAAGGAAACGATAGTAAAACTCTGCTACGGATTACCCCATACACCTCCTCTGTTCTGAAACTCCATTGCCAGAACCTACCGTCTGAGGGTTTAGATTCAACAATCATAAGGATTGGTGAATAGGAAGGAATATGTACTTTCATCATCAAATGATTTTGAAGTCATCCAAATCTTGAATGACAAAACATAGTTCAACCAGTTTCAATTCCAACTATACAATGTAATGTTTGGTGTGTAAACGCTAAAACATAAAAATACAACAAACCTCCCAATTTACCGCCAGACCCTACCATATGTTGCTGTGGATAGGAACATTTGCCACTATTAAAGCATAAACATTTTATTCATGTAGATTTTTGTGTCCTGATGCACCATTTTCTGCATTGTTTCACCAAATATGACCTTCTACATATGCACAAATATGATTGACAACATATCTGAATGATATTATGTGGTTAAGGATAAGGGGGAAATCTTTTAGGACTGAGATGAGAAAAATATTTTTCACCCAGAGAGTGGTGAATCTCTGGAATTCTCTGCCACAGAAGGTAGTTGAGGCCAGTTCATTGGCTATATTTAAGAGGGAGTTAGATGTGGCCCTTGTGGCTAAAGGGATCAGGGGGTATGGAGAGAAGGCAGGTACAGGATACTGAGTTGGATGATCAGCCATGATCATAATGAATGGCGGTGCAGGCTCGAAGGGCCGAATGGCCTACTCCTGCACCTATTTTCTATGTTTCTATGTTAGAAGGTCAGTATACAATATATGAACATGAAATAATGCCATAAGTTCAGGATATTATTATATGCATCTGTACAACAATAATCCACCATTTTACCACACCCATCATGATGTTTGAAAGAAGCATGGATAAATATTAACATGATTTAGAAAATATCAGCTAATATAAATATAGTTTAGAGCCAATTAATATTTATCCTTTTCAAGGGGAGTGTTGCAATTATGCAGCACAAGTACATAGTTCCCAGAAAGTGTAGTCGCAGATAGCTCGGATGATGAAGAAAGCTATTGGCAATTCATCTTTATCAGTCAGGGAATTGAGTAGCGAGCCTGGGACGTTATGATACAGTTGTACAAGACTCGTGTGAGACCGCTCTTTGAATTTTACGCTCAGATTTGATCACTTTACTATAGGAAAGATGCCACTCAGCTCTATGGAGCACAGTGAAGATCTATAAGGATGTTGCCAGGGCTCTGGTGCTTGAGCTAAAGGGAGAGAGAGGTTAAATAGGCGAGGACTAGCGCAGGATGATGAGGGGTGGTCTTATAGAGGTGTATAAGAACATAAAAGGAATAGATCGGGTTAATGCATGGAGATTTTTTTACCCAGAGTAGGGAAATCAAGAACAGAGGACATAGGTTTAAGTTGAGGAGGGGAGAGATTTAATAGGAACCTGAGGGGTAACTTTGTTACATATTGGGTGGTGGTTATATGGAAGGAGCTGCCACAGGAGCAAGTTGAAGCAGGTACTATCACAACGTTTAAAATACATTTGGACAGGTACATAGATAGGATAGCTTTAGAAGGATATGGGGAATGCAGGCAGGTGGGACTAGTGTAGATGGGGCATATTGGTTGGCTTGGGCAACTTAGGCTGAAGAGCAAGTTCCCATACTGGTTGACTCCATAACTTACTTCCTACCCACAGCAAGCAAGTAGATATGGATGGATCGGATTGTGCTTGGCTCTTTGCTAGAATAAAGCTGTGGTCTTGAATTCCATGAGTCCCTGTGCCTGGGCATTAAGTAACCAAATGTGGTAACTTAAGCAAATTAGGTGAATGCTAGCAATGAGGGCCATCTCCACAGTGGTATCTGATAGCGGATATGAGATATATTCTGCTGTGGCCTCATTAAAGAAGGAAAAGGGGAAATTTATTGTTCTTTTAGCAAATAGTTGGCAATTCTCTAGGCCTCCGAGAAAATATACATGGAAGCTGTTGTTTTAGCTAGAGCTTATGACCTTAAGGATATAATATTCATCTAATTGTAGAAGTTGCCACTGGCAGTAGCACTCATCTGTGCTGAATCTCCTTGAAAAGTTTTTGAAGGCAGGTTCCACTCAAGTGAGTTCTTCATTTTATGCATTCTGTAGTGTACTTGTTCTTTTTGTTGGATTCTCATTTTTGAAAAATGGGAGTTATAAAAGCCATCCATTACTGTCTGTGACAGTGAACTACTTTTCCACTCAGCTGTTGCTCTCTCAGTCAGATCTCGATTTTTAGAGCAACACACAAACTACTGGAGGAACTCAGTGGGTCAGACAGTATCTGTGGAGGTAGAGGGGTGGTCAGTGTTTCAGTTCAATCATTCCTCTGCCTCCACATGTACTGTCTGATTTACTGAGTTCCACCAGCAGTTGGTATTTCGCTCCAGATTAAAGTACTGCACACGCTGTCCTTTGTACCTCTTGCTTCTAAAAAATTGGTCTAATTTCCAATCACCCTCATGCACAATACTTCCAGAATCCATTTGTTAAAATGCAACCAATCCATTTTCAAAAGAGCTTCCCCTGTATATTATGGCTATGCAGAGTATTGCAGAACATGTCCATCCTCATTGTCATCAAGCAACCTGTGGAGCTGAACAGTATTTCCCAATAAAATGTAGGCGGTGTTGGGCTTGCTGCTGCTGCCTGATATTCTCTGGTTTCTGCCTGTAAAGATCATATCCACAATTGCCTTTACTGATCTTTTCTTGATACATACCCATAGAAGATCTTTCAATCAGTTTTTATTTATAGATTTTTATTCATTTTTGTGATCTGGGTATTACTGGCAAAACATGGCTTTATTGCCTACCCCTAACCTTCATCCTTAAGAAGAGGATGATGAGCCACTTCTTGAGCCACTGCACTTTTGGTTAAAAATACTCACACAGTGACGTTGGGTAGGGAGTTCTTGTGACGATGAAGGACTGGTGATATATTTCAAGATGTGCAATTTGGAAGGGAAACGGCAGGTTTTTATGTGTCCGCTGTCCTTGCCTTTATTGGTCGGAGTAGTTGAGAGTTCGAGAGATGCTGTCAGAGTAGCTTGGATGATGGTGTACACTGTAAACATTGTGTACTGGTAGTGGTGAAATCTATGTTTCATGTGCTTGATGGAGTTCCGATCAAATGGACTGCTTTGTCCTGGATGATGTTGAAGGTCTTGAGTTCTTTGTACAGCACATATCACAGCAAGTAATGAGTACAGGAGCTACCCTGGATGGAAATCAAACTCTACACAAAATCCCCCATACATTTGAAAAATATTTTTCAAGCTAGTACTAACAATAAAATGATTCATGGCATTTATTGATGACTTGATATGGTACATATTCCATTAACTTAATTGTGGGTGGTGACTAGTTAAGTCAAGTCAAGTCACTTTTATTTCTATAGCACATTTAAAAAACAACTCTCGTTGGCCAAAGTGCTTTATATTGGTGGAGGTACTAACGTTATACAACATTGGTTCATAGATTACGTACATACATCACTACATACATATAGCCCTCACTCAGAGGACATGAAGAAAGGCTTGAGAGTAAAGATGAGTTTTAAGTCTCGACTTAAAGGAGTCGATGGAGGGGGCAGTTCTGATGGGAAGAGGGATGCTGTTCCACAGTCTAGGAGCTGCAACCGCAAAGGCACGGTCGCCCTTGAGCTTATGCCTAGACCGCAGGATGTTCAGTAACCCCAAGTCGGCCGATCAATGAAATCAAAGAAAATTCAATGAAATTAAAGAATAATAGCAAATGTATGCAGAGCGATACAATATGGGCTACTGTGGAAGACTGATGTTTCTGACTTGAGGAAAAATCAATTCATAGGAATAGAACTCTTGCATAACTTGGGGGTTGCTCGGATTCCATTACGCTCCTGAATAGTCTATCATGAAAAGGCCATAAGGTGTGAGGTGATGAGTCACTTACTATAGGATACATAATTTCTGAATTATTTTTGTAGCGGTGGTGTTTATGTGGCCAGATGAGTTGAGTTTCTACCACCCTTCTGATGGTGAAGGTAAAGATTTTTGACTGAACATTATTGAAAGAAAATAAATATTTTTCCAAGTCAGGATGCAGTGTGACTTGGAAAGGAATTTACAGACAGTAGCATTTCCAAGCACCTGCTCAAGTGACCTTCATAACTTCCTGTGAATAAGAAGGAAAGCTGTTTGCATCATTAGTCAGGCTTGGTTGCAAACATTTCTTGGTACCTGGTATTGTGCATGCATGATGCTGTATGGCAGGTGGCATTTCCTGCAGCAGCCGTGTCCCATACAGGGCTTATCTTCCATTTCAGATACAGGTGGAGGTATATACAAACATACCAAAGGTCAAATGAGTTAGACACCATTGGATGTGAAACTGATGTCCCTTCACAAATCCCGCAGAAATAATGGGACATACTTCTTTATACGCTGTGATGTAAAAACCATAATATGTTCCATTAAACCTCACAGGCAGTGAACACATCGGCACATTACATTTGGAAGTATTTGATATCCCAACAGTTTATTTGTGGCCAGCATAGGAAGCGATATTTCCGGTAACTCTAGCCCAGTAAAAGTACTGAAATAAGCTGGGTGACATCCAATGCTGAACTTCAGTGAACTTTACCGAAGAATACTCGGTACTTAGCAAGCCAGACAGTGCCACTATTGAGTCAGGGGTCTTAACGGAATGAAGACCCGTTATTTATCTGTCCCCTTCCTCCTTGCTACTATTTTTGCAGGGTTCCCTTCAATGTTTCTTCTCTTCCCCAAAGACCATACTGGCAGAATATTTCCATATTTAAAATGGGATAATACCTTCATTGAAATTTCAGACAAATCAGGTAATAATTCCTTTGGTTTCATCCCATGTAGTAATTTTAGGCCCCAGTCATAGGATGCTAGATGAGCAACAGTTTATTTTCCTTGGGTAATGAAGGCTTCAAAAGGGGAATTCCTTTGTAGTATATGTTAATGGCTGCAGTAATATGGACAACCTAAATCCGAGCGCTGTCTGAAAGTCACACGGTGCAAAGCCAAGGTGATACAGACACACGCCGCGATGAACAGGAAGGTTGGCGCTGTAATTAAGATGGTTAAGGAGTGTAGACAACTTTTAAGAAGCCAGACAACTCTTGAGAAGCCAGAGATACACGGCAGTGAAGCTTGGTGTACATTCAAAGGTTCAAAGGTTGATTTATTGTCACATACACCTAGATGTAGTGAAATTCCTTTTGCCAATGCAGCACATAAGAAAGAATACAAACATAACAATAATAAATAGCTTTAACATGAAAACATCCCCCCACAAAGGTTCCCATTATGGGGGAAGGCACAAAGTCCAGTCCCATCCCCAATGTCCACCCATAGTCGGGCCTATTGAGGCCTCCACAGTTGCCTCTACAGAGGCCCGATGTTCCAGGCCGTCCTCGCCGGGTGATGATGTTCCGGCGTCGGGAGAGTCCTCTCAGCGGCATGGGAACCCTGGAACGGCCGCCTCCCTACTCAAGACCGTGGCTTCCGGAGCCGACAAGGCCGTGCCGAATGGAGCTCAACTGGCGATCTCGTCGCGAGATCCCAGGCTCCCGATGTAAAGTTCAGCGCCTCCGCCCGCAGCTCCGCGATGTTTTTAACGCCGGTCCCAGCTCACCGGAGTTCCAGCGCGGCGACCCAGGCAAGGCACCGCCCGCCCCGCAATGGCGCTCCAGCGCTGCACCGCAGTCCTCACACCCGCAGCTCCGTCGCCGATGCCGGTGCCGCCGCCGCCGATGCCGAGGCTCTGGGCGGTCCCCTCGCTCCTCGGACCCGCAGCTCCGCAGCCGCCGCCGATGCCGATGCCGAGGCTCCGGGCGGTCCCCTCAGGAAATGCCGCTCCAGGCCCGCTGGTAGGCCGCGAGGACGGGTCGAAAGTGCAGCCCGGAGAAAAGCTGCATCTCCGACCAGGTAGGGACCCTGAAAATTAGTTTCCCCCTTCCCCCCCCTCCCCCACACATAAAAAAGCTAGAACTCCTTAAAAACAAAACACTAAACTAACTAAAAATAAGGAAAAAGAAATGAAAAACAGACAGCTGCAGGCTAGGCAGCCATACCCCCTACAGGTCGGCGCCAAGTGAACATTACCGGTCGGTTATCCTTGGTTCTGAAAACTACTACTTACCTTTTTTTCCCCAATGAGCCAATGAAATTCGCCAGTCAGCACCGGTTACAACCTACAAGAACCTACCAGAACCTTCGACCTCCTGGCAACCGACTAGGACCTCCTGGCAACCCACCTACGGCACGAGAATTCTCGCTACTCTCCATGGCGGCTTCATTCTAGTCGCTGCTGATTTATCAACATGTTGAAAAATTTGCGGCGACCATAATGAGGCCGCGCTTAGTTCCCAGAATGTGGGAACTCCTCACGACCACGAAGGCGACTCCCCGGCAACCACCTGCAAACATGTGGCAACCATATGGCTACCGCATGGTCTCCTGCAGTCACCTAAAAAGTCGCCTAAAAAGTAACTTAAGTGGGACAGGCCCATAACTACTCCCTATCAGTGCTGCTTTGTGTGCTGTCCGATCAGAGCCACCATTAAGAGGGCATATGAGATCCTGATTTAGGTGCAGGTCAAACTTACCATTTCCTTCAATAAATGCACATGAAATGTGTTTGTCTCTGTTAAAACTGCACACCAATGAGTGTGTAATAATAGACATGCTTACAGTCATAATTGAAGAGAAAGGCAGTGCACAAAAAAGATGAGCAATGTACATTGCTTTAATTTATTTTGGACTTGTTTAAATTGTCTAATCCTTGGAAGTATAAGAATTTGACATTTCACAAAGTGACATCCTCAGAAGATGCTCATTTTACATCACAATAGACAATAGACAATAGGTGCAGGAGTAGGCCATTTGGCCCTTCGAGCCAGCACCGCCATTCAATGTAATCATGGCTGATCATCCCTAATCAGTACCCCGTTCCTGCCTTCTCCCCATATCCCCTGACTCCGCTATTTTAAGAGCCCTATCTAGCTCTCTCTTGAAAGCATCCACAGCATTCAGTAGCATACTTCAGCATACTTTTTTCCTTGAATTGTGATGCAAATTAGCTAGTTGTTAAATAACTTGTTATCCATCAAGTACAAATAATGAATGAGTGTGGTTGAGGTTTATGGAAAACCAATTTATACCATCAGAAACATGGACAAGTAGATCTCAAGTGTATAATATGTAACTAGAGAGGGATGAATAGCATTGCAAATGTTATATGTCAATGCCTTGGAATATACACGCACTCGATCAAATATAATCTTTTTTTCTAACATGACATATAGAGCATAATTATGTGACTTTAGAATGAATAAATTAAAAACATAGAAAATAGTTGCAGGAATTTTCCATTCGGCCCTTCGAGCCAGCACCGCCATTCAATATGATCATGGCTGATTTTACTTCGGAGTCACGTGAGTGACTACGTGAAGAAGGGCCGTCCGTCTGCGTGCGCGTCATTACGTCTGAACGCAACGCGCACGACGGACTGGCAGAGACACTGTGTCCTCCCAGCCGTTGGGATGGGCAGGTAAGGAAAGTTGAACTACTTACCTGCGTTCTAACGGGCTTGAAGCTTTTTGTAGTTTCATAGCCCAGATGTCGAGGAGACGGTCCGCGGGGAAGTCGGCTGCCGAAGACCGCAGCATTCCCAGTAGCGGGCGACGGTCTTGATCCCGACATACAGCGCTGGCAGCAGAACCGGCACGAGACTTGTTGCAGGAGGAGGAGCTCCGTGGTGGTCCTGCGGGACGTAATACCACCCGCAAGTCTGACAAACCCGTTGACTCAGATGAGTCCGGGGAAGAGGGATACCCTCCCTCAACGGAGAGCGTCTGAGGACGACACTCCCACATGGAGCAACTTATGGAGAAGTTGCTCCAACAATGATCTGCTCCGAAGGAGGGAGCAGTATCAGCACGGGCCTACAGCAGGCCGTGCCAGCAGCCTCACACATGCGGCAGCCCAATGTCTTCCCCATTGGAGGGCGAAGTACATATGGAAGAAACCACTCTGAATCAGAGTACAAAAGAACAGGGGGGGAAACCTTCCCAGGGACAAGCAGAAGAAAGGAAGTAAGTAAGTAAGTTTACTTATATAGCACTGTTTAAGTCAACTCGCATTGACACCAAAGTGCTTTACATAAAATGAATAATAAGTTTCCATACAAACAAAAGAAAAGAAGTACTTCTGCAATCGTCCAGGTTCCACTGGGTGCTTCCCTGGATGGAGATCTAGCTAATTGACAGCCCAGGTATTATGGAGAACCCGCAGGCAGCGGCACCTGTTTCAGGGCTGCACAAATGTCTCCTGCTCTAAGGAGAGGAGCATCCACGGTCAGTTTCAGTCTGACCCAAAGCAAGAACCTCATTTAGGTCTGCTGGAGGTGCCATGTCAGCGCAGGTATCCTCAGGGGCCTGCGGCAGCACCTTTTTTCAGGGCTGCCTACAAATCTCACTCTCAGTGGAGGGGAGTGCGAGTGATCAGTAGGTAACTGATCTCGAATTTAAAGTATGAACATACTGAAGCACATGCATATGGCCTCAAGAGCCAGCAGTTGGCAACGCTACAAGTGCCGGCAAGGGAACAGCGCCATCAGGGTGACTTTGGAGAAACCAGCCGCCGAATCCTCTCTTCATGTAAGTCCAGAAGAAGGAAGCAAAAGCTGTCGGACCAATCAAGGTACCAACGACAAGCAAAACTTCATCAGTAGGCCCACACCCCACACCTCCATAGGGGGTAAGCGGTTCACTGAAGCCGGTGGTAGCTTGAAAGCCGGGCACGGAAATATGATCAGAGTCGTCTTTCAAGGCAGACTCAGAATTATGGCCAGAATTGTCCTACAAGGCAGGCTCAGTATGATGAGGTTTTTCAGACCAAGACCCAAGCAGAGGTCAGGAGAAACATGGAATCCACACTCCCTAGTCCTACTCCCAATCAAGGAGAGAAAAGGAACCCGCATCAGGGGCCGTTGGGCTTACCACAAGACCACCGGTAGCCATGGAGGTAGGTGGGTCTGGGTTTACTGAAACAAGGGATTGTGGACCAGTTACATGTTGGTAATTTTTACTCTTGTGTTTTTGTTCAAAATGACAATAACATGAATTTCAGATCTGGTTTAAAAAACAGATAATAACGTGATTATATTTACTGCACAACATACATAGGTTCCAAGCAGACTTGGAACTCAGACCGGAGTTGTCTTCGAGGCAGGCCCAGTATTATGGGCAGGATTGCCTTTCAGGACAGGTGACATATGGAGGATGTCACTTCATCCACGTTTAACTCATATGTGCAGTATAGACTTTCAGAACAGTAAATTTTTGTTACGGTCTAACAACTGTTTATAGGAGCTTCCTATAAAATGGTCACATGGCATGCATCGACCTCAAAGATGCATACTATTCGGTGTCTATTCACTAAGAACAGGAGATATTTGAAGTTTAACTGGATGGCATGGCTCTGCCAAATGGGTTGCCATCAGCTCCTAGACTATTGACTAAACTACGGAAACCAATTCTGGGTCTACAAAGGTCTCAGAACCACATAGTAATGGCACATTTGGAGGACTTTTCATTTTGGAGTCACCAAGAATTGGCAGAAGCATCAGTCAAAGCAAACCAAAACCCTGTTTGAAAGATGTGGTTACCTCATCCATCCAGTTAAATCAAAATTGACACCTACAAGGGTAATTGATTACCTAGGATTTACTATCAAACACAGTAAATATGTTGGTGACTTTGCCTAGGGGCAAACACCAAGATTTAAGTAAGCCTGCTATGACCTGATCATCAAATACTAGCCATCTATCAGGCAAACAGCGAGTGTAATTGGCAAATAGTAGCTGCATTTCCAACAGTACGTCACGGGCCTTTGCATTACCAGAATTTACAGCAAGCAAAGGAACGAACACTCAGAATCCATGCAGGCCAAATTGGCAAAACTATGGATTGCCAGCAGAGGCCATTGTTGAATAACTATGGTGGATAACGAACGTGAGACAGCTCAAGGGAAATTTTGCTCAAAAGCCATCGGTGGTTCTTCAGACATATGCAAGCGGCTAAGGATGGGGAGCCACAAACACAGTCTAGAGCTGTGGGGGCAGATGGAATGAGCAGGAGTCTGTAATTCCCCAACACATGGAATCAATTACCCAGAATTGTTGGGGGAACAATATGGACTCAAGGTTTTCTGTAGCAACATGCAACCTGTGCTTGTTCAAATTCAGATTGATAACACCACAGCGGTGGCATATATCAATTACAAGGGTGGTGTAAAATCTGTATCTTGCGACAGATTGTCGAACCTCATTTGGCACTGGTGTATTGAGAGGAATATTTGGGTTACAGTGGTCTATCTACGAGGTAGATATAACACGGTGACAGATGCTGGATCACGAATGTTTAATAACAACACAGAATGGATGTTGAATCAGACAGTATTTAATGAAATAACTACACGATTTGGCATACCAGATATTGATCTGTTTGCATCTAGACTAAACCATCAGTTACCCAGATATGTGTCCTGCGAGCTGGATCCAGGAGCAAAGGCAGTGGATGCTTTCTCCCTCAATTGGGGAGGAATGTTTATGTATGCTTTCCGCCAATTTGTCTCACAAACCGATGCTTGACCAAAATCAAGCAAGACTAAGCCACAGGCATATTGGTAGTGCCAGATTGGCTTACTCAAGCCTGGTTCCCAAAATGTTTTGGGAATTATAGTCCAGCCAGTTATGGCTGTACCCAAGAGCAGGAACCTTGGGTACAGTGAACCCAGTTACAGGGAGCAATCATCCACTACATGAACGTATTAACTTGTTGGTCTGCAGATTCTGAAGAGGGCATTTCAAGGCACAGGACTGTCCGAACAAATACAACACAGTTCGGATAACAGATGTCTTGGAGTTCCTATCAACTCTGTACTATAACTATAAACAAAGTTATAGTGCAATCTATAGTGCCAGAGGCACACTCTCCCCCGATCTGATGCTGGAAGCAGGGCACGGGTCGATAGGAACGCACCCCTTTACAACAAAATTCATGAAGGGAATTTACAATTTAATACCTCCAAGGCCAAGGTACACGGACACATGGGATGTGAGCGTGATACTAACCCTACTTTGACAGTGGGGACCGCCTATAACTAACCCTGAAGGTGGTATGCTGATGGCACTACTAACAGCACAAAGAGTCCAGACACTGCAAAAGCTACGGTTGGACTACATGACCACCAATATGAACAACATAATATTCATAATCAGGAACCTGATAAAACAGAGCAGGCCAGGAATGCCAGGGATGAAGATCCAGTTCTTGGGATATCCAGAGGACCAACAGTTGTGTGTGTGGTAACATACTAACACCACTATCTGAGAGTTACGGAGAACCTCAGAGGCTCAGAACAATCTGTCCTCATCAGCCATAAAAAACCACACCAGAAGGTGTCAACTCAAATCATCTTCAGATGGACAAAAGAGGTAATGGCAGTAGCAGGAGTGAACATTTATATTGTTAAATCTCACTCCACCAGGGCTGCATCTACGTCGGCAGCAAGAGCTATGGACGTGCCCCTTGACGTCATCCTAGTGGCTGCAGGATGGACGAATGAATGAACGGTCCACCGGTTTTATAACAAACTCATAACCAGACCGGGGGTGTTTGCACGTACCATTTTAAGTTCTGTTCCCTTGTTTCCCTCCAAGGTTGGGAGGGGTAACTATTTAAAAAAAAAACCTTTCTTTCATTTAAAGCATCAGTGTCTTTACTTAACTACGTAATGTCTGAATGCTTTAATGATTACACGCATCCATGGTCAATCCATTCAGTGTGTGACGCCTGGATTCGTAACCGGCGTAAAATCACAGAGCTTTCAAATCTTCACGTAGTCACTCACGTGACTCCGAAGTAAAATAGTAAGATTAAACGAGAACTTACCAGTTTGAAGTTTGATCTTGATTTTATGAGGAGTTACGATGAGCGATTACGTGCCCACCGCTCCCACCCTCATACTATCAAGGTCATATGGAAGTTCTAGTTTCTTCACAATCTTACTATTCTCAGGTCTTCTTTTTATCTGTGATTTAACACCGCTGCTTTGAAGATTGACGCGCACGCAGACGGACGGCCCTTCTTCACGTAATCGCTCATCGTAACTCCTCATAAAATCAAGATCAAACTTCAAACTGGTAAGTTCTCGTTTAATTTATTCAATATCAGTACCCCGTTCCTCTTTTATCCCCATATCCCTTGATTCTGTTAGCGCTAAGAACTATATCTAATTCTCTCTTGAAAACATCCAGTGAATTGGCCTCCACTGCCTTCTGTGGAAGAGAATTCCACAGATTCACAACTCTCTGAGTGAAAAAGATTTTCCTCATCTCAGTCCTGAATGACCTACCCCTTATTCTTAAACTGTGACCCCTGGTTCTGAACACCCCCAACATTGGGAAAAACTTTCCTGCATCTAGCCTGTCCAATCCTTTAAGAATTTTATATGTTTCTATAAGATCTCCTCTCATCCTTCTAAATTCCGGTGAATATAAGCCCAGTCGATCCGTTCTTTCATCATATGTCAGTCTGCAACTGTGAATAAAATATTCCATGCCACCCAAGCAACTTTAAATATTCTTACGTTACAAGAGGAGAATAGTTTGGGTGTAAACATGGGTTAACTCTTCATTGTTTTAGATCACCTCCTGAAAAAACAATAATCTCAAATCTCATCAGATCTCATCAAATCCAAGTCTGATAATTAAATTGAGAACGGAAAATAAAATGAACTTTTCTAAATGCTAATAATACATTAAATGAAGAGAAACGTTATATAAATAAATGACTATCATGGACAGCAAATGCAGCTCAGTATCTCTGATTACAGTGCGATCCTGAACGGTTGACATTACATTCCTTTTTATGGTTGTTAAAAAAAGTCAATTTAGCTGTAAATCATCAAAACGATTTTTTTGCTGGAGTACATATATCTTTTACACAAGTAAAGAAAAACATGAAATTATATATTTTTATTCGTGTGCATCGCAGGCAAAACCAGTTACACCTCACCTTGAGATGCTGCCCAGTGCAATGCATTGTCACCTTGGCTGTCACAGACCTGGAGACTGACTCCCTTCCTCATCAGGTGGCAACAGAGGGCAATGTGTCCGAACTGCGAAGCTAATATCAACGGAGTACATCCTCTCTGATCCCTCTCATCCGGCGAGACGCCAGCTTGTAACAATATGTCTACGGCAGTGATGTGCCCTTTCACTGCAGCCCAATGAATAGGTCGCTGCACCGGCTCGGAGCGGGTGGGAAGATTTACAGGAAGCCTTAGCACCAAGTAACTCAGGAGAGACGCCGATCCTGTGAGCGCTGCCCAGTGCACAAGAGTGTGCCCTTTCTCATCGTACTCACTCAGAACTTGCACAACTTCTAGCTCTGCTAATTTCCGCAAACCCGTCACATTCCTAGAAAAAAAACAAGAATTGTCTTCAATACTTTTAATACTAATCGTTGCAATTATACTTAATTCTGAGCATCTGAGTCATTTTCATTAAACACTGCAGATAGACTTGGATTATTTATAAAGACACTTTCTGTATACACGACTTCTTTCTGAACGCAACTACACCTTGTTATCAGAGGTAGACAAAAGTGCTGGAGAAACTCAGCGGGTGCAGCAGCATCTGTGGAGCGAAGGAGATAGGCAACGTTTCGGGCCGAACCCCTTCTTGTTCTCATTACATGTTAAAGAAGGACATGGCCAGGAAACCTTGCAGGCGAGAACGAAAGTAAATGCAGAGAAATAAAAATAAACGAAATGAACGGTTAAACGAGGAAAAGGGAAACGCGTTTACAAATGGGCAGCAGGACTGACCCGGTTACTAGAGCAGGGACTATATGCTGCCAGTTGTACCCAGCTTGCAGTCCTTGAGCACCGCCGCTCCGGGCTCTTTGGCATCCACTGTTCTGGGAGGAAGGACGGCGATCCGCCTGCATGTCTGCAACTGAACTCGTCCGAGCTCCTCTAGTATATTTGGTGCACCTTCAGCACAAGTGGGTGCAAGCGGTCCGAAACCATTGTATAAAGTACAGCCGGAGTCCTGATGTAAATCCTTGAAACCAAGATGCCGCCTGGCACCGTGTGTGTGCCTGACATTGACAAGAAAGGACTGAGGAGGATTGCACCTTTTTTTTTTTTAACACCCGATGGCAGATCGGGGAGGTTTACCTGGGCTGCCCTCTCCCGGTGACCAGAGGGGTTCCACAATGTAATGGTCTCAGCTCCCAGGCCAAAGAGTAATTTTACCGAATCAGATGAGATAACTTTATATTTAAGGAGGAACTGCAGATGCTGGAAAATCGAAGGTAGACAAAAGTGCTGGGGAAACTCAGCGGGTGCAGCAGCATCTAGGGAGTGAAGGAAATAGGCAACGTTTCGGAAGGGTTTCGGCTCGAAACGTTGCCTATTTCCTTCGCTCCATAGATGCTGTTGCACCCGATATATATATATAGTTTATGTAGTTCAGAGCTTATTTGAGGTTGTAGTGTATTTAATATCCGAATGGCTATAGGGAAGAAGCTGTTCCTGAACTTGGATGTTATAGTTTTCAGGCTCCTGTACCTTCTTCCCGATGGCAGGGGTAAAATGTGTGTGTGGCCATGGTGTTGTGAGTCTCTGAATATGCTGGCTGGCGTTTTGAGGCAGCAACTGCAGTAAATCCCTTCGATGGTGGGGAGGTCAGAACCCGTGATGGACTGGGCAGTGACTGGGAAGATGTTTTACAGTCTTCTTCGCTCCTGGGCATTCAAGTTGTTGAACCAGACCGTCATGCAATCAGTCAGTATGCTCTCCACTGTACACCTGTAGAAGTTCAAGAGAATCCTCTCTGACATACCAAATGTCAAAGATATTGGTACACTTACAACTCTCTTTGCTTGCCTTTTGTATTCAATGAATTTGGATGTTCAATTATTAGCACAGTTACAGCACTTTTCTTCAAGGCAAAGGTACAATCTTGTCCTTTTCACTTACTTTTGGATCCTGATGATGTCAAGTTATGTTAGCTGAAGCTTCGCAGACACTTCATTTGCCCGGTGCCTTGCCAAGATCACCACTCTTTACCTACATACTTATACAGTGAGGATAAAGCCTGGGTGTACATCATCGGGCCAGAGACATGGTGGGTGGATGGGTGGGTGGGTGGTGGTTGCACAAAGGAGTCAATCTGCGTACAGGAACCAACCTGAATGTAGCTCCATCCTGGAGTGTCGTTATTAAAACCGGCGTGCTAAGAGTGTTCAATGATGGGCAATTTGGAATAACTTGGTCAATACTGTGCTAACACACAGGGGATGATGTGACTTGATAGGAACATGTTGGAGAAAATCATAACCGTAATTGCCCAGTCGAATTTCCAGAGTGATCCATTGGACTTGGAAAAGTTTACACTCATGTTCGACTCCAGTCAACAATTGGTTTTGAGGCATGTAAAACCAATAAGAAAGCAGTATTATGCCTCTGAACCTCTGTGTAGGATGACAAAATGTATACCCTACAGAATATTAGTTGTGAACAATTATTATTGCTTTAAGTATATCGCCCTTTTAAGAATAGGACATTACAGTGTCTGCCTCACAGCACTAGAGACTTTGGTTCAATCCTGACCTTGGGTCATGTCTGTGTGTGGAGTTTACACATTCAACCTGTGACTATATGGGTTTTCTCTGAGTGCTCCAGTTTCCTTTCGCATCCCAAAGATTGCCGACTGACTCCCTTAACTCCCCCATTCTATGTAGGTGACTTGTAGATTCTGGAGAGAATTGAATAGAAATCAAACCTGATTAAGATAGCATTACTGTAAATTGGTGGTTGATGAAGACTTTGTGGGCTGAAGAGCCATTTCTGGGGTTTATCTCTTTCGGTCTATATGTCAATCTGCTCTCTGCATTGCAACAGTTTACTGATGAAAGTTCCAGCAATGTGTTTGGAAGAAAACCACAGTGAAAATGGTCAAATTTAATTTTCTGCTCAAGACTGTTGTTATGAAGTCAGAAGGATTGATCATATAACCATACAATCTGGTAAAGATTTTTTTATTTTTTAAATTAATATTTTTATTAGAAGCAGTGTACAGCAGTATAAACCGCGGCATATGACAAAATACATTTTTATTGTGCATCTTACATTTTAAATTTGACAAAAATGAAATATAAAAATAGAGAAAGATTAGATTAGATTAGATTAGATTAAACTTTATTAATCCCCTTATTCAGGGGAAATTCTGATGTCCTTGCAGCACACCAATAAAAATACAACACAGCATTCAAAAAGAAGTTCAACACAAAAACATCCCCCCACAGTGATTCCCACTGTGGGGGAAGGCACAAAGTCCAGTCCCCATCCTCTTGTCCACCCAAAGTCGGGCCTATTGAGGCCTCCACAGTCGCCGCCACGGCGCCCGATGTTCTTGCCGGGTGATGGTGCTCCGGCGTCGGGAGAACCCCCAGCGGCTTGGGGTGCCAGGAACGGCCGCCTTCCCACCGGAGACCGCGGCTTTCAAGCCAACAGACCGCGCCGGACGGAGCTCCGCACACTGGCGATCTCAGCAAGAGATCCCAGGCTCCGGGATGTAACGTTCAGCGTCGCAGCTGGCCGCTCCACAGAACCGCGGCTCCACAATGTTCTTATCGGCGGTCCCAGCATACCGGAGTTCCAGCGCGGCGACCCAGGAAAGGCATCGCCCGCTCCGCAATAGCGCTCCAGCGCTGCGCCGCCGCCAAAGCCGATGTTCTGCGCCGCCGCCAAAGCCGATGTTCTGGCCAGGTCCCCTCATGGAAACGTCGCTCCAGGACCCGCTGGTAGGCCGCAAGGACAGGTCGAAGTCGCTGCTCGGAGGAAGGCAACCCCTCCGACCAGGTAGGGACTCGAAAAGCAGTTTCCCCCTTCCCCCCCACCACCCCCCACACATAAAAAGATTAGGCCCCCTGACTACACACTCAACGTACTTAAAATAATAAAAAAGAGTGTAATCACAGAATGGATAAGTAAAAACTTAAAAAAAAATAAGAAGACCAAAACGAAAAATAATAATTAAAAAAAAGACCAAAAAGTGTTGATATACCTGCTACATTTCTCACCACACCCATCACCCTGTCCGTAAATCGGTTTAATTCCGAAGTTGTGTTGCACCATACTATCCTTGTAATGAATCAATGAAAGGAGACCATACCTTTGAAAATTGCTCTGAATTTCCTGCTAAGACGAGTCATATCTTCAAGATGTAGCATCTCAGACATGCCTGTGATCCACATTTTAAGAGTTGGGGTAGATGCATTTTTCCAAAATTTAAGTGTAAGTTTTTTTTGCCATTATCAGGCCATAGTTAAGGAAACGTCTTTGACAATCTGGTAAATATTAGCTGTGAATCAAATCTGGAATCCTGCTGGTCAATGTAGTTTGCTGAAGTTAAAATGTGAATATGCATGAGATTTCAACTTGTGAGCAACTAGCACCCTCTATTGTATATTTGGTGAAGAACAAATCTCATAAGTGTGGAAGAAGTGGGCAAAAGTACATTAGATGAATAAAGGCCATGACAATTACGGGGACAGAAAAGCAAGTGAAGACTGAAGAGCAATGGCAATTCCATGAGGAGTGAGGTGGTTAGAAATGAATGACCAAAGCCTGAGCATTCTTAGGCCGAACAATGACAATAATTCTGATGGAGATATGGGCATATGGACCAGTGGCTCATTAGACATGTTATGCCATACAAGGGTGGTGTGGTGGCGCAGCGGTAGAGTTGCTGCCTAACAGCGCTTATAACACCAGACCCGGGTTCAATGGTTCAATGGTCCTTTATTGTCATGTGTACCATTTAAGGTACAGTGAATTTGATTTACCATACCGTCATACCAGAAAAAAGCAACAAGACACAACTACGTAAAAGGTAACATAAACATCCACCACAGTGGCTCCCCCACATTCCTCACTGTGTTGGACGGCAATAAAGTCTTACCTTCTTTCCTCCTTATTTTCCCACGGACGGGGCAGTCGAACCATCCGCAGGCAGGGCGATGGAAGCTCGCACAGCCGGTGATCGAAGCTCCCGACTCCGGGTGCTGTCTGTACGGAGTTTGTACGTTCTCCCCGTGACCGCGTGGGTTTTCTCTGAGATCTTCGGTTTCTTTCCACACTCCAAAGACGTACAGGTTTGTAGGTTAATTGGTTTAGTATAAATGTAAATTGTCCCTAGTGTGTGTAGGATAATGTTAATGTGCAAGGATCGCTGGTCGGTGCGGACTCGGTGGGCCAAAGGACCTGTTTCTGCACTGTGTCTCTAATCTAATTTAAAAGAAGTTTGTGGAGAGAGGTGGCAAGAGGGAAAACAGGGAAAATCATGCAGTAATTTTACTCTATTGCATGCTGGCCCATTGTTTTGAATCTGTTTCCAATTGAAAAAGTGGATAACAGACCAAATGCCCATAGAATTAAATATTGGAACAAACAAGCAAAAAATCAAAGTGCTGGAGGTACTCAGCAGGCCAGGCAGTCCCAACCCAAAACATCATCTGACTATTTCCTTCCACAGATACAGTCTGACTTGCTGAGTTCCTTCAACACGTTATTTTTGTTCAACACTCTCGCATCCTCAGTCCCTTGTGTCTCCATTGGAGCTGTCTCCCTTGTGTCTCCATCTTGGTGTCTTCTGCTCACTGGTTTTGCCTGCCATTTGCTGCCTGTCAGTGCATATGAAAAAAAGGTAATATTTTCTCTTTATGAATCCCCCAATGTCACCACATTTTGTATGTTTCAAATCCTGAATTATACAAGGACTGAGTGCGATGTAAAGCTTTCCCCAGGGTAGGCAAGAAACAAGACTGGACCCCAAAGGGCAGAAATGATCATGGGCAGTTAACAAAACCATGTCCCCAGGTTTTGCAAGCTACACAAGCTATTAAAGCCTTTGGATGTATCTGAAAACCCTTGATTTTCAGAAGTATTCAAATGACTAAACAACGACAATAAAAAAAACAAAAGTTATACCTTCAAGATGGACTTTCAAATCCAAGTATTATGTTATAAATTTGACATTTTTCGGTATAAACCGGCATGTGCAGTTCCTTATTAGATTTTTAAAAATGACTGCAACATTAAAAAAAGTAATTATTCAGTATATTTTAGAACTAAATGATATAGCTTGAAACTGAAATCACTTTTAAATCATTAAAAACAAGAAAGCAAAACAATTATGCAGAAAAAAAATAAAATTTTATAGAGCCAAAAGAGTCTGTGGATGCTGGAGGTTGGAACAAAACATAAATTGTCGGTGGGACACTGTGGGTCAAAAAGCAACATCGGTGCAGGAAAAGGGGTGGATGGCATTTCAGATCGAGAGCCTGCATCACAATTGAGTGTATAGGGAAGATAGTGAGACGGGCTGATAGGTGATAGGCAGAAAAAGCAAGGTGTTGGCACACAATATCCATGCCAAACATTGATGCTCAGACCTCTTATCTGCCTTCACATAACCCTCTATTCGCTGCATATCCATGTACCTATCCAAGTGTCTCTTCAATGCCACTATTGTATCTGCCTTCACCACCACCCCTGGCAGCACATTCCTGACTCTCAGCACCAATGTGTAAAAAGACTTGCCCCGCACATCTCCTTTAAACTTTTCCCTTCTCACTTTTAAGCTATGCCCTCTCACGTTTGATTTTCCATCCTGGAAAAAAAGGTTATTTTCTCAATTATTCCCAGATTATTTCTCAATTAATCCCAGATTATTATCTCAATGGGGTTAGGTTAGGTAAGGGAGAGGTACAGCGAGACCTGGGCGTCCTTGTACACCAGTCACTGAAAGTTGGCGTGCAGGTACAGCAGGCAGCGAAGAAAGCTCATGGAATGTTGGCCTTCATAACAAGAGGATTTCAGTATAGGAGTAAGGAGGTTCTTCTGCAGTTGTATAGGGCTCCGGTGAGACCACATCTGGAGTATTGTGTACAGTTTTGGTCTCCTAATTTGAGGAAGGACATCCTTGTGATTGAGGCAGTGCAGCGTACGTTCACGAGATTGATCCCTGGGATGGCGGGACTGTCATATGAGGAAAGATTGAAAAGACTAGGCTTGTATTCACTGGAGATTAGAAGGATGAGTGGGGATCTAATAGAAACATATACAATTATAAAAGGACTGGACAAGCTAGATGCAGGAAAAATGTTCCCAATGTTGGGCGAGTCCAGAACCAGGGGCCACAGTCTTAGAATAAAGGGGAGGTCATTTAAGACTGAGGTGAAAAAAAACGTTTTCACCCAGAGAGTTGTGAATTTGTGGAATTACCTGCCACAGAGGGCAGTGGAGGCCAAGTCACTGGATGGATTTAAGAGAGAGTTAGATAGAGTTCTAGGGGCTAGTGGAGTCAAGGGATATGGGGAGAAGGCAGGCACGGGTTATTGATAGGGGACGATCAGCCATGATCACAATGAATGGCGGTGCTGGCTCGAAGGGCCGAATGACCTCCTCCTGCACCTATTGTCTATGTTTCTATGTTTCTATGTTCTGACTGCCTCCCCTATCTATGCCTCATAATTTCATATACTCTGGCATTCTAGAGAAAACAATCTAAGTCTGTCTAACCCCTTCCTATAGCTAATACCCCTTAATCCAGGCATCATTCTGGTAAACCTCCTGTACACCCTTTCCAAATCCTCCACCTCCTTCCTGTAATAGGGTGACCAGAACTGCACACAATACTTCAAACCCAGCCTAATACTCCAGTCTAACCAAAGTCCTATAAAATAGCATCATGACTTGAATATGAGAAACGATTACCCATGCCCAAAGTTAGAAAGTGTAGCTACTTGAATATATGATTCAAGATGTTTGAAATAAAGTGGGATACCTAATTTCCTCTATTATGTTCCCAAAAGCAATGCACAGAAAGTGACATCAACACACGCAAAAAATGACAAGGAGATGTTTGCAAAGCTGATTTATGACTGAAAGTGCTTGGTCAAACATTTGGGGTGACTCAGAAATGGTCAGAATAATGTTACACTTTAGAAAAAAATGACTGCTGCATAATGTGATGCTTTTGGATTTCTATGCTATCATTTGATAGGACATTAATCAGCTGCTACATTAGTTTCTGTTGAAATAGCTATTACACTCAGATGTAATATAAAAACAATTGATATTTATCATGTTAAATAACACGCATTTATAACTTGTTGATTGAATGCCAAGGTATTACTGCTAACATAAACCTGTAAAAGTAAGAGGTGAGTTAGGATATATTAGGACATTCTTTCCATGGCTCTAAATCAATTCATACCAACTGCAATCAGTTTCTATCTGATCGCTACAGTATTTGGGCAGCCCTTGCTTGTTAATATTGAATATACGCCCACAACACAAAGCTGTTTCCAAATGGTGCCAAATGGGCAATCTCACACAATGAGGCCACGTTTATGGACTGGTACAAGTAAAATCCAAGGAGGTCATTTTTAAAGGTGGAATCAATTACTCGGGAAATGCAGAGTGAAGTTACTTTAGTCTCCAACCTGTGCTATATCTGACCTGGGAATACTTACTGTTGATGCTGCTGTCCAAAATCGGAAGAGGGTTTCCATCCCTCATGCATTTAAAAACATAAAATTTAGTTGAAAAAGAATGTTCTAATAACAGTTTGGCACAATGATTAATACTATAATAGAAAAGCACTGTGGCTATCGATGCTGAAATAACATCAATGCTGTTCCCCTTGTATGTAGTTATAAAAACATCTCCACTAAACTACCAAGTCAGAGAATTTTTAGTTGGGGAATAGTGAAATTAATTACAAATATGAGACAAGGATAAAGTTAAATTTTTTTTTTGCATGAGACTTCAAACATAGAAACATAGAAAATAGGTGCAGGAGTAGGCCATTCGGCCCTTTGAGCCAGCACCGCCATTCAATATGATCATTGCTGATCATCCAGAATCAGTACCCTGACCCTGCTATCTCCCCATATCCCTTGATTCAGTTAGCCCAAAGGGCTATATCTAACTCTCTCTTGAATACAATGACATTCTGTTTAAATGTATGTAACATGTGATAGGTCATTGCATGGACATGTTTAAGATTAGGAAGATGATTTATCATCTTTCATTCTTAAAATTAAGCTCTTTATTTAAAACATATGTAATTTCATGCACTCAGGGACCATATGTTTATCTGGCATTTTCAACAGGAACAATGAGATTGTCTTGATTAGCTTTAGAATTCTTTGGTTAGGTTGAAATCCACTTCATAACTCTAAGTAGCTGCAAGTATTTTGTTCTCAATTATGGTTAGTCTAACATTTAAATAACAGACGGGACATTGATTTTAGATGACCCCATGTCTGATTAATTATAAAAAATAATCCACGTTGAAGTTAACGCCATAGAAAGAAAAGCACATGAGAATTAGAATCAACAGATGGAGCATGAACTGCACATATTTCCTTTGTACAGCACTTTCTATTTTACTTCACCATGTTACGAGGTGTCTGAAGTCTAAACATCGGTAGCCTATGTCTTACTGTGTGGTTCCTGTTTACAGAATCAAGCTCTCTGGGTTTTATCCATTACAAGTGAGAGTTTGACTAAGGATTCCTACTGGAGAGTATACTTGAATGCTGCTGTGTTATTTGTAGAGCCTATTCCAACACTCCTCTCTCACACCTCAATAACATTATTTTTGCTCGTTTAAGGGTCTGTCCCACTTACGCGACCTTGACTCGCAAATTACGCGACCTCGTGGTCGCTTGAGGCGTACGGGCACCGTATGGCCGCGCGGGGCCGGTCCCACTTAGAAGCGCGGAGGGGTATGGATTTGTGCGGGGCTGGTCCCGATATCGCGCGGGGCTCCGAAATTCCTGCAGTGACCGAAATCTTCGTGCACCAACGGCCTGTCGGCCTGCGTATGCACGCAGGTGCATTGCGGCCGTACGCAGCGTCTTGACGTCGTACGCAGCGTCTTGACTAGCGCGTGGCGTTGTGTGATGACTTCACCAGCCCGGCGTGGCGTTGCATGATGACGTCACCACCCGACGCCGTGTGACGCCCAAATTCAGTCGGCCCGCCTCCTGCCCAGCTGATTTGTAAGCACGACGTAAATGACGTCACGCGCGAACTTAGCGAGAACTTCGCGCGAACTCCGCTTCCGTTTGGTCGCGCCAAACGCACGCAATCGCATGCAAGTGGGACAGGCCCTTTACGGATAGGCAATCCTTTTGTCTCTCTCTTTGCTGATGGTCTCCTGGAACCTTGTCTTCACTTAATTTTTCAACACTATCCTTCCACTTCAATTTCTAATTAATGTATAAAACCACATGCTTTACATCCTACCTATATTTCAAGTAAACAAGAATCATACTTTCCTAACAAACCCATTTTCTTCTCAGAATTGTGTAAATTCTTTATCCTCTCTACATCGTTTCCTGTCATTTTCTGTCATCACAATTGACACAGTCTTCCAACCAGAAATGTTGACCCCATTTTTCTTTCCACAGTTGAATATTACTAACGTTTCTATTTCATATTTCCAGCATTTGCCTAAATATTTTAATAGTCAGCCTCTCTTATTGTAATGATGCAGGGATAGATACAGCTTATTCATATTTTTTCCGAGCAAAGGGAAACAGAGAAGTTACCTGGGATTACATTCGAGGTCAAAGCAGCAGGATGTAACATTCCACAGGATGCTGCAAGTGATTTGTGATCTCCCACTTGATACTTCTGCCAAATGCAGGGGTTTGTGGGCTTGCAGTGACCCGCAAAGTACTGAGATATGTTTTATGCAGTGATTCCAGATGTTGATATAGATTTCTCAGGAGAATAAATATGTACCAACTGTTTATTACGCCCATTGTGTGGCATTGTAGAAAATATTCAGTCTGAATTCCTCAGGACTGAGCACTATATCAATTGCAGATAGATTTAGATTCTAGATGCTTATCTCTAACTGTAGTATTTTGTATACCTTATGTAACATATGACATCTGTGTGTAATAATGTGCATATGGTATTTAATCTTGATATGCTCTTTGCCAGAGGGAGTAGTTGATGCAGGTACAATAACAACACTTGAAAGATATTTGGACAGGTATGTGGATAGGAAAGGCTTAGAGGGATATGAACCAAACACGGGTGAATGGAACTAACTTAGATGGGGCATCTTGGTCGGCATGGCCGGGTTAGGCCAAAGGGCCTGTTTCTGTGCTGTTAGACTCTATGACTCTATATGCAAATAAAAATGAATACAACAAATATATTTAAACAATAAATAATCTTATGTAATGGGTTTGTCTGCAATTAGGAATATGTCTTGAAGTGTGACTTGCGTCTTGAAAGAAAATGTAATTGATTCGTTTCCTTTTGATGTGGTAAATATTAAAATGTTTCTCTCTTATATGTGTCCATTTTATTTTCACAGGTATTGTTATATTGTTCTTAGTTCCCTTCCTATTCATCTTTACCAGCTTGATTCATATTGTTCATGTGTGTTGTATATATTTTTTCAGGCTTTACTTTTTCATCTTTTACTGACATATTTCTCTGTAGCTATATAGTTCAAGTTTGCGTTTATTGCCACTTAAGCAACTGAGGTACAGTGAAATTTGAGTTATCATACAGCCATACTAAGTGAAAAGCAACAATACACACAGCCATATAAAATAAAATTTAACATAAACATCCACCACAGTGGAATTCACATTCCTCACTGTGATGGTTGGCAATAAAGTTCAGTCATCTTCCTCCTTTGTTCACCCACGATCGGGGCCTTTGAAACCTCCGCAGTCGCCGCTGCCGACAGTCCGATGTTCAAGCCCTCTTGTCGAGATCATCAAAACTCCGGCATCGGGATGAATTGGAACACTCTGCAGAATGGAGCTCCCAAGTCGGCTTCTTCCTACCGGAGACCGCGGCTTCACGGCGTTAAAGTCCACAGGTCCAGCGGTCAGATCTCCGCTGGCGACCCTCGGCAAAGGATCGCAGCTCCCGATGTTAAAGTCCTCGCCGCGCCCACGGCTTGAAGCTCCAGTCCCCAGGAACGTCCGCACCACTCCACGTTGTAGGCCGCAGCGGGGGACAGAGATGCGACATGGCAAGAAATCGCATCTCTGTCGAGGTAAGTGACTGAAAAATGTTTCCCCGATTACCCCCACCACCCCCATCTAAAACAAACCAAGAAACACTAAATCATACTTTTAAAACATACTTAAAATAATAAAAACAGAGAGGGGACTGACAAGTTGTTGGCGAGGCAGCCATCGTGGTGGCATCACCTGATGGAGAAATAGTGGTTTCCTCTCACACTCCAAAGACGTAAAGGTTTGTAGGTTAATTGGCTTCGGTAAAGATTGTTAATTGTCCCTACTGTGTAGGATAGTGCAAATTGTACAAAATCTACAGCAGTTAAAAGATAGCACCAGAGGTCAGGATTAAATCAAGGTTGCTGGAGTTGCAAGGTAAATGGGTCCAATAGCTGTACCACTATGATGACCGGCCCTCGTCCTGAATAGATATCTGGAATTTTTGAATCGTTTGGATTTAGTTCTCTTAGTCAATGCGCTGGAATGTTTGCTGACAGAATGTGGTCATCATTTTTAAAGAGAGCTTGAGAGGTATCAACTGAACAGAGGTATCAACTGAAACTTTGCTGCTGAATTCGGCAATGACTATCCAAATGGCTACAGACGACTAGGCTTCTATTGTTTTTAAGTGAAAGCAGAGAGTTTACAGTGGATTTCATTCATTGCTCTTGTCTGGTACACACACTGTAGACGGGTGACGTACATCTAATTTAAAAGAAAACTTAGGTAGACAAAAATGCTGGAGAAACTCAGCTGGTGAGGCAGCATCTATGGAGCAAAGGAAATAGGCAACGTTACGGCTTGAGACTCTTCTTCAGACTGATGTGAGGGTGGGGCGGGGGGGGGGGGAGAAGAAAGGAAGAGGTAGAGCTGAGAAGGGGAGGACTAAGTTGGGACTACCTGGGGTGCAAACCGCTGGGGTGCAAACTGCCCAAGCAAAATATGAGGTGCTGCTCCTCCAATTTACGGTGGTCCTCACTCTGGCCATGGAGGAGGCCCAGGACAGGAATGTCGGATTCGGAATGGGAGGGGGAGTTGAAGTGCTGAGCCACCGGGAGATCAGGTTGGTTATTGTGAACCGAGCGGACGTGTTCGGCGAAGCGATCGTCAAGCCAACGCTTGGTCTCACCGATGTAGAGCAGCTGACATCTAGAGCAGCGGATGCAATAGATGAGGTTGGAGAAGGTGCAGGTGAACCTCTGCCGCATCTGGAAAGACTGCTTGGGTCCTTGAATGGAGTCAAGAGGGGAGGTAAAGCAACAAGTGTAGCATTTCCTGCGGTTGCAAGAGAAAGTGCCCGGGGAGGGGGTGGTTCGGGTGGGAAGGGACGAATTGACCAGGGAGTTACGGAGGGAGCGGTCTCTGCGGAAAGCAGACGGGAGGAGATGGGAAAATGTGGCAAGTGGCGGGATCACGTTGGAGGTGGCGAAAATGTCGGAGGATTATTAGTTGTATGTGACGGCTGGTAGGGTGGAAGGTGAGGACAAGGGGGACTCTGCCCTTGTTACGAGTGGGGGGATGGGGAGTCAGAGCAGAGTCACGGGGTATAGAAGAGACCCTGGTGAAAGCCTCATCCATAGTAGAAGAGGGGAACCCCTGTTCTCTGAAGTATGAGGACATCTCCGATGCCCTGGTGTGGAACACCTCATCCTGGGTGCAGATGCGGCGCATGCGGAGGAATTGGGAGTAGGGGATGGAGTCCTTACAGGAAGCAGGGTGGGAAGAAGTGTAGTCCAGATAGCCATGGGAGTCAGTGGGTTTATATCAATGGTACACAAAAAAGCTGGAGAAACTCAGCGGGTGCAGCAGCATCTATGGAGCGAAGGAAGTAGGCAACGTTTCGGGCCGAAACCCTTGGGTTTCGGCCCGAAACGTTGCCTATTTCCTTCGCTCCATAGATGCTGCTGCACCCGCTGAGTTTCTCCAGCTTTTTTGTGTACCTTCGATTTTCCAGCATCTGCAGTTCCTTCTTAAACGGTTTATATCAATGGTTGTTAATCCTGATAACAGTGGTTGTTATCTCTGAAGCAAAAGAAAACTTATTTTGCTTCAGAGATAACAAAACAAACTTCTGCATTCAAGGATTCCAGAATTTCCCTCTATTGTGTTATTGTGAGGACCTCTAAATTATTCTACTCCGTACAAAGATTAAAAAGAACAGATTCAAAAGTGCAATAAAGGCCAAAACCGGTCCATCTGGATTCACGCTTCACTCTATCCAGGCAATTCTACAGATATCAAGTGAACAATCTCACTCATACACACTTCTAAGGTGTCCTTAGGGAGCATGGGCCTTACTGTTGACAATATTTTGACAGATGGCCAATTCTCTATTTGGCAGTTTGTTAAGTTTATCATTAGCTGTGTTATGCTTATTTAAAATTTCATTGGCAAAGTTCATTTATTAGTCTCCTAATAAAATTAAAAAAGGACATCATGCCAAGTAAGTTTTGGCAACAATATCGCAATATCGCAAATCTATAGACGCACCATGAACATTTCCAGAGTTATTTTTGAAAGGGAAAAGACCTCTTAGATTTTAACAATCCCATGAAAACAGGTAGAGCTCTCAGGGAAGATAGTCGTGTCACCATCCTGGACTCTTCTCAGGGGGCGCCGTCCTGTATGGTATGGCTGCCCAGCTCTGCAGCTGTCCGTCTTTTCACCTCTTTTTTAAAATTTTTAGTTAGTTAAAGTGTTTTTGTTATGGAGTTCTAGTCTTTTTATGTGGGGGGTGTGGGGGGGGGGGGGGGGGGGGGAAGGGGGGAAACTACCTTTCAGGGTCCCTACCTGGTCAGAGAGGCAGCTTTTCTCCGGGCTGCACCGTCGACCCGTCCTCGCGGCCTACCAGCGGGCCTGGAGCGGCGTGTCCTGAGGGGACCGCCCAGAACCTCGGCTTCGGCGGCGGCACAGTGCTGGAGCGCTATTGAGGAGCGGGCGATGCCTTGCCCGGGTCGCCGCGCTGGAGCTCCGGTGAGCTGAAGACCGCCGAGTAAAACATCGCGGAGCTGCGGGCGGCGGCGCTGAACTTTTCAACGGGAGCCTGGGATCTCGCGATGAGATCGCCAGTAGTGGAGCTCCATCTGGCGCGGCCTTGTTGGCTTCGGAAGCCGCGGTCTCGAGTAAGGAGGCGACCGTTCCAGGTGTCTCAAGCCGCTGAGAGGATTCTCCCGACGCCGGAGCACCATCACCCGGCGAGAACGGCCTGGAACATCGGGCCTCCGTAGCGGCGACTGCGGAGGCCTCAATAGGCCTGACTATGGGTGGACATGGGGATGGGACTGGACTTAGTGCCTTCCCTCATAATGGAAACCATTGTGGGGGGATGTTTTTTATGTTAAAGTTCCTTATTATTGTCATGTTTGTATTCTTTTTTTATGTGCTGCATTGCCAACAAGAATTTCACTACACCTAGGTGTATGTGACTAATAAAGAAACCTTTGAACCTTTGAACCTTTGAACTTCCTCCTGAACGCTGCCACATTATCACGAGCCGTGTGCAGCATTGGGAGGTTTCCTTGAAGTGACAGGTTCAAGGCATTCACCTCGGCGAAGAAGTCAGCCAAGTAAGCAACCTTCATCACAAACAGTTCACCCTGCAGCTTTTCATGAAGCTGATTCTCCTTCTCGGTACACCCTCTCTCCAAGAACAGCGCTATTTCCTCTCGAAGTTGAATCAAACGATTGAGAACTTTACCACGCGAACGCCAGCGCACCTCTGTGCGGAATATCAGAACAGTAAAATCAGTGCACAATTCTTCACACATCACTTTGAAGATTCTTGAGCTTGTTGCGCTCCCTTGGATGTGGTTCACAATCTTCACCACATCTGAAAGCACTTCTCGAAGACCAGGAGGGAGAGTCTTCATCGCTAAAGCATGGTGATGTATCATGCAGTGGGTGAAGGAGGCATGGGGAGCGACATCCATCACGAAGGCTTTGAAGCCGGATCTGCATCCGAACATGGAAGGTGCCCCATCTGTACACACCCCAACAAGTTGTTCCCAGCTAAGCTCATGTTTGATGAGGAAGGTTTCCAGCATTCTGAACACATCTTCTCCCTGAGTGGTAGTGGCCAATGGCTCTGAGAACAGGTACTCCTCATTCATGGCTTCTCCATCGAGGTAACGAACATAATAATAATAATAATAATGGATGGGATTTATATAGCGCCTTTCTAATACTCAAGGCGCTTTACATCGCATTATTCATTCACTCCTCAGTCACACTCGGTGGTGGTAAGCTACTTCTGTAGCCACAGCTGCCCTGGGGCAGACTGACGGAAGCGTGGCTGCCAATCTGCGCCTACGGCCCCTCCGACCACCACCAATCACTCACACACATTCACACACATTCACACACAGGCAAAGGTGGGTGAAGTGTCTTGCCCAAGGACACAACGACAGTATGCACGACTAGCAGTTGGGAACATGAGGTAACATCTGTTGACTTGTCCAGTTGCGGTGAATACACTGGACTGCTCTTCACAGTGCTCACTACTTGCAGCAGAATCTCATATCTGAGATTTGAATTTTGACTGTCATTCGAAAGCAAATCTGCCTGAACTTGTTTGACTGCTGTTCCCCCAGCACCAATTTAGCTGCTTTGACCATGGCTTGATAAGCTCTTCACCGATGGTGTGAGGTTTCTTAGTCTGTGCGATTCGATAAGCAATCCGGTATGAAGCCTCCAGCGCTGCTTCATTTTGACGAGCGTAGTGACCTGTCGAATCGATGCGGGAACCTTTGCGTGCGGCTTTTTTTCCTTTGAAACAGTCCACGCCCTTCCCCGCCAGGTCGCTTTGACAAGACTCCAAATGGATCTTCAGTTTGTGGGCTTCATGCTCTCATGGCTCAAAACCTTGACACAGATACCACATTGTGGCTTGACCATGGATTTTTGAACAATGCTCGTGAAGCCAAACTTGAGAAATGCTTCACTGTACGTACGCTTCTCGGCAGACATGGTTCACAACACACACAGTTTGTGTGTGTATACGTGTGCGCATACACAAACAAAATACTGTGTGTGGTATGTACCTTTGTTAGGTTCCTAAAAATGGGCTCAAAAAAATGATTTATTATTTATGACCCCTTCATGACCCCCGGAAAACCCCCAAACAACCCCCAGGTTAAGAACCGCTGTTCTAGACCAAATGGGGCCTGTTGGGTCCCTGTCACATGGGAGGTCTGGTCCCCCAACACAACCCGTACCCCCAACACAATATTTGACCACTCACCCATAGCCCTCATGGGAGGCCTGGTTCCCCAACGCAACCCATTCCTCAACGCAATATTCCATCACTCACCCGTTTCCCCAACGCAACCTGTTCCCCCAACGCAATATTCCACCACTCACCCATAGCCCCCAGCTGCACAGGGGCTGCTCATTTTGCCTTAATCACCCTCCCTCATTTGAAACTTTAAAAAAAATTCTATGTACTGTGACTTTAAAATATATTTTAAAAAATGCACCCTCCCTCCATCCCTTTTAGTAATACACTAGACCAAGTGGGACCCGTTGGGTCCCTGTCAGATGGGAGGGCTTGGTCCCCCTTTGCAACCCGTTCCCCCAATGCAATATTCCACCACTCACCCATAGACCCCATGGGAGGTCTGGTCCCCCAATGCAACTCGTTCCCCAACGTAAGATTCCACCTGCCTCCCCCAGCACTGGACTAAAAAAAAAAATTCCAATTGCACATCCCCTGCCTCCCCCAGCACTTCCAATTCAAATTATACTACCCCTGGCCCCTCCCCTCCTGTGCTGGCAGGAGCAGGAGCAAATGTTCTTTGATGGCAATATTGTTGCAAATGTCGGGGGACTGTGACATTCCATTCAGGTGGAAGCACAGAGTGTTCCTGGTTTGCAACTTTGTGTGGAAGTTTGTTGTAAGCTGGGGCTGCAAGGATTTAACAGTAAAAATTTGGCCTTTTTAAACTTTGAAATATCAATAACTTGTGTAAAATAAAATAAAATCTGAAGGAAACTTGACAAGGGCAACGACGGGGAAAAGCTGAGTAAGGTTCTGTAAATATTTTAGCGCTACCGTGTACCATTTTGGCGTAGATATGATCACACACACACACACACACACACACACACACACACACACACACACACACACACACACACACACACACACACACACACACACACACACACACACACACACACAAACAAGACGAGAGTATTAATAGTATAGTAGACCAAGTGCAGACCCGTTAGGTCTGCTCCCCAACACACCCGTTCCCTACCCGTAGCCCCCACGGGAGGCATGGCCCTCCAACTCAAGCCATTCCCAAACAAAAGATTCCAGCACTCCCCTTGCCTTCCTCAGCAGTGATCTTTAAAAAATCATCAGTTGAAGCTGGTCAGTTAGTAATTTAAGGTATTTTAATTTTTTTAAACTTTAATCAGTATTGTCAAGAAATAAAGCATAAAATGTTCAGTGAAAGAGTCCTCTGCGACGGAAAAAAAGGGTTCAGAATATGTAAAAATCTTGTAAAAGTTGGCATTTTTAAAGCTTTAATCACGAATAACATGCCAGAGATATGATTAAATCTTCATTCAGGCTTTTCACTGCTTGGTGCGCCATTGTGATGTCATCATTTGAAGCTGTTGTTTTTAATTTCAACGTTTTTTGACTTAATCAGTAATGAGTCGAGAATACAACGAGAAATAAAGCATGAAATGTTCAGATAAGGTCATCCCGGTCTCTACGAGAAAAATGTCAACCGGAATATGTAAGAATGTTATCGTTACCATGTAGTTTTTTTTGTGAAGATGTAAAGACAATCACATATACACACACATATACACAAGATCAGATTTTTAAGAAGTACTAGACCAAGTGCAGACCCGTTGGGTCTGCTCCCCCAATGGTGTGATCCCCCAACCCAATATTCCACCATGCACTCGTCTCCTCCAATGGAACTGAAGCCGTTCCCAAATGTAAGATTCCAGCACTCCCCTGAGCACCTCCCCTGCCTGCTGCAGCAGTGAAAGGTTCAGAGTGTTCCTGTCTTGCAAGTTTGTTTCGAAGTGTGTTGGAAGCTGTTTCGAAGTGTGTTGGAAGCTGATAGGAAGGAGCAGCCGTCAACAAATCAAAAGGCAGAAAGTCAACGAATCAAAAGGCAGAAAGGCAGCCGGACGGACGGCAGCCGGACGGATGGCACGAGAGTTTTATAGATAGATAGATAGATATGATAGATAGATATAGATGTTGACATTAACCCCATTGCAATATATATTTAATATTTGTATTTCAGAAATTCATCCTTACCGTACCCTACGTTGAAATAGCGATTCTTCAATCAAGCTTGATATTCTAGAGGCAGGCAATCTAGAGGCAAGTGAATTAGTTTAGCGAGCGGGATACTGACAACCACATCTCCTGCTCCCCTTCCCCCAGTGATCACCTCCAACAATCTGATATCTTATTGGTTGTTTGAGGCATCCAGTGCTGGGCCTTGCTTTGAGCCCCTCAGACTCAAAGGCAGATCTGCTTTGAAGTGACAAGACATGACATTTGCCTTGGCAATCTTTGCTTTAAAAGCCCTGCCCCAGCGGGAGATTGGGCCGCAACATTTATACATGTTACATGCATATTTATTCTCAAAGACTCGTTTCACAATTTCACTGAGCATTAGACTTTGTGTGTGTGGTTGAACATTTCCTTCGTGAGTTTTCCACCAAAAAGGTACTGTAATAAGTTTTGAGATGAAAATTGATGAATGGGAATCAATGGTTCATGTAAAGATATTATAATGGATTTTATGCCTGTAAGATGGTGTAAAATCATGACCAGCAAACTACCTGTGCTTTGTTATCATTGACTTTTATTCCTACTGGTTGAGTGAAAGAAGTGGATTAACTCAGGTAAGCAGTGGTAGAGTTGCTGCTTCACCCGGGTGTCAGAAACATACCTAATTACAAATCTATGTGTGAGATAGGAGCGGCATAATGGCACAGCGGTAGAGTTACTGCTTTACAGCGCCAGAGACCCGGGTTCAATCCTGACTATGGGTTCTGTCTGCACGGAGTTTGTACAATCTCCCTGTGACTGCCTGCATTTTCCTCGGGTGTTCTGGTTTCCTCCCACACTCCAAATATGTACAGGTGTGTAGGTTAATAGGCTTTGGTTAAAAACTCTAAATTGTCCCTAGCATGTAGGATAGTGCTGATGTACAGGGATCCCTGGTCGGCATGGACTCGGTGGGCTGAAGGGCCTATTTCTGCACTTTCTCTAAATGGCATGGTGATGCAGCGGTGGAAGTTGCTGCCTTACAGCGCTTGCAGAGCCGGAGACCCGGGTTCGATCTCGGAGACAGAGACCTGATAATGACCTTTGCCATGAATAAAGATTTCTTCAGAAGAAATTGTGTTTGAAAAACAAAATTTGACATATATTCCCCTTCAGATATGAAATTATCGGCAGGAAAAATATTAGCTCAGGGCCTCTGTACTTTAAAAAATAAGTACTCTACAAATCGTGGAGATTTACATCGATAATAAACTTCTGGGTATTGATGCTGGAGGCCATGCATATGAAGCTTTGTCCTTATGGGTAGAGTTTTATTGAACCATACAAGTCACATCTGTTTGAAAGCCAGAATATTTAATATTTACATTGACAAATCTTCCAAAAATATGTTGGGAACAATATAGTATGTGTTCCTATAGCCATCATGTGCAAACATGCCTGCTATAGTAATGCTGAACCTGCATGTGGTGGGTGAAGGCTCCTGACGCATTTGGGATGAAATTGTCAATGACTCCTTTATACTTTTTGTAAAATTTGACGACAAATAGTAGGGACTGAAATGGTTAACACACGAAAGCAACATTAATTTTTGGATTCCTATTTCTGGGGAATAATTGTCCCCTCGGGATCATTGGTCTTGCAGGTTTGGAGCATACTTTGTGGGAGGGCAACAAGTACTAACATTATGGCAATGAAGGTGGTCAGTTATCAGGAATAACATTATCATAATCAAAACACTTGAAGAAATAGAACATTAACTTGGCTATTGCATTTCCATTTTCATTTACCCACCCATGCATATGTGTATTTTTACAATACTGGAGAGATTTTTGCGTAGAACATTAAAAATGTCATATCTCCACTGTTTCAAGTAGTGTGGTGTTCATTTTTTCAGGGATTGTTACTCCAATGTGCTAGAGATAGTAGAGATAAAATCAAGAGTTGTGAATTTATGGAATTCCCTGCCACAGAGGGCAGTGGAGGCCAAGTCACTGGATGGATTTAAGAGAGAGTTAGATAGAGTTCTAGGGGCTAGTGGAGTCAAGGGATATGGGGAGAAGGCAGGCACGGGTTAATGATAGGGGACGATCAGCCATGATCACAATGAATTGCGGTGCTGGCTCGAAGGGCCGAATGGCCTCCTCCTGCACCTATTTTCTATGTTCCTATGTTTCTAATTTAGGAATTAAATGATCGATTATCTATTGTTGAATGGTTTGATTTTAGATGTAGATAACTTCCATAAAAGCTGACTTATCACTTGATCAGTATATATCCCCGGGGCTGATTACTTTAGGCTGCTTAAACTCAAATTCTGTCACAAAATGCATAATACGCGCACCTGATCATCTCTAGTTCTCGAAGATATGATCAAAAGTGAGTGAATCAGCTAAATATATGCACAGTAAGACTGCCTCTTAAAACTTTTGTGTGCGAAGTTGCTGGAGTATGGGGTTTATTGTTAACGGCAACAAGAACATTCTGGCGACTGATGCCACGGGTGAAGCAAATAAGTCTTTCTCCTCATGGGAGCTGCCATTGGAGACCTGAATGAACAGCCATTTATCTCTTTAAAAATAAAATCAGATTGAGAGATTCTGAATAAGACACCACGGGGTTGGAAATATGTCAGAATGACAAATTCCAGGCAAAATCTGTACGGAAGGAAATTTGAAACAGAAAGATTGTGTTAAAAGATAAGGGAAAAAGGAGGTAGAAAGACTAAAGAAATAGATAATCAAATTTTGTTTAAAAATCTCCATTCTCTTTTGTATTCGCCTCTTCCACCCACATCCCTCTTTCGGCTTTACATTACACTCATCTTTTCACATTATCTGGCATTCTTTTGACTCCTTTTCACCTCTAAGCTTTGTCACTTACTCTACCCATCTCCCCATCAGATATTTCCCACCTATATCCAGCTATCACTTGTTCACCTCTACCTCTCTTTTCCAGTTCTCTCCCTACTGCTCCAATCAGTCTGTAGAACTGACCCGACACTATACACTGTCAGTCCATCCTCCCCCCAGCATTTTTGTCTACCTTCGATTTTCCAGCATCTGCAGTTCCTTCTTGAGCATGTTGATGATGTCATTACATTTGTGAAATACAATGGGACATTTGACAAAGGAATGAGAACATATCTAGGCCTAATGCTAAAATGAATTGTGAAATTGAGATACCTTGGCTCAACCAAAAAGCATTATTGTGATTTATTCCCTTTGCAAAATATTTAAACCCCTTTTTGCATACTTTATGCACACCTTTTCTTGCTGGACAAAGAGTAGCAATGGGATTTGCATGCTGACCCAGGTAAAATGACTCAGCATTGATTACATTATCTGAAATTAGGTCAAATGGGCCAATGTTGATATGAAAGATGGGGGTAGGGTGGATGATGAGGTGTGAATGCCACACGTCTTTTCCTCTAAGCATGGGGCAGCATACAGGTGGTCACGACTCATGTGCCAATGCACCCAGTAGCTGCTTCACGGATTGTCCTGCTGCTACCAGTTCATTGAAACCTCACCTGTGTTGAGGGCTGCCAGTCATTAATTTTAATCAAAATACATTTACAATGGGTAACTTTCATCAAATAGACTGGTAACAGTGGGAGATATTTAAATCACACAGGCCGCACTATTTTCTCCTTCTTGAATTATGTGTAACTGTAAATGCTGATCTTCTAATCCAATTATGTTGATTCTGTTATAATATGTGCCAAGCTTATTGATGATGTGCAAAATATGATCAGCAATTCACTCAGCAGGTCAGGCAGAATCTCTGGAGAACATGGGTAGGCAATGTTTCAGGTTGGAACCCTTTTTTGTTCCCATCGAAACATTGTCTATCCATGTCCTCCAGATACGCTGCCCGATTCGCCGAGTTACTCTAGTTCGTTGTGTTCTACACAAGTCTCCAGCATCTGCTGTCCCCTGTGTCTATCAGGAATTGATACATGAGTAATGGCACTGGGGCATGGCAACAGGAAGGGCCCAATCCATTTTCCCACTTGGTGAGATAGGAATTGTTTGGAAATGTTGTAAAAATATATGAAAGACGGCATACATGGATTTTCTCCTATCCAGTTTCTCGGCTCAAAATTTAAAACTTTTCATAGTTAATTTTCAGCACCAGAAAGGCAGACAGCAGAATTAAATTACCATGTTGTTAGAGGAGTTCTTAATCAAGAAATGATTTAGTGAATGTTTAGTTCATGTGTATCCTGAAAGCACATTATCGCATTTCAATGGATATGTTGACCTTGTTGAGCTAATGAAAGGACATTTCAAACAAAGTTTTTGATTAAGTGTACATTGGTCCTCACTTAATGTAGCTGTTTAATTGGCACTTCGATAAATGTTGAGTAGTATTTGCCTTACTATTTTCTTGATCGCATTAAAACTAAATAGTAAGACCACTTCTTGGGCAGCCCACAGCATAATACATGAAAGTACTGCCACATGCTGTTAGGATTTGATAAAGGTTAAGGATTTGATTCCTGTGGAATGAATGGAGGAATAGGCAACTATATACCTTTCAAGACTAAGACCTTGGTACCAATTTAGAAAGCTTTGTCTTTCTTCAATTTGCTTCATATTTAATTTAGTTTAGAGATACAGAGCGGAAACAGGCCCTTCGGCCCACCAGGTCCGCACTGACCAACGATCCCCGCACATTAACACTATCCTACACACGCTAGGGACAATTTACATTTATACCAAGCCAATTAATCTACAAACCTGTGGGTCTTTGAAGTATGGGAGGAAACCGAAGATCTCGGAGAAAACCCATAGTCGGGATCGAAATCGGGTCACTGGCGCTGTAAGGCAGCGACTCTACCGCTGCGCCACTGTGCTGCCCCTTTTATAATTCTTTCCGGGTTGTTGGCATCATTGATAGCATTTAAGGTATTTCCTACCACTGGTTTTTCTGCCAACATTATTTTCTGCCCACTTAAAATCAAAGTAGGTTGATACATTTTAAAGGAAAACTAAAAGCCATCTCTTTCGGAGAAAATGATCAAATATCCAGTTTTTTATTTACTCCCATTCAAAAGATATCCTTTGCAATTCCTCGCATTTATGTTGCTGACGAATATGAACCTGCAGATCAACATGGTCCTGACCCAGCAGTGCTGAACGAGTTTGTTCAGGAGGCCAAAGGAGAGCTGCTGTGGGGAGAAATGTTCTACTAATGCAGTAGGGACTCATTCAAGTTGTGATTGAGGATTTAAAAGAAACATTATTTCCAATTTAACTAATGTGTACTTCATCAAGAGTGCTTAATACTGATATCAGATGCCCCAAATTCCTCAACACAAATGTCATTTAGCACCAACCCGACGTAATAAAGTTAGCTTTGGTAGACATCAAATTATTTAAAAAAGGGAGATAAGTATGAAACAAGTAGCAATGTTAGAAATAAGTGTTATTTTAATATGGATTGAAAACAGATTAAAGTAGAACAAGAAAAATAAAGAGGAAAATTTGAATGAAATGAAGGCAATAAACCACAAGGCAAGTAGATATGTGAATATCCACACAAATTCTGCAGTGTGTGCGATTTATCCACTTCTGACAGGGGGCTGGCAAAGGTGGTTGATGGGAAGATTTTTTTTTAACTGACTAATATGTTTACAATACTGATTTATTACTCGTGGTGAAGGATGTGGGCCAACTTTTAAAATACAATTTGTCTCTTACCGACAATTTGCTGGTTAAAGCCTTACATCAAATAAATATTAAAGTGTTCCAGAAGTATGTCACATGGTCAAATATGTCAGATGAGTGTGGTCATTTTTTATGCTTAAACTCGATTTGTAATTGATAAAGCACTGTTATCATCAAATTGAATGGAATAATGCCCCCATTATAATTAAATTACTATCAAATAATAATTTTCCTGTAATTTTGTGACTAATTCTGGCTTTTTTTTATTTCTGACTTGAATCTTTTTTTGATTCATATTTAATTTTCTTTTCTAGAGATTATTACCCACCCATAAATCATGCTCACCGCAGCTTTCCCCTAATCATTAAGTCAAATTTTCTGAACAACTTATTCACTTGACTATCAACACCATGTGATTTTTTTTCCCCAAATCTGTTTCTTGATCCTGCGGTCTTGAGTAATGGAACATCCCTGCTATGTTAGTAATAACCCAAATTAGCGTCATTGAGAGATTCCAGATTCTTGATAAATTTACGATTAAAACACTGGAGAAATTAGTGCCCAGGGTGGAATTCCCCCCTAATATTAGGACTGCTATGTCTTGCAGCAAAGATTGATGATTAACACTGTTTTGCTACCAGATCCCAGCCAGACTGAACAATTTCTGCACAAAATACGATAACAGCAAGGGGTGCTATATGGTTCTTACAAGTGATTATATGTATTGGATGCCAGTGAAGTAAAATTAGAAGGCTTTCTATAAATAGTCAGTATAATGCTACTTCCACAGTCAAACCGCTCAGATACATGGTGTGTTATTGGAACTTTCAATTGATTAATAGTGGATTTTAATTCTAGTCATCTACAAAATTGTGGAAATCCTGGTCTCCTAGGATTTGCTTGTAACTTTATCAGTTGGAAAATGTTAATGGGAGCCAAGAGTTGATTGGGATTACAATATCCATCATATCCAACGTGACAGTCTTGACTCAGTGACAAAGCTCAATGTTAATCATGAATCCAAATCCAGTTCCAATGTTTAGAGCAGATAATTAAGTTTGACAGTTCATTCGGGTACTGAGGGAGTGCTCTTTTAGAAAGGCCATTATACAAAGGTGCCGATGGATGTGGAAAACACAATTTTTAAAGTAGTGTTGCAATTACCGCATTGTTATGGCCAATATTTACCTCTCAGTCAAAATAATTAAAACAGAATGGGTGATTATCTATGCATTGTAGAACTTTGGTGTGGATACTGCCTAATATGTTTCACCACATTTCAACATTTCAATACTTCATTAACATTGAATTACTTGCAATAACTGGAGAGGTTAGGAAAATAATCTAAATGTCTTTCATATTTTTGAATACCTATCCTCCAGGATTACTAATGTGTAGTGTAAATATGTGGATAGAATGGTTGGTCATGAGTTTTATTCTTGGTAAACTTTACAATTAAAACACATGAGAATTGAGCGTTCAGATTGGAATTTCCCCCCAATAGTAGGACTGCTATTAATACTTAAACTATGAGTTCCTGAGCTTGCCATCACTCCTTGTGAGGTGCAAACTTCATCCATCCCAAATGAATGAAGGAAAAATAGAAATGATGGCTTATGGCCCTCTTGAATGTTAGCCCAGTAAAGCACTGGCAATGACTCTTGAATACATAAACTTTCTATTTGAATTGACTCCATTTTCTAAGGTATCATGTTGAAGATAAAATAGCAGAGGATAAAAAAGGCACATACCCTTAACAGAGATGAATTCCATATCTACATAACCCGTCATGACAGCAATTTAGAGGCAGGATATTTCTATTATTTATTCAAAATGATGTTCTCCAGAACTTCTAAGGTTATAAGGTTTTTGAAAAAAATCTTTGCATGTCAGATAATTAAAATGTCATTGAAATATTAGAAAATTCAGTTGTTCAGTCTTCAAACTGAATCAATCTGAAGAAGGGTCCCAGCCTGAAAGATCATCTGTCCATCCCCTCCACATGTGCTGCCTGATCCATAGAGTTTATCCAGCACTTTGTGTTTTACTCTAGATTCTAGCATCTGCGGTCTCTTGGGTCTCCATTGTTTCTTATTTGAGTACCATGTGATACACTGATCTATTTTAATGAGCAATATAGAGAATGAAATGCTTCAGAATTATGATGAGACTCAAGGTGAATCAGTCAACCCATCTTGCATGTAAATGCTATCTATCATTTATATGTTACATTTATCTGATGTTTATCCATATGTACACATTCATACTAATGACACAATTACATCTTTCAAACATTGGGAATGGATTAAGCCTCCACCTCTTATGGTGCGAAGCTCAGTTCAAGAATTAAGAATATGGATAACCTCACGTCCGCTCTTTTTTAATTGAGGGAACATATTTTTACGTGCCCAACTTTGACTGGTTTTTCATAATAAGATGTAGATTATGAATCTAGAATTGATGTAATTTCCAAAATCCCATCTTGGTTACTGGTCCCTTTGGTCAATTGCAGAGTGAAAACACAGTAGCTTTGAAATCAGTGGAGGGAAAATATTTCGCTGGCCTGTAATAAACAAATGAGAAAATATATAATTTGCATTTATTAAAAGCTTTATTGACCATTTGGATTTCCCAAATGACTGCTGAAATGAATATCAATATACGTAAATAATATACGCAAATAATTTGAAACTAACCAACAGTAACCATATTTTGTACCATTTATCAAAAACTCTGATTAAAACGAGGCATCTTATCAGCATATGGATGGAAAAGATTATTTTAAGTTGGAATCATTCTACTCTGGTTCATAAGTTAACAGATTCCCAATGAATGTAAAATAATTGGATCTTGGACTTTCTGACAGAGAGACCGCAGTCAGTCCGTGTTGGCAAGAATACCTCAGGCTCGATCACGCTGAGCACCGGCTCCCCTCAAGGCTGTGTGCTCAGCCCGCTGTTGTTCACATTGCTCACACATGACTGTGCTGCCAGATTCAGGGACAATAAGATCATAAAATTCGCGGATGACACAACAGTGGTGGGACTCATCAGCGGAGACGACGAATCAATGTACAGGGAGGAAGTGGAACAACTAGTGGACTGGTGCGGCAAAAATAATCTAGAATTAAATGTCGACAAAACGAAGGAGATGGTTGTCGACTTCAGGAGGGCGCAGCCAAAGCATACACCCCTCAACATCAGTGGCACTGCAGTGGAGAGAGTGGAGAGCATAAAGTTCCTCGGTGTGCAAATTACAGACAGCCTCACCTGGTCCAGGAACACCACTGGGACCGTCAAACGGGCCCATCAGCGACTGCACTTCCTGAGGAAACTAAAACAGGCCTCACTTCCCACCAACATCCTCAGGACTTTCTACAGGGGTATGGTGGAGTCTGTACTCACGTACTGCATAAATACGTGGTACTCCACCTGCAACTGCTCGGACAGGAAGGCTCTGCAGAGGGTAGTGAGGGGAGCAGAGAGGATCATTGGCGTCTCCCTACCCTCGGTACAAGAACTGTTCCAGAGCCGCTGCCTGAAAAAAGCTCAGAGAATTGCTAAGGACAAACTGCACCCCCTCCACATACACCTGGATCTCCTGCCATCAGGCAAGAGATATCGAAGCATCAAAGTCCGGACTACAAGACTGCTAAACAGCTTCCTACCACAGGCTGTGAGGCTGCTAAACAGTCACTCTGTACTCACAGTCACCTGATTCTGCGGCTGGCACGGACACTTTAATAACTGGCACTGGCCACTCAAATCAGTTGCCCCGGACATTTTTATGATTGGTTTATTGTATTGCAGTCACAGACAACCGTGCCTCACCCACATCACCACCCGTGTCAGGGGGCAGCACCACTGCAGCCAAAACAGGCTTAGACGAAACCGAAGGACACAGCTCCTCCCCATCAACCTCCACAGGCTCCTGCTCATGGTACTGCTTCATCATGTTGACATGACAGAGCTGGGTCTTACGCCTCCGATCAGGAGTACCAATAACGTAATCCCTCTCACCAACCTCCTTAACCACCTGATAGGAACTGCTATACCGAGCCTGCAGACTGGAACCAGGAAGAGGCAATAACACCAGGACCTTGTCACCTGGAGAAAAATTCCTACTAGAAGCCTTCCTGCCGAACCAGTCCTTCATCCTAGACTGAGCAGAAGCAAGATTACCCATTGCCAGTTCGCATGCCCTCCTCAGTCTAGACCGAAAGGTACAGATGTGGTCTAAAATACTACGTTTTGTATTCTCCTGCAACCATTTCTCCTTCAGGACCCTCAACGGACCACGTACAGTATGCGCGAACACCAGGTCAGCAGGACTGAACCCTAAAGACTCCTGCACGACCTCACGCACCGCAAACATAACTAGATGAACCCCCTCATCCCAGTCTTTTTCAAACTCCAGGCAGTAAGTCCTCAACATAGATTTCAAAGTCTGGTGAAACCTCTCGAGAGCTCCCTGGCTCTCAGGATGATACGCACTGGAGTAACAATGCTTAATATCTAACAACTTCATTACCTGACCAAAAACCTTCGACATGAAGTTGGAACCTTGGTCACTCTGCACAACCTTGGGCAAACCGAACAACGAAAAAAACTTAGTGAGAGACTTCACAAGGGTAGGGGCCGTAATTCTACGCAAAGGGACCACCTCCGGAAAGCGGGTAGACGCACACATAATTGTCAATAAAAACCTTGTTGCCCACCCTTGTCCGAGGTAGAGGGCCCACACAATCAACTAGAATCCGCTCAAACGGCTCACCGACCACAGGGATTGGATATAAAGGCGCAGGAACAATCGATTGGTTCGGCTTTCCTGCCACCTGGCAAATGTGACAACACCTGCACTGCTGTTTCACGTCCTATTTCAACCCTGGCCAAAAAAAATTCCGTAAGATACGGTCATACGTCTTATTGACCCCCAAATGTCCACCCAGAGGTCCATCATGAGCCAAACAGAGTCTCTCGTCCCTATACCGACGAGGCATCACAATCTGATCAACCACGCTCCAATCATCATGCCCAGATATATCCAAGGGAGACCACTTTCGCATCAGTAAGCCCTCCCTTAGAAAATACCCCTTTGCTGTGGAATCCATATCCCCCTCAGGCATCGCGCAGTCGAACAGATCAGATAAACCTGGATCACTCTTTTGCTCCTCAACCAGCCGGTCACGTGACAGTGACACCGGCACATTTCCAGACACTATCCCATCTTGAGATGTAGAAACACCCTTCACAACACAGGATCTATCATCCTGATCCCCTAAAATGCCCTCACTCAGGTCCACCACATCCCCAAACTTCGCCTGGCTCTTAGCCATAGCCCTCGTGACAGCACAAGCTGCGAAGACCCTCGGATGCTGCATAGCCACTCTATCCGGACTCTGCACCATCGGAACAGCCGTCACCTCAGGAGTAACTAAAACTCTACCTCCTGCCAAATCATTCCCCAAAATCACAGAAACTCCTCCAACGGGAAAACACGGCCGTAACCCAACAGTTACCCGGCCTGAAACCAACTCGGACTCGAGACTCACGGTATGCAAAGGCACTACCATGCCATCCATCCCGAATCCTACCACTGGGACACTTGACCCAACCGATGATTCCCCAGAAAACGGCAGTACACCATCCAATATAAAGGACTGAGTAGCACCAGTATCACGCAAGATGGATACTGGAACTCCATCACCCCCATCCTCTAGAGAAACAAAACCATTCATGATGAACGCAGAATAATTCCTACACTCATCAGACTCAGGCACCTCAGGAACCACAGGTGTATTCTGTGTACCCACCAAAGCCACAGGCTTTGCATCCTTCTTTTTCAGAACGGGACACGACTTTAACATGTGCCCTTTCCCTCTACAATAGTAGCACACAGGACCTTCCTTAGTCCTCAAATTTCCGTCAACCTTATCAGCTCGGACCTCCCCCTGTATCAACGTGCTGCCACTTGCAGGCACAGAAACAGCTTTGACACTGCCACCGGCGACACCACCACGATCAACCGGTCGTGCACCAAAACTATAGGATCGCCCAACAAAATCAGATTTATGAGTCAATACATACTCATCTGCCAACACCGCGTGCTTAGACACCTCATTCACCTTCTGCTCATTAAGGTAAATAGCAACCCTCTCAAGGAGACAGTTCTTAAAGTCTTCCATAATCATCAAGGCCCGCAGTAGCTCAAAATCCTTCACTCCTTGAGAAGCGCACCACCTGTCAAAAAGTGCCTCCTTCTCCCTAGCAAACTCCACATAAGTCTGACTATCAAACTTCCTAAAGCGCCGGAACTTCTGCCGGTACGCCTCTGGAACTAATTCATAAGCCCTTAATACTGTAGACTTCACACACTCATAGTCCAGGCTGCTTTCAACAGATAAAGACGAGTACACCTCCCGTGCTTTACCCACAAGGACACACTGCAATAGCAAGGTCCACACGTCCCTAGGCCACTTCAAGGACAAAGCCACCCGTTCAAACACTGTGAAATACTTGTCCACATCCTCCTCACGAAACGGGGGAACCAGGCGGATGTTCTTGCTCATATCAAACTCCCGTTCCCTAGAAGAAACCCGGGAATTATCTATTTCTTTTTCCCGCAGCTGAAATTCAGCCCTTTTGGTTTCCTCCTCAAGCTCAAGCCGTTTCATTTCAAGAACATGCATGAGCTCTTTCTCTTTTAACAAAGAGGCAATTCTCTGTGACTCAAGCTCCATCTCCTTCAGTTTAATGACGGCCTCCATGTTCTGAACTGGCTGAACAGAAGGTGGGGGACTGTCTGTACAGCCAGGCAAAACCCCACCCTCCACCAACGCAGCCCACAAATCCGATTTAATGGAGTGTTTCTTTGAATGCTTGTCAATAGGCACAGCATAGTTCTCAGCCAGCAAAATCAAATGCTCCTTCGTACATTTATCAAACAACTCCCGACTAGGAGCCTCAACAAACTCTTTCACCTTAAATTCCATCTCTAATGTAGCACCAAACCACCAGCTAAACCCTGGGCACCAATGCTACCACAAACAGGGAAGAAGAAATTCCCTCACAACACAGACTGCCTCAAAGCAGGGAAGAAAAAATCCCCTCACACCTCACCTCAGTCACCTCACACCTCAGTCACCAGAAGCCTACCAAAAAAAACCCAAAAACGTCTAGGGTCCTCAAAATCCCGGACGAGCCCCCATTTTGTTACGACTCCCGAATGCAGGTACTTCAGAGCGGCGTAACATAATTCAAAAACCAGGTTCAAGTTCAAAAATCTTTTAATTATTCAATGGAACACAAAACCCAAACCTGATTTAAACAACCCAGTCAGGGATATGGATGGACTAACAAACAATTAAACAGTGCTCCAGCCAGCCACGTAATGGGCCGTCGAACCGGAGACTCTAAAACCTGCCTAAAGAGATATAACCCTGAAACAAAATACCCGAAAACACTAAGGTCAGACCTTATCCGTCCCAATTCAATATTTGTTAACAAGTAATGGTAAAAGTACACAAAGTTCTATGCCATGTGGCCAGGCCTTCCTCAGCTCACACCAGTAGGCTGCTCACAAGTCAGGGTCTACGAAGAAGAGAGAGAATCCTGGGAAACTCTGGTATTTAAGCTTCAGATGAGTCACCCGTCACCTGACGCAGCTTGGCCAATCGGGTACAGGAGCCTTTAACCCCTTGATTCCAGACTCACAGCAACGAGGCCTGTACTCGGGAGAGAAACAGAGAAAGTAAGTACATAGCATTCACCAGGGGAGGGGAGCGCCTAACAGTTAGTTTCAAATTATTTGCGTATATTACATCTATATATTGCCTTAAAATGTTAAATGTCATCACCAGTCAACCATTAGGACGTTCACATTGTTTTGTATCATAATACACTATCAAAGGGAAGTTTTCTCTGAAAAGGTTTTTATCTGCTTTCGTATTAATATTCCATAATCAAGTGCAATTAACACACTAATGTAAGGATTTTGAAAAAACTATAAATTGCTTGCATATGTTTACAAATCAGACATGCATTCAATAAGTGCTTTTATTAAGGAACTTTTGGAAAATTATAGTAATTGCAGGAAAATAGAAATATAATATGAAAACATTGTATGATTAAAATAAACAGAAAATTATAAAAATATTATATGGTTTAACGTTCCAGAATTCCTTTGAAATTATCTTGTTTCCAATCCAGTATATCAGGCATAATCTGTCACATGTTTTTTTCACCATGGAATGAGCGACATGTTCACATTGAATGAACCTTTTCACCGATTCAAAAAAACAACCTGCAAGCGTCTATGCAAAAGGGAAGATGAATATCCCCTTTGCAAGTAAATTGGTAGTTGTTGTAAATCACCTAAATGTCAATTGCCTAAAAATTCAACCAAGTGTAATGGTGCTGAAAGTGGTGTATAGTTAGATCAGAACTGTAGGCACTGCTTCCGAAATTAATTTCATTGATGTCAAGGCAATAGTCTTTAGTGACCAATTCATCTGTTTTTGGTTGTTTTGACTGATTTATATTGCTGCAGGATCCTTAGCACTTAACAGTCAGGGAATGGTACCTCATTTGGAGTATTGCACCTCAACTAATGGAACAGACCTCTGCTCCAGTAATGAACTGTCAGCTTACAATAGGTGCTTAGTTTCTTTTAATAGATTGGAATAATAACCATTTGATTCAGGTTGAGCCAAGTTAACTTTCATTCTACAGCTCTCCTTCATTTTATGCCTGGAGTTGAACACCATGCAATCAAAATGTTTGCTGGGGTTTCATGTTCCAGAATTATGATCGGTGATCCATACTAAAAGCCTATAACTCTGGTTGCTTGGTTAAGAAAAGTGGTAAGTTTGCCAATCCTGAGGTCTATTGGTCTTCCTATAGATTGAATACTGCTGGCATGTACATTAAAAAATAGTCATCTGAGTTATACAGGTTATTGGAACCCAGAAAACCCCATGCTAAAGAAAGTGAGCAAGATTTTTTTTAAAGCCTTACTTTTATGGTAAATAGTCCACTGAATGAAAACATAATGAGGCTATGACATAAATAGCTATATCTTATTTTCATAGCTGTAGTTCCAGCAAATAAATGGAGAAACCTATTGTAAAACTAATGAGAGCACTTGATTCCATCCTATCCCACCACTCCAGTTCATTCTGACCTATATCTGAGATGCCGCACATGCCCTTTAAGTCTTCAATACCTTTCAATTTCTAGACCCCTATTGCCTCATCTTTATCATGGACATCCAGTCCCTTTACACCTCTATCCCCCACAAGGAAAGTATCAAGGACCTCCGGTTCTTACTTGAACAGGGACCCACTCAGTTTCCCTCTGCTAACACTCTTCTCTGCCTTCGTGAACTGACCCTCACCCACAATATCTTTTCTTTTGACTCCTCTCACTTTCTTCAAGTTAGGTGCGTGGCCATGGGCACTGAAATGGGTCCCAGTGTGCCTGTCTTTTTGTTGGTTATGTCAAACAGTCCTTGTTCCGAATGTACACTGGCATCACCCCCCAACCCTTTCTCAGCTACATCGACGAATGCATTGGGGCTGCTTCCTGCACCTGTGCAGAACTTGTTGATTTCATTAATTTTATGACTTTCTTCCACCCTGAAAGATATTGTTAAGCTTGAAAGGGTTTAGAAAAGATTTACAAGGATGTTGCCAGGACTAGAGGGTGTGAGCTATAGGGAGAGGTTGAGTAGGCTGGGTCTCTGTTCCATGGAACGCAGGAGGATAAGGGATGATCTTATAGAGGTGTATTAGATCATGAGAGGAATAGATCGGTTAGATGCATTCTTTTGCCCAGAGTAGGGGAATCGAGGACCAGAGGACATAGGTTCAAGGTGAAGGGGAAAAGATTTAATAGGAATCTGAGGGGTAACTTTTTCACACAAAGGGTGGTGAGTGTATGGAACAAGCTGCCAGAGGAGGTAGTTGAGGCTGGGACTATCCCATCGTTTAAGAAACAGTTAGACAGGTACATGGATAGGACAGGTTTGTAGGGATATGGACCAAGCGCAGGCAAGTGAGACTAGTGTAGCTGGGACATTGTTGGCGGTGTGGGCGAGTTGGGCTGAAGGGCCTGTTTCTACACTGTATCACTCTATGATTCTATGACCTCAAATTCACTCAGGCTATCTTTAACAACTCTCTCCCCTTTCTTGATCTCCCTGTCTCCATCACAAGGGACAGACTATCTACTGCCATCTAGTACAAGCCCACCGACTCATACAGTTATCTAGATTACACCTTCTCCCATCCTGTCCCTTGCAAAGGCATTGTCCCCGATGCTCAATTTCTCCATCTCCACCATATCTCTGGCTGAGGAGATATTGTGGAGGCTTTCCATTCTATGAGGCTTTCCATCGATGAGGTTTTCCATTCTAGGACTCTATTTCTGGAGTGATGGAGGTTGAGGGGAAACTCGATGGAAGTATATAAACCTATGCGAGGCATCGAAAGGATAGACAAACAGAACCTTTGACCAATGATGGAAATGTCCAACGTTAGAGGGCATAACTATAAGCTGAGAGGGGAAAATATAATGTAGATGTGAGGGGCAAGTTTTGTGTTTTACAGAGAGGGCGGAGGGGGCATGAAACTGCAGGTGCTGGTTTTAACTGAAGATAGACACAAAATGCTGGAGTAACTTAGCGGGGCAGGCAGCATCTCTGGTGAGAAGGAATGGGTGACGATTCGGATTGAGGCCCTTCTTCAGACTGAAAATCACGAGAAAGGCTTTTCCGTGATTTTCAGTCTGAGGAAGGGCCTCGACCTGAAATGTCACCAATTCCTTCTCTCCAGAGATGCTCCCTTTCCCCCTGAGTTACTCCAGTATTTTATATCTATCTTCCTATCACTTGCCAGGCTTTGTCCTGTGTCTCCTCTGTTTTCGCTATCTCCCTCGCCCCCCCCCCCCCAACACTCAGTCTGAAGAAGGGTCCCTGCCTGAAGTATCACCTACCCTTGTTCTCCAGAGATGCTGCCTGACATGCTGACCTACTCCAACACATTGTATCTTACTTTGTAAACCAGCACCTGCAGTTCCTTGTTTTTCCAGAGTGCATGTGTCACTGGGTTTTAATATGTTATATCATAGATGCAAGTTGGGATGATTTGACAAGAAAATCTAGTAATTTAACATTTTGCAACCAGATAAAGTCACAGTAAAGTCTGGCAAATGCAAAGAAACCGAGATTAATGAACGGTAAAAAGAGATGAGTGAATTGTTCAAATGCGAAAATGGAAAGTTAAATAATAAACCTGCCAGGGCATTAAAGACAGGACCCAGTAAGAATGAGAAACTGGAGGAAATAAGCATTAAAATATAGTACTTGAGAAGTTAGTGAGACTGCAGACATAAATCTCAATGACCTAGTAATGTACTTTGGGTGTCATGAAGGAACAGGCTATAAAACGATTGGATGCATGTCATCATATTTCATCTTTTTAAGAGAGGAAATAGGGAGAAATGGGGAAACTATGGACCAGTAAATGGTAAAGAAAATGTTGGAATATACAATTGTGCAACGATGGAACAAATGGGAAGGAACAATGGGATTAAACAAAGTTAGCACAGTTTGGTCATTTGAGACCAGTGATTTGACAAACCATGTCATAATCATCATAATCATACTTTATTAGCCAAATATATTTTGCAACATATGAGGAATTTGATTTACCATACAGTCATACATACCATACATACCGTTAGTATGTTCAGGGATGTCAGGACTGTAGTAGTAGGGATGTCAGGACTGTCTTATGAAGAAAGACTGGATAGACTTGGTTTATACTCTCTAGAATTTAGGAGATTGAGAGGGGATCTTATAGAAACTTACAAAATTCTTAAGGGGTTGGACAGGCTAGATGCAGGAAGATTGTTCCCGATGTTGGGGAAGTCCAGGACAAGGGGTCACAGCTTAAGGATAAGGGGGGAATCCTTTAAAACCGAGATGAGAAGAACCTTTTTCACACAGAGAGTGGTGAATCTCTGGAACTCCCTGCCACAGAAGGTAGTTGAGGCCAGTTCATTGGCTATATTTAAGAGGGAGTTAGATGTGGCCCTTGTGGCTAAGGGGATCAGAGGGTATGGAGAGAAGGCAGGTACGGGATACTGAGTTGGATGATCAGCCATGATCATATTGAATGGCGGTGCAGGCTCGAAGGGCCGAATGGCCTACTACTGCACATAATTTCTATGTTTCTATGTTTCTATGTTTCTATGTTAGTCATACCAATAAAAAGCAACAAGACACACAAAATACATCTATCTATTTATACATAACTAAAACTCTGATCTTGTGCTCTTCCGGTTTGTGTGGTTTATCTATTTGTGCAAAAACAGAACACAATAGGGTCCGCGGTGGGGGGGGGGGGGGGGTTCAGTGGAGGCTCTGGCCCCATCTCTCTCTCCCTCACTCACCCCTCTCCCCCGCCCGCCCGCCCTCTGTGGTAATGGCGGTCCCGCCTGCCCATCCCCCGGGTGAATGGCTGTTACTTGTCCACCGCTGCTGCGGTGACTCATCCTCACAGCCCTCTCAGAGGAGATCTTCTCCACATCCTCGTCAAAACTCGTGGTGTCCACTGTGACAAACACCAGTAGGGAGGGGAGAGGAGTTATGGAGGGAGTGTGGGAGTGACTGAGGGTAGGGGAAAGGAGAGGGAGGGAGAGGTGAGGGAGGGATTGTGGGAGGGGAGGGGAAAGAAGAGGAAGGATGAAGAGGAGGGGAGGAAGTGCTGGGGGATGAGGGGAAATGAGGCGTGTCTGCGCAGTTGGGGGCTATGCATGAGTGGTGCAATATTGCGTTGGGGGAACGGGTAAGTGGTGGAATATTGCGTTGGGGGAGCAGACCCAACTGCACTTAGTCGAGTTTTAACATAAACATCCACCACAGTGACTCCTCCACATTCCTCACAGCGATGGAGGGCGAAAAAAAATTTCAATCTCTTCCCTTCAATCTCTTCAATCTCGGACCCCGGGTCGGGGCCTGACGAACCTCCTGCTGCTTTAGAGCTTCCCGACATCAGTCTCTACCTGAGACTGCAAGCTCCACGATGTTGAAATCCGCAGGAGCGGATCTAGGCAGGGGATCACAGGCTCCGATGGTAAATCCACGGCCCCGCGGTGGAGCTCAAAGTCAGTCTCGAGCAAGGCCACCAGCTCCATGATGTTAGGCCGCAGAGCGACCGGAGATACGATCCGGAAAACAATCGCATCTCCGGCAAGGTAAGAGATTGAAAAATAGTTTGCCCCGACCCCCTCCCACACCCCTAACCCCAACTTAAAACAAACCAGAGAACATTAACACAAACTTTTAAAAACACACAAAAAATAACAAAGAAGACAGACAGACCGTTGGCGAAGCTGCCATTGCTGACAGTGTCACCCGCTGGATTTTGTTCAATGATCAAATGTCATAGATCCAAGTTTGTTGATCATGCACTATCAGATGTAAACCATCGGAGCCTGTGATCCCCTGCCCGGGATCGATGCACCAACGATGCCTGCGGATTTCAACATCGAGGAGCTTGCAGGAATGGAGATGAGGATGTAAGGAGGTTTCAAGAGGATACAGTTAAGTTTAATGAGTGGGAAAGAACATGCAATATAATGTGGACAATAGAGATCCATTTTGATGTACATTGCAGAATAGCTGTGCATTTTCAAATGATGGCAGATAGGGAAATGTTGATATTTAAATTGACTGGAGTATCGTTGTACATAAATGACTAAATGTCAACATGCAGCTGCAACAGGTATTGTGGAGGATAATTGCTAAAGGAGATTATAAAGTTATGAGTACAAAACCTCTAGAGAACATATAAATACAAATTAATTATCTACAATTACCAAGTGAATGAAGACTGTAAATATATAATATAAATACCAAGAAATGCTGATTACCCAAAGCTGTCAAACTCAATGCTGATCCTGGAAGGCTGTAATGTACCCAGTTGAAAGGTGAGGTGTTGTTCCTGGCACTGATTTTGAATTATGTTTCTCCATCTATATATATAATCTCAATTCCAGTTTACATCTGATAGTGCATGATCAACAAGCTTGGGTCTATGACATTTGAATGATAGAAGAGTCTAAAGAGGTGAGAGTGAGAGTGAAACAGATAATTAAGATTACAGGAAACTGCATCTTTAGTTACCATACTTGCAAATGGATGGAGTTGGTCAGAGGATCAGCAACCAATTTTCATTAAGATTCCAGTTTAGAGGAATTTATGATCTGTGAATACAATATTGAGGAAAAAGCACAAATATATCAAACAAAACAAGCATTAGGGATCCTGTCTCATGGAATGTGCCATCCAAATTTAACCTCCTTGTCTTCAGTACATCTCCATGGTCTTCGGTAGAATCGAGTTTCAGAATGGAATACAGGATTAATACAATACACATTCAGCACATGGAATTGAGAATAAATTTCATCTAGATTTAGGTTAGGTTTCTTGATTCTGTTATAATTATTAGCATCTGTTATTAAGAAAAGACTTAATAAGCTTCTAGAGAAATGTGAGCTGATGAGAGAAAACCAGGTTGGACCTATAAAACGATGTCACATCTACTGAACTTTGTTCCAATTTTTAAGAAGTCAACAGATGGGTTAGATTAAGAACCCTTTAGGATAATCTTTATGTGGAGTTTCAAAAGGCGTTTGAATAGTTCTGTAAAAGAAACAGGTAACAATAATGGAAGTGCATGGAATTGGAGGGAACTATTGGTTTGAATAAGAATTAGCTAGGTGGTGGATAGTGCAGAATTAAAGGATCTACAATCAGATTGGTAGATTGGTGCTCCTCAAAAAATTATTATTGGATCTCAATTTTTTAAATGCCGTTATAATTAATTTAACACGATATTTTCAATTTTAGAGTTTGCTCTTGGAGGAGGTCACAAACATGGAGGTGATATCAAAATAACCTTGGAGAATATAAACAAAAGAGAGTGGACAACAGAATGATGGCACACCAAGACTGCAGATGCTAGACTATGTAGCAAAAAAGGAGAGCAACTACAATTACTCAATGGATCGGGCAGCATGTGTGGGAGGAAAGGGACTGTTGACGTTTGGGTGGAGATCCTTCATCTAGCCTGTAGGGGCAGAGGGGAAGTAGCCAGATGAAGAGGTCAGGGGAGGGGTGGGTCAAAATCTGGCAAGCGACAGGTGGATACAGGTGAGAAGGAGTTGACTATCAGGTGGGGAGGGTGGAGAGGAGATAGCCACAGAAGCTGAGGATTGTGAGGAATGGAACTCATTAGGGGATGTTATCCAGCGAGTGCAACAGGCCAATTAATAACTTGATGACATTTGATTTTGAATTTAGTTTATTGTCATGTGTACTAAGGTACAGTGAAAAGTTTTTGTTGTGTGCTAACCAGTCAGTGGGAAGACAATACATTTAGAGCCATCCACAGTGTGCAGATACATGATAAAGGGAATAACATGAATAACTTTTAGTGCAAGATAAAATCTAGTAAAGTCCAATCAATGATAACCCGAGGGTCTCCAATGAAGTAGTTAGCAACTTAGGACTGCTCTCTAGATGTTGGTAGAATGGTTCAGTTGCCTGACAACGGCTGGGAAGAAACTGTCCCTGAATCTGGAGGTGTGGGTTATCACACTTCTATACCTTTTGCCTGATGGGTGAGGGGAGCAAATTTGATTGAACTAGAAGTATCATTGACGATGTAGCGGAAGATGAGTGAACAGGGTCATTTCCTTGAGGAACTCCAGAGGTGATATCAGTGTATTGATTATTTTTTCGTATCTGATAATTCATTCTTAGTGTAAGAGGTGCAAAGCATGGTATGCATTCTCGCTGATCAGGCATTTTTACAAGAACATGAATGAGTAACAAGTCAGAAATAAAAACCCTGAAATGTTACTGCTAGTTCACCTTTTCAGAAAGGCAAATTAAACAAAATCAGTCTGAAGAAGGGTTTTGGCCCGAAACGTTGCCTATTTCCTTCGCTCCATAGATGCTGCTGCACCCGCTGAGTTGCTCCAGTATATTTGTCTCCCTTAAAAAATAATAATATCCTGCACAGAATTTAGCTTTGAAGTGCAAAGATTAGAGCACTTTTACAGGGGAAGACCCCCATAACATTGTGTTTGAAGTGAAAGAATGGCAACCTCCCACATTTATGAACCAGAAAATGGAACCACATGGAAACAAAGAATGCAGTAGGCAAAACCTGGCAACATGCCACCATCTCTGACACAGCTGCCCTCCGAGAATATGCCCAATCTGAAGTTAATGGCCAAAGCAAACAATATGAATTATTGTTATTTTTTAAATTTTGCATTTGGGAATTACTGGCAATCAGTTTCCACATGGGTATGTTTGTCAGTCACTTTACATTGCTTTGTATGGGTATGTGGTCAGTTACCCTGTTTTGAGCTGAAAGGCAATCCAAGGAAAGTGCAGATATTTTCATGTTTAAATAGGGCCACACAACCTTTTCAATGGCAAGCTTTTGAATTTTTGTTGGTTGTCTCATTGTTTTAACCTTCTCACAGAAAACCAAGATTTGTTCCATGCTTTAAGAAGTGTGACCCAACCTAGCTTTATGTTCGTAAGCCAACATGTGCTTGTGACAAGGAATTCTATCACTGTTTTCCAGAAGTGCATTCTATCACTGTTTTCCAGAACTGGGGGAAATTGTTTGCATTCGCTGTGTAAAAAAATGACTTTGTTTGTACGTATTCCTTGTAGGTCAGGGTGGAAATGTGCTATGGTGGAGCTGATATATTCCATCTGGCCTCCTTGAACATGAGCCCAGGAGAATTTCACACACGGGCTTCATTTAAAAATCCTGAAATTGACTCTCAACCAAAAGTAATCGGGACGAGTTGGTGGAGTTGAACATTTACTGGAATAAGACCACTCATGGAAAAATAAATTGACAGGGATGTAATGAGGAGTGTGTTCTTGTATATGTGTGTATGTGTGGTGTGGTGAGATTTTGAACGTTTATAATTGGAAGGGTTAGTACGTTGGCGGGTGGTGGGGGGAGGGGTGGTATTTGGGAGCTCCAATGTATCCTGGCCAGTTCAGGAGGAGAAATTGAGTTAGAGCACAAGTGGTGGGTTAAAATACTTCCTGAGGGAATGAGGATATTTCTGATTTGTAATGAACCAGAATGAAGGAGTTACTTACATACAATGGAGAAATAGACTTGAAGTGGACTGCGACTTGAAAATGGCACCAAACTGGCTGACTCACATGGCTATCTGGACTACACGTCTTCCCACCCTGCCCCCTGTAAAGACTCCATCCCATATAAACCATATAATAATTACAGCACGGAAACAGGCCATCTCGACCCTTCTAGTCCGTGCCGAACACGTATTCTCCCCTAGTCCCATACACCTGCGCTCAGACCATAACCCTCCATTCCTTTCCCGTCCATATAACTATCCAATTTATTTTTAAATGATAAAAACGAACCTGCCTCCACCACCTTCACTGGAAGCTCATTCCACACAGCCACCATTCTCTGAGTAAAGAAGTTCCCCCTCATGTTACCCCTAAACTTCTGTCCCTTAATTCTCAAGTCATGTCCCCTTGTTTGAATCTTCCCTACTCTCAGTGGGAAAAGCTTATCCACGTCAACTCTGTCTATCCCTCTCATCATTTTAAAGTCCCCCCTTAACCTTCTGCGCTCCAAAGAATAAAGCCCTAACTTGTTCAACCTTTCTCTGTAACTTAGTTGCTGAAACCCAGGCAACATTCTAGTAAATCTCCTCTGTACTCTCTATTTTGTTGACATCCTTCCTATAATTAGGCGACCAAAATTGTACCCATACTCCAGAATTGGCCTCACCAATGCCTTGTACAATTTTAACATTACATCCCAACTTCTATACTCAATGCTCTGATTTATAAAGGCCAGCACACCAAAAGCTTTCTTTACCACCCTATCTACATGAGATTCCACTTTCAGGGAACTGTGCACAGTTATTCCCAGATCCCTCTGTTCACCTGCATTCTTCAATCCCCTACTCCCAATTCCTCCGCCTAAGCTGCATCTGTTCCCAGGATGAGACGTTCCACACCAGGTCATCGGAAATGTCCTCGCTCTTCAGGGAACGGGGATTCCCCTCCGCCACCATAGATGAGGCTCACACCAGGGTCTCATCCATACCCCGCAACACTGCTCTCTCTCCCCATCCCCGCACTCGCAACAAGGGCAGAGTCCACCTAGTCCTCACCTTTCACCCCACCAGCCGGCAAATAGAACAAATAATCCTCCGCCATTTCCGCCACCTCCAACGTGACCCCACCACTCGCCACATCTTCCCATCTCCCTCCATGGCTGCCTTCCGCAAAGACCGCTCCCTCCGCAACTCCCTCGTCAATTCTTCCCTTCCCTCCCGTACCACCCCCTCCCCGGGCACTTTCCGTTGCAACCGCAAGAAATGCAACACCTGTCCCTTCACCTCCCCCCTCGACTCCATTCAAGGTCCCAAGCAGTCGTTCCAGGTGCGTCAAAGGTTCACCTGTATCTCCTCCAACCTCATCTACTGCATCCGCTGCTCTAGATGTCAGCTGATTTACATCGGTGAGACTAAGCGGAGGTTGGGCGATCGTTTCGCCGAACACCTCCGCTCAGTCCGCAATAACCTACCTGAACTCCCGGTGGCTCAGCACTTCAACTCCCCCTCCCATTCCCAATCCGACCTCTCTGTCCTGGGTCTCCTCCATTGCCAGAGTGAGCAACACCGGAAATTGGAGGAACAGCACCTCATATTCCGCCTGGGTTGCTTGCGTCTGGTTGGCATGAACATTGAATTCTCCCAATTTTGCTAGCCCTTGCTGTCTCCTCCCCTTCCTTAACCCTCGAGCTGTCTCCTCCCACCCCCCCCGCCCTCGGGCTCCTCCTCCGCCCTTTTTCCTTCCTTCTCCCCCCTACCCCCCATCAGTCTGAAGAAGGGTTTCGGCCCGAAACGTCGCCTATTTCCTTCGCTCCATAGATGCTGCTGCACCCGCATTTCTCCAGCATTTTTGTGTACCTTCAATCTTCCAGCATCTGCAGTTCCTTCTTGAACTCTCTGTATACTATCTCAGTGTACTACTGCTAAACACTTGTTCTGTATCTGAGATACTTATCTAACGTGTATCTAAGTGTATCTAATGTATCTAATATTTATCTACATCAATGGTTGGGTGAGAACATACAGGGCAAGATTAGCAAGTTTGCTGATGATACAAAAATGGGTGGTTTTGCAGATAGTGAAGATGGCTGTGAAATATTGCAGCGGGTTCTAGGTCGATTGGCCAGGTGGGCTGAGGAATGGTTGATGGAATTTAATACAGAGAAGTGTGCGGTGTTGCATTTTGGGACATCTAACAAGAGCAGGACCTACACAGTGAATGGTAGGCCTCTGGGGAGTGTTGTAGAGCAGAGGGATCTAGGAGTACAGGTGCATGATTCCTTAAAGGTGGAGTCACAAGTAGATAAGGTGGTCAAAAAGGCTTTTGGCACATTGGCCTTCATCAGTCAGAGTATAGAAGTTGGGAGATCATGTTGCAGTTGTATAAGACGTTGGTGAGACTGCATTTAGAATATTTTGTTCAGTTCCGGGCAACATGTTATAGGAAAGATATTGTCAAGCTTGAAAGGGTTCACAGAAGATTTACGAGGATGTTGCCAGAAGTGTGAGTATAGGGAGAGGTTGAGCAGGCTGCGTCTCTATTCCTTGGAGCACAGGAGGGGTGATCTTATAGAGGTGTAGGAAGAGTCTATTTGGTTGGATTTAAGAGCTAAGGAGGGCATAACATCTTATGGGATACTGTGGTCACTGTGTTGACCACCCAAGAGTAAGAGGGAGATAGAGAGGAAATGTTGGGAGATGTTAGTGATGTAGATAGATCTACTATCTACTTATTTGATAACCCTTGGACTATCCTTGATCGGGCTTTGCTGGCATTACCTTACACTAAACGGTATTCCATTATCATGTATCTGTACACTGTAAATATATTGATTGTAATCATGTATTGTCTTTCTGCTGACTGGTTAGCTTGCAACAGAAGCTTTTCACTGCATCTCGGTACACATGACAATAAACTAAACTGAACTGATATTGGAATGAAGCGCAAGAAGGGTGACATTTCAGAGACTTGTTCCAGATGACAGCGCAGTGCCACAGCTGGTAGTGCTGCTGCTTTATAGCTGGGACCACCTGGGTCCAATCCTGACTTCCCGCGCTGTTTTGTGTAGGATCTTTCCATGCTCCCTGTGCAGGAATTGGTTTCTTCCAGGTGCTCGGGTTCCTCCAATATCCTAACAACATGCAGGTTGATAGGTTACTAGGGCACTGTATATAGTGGTACTATGATTCAGTTGCCTGATAACAGCTGGGACGAAACTGTTCCTGAATCTGGAGGTGTACGATTTCACACTCCTATACCTTTTGCTCGATGGCAGTGGGGAGAATAGGGAGTGGCCAGGGTGCGACTCGTCAAGGGGTACTGATTGGGGATGATCAGCCATGATCACATTGAATGGCGGTGCTGGCTCGAAGGGCCAAATGGCCGACTCCTGCACCTGTTGTCTATTGTCTATTATCAAGGCGAGCATAGAAAGCATTCAGTTCATTGGGTAAGGTCACACTATCACTAATGATGTTGCCTGACCTTTCTTTGCAGCCAGTTATCTTATTCAGTTCGAGTGATTATACTAGGACTCAAGTTTGTCCCGGCATTGTCTCTTGGCATTCTTGATGGTTTTGCGGAGATCATACTGGGCCTTCTTGTACCTCTCGACATCATTTAACATACTGTATATGCAGCGGACCCGGCCTCAATTGTGAATGTAGCTCGCCGTTCATCCATGGTTTCCGGTTGGGGAGCACTCGGATTGACTTCAGTAGAGGTCCATTTTTAAGGTCGGATTAAGGTTGCTCAGGTTGGTTCAAGAATCTGATAGTTTTAGGTAAATAGCTATTCCTCAACCTGGTGGTGTGGGACTTCAGGCTTCTGCACAAGAGGGGGCTAGGTGCATTGCATTAACATGGCAGGGAAACTAAAGCAGAATCCCTTTAGGTGGAGATATAGAATCTAATGAAAGCAAACAGGGGTGTCTCATGCATGGTAGATTGATCATTCAAGTGAGAACCAGACCAAATTTAAACCAAAGAATGAGCAGAGTATACCAGGACATCAAAATATTACCTAGTTTAACAGGTAGGTAAATTGAACCTTGGGATTGGAATATATTTAACATCTGACTACAATTGGAAAACATAACTCAATGTGCCTGCAATAACATCAGTATACCAAGTTTCTCCAGATCTTCAAAGAACTCATAATTTAATTGACTTGGGATGAAAGGTTTATTGTGGCTTTGAGCCACGGTCTGTTTCCAACACTTGTCACTGTTTTTCAAAGTGCTTGGATTCCATCTTGGGATCACAGCCACCAACATGCACAGGCACGTGCGCACATGTGCGTGGACACACACATACACATACATACATACTGACCAAGTACACAGATACATCAATCTGTGGGGTCTAGATTACTTAAGATAGCCTTGTAAACGATAATGCCCTTCAATTACAGTGCAGAAAAAGACTAACAATGTTTTTTTTAAGTAGTTTCATGTACTTCAAAGTTCTATTATTTTTATCTATTTCAATTGTTGCATCGATTTTCACAAGAAAATATAAGCAGGATTGCAAGTCAAGTACTGTCAAAGAAACACCAAAGGTAACTGAAAGGATATTCCATTTGCTTCACTAGAGCATACAGTACATGTTTGAGTGCAACGGAAAAACTCCTGGTAAGGAGAATTATTTTTATAAGACTGCACTGCTTTCAGCACCATACACATGAAAAACAGTTATCTGGGAAGTGGAGCGTGGTGACAATTATTTCTGTGTTGAATTACAGCACTCTGGAATTCAACTGGTCACTGGGCATTAAAGGCGTAACTTAGCCGAAAAAGCAGGTTACGTTGTTTTGAGATGTGCCTGTCACTGAGCACTCTCAGGTTAACTTATAAAACCTGCTACAGCTGAGCAGGTCACAATCTGGCGTGTAGAGTGTCCACTTCCTCTATTATAGGGCAGACTTTCATCTCTCCCACACATTCTGCAGTTGTACAGAGCCCTAGTGAGACCACACCTGGAGTATTGTGTGCAGTTTTGGTCTCCTAATTTGAGGAAGGACATTCTTGCTGTTGAGGGAGTGCAGCGTAGGTTTACAAGGTTAATTCCCGGGATGGCGGGACTGTCATATGATGAAAGAATGAGTCGACTGGCCTTGTATTCATTGGAATTTAGAAGGATGAGAGGGATCTCATTGAAACACATAAGATTGTTAAGGGCTTGGACGCGCTAGAGGCAGGAAACATGTTTCCGATGTTGGGGGAGTCCAGAACCAGGGGCCACAGTTTAAGATTAAGGAGTAAGCCATTTAGAACGGAGACGAGGAAACACTTTTTCTCACAGAGAGTGGTGAGTCTGTGGAATTCTCTGCCTGGCGGTGGAGGCAGGTTCTCTGGATGCTTTCAAGAGAGAGCTAGATAGGGCTTTAAAAATAGCAGAGTCAGGGGATATGGGGAGAAGGCAGGAACGGGGTACTGATTGGGGATGATCAGCCGTGATCACATTGAATGGCAGTGCTGGCTCGAAGGGCCAAATGGCCTACTCCTGCACCTATTGTCTATTGATCATACATACCCCATAACCCTCCAATCACACCTGACTCTCACTCACCCCTGACTTTAGTATGGACCTGCGGCTTGCTGATCTGTCTCCCGTAACCTGGCCCACACTTTCTTTCTGATTTTCACTGACTTTAACCCCTAATTCTGCCTCCAAGCCCTTGGTTGTCCATTTTGGCTACGATCGCCGATGTTGTCCAATCCCCAATGGAAGATCAAATCCAGCATTCAATTTGCTGAACCAGGCTGTGATGGAACCAGTCAATATGTTCTCCACTGTACACCTGTGGAAGTTCAAGAGAGTATTCGTTGACAAGCTGAATCTCTTCAATCCTCTTGAGGAAGTGGAGACTTTGATGGGTTTTCGTTATGATTGCTTCAATGTGCTGGGTCCAATGAGCTTACAATGTAGTAAGGTGTGTAACAAGGCAGAAGCCACTGTTTGGTACTACATCACAGAAGTAAGTATCAGGACAGACGATTAAATTATTGCGCCAAGAAATAGGGTTTAAGGAGAATGAAAAGGAGAAAAGATGAAAAAGGTTATAGTGGGAAACCCCATGGCAGCTAAAGTTGCAGTTGCCATTGATGGTGAGATTACCATATAACCATATAACAATTACAGCATGGAAACAGGCCATCTCGGCCCTTCTAGTCCGTGCCGAACACTTACTCTCACCTAGTCCCATCTACCTGCACTCAGACCATAACCCTCCATTCCTTTCCCGTCCATATACCTATCCAATTTATTTTTAAATGATATTGAATCTGCCTCCACCACTTCCACTGGAAGCTCATTCCACACAGCTACCACTCTTTGAGTAAAGAAGTTCCCCCCTCATGTTACCCCTAAACTTTTGTCCCTTAGTTCTCTAATCATGTCCTCTTGTTTGAATCTTCCCTACTCTCAATGGGGAAAGCTTATCCACGTCAACTCTGTCTATCCCTCTCATAATTTTAATGACCTCTACCAAGTCCCCCCTTAACCTTCTGCGCTCCAAAGAATAAAGACCTAACTTGTTCAACCTTTCTCTGTAACTTAGTTGCTGAAACCCAGGCAACATTCTAGTAAATCTCCTCTGTACTCTCTCTATTTTGTTGACATATTTCCTATAATTTGGCAACCAGAATTGTACACCATACTCCAGAATTGGCCACACCAATGCCTTGTACAATTTTAACATTACATCCCAACTTCTATACTCAATTTTAACATTTCATCCCAAAATCCCAACCAAGATTAACATCAGGAATAAAGGAGCTAAGATTTCAAAAGTATGTTGGCTGGAGCGGTATGAATCAGTTGGGTCGTGGTGAGACCATGATGGAATGAAGATTCCAAAACAGGATGAATATCAAAGTATTGTCCAGAGGAAGGCAGCGCAAGGTTGCAAACACAGGGTCAATGAACAAATGAGATGGGATGAGTTTAACATGAGCAGCGGAGTTTGAATGCATTCCGCTTTGTACAGAAATAATGATGGAAGATTGTAGAAACTATCAAGACATTCAAATGGAAAATCGTGAACCTTTACGATTCACTTAAGCGTGTTAATCATTTAATAAATATTAGTGTAATTGAGATACCTATACCTAAGGAAAACATTAAAAAAAAAGATTTATGTATGGAAATGCTATTTATGTAAATTTTACAGAGAGGTTTTGACTGCAGTTCTGAGATCAATGCTGCTGGTTATCTGGAATTAAAATAAAACTTCTAATATCCAAAATAAATAACATTTACAAAAATTTAAAAGATTATATCTGTTGAAAAGCAACCTCAGCCTCTAGATTATGTTTTTCATGGCTTCATTAAAATCTTACCTGCAATCTTCAACCTCTCCCAATACACATGGTCCATACAATTGGAGGCAAATCCCATTTTCCACAATGAAAGAGCCAGACGTGTTGAAACATAGAAACATAAAAAATTGGTGCAGGAGTAGGCCATTCGGCCCTTCGAGCCAGCATCGCCATTCAATATGATCATGGCTGATCATCCACAATCAGTGTCCCGTTCCTGCTTTCCCCCCATTCTGTTAGCCCAAAGAGCTAAATCTAATTCTCTCTTGAAAACATCCTGTGAATTGGCCTCCATTGCCTTCTGTGGCAGATAATTCCACAGATTCACAACTCTCTGGGTCAAAAAGTTTTTCCTAATCTTGGTCCTAAATGCCCTACCCCTTATTCTTAAACCATGACCCCCGGTTCTGGACTCCCCCAACATCAGGGATTTTTTCCTGCATCTAGCCTCTCCAATTCCTTAAGAATGTTATGTGTTTCTATAAGATTGCCTCTCATCCCTCTAAATTCCAGTGAATACAAGCCCAGTTGACCTATTCTTTAATCAAATGTCAGTCCCGCCATCCCGAGAATTAACCTCGTGAACCTGTGCTGCACTCCCTCAATAGCAAAAATGTTCTTCCTCAAATCAGGAAACCAAAACTGCACACAATACTCCAGGTGTGGTCTCACCATGGCCCTACAACTGCAGTAGGAACTCATTGCTCCTATACTTAAATCCTCTCGCTATGAAGGCCAACATGTCATTTGTTTTCTTCACTGCCTACTGTACCTGCATGCTTACTTTCAGTGACTGATGTATAAGGACACTTTGGGTGGGTGCTAAAGTATTTGGCATTGTGCAAATGTAGCATGACATAATGCCATGCGTGTATCCTTTCTCCAGTCTCTCCATTTCACTTGTGAAACATGGCATCCATCACAAGCATGATGTGCTGAAGATCTCTCTCCATAGATGTTGGCTAACTTGCTGAGTATTTCAAACTTGTTCAGTTATATTGTCCTTATTGCATTTCCAGCATATATTTTGAATTTGGTGAGCGATTTAGGGTGGCAAGGTGGCGCAGCGGTAGAGTTGCTGCCTTACAGCGCTGGTGACCTGGGTTCAATCCCGACTACAGGTGCTGTCTGCACTGAGTTTGTACGTTCTCCCTGTGACTGCATGGGTTTTCTCCCGTACAGGTTTGTAGGTTAATTGGCTTGGTATTAGTGTAAATTGTCCCTAGCATGTGAAGGATAGTGTTAATGTACAGGGATCGCTGGTCGGTGTGGATTCAGTGTGGACTCGGTGGGCTGAAGGATCTGTTTCTGCACTGTATCTTCAAACTAAACTAAACTAAACTAAACTAAACTAAACTAAACAATCTATTCCCATTATTATGCATAATTCCAGATGCTGCTCTCGATGTCAAGTCAAGTCAAGTCACATTTATTTATATAGCACATTTAAAAAACAACTCCCGTTGGCCAAAGAGCTTTACATTTGTTACAAGAATAATATAAACAAACAAACTACATACATATATACATATAGCCCTCACTCAGTGGACGTCAGGAAAGGCTTGGGAATATAGATAGGTTTTTATTCTTGGCTTAAAAGAGTCGATGGAGGGGGCAGTTCTGATGGGAAGGGGGATGCTGTTCCACAGTCTAGGAGCTGCAACCGCAAAGGCTTGGTCGCCCCTAAGCTTATGCCTAGGCCGTGGGATATTCAGCAGCCCCAAGTCGGCCGATCTGAGGGACCTGGAGGTGGAGTGGTGGGTGAGAAGACTTTTAATGTAGGAGGGGGCAAGCCCGTTAAGGGCTTTGTAGACATAGAGGAGAGTCTTGAAATGTATACGGAACCGCACAGGGAGCCAGTGGAGAGAGGCCAGGATCGGGGTGATGTGGTCCCTTTTTCGGGTGCCCGTCAGGAGTCTCGCTGCGGCATTTTGGACCAGTTGCAGGCGGGACAGGGATGATTGGCTGATGCCAGTGTAAAGGGAGTTGCAGTAATCTAGGCGGGAGGAGATAAATGTGTGGATGATCTTTTCGAGGTCATCAAAGTGGAGGAATTTGGATGGGTCTGGGAATATTATTACCCTTCCACACACTTATTTTGCTTAATTTATCTTTTTCTGCAATGCACAAGTGGCAGGAGCACAAGCATAGAGGAAAAGAAAAGAAAATGCAGATGTCGGGAATTAGAAATAGATCAGAAAATGCTTGAAACACTCAACAGGTTCGGCAGCATTCATTGAATGAGAAACACTTCAGGTTGAAGATCCTTCATTGTAACATAGATAGATGGTATGCATAGATACAATATGCCATAGGAATAGTCCCTCTTATTCAAGTTGAGATCCATTATTTAAGATTATGTTGAGGGTTGGTTTTGAAGTTCTTATGCCCCTGTCCCACTTAGGAAACCTGAACGGAAACCTCTGGAGACTTTGCGCCCCACCCAAGTTTTCCGTGCGGTTCCCGGAGGTTGCAGGTGGTTACTGGAGGTTGCAGGTGGTGGAAGCAGGTAGGGAGACTGACAAAAACCTCCGGGAACCTCTGGGAACCGCACGGAAACCTTGGGTACGGCGCAAAGTCTCCAGAGGTTTCCGTTCAGGTTTCCTAAGTGGGACAGGGGCATAAGAGATCCAACCGAAGCAAACGTCTTGGCAGAGTTCAGCTACTTTAAATCTTTACAGACAGAGATCAGAAATTATAATATCAGGACTTGGCATTGGTTATGTTGTCCCAAGTTGCTGCCAATCCTTGGCCACCAACCTCCTCAATGCACGGGGAAAAGAAGCCTTCTGCACCAAGAAAAGGGACATGCTCATCATAGCACACAGGACGGAACATGCAAGTAGCGTGATGATTGAAAGCAGTACATTGATAGATTTAAAAAGATATGACTTCCAAAAGAGTATTATATAATAGGAGTAAGAGTGTTGGACAACAACAATTAAAGACAAGGAACCAGCACATAATTAAATATGGTTAGTAGACACAAAATTCTGGACAGGCAGGACTCAGCGGGACAGGCAGGACTCAGCGGGACAGGCAGGACTCAGTGGGACAGGCAGGACTCAGAGGGACAGGCAGCATCTCTGGAGAGAAGGAATGGGTGACGTTAATATTGTTAATAAATATTGTTAAATCTATTATAAAAATGGGACCATGTATTTTTCCCAGGTTTGCATTTGCTAAATGTGTATTGTTTGTACATTGAAGCCTGCTTCCCGAAAATTGATCGTATCTTTGAGATTTTGCCATAATAGAAACATAGAAACATAGAAAATAGGTGCAGGAGTAGGCCATTCGGCCCTTCGAGCCTGCACCGCCATTCAATATGATCATGGCTGATCATCCAACTCAGTATCCTGTACTTGCCTTCTCTCCATACCCCCTGATCCCTTTAGCCACAAGGGCCACATCTAACTCCCTCTTAAATATAGCCAATGAACTGGCCTCAACTACCTTCTGCGGGAGAGAATTCCACAGATTCACCACTCTCTGTGTGAAAAATGTTTTCCTCATCTCGGTCCTAAAAGATTTCCCCTTTATCCTTAAACTGTGACCCCTTGTTCTGGACTTCCCCAACATCGGGAACAATCTTCCTGCATCTAGCCTGTCCAACCCCTTAAGAATTTTGTACGTTTCTATAAGATCCCCCCTCAATCTTCTAAATTCTAGCGAGTACAAACCGAGTCTATCCAGTCTTTCTTCATATGAAAGTCCTGACATCCCAGGAATCAGTCTGGTGAACCTTCTCTGTACTCCCTCTATGGCAAGAATGTATTTCCTCAGATTAGGAGACCAAAACTGTACGCAATACTCCAGGTGTGGTCTCACCAAGACCCTGTACAACTGCAGTAGAACCTCCCTGCTCCTATACTCAAATCCTTTTGCTATGAATGCTAACATACCATTCGCCTTCTTCACTGCCTGCTGCACCTGCATGCCTACTTTTAATGACTGGTGTACCATGACACCCAGGTCTCGTTGCATCTCCCCCTTTCCTAATCGGCCACCATTCAGATAATAATCTACTTTCCTGTTTTTGCCACCAAAGTGGATAACCTCACATTTATCCACATTATACTGCATCTGCCATGCATTTGCCCACTCACCCAGCCTATCCAAGTCACCTTGCAGCCTCCTAGCATCCTCCTCACAGCTAACACTGCCCCAAGCTTCGTGTCATCCGCAAACTTGGAGATGTTGCATTCAATTCCCTCGTCCAAATCATTAATATATATCGTAAATAGCTGGGGTCCCAGCACTGAGCCTTGCGGTACCCCACTAGTCACTGCCTGCCATTGTGAAAAGGACCCGTTTACTCCTACTCTTTGCTTCCTGTTTGCCAGCCAGTTCTCTATCCACATCAATACTGAACCCCCAATACCGTATGCTTTAAGTTTGTATACTAATCTCTTATGTGGGGCCTTGTCGAAAGCCTTCTGAAAGTAATATTGATCATACCAAAAACGTAGAAGTATGCATAAATTTGTATAAGTAAATTTGCATAAAAAGTGCAGACTTCAGTCAAACAAGCACATGACAAACAAAATAAAACAGTTTACAGTGAGTTTATGATATAAATCTGTAACAGCCATATAAAGATACAACGGAAGCCATTCAGTCCCAGCTCTGTGCCTGTTCCTAGCAAAGAAATCTGTTTGTACCATTTCTCCCCTCCTTATTTTTGCCTGTTCCAGAATATTTTTGGTAATGGGAAGACATAATCACAAGCAAACGCTACTTATACAGCAGCCAGGGTCAGGTTAAAGCCGGCTACCTAGAGCTGTAAAGGGCCTGTTCCACTGTACGAGGTAATTCTAGAGCTCTCCTGAGTTTTAAAAAAAATCGAACTCGTGGTAAGCACGTAGAATGTACGTAGCGGCTACGTCGGAACTCGGGACGTCTCTTAGCGGCTCGTAACGCTAACAGCAGGTACTTGGGAAACGCGGTAAGCTCGTGAAGATTTTTCAACATGTCCACGAGAGCCCCGAGTACCTATGAGCGGCTATTACCGTAATTCTCCGAGTTCGAATCAGGGGAAACTCGGGAGAACACGTGAATTACCTCGTACAGTGGGACAGGCCCTTAGGCAGCAGCACAAATTACTGCACCACTCTCACGATACCCTTGTCGGGGTGGTAATCTTAATTGTTCCTGAATATCGTACAGATTCCTTCAGTTTGCTACTGTAATGCCCGTTTAATACATTCGAAATAATCGATAAAATCATTTTTATTTCACATCTGCTCATCATCAGAAATTACAAAGGTGGATCAGAACAGCCTCTACAGAAATGCAGAGCTTGTTACCAATGCAAGTAAAATCATACTGTACATTGAAGCAAACAAAATCCCTCAGCAGACATACATAACAGTGTGTTATGCAGATTTAAAATGTACTGACATGCATTACAAAATTAATGTGGATAGGGTGGTGGGAACGGATAAAAATGAATACACGTATATTTTTTGTCTCAGAATGAATAGATTAAGTTGAAAATAAGGGACTGTTCCTTTGATTGCAAAATAGTCTGTTACAATGTCTGAAGTAGCTGTCAAAAAATATGTATTAGTATGTCGTTCTTTATATTGCTGTTATATTCACAGCCACTAGAGAGCACTGTAACATTGAAAATCAGCAGAATGAAACACACAAAAGCCTAACTCAATCGCACAGCATCAAACTATCCTTCGGACGGGGATTTTTTTTGCTATTAATATGGTATACTTTCCTCTTTATTTGAATCTTCTAATATACCAGCTGCAATTTTTTAAATCAATTTTTTGGTTATCCATATTTATCAGTTGGTTGTGCAACAGATTTCTGCTTGATAAATCAGCGATTTTGGTAAAAATAACCTTTCCATGTTATCAATGCTGCCTGGGTGGTGCAGAAGGGAGGAATCATGTCGAGGGCATTTTGACTACAGTTCTTAGGCTGTAGGAATATTGTCTGTGGAATGTCAGACTGACATCTTGGCATTTTCTTTCAAGAATGTTCCAGATTCTGGGACAATTTTCAGTCCACATTGATGCAAGTCACACAGTTTTCTGTAAAAGATGGGGAATTACAGAATTAGGAATTACCGAATAGTGAAAAGCTTGTATAGAGTAGATGTAGAGAGGATGTTTCCACTAGTGAGAGAGTGTAGGACCAGAGGACATAACTTCAGAATTAAAGGACGTTCCTTTAGCAAGGAGATGAGGAGGAATTTCTTTAGTACTCATATGATGAGCGTTTGAAGGCACTGGGACTGTACTCACTGGAGTTTAGAAGGCTGAGGGGACACGTCATTAAAACTTACTGAATAGTGAAAGGTTGGGATAAGTGAATGTGGAGAGGGTGTTTCTACTAGTGGGAGAGTCTAGGACCAGAATAAAAGGACGTACCTTATTTGTTCTTCAGAGGGTGGTGGAATTGAGGCATTCAATGCCACAGAAGGTTGTGGAAGCCAAGTCAGTGGATATTTTATGGCAGAGACAGATAGATTCGTGATTAGTACTGGTGTCAGAGGTTATAGGGAGAAGGCAGGAGAATGAGGTTAGGAGGAAGAGATAGATCAGCCATGATTGAATGACGCAGTAGACATAATGTCTAATTCTGCTCTTATCACTTATGACCTCACTTATAACGATCAGGATAATCGGCCTCTCTCTTCCTTGATTGTCAATGTTATCCAAATTCAATCTATTGGAAGTAAGAGGAACTGCCCCAGCGCATCAAACGCAATTAAGCACTTCTGAAATATGCACACTAATGTAATATAAAATTGGTCACTTCTCACGTAATATGATCTCCTTAGTAAGGAGGTCAACTAACCATATAATGCCACTGAAATTGTTTGTGGAGCGCTGTGAATGGAAATAAGTTTGGGAATATTTTCTCCTGTGAAGTCATGCTTGTATGTCTCACATGATTCCAACAATTTCAGAGATTGATTCAAGCAAATGTTTTTTGTACCATTACTGATGAGAGTGCTCCATGGTGTCCTATGAATGGCATCATTGGTCATTCTTGCGACTTTTCCATCCTGGGAAAATGATTCTGACTGTCTACTCTATGCCTCTCATAACTTTTATCAGGTCTCCCCGAAACCTCCGGCATTCCAGAGAGAACAATCCTGGTCTTTCCATCCTCTTCTCGTAGCTAATACTCTTCGAACTGAAGTAGCAAATTTCTAGCCCAGCACCCCCAACAATGCACAACTCTCTAATTATTCTGCCACACTGTTCATTTAGAATGATTTATCCCAATCTTACAAGCTCCAGGATAGTAATCACCAACATAGTGCAAGAACACTACACATCCCAACATTGGTTATACCTTTCAAGATGGACTTACAAATCCAACAGTTCAATGGTCCTTTATTGTCATGTGTACCATTTAAGGTACGGTGAAATTCAATTTACCATACAGTCGTACCAGAAAAAAGCCCCAAGACACTACATAAACGTTAATATAAACATCCACCACAGTGGATTCCCACATTCCTCACTGTGATGGAAGGTAATAAAGTCTAATCTTCTTCCCTCGTTATACTCCTGCGGTAGGGACAATCAAACCATCCGCAGTCGGGGTGATCGAAGCTCCCGCAGCCGGCGGTTGAAGCCCCCGCGTTGGGGCGATAGAAGCTGCTGCGGCTTGGAGCTCCCAAAGTCGGTCCTTAACCAAGCTCCACGGTGTTAAGTCCTGCAGGCTCCTGCGGCTTGGAGCTCCCAAAGTCGACCCCCGACAGGGATCGCCAGCTCCACGATGTTAGGCCGCAATGTGGCCGGAGATACGATACGGAAGAAATCGCATCTCCGTCGAGTAAGAGATTAAAAAAAGTTTCCTGCAACCTCCTCCCCCCACCCCCCACATAATATAAGGCTAAAGAACACTAAAAACATACATTTAGCACATATTAAAATAACAACAAAGAAAGAAAAGGACGAGTCAGACAGTTGTCGAGGCAGCCCTTATGATGCCACTCGGTGGAAAAAAATCCAAGTACTATGTTATAAATTTGGAGTGAACTTGTAAAGCTATCCATCTTAGATACATATGTTGGAAGGAACTGCATTTGCTGGTTTACACTGAAGATGGACACAAAATGCTGAAGTAACGCAGCAGGTCAGGCAGCATCTCTGGAGAAAAGGAATAGGTGACGTTTCGGGTCAAGACCCTTCTGACTCAGACCTGAAATGTCGTCTATTTCTTTTCTCCAGAGACGCTAACTAATTTGCTGAGTTACTCCAGCATCTTAGAAACATATTTCACAAAGAACTGGATTTTTGAGTGTTGTTCAAATATTGCCGATGCTACACACATAGTGGCAAATCGTCCCAATAAATGTAACTTGATGTACTATATTCTGATATTGCTGAAATAACTTTTAATAGTCATCCAAAGAAAAATGTAAAGAATCTGAAGGATTTATTCACCAAGATAAAAATAAATCAGCATGTGATCTGGACAAAGGTATTTGTCCTGAAATATTAAATCAGTCTCTCCCCTCATTAATGATGCCCAACTTGTTGAGTGTTGTGAGTATCTTCCACTTTTATTTCTGATTTTCAGCATTGCAGTATTTTACTTTTAAATGTGCATACACATGAAGGACATTAATGAAATGTGTCTTTTACAGACACTAACAGGCAATATTAGTGTAAGTTACCTGGTAGCACACATCTACAGCTTACTGATTATGAGTTTAGTTCAGAGATGCAGCGTGGAAACAAGCCCTTTGTCCCACCAAGTCTACACTGACCATCGATCACCCGATCATATTAGCTCTGTGATATCCCACTTTCTCATTTAATAATAATAATAATAATGGATGGTATTTATATAGCGCCTTTCTAATACTCAAGGCGCTTTACATCGCATTATTCATTCACTCCTCAGTCACACTCGGTGGTGGTAAGCAACTTCTGTAGCCACAGCTGCCCTGGGGCAGACTGACGGAAGCGTGGCTGCCAATCTGCGCCTACGGCCCCTCCGACCACCACCAATCACTCACACACATTCACACACATTCACACACAGGCAAAGGTGGGTGAAGTGTCTTGCCCAAGGACACAACGACAGTATGCACTCCAAGCGGGATTCGAACCGGCTACCTTCCGGTTGCCAGCCGAACACTTAGCCCATTGTGCCATCTGTCGTCCCGACCCTGTACACACTAGGGGCAATTTTATAGAGTCCAATTCACCTACAAACTGGCACGGTTTTAGGATGTGGGAGGAAACCAGAACAACGGGAGGAAACCCGCACGGTCAAAGGGAAACGTGCAAACTTCACACAGTCAACATATGAGGTCAGGATGGAACCCAGGTCACTGGCGCTGTGTGGCAACAGCTCTGACCAGCTGCACCACTGTATAGCTCTTCCATTGTTGAAATCAGTCATCTTGTTAGTCATCCACTTCCATATCATCTTGGTTCCATTACACAAAGTTGTAGAATTCAATTACAATCAACGATATAGATTATCCAGGTGGATGCTCGAGATTTCAGGCAAAGGTTATTCTGGGTAGAAATACCTGGCTTTGACCGATTAGCAATTTTATGGCTGTGCCTCGAAAGGTATTTAATATTCCCAGCTGTTGTCATTCATTTCAGTCAGGAATTGGAAAAATGGCTGCAGTAATCTCATAAATACCATGAAAAATTGGGTTGATTTTGGGAACAGGTCACTGAAATAGACCGCTCAAACGTTCTATTCCACGCATTGTTTCTGGTGCAATGCTACAAAGCTCCGATCCCACAATCCTAAGTATTGCGCTTTAGACTGAACATGCTACTAAGTGTTGCTATGTGTGTTAATGGACTGGCATAAGTAGTTTTTGGAAACAGTTCCAGGAAAAATAGCTTAAGTCACACATGTTTGCGGATTCATTTCTATCTTTCAATTTAACCCTCTACTACTTTTCTTGATCATTGCCAACGTCAACAGAAAAATCTGCAGAGACTGGAGGTATTTGTTTGGCCTGATTTTTAGACAATTATTTATGATAAACCACGATGAGTTATCAGTACAACACATCCAGACATGAATAGTCTGTAAATCAAAAAGAGGGTATGTAATAATATTTTGATCCTGCAAAATCCTACACTTCCTTGTCTGGCATGGTCAGAAATGCTCAGCCATTTTGGGAATTATACCAATATTCGAATTAGAGTTTTCAATAGCCGAGATTATAAACATCAAACAAAATGAAGATTAAACTATCTGATTTAGTGATGTGCGCTATCTTTTAATTGTTGCCAAAAAGTGAATGTCAATTAGCGTGTCAGGCATATGAATACTGTGGAATGTCTGAGGAACCAAAAAATATGTTCTTATTCTTCATTCAGTCTGTGAAGAGTAATAAATCATCACTTTATGGTGGATTAATTGTTTTTGCATGTTTTAAATTTCAGAAGTAATCCAGGCACATGATTTAACAGTCTTTGACTTTCAGATAGCCACATGGAATCCACAATGGCAACCAGGTGAAACCACTTAATTGCAATTTTAGAGGTGGGATTCAGTAACCTGCTGAACACAGTGGCTGTTTTTATTGATGTTCAGACTGGCTTTTCCTCATTCCCCACGAATGGCAATTATTGGTTGTCTCATTTTCCATATGGCATTAGAATTAAAAATGCAGAAAAACTATGAGCTAATTCTACATAAATGCTTGCTTAATGGCCCGACTAAATTTTCTAATTGCGTTTCTAAATTGAAGAACATCATACAAAAGTAATACTCCAAAAAACAATATGATATAACATCTCCACTAGATGGAGTTGGTAAGCTAAAATTTCCATTAATGTTTGATTTAAAAGATTATGATCTAGAAATTCCATTGGCGATCACAATATTTTGCAGTGCTATCGGTTTAAATGTCACTTATTTCCAGATTCAAATGGGATTCTGACAACTTCAGGGTCAAATGATGCAGCATTCACTGGATTACAATCCTGGGACTTTCTCAATGCTCATAATTGGGCACTGGAACTACCGTATTTTCATAGTGCTATTAACTCCACAACACCATTACTTAAAGGTGGTCTTCAGAAGCAGGAGCCAGTCCAGTGCTGAAAATTCCACCTTGGGTCATGTTTGTGCTTCTGCCACCAAGCCACTGTTCGCTATGTTGACACACTTCCCATAACCTCCCAGATCCAAATCTCATGTCTCTATTCCCCTGCCCGAATGTCCCGAACCCCAGCCACTCCCAGGTTCAAAATGGGTTCCTTCTTCCTGGCGTTTTGTCTCTGTGCCTTCCACAATGCACCAGGAAATGTACGCAATAGGCAAACAAGAAAAGCTTGTGGATTTTGCAGTGGCAGGCAGAATTGATGCAGGTTTTGGCAAGCTGCACAACTCCTTGTAACATGCTTTTAATTTCCAGGCCTTCTTTTGTCCATCAAAACAGTAGGGATAACATTTCCTTTGTGTTCCTCTTCTTTAATTTTAGATAAACAGGAAACCAGATCTGTTATCCAGATGAGCCGTTTGATGCAATTCAAATTAGCCACTTGGATAGGACAAAACCTGGTAAAATAGAAAATTAGAGTCTGAAGAAGGGTTTAGGCCCGAAACGTCGCCTATTTCCTTCGCTCCATAGATGCTGCTGCACCCGCTGAGTTCCTCCAGCAATTTTGTGTACCTAAAATAGAAAATTAGTTCACTTAGTGGCAAGAGGTGCTTCTATTTTACTATCTTCCTTGGTAATACAGTATACAAACTTGCATCCATTCAACAGTTCCAGGCAGTGGATACTTAGCCAAAGATTGGGTGACCCATGTACCAAGATTTGTCACACACATATAATGGTATGTAAAATAGTAAGTCTTCTGGCAGCTGATCTTTAATCCAACATTTGATGCATTCTCCTCCAGAGCGATTGTCATCTCTTGAAGGGTGTGTCTCGATTCTGCTAGAAGTGCAATTTCATGGGCAAAATCTAGTCTGTGAGGCATCTTCCTGTTCTCCACGGTATTCCAAAGTCAGGTTTGTTCATTGTCTTCCGCATGACATAGTCGACCGTGACAATAAACAGTAAGGTGGGCAGAAGGCAACCTTGTCCTACCCCTGTGACAATGTCAAAGAATTCTGTGTTTCCTGAATCAACCTTGACGTAGCAACTGGATCCCTCGTAAAAGGTTCTTGAAGATGTTTATGAAAGCCTCGGCGATGCCATACACTTTAAGAATTTGCCACAGGCTGTCTCTATGCACACTATTGAATGCCTTTTTGAAATCAACAAATTTTATTAGTGTTGGCTTCTGAAATTCCAGGCATTATTCCATACCACAAGGATCTGTTTGCTGCAGGAACTTCCCATGTGGAATCCTGCTTGTTGATCACAGTTTCATATCCAGAGCTGCTCTAAGATGATGTAGCAGCACAGAACAAATCACTTTTCCTGGGACTGAGAGCAACCTGATCCCTCTCCTGTTTCCACAGTCAATAGCATCTCCTTTGTGAGTTTCCCTCTCAAAGTTCCCCCTCTGCTCTTTAGTAGTGCTGCTGGAATGTGGTCGAGGCCTGCTGCTTTGTTAGTTTTCAGATTCTTAGTTGCATTTGCAACTTCCGTTTCTGTGATTGGTCCAACCTCTAGACTAGGACCATGCAGACTGGAGACCAGCAGCCAATAGACCAACTGATAATCAATGGAGAACCTGTGGAGAACGCCACAAGATTTACCTATTTTGGCAGCATGTACACAGTAGATGGAGATGTAGAGGTTGACATCGACTTGGCAAAGCTGTATCAGTCTTCAGAAGAATGCAGCCAATATGGTCTAGTGGCAGGATATCCAAGATGCTAAAGGTCCTCTTCCAGTCCCTGGTCCTCCCTACAGCCCTCTGTGCAAGTGAGACATGGAAAATCAATGTGAAGATGAAAAATAAATTGGATGCATTCCAACAACGCTGCTTGAGGAAGATCGTGAAGACTAGCTACAGTGACCACATCACAAATGAGGAGATCTACCGGGAAACTGCAACAAAGCCTCTCAGCCCGGACATAGAGGTATGCAGGATGAAATTTGCAGGACATGTACTCAGAGTGTCATTAGAGCGTGCACCTAAGATAGCAATGACCTGGCAAGCTGATGGAAGAAGGAAAAGAGGACGACCAAAACTCACATGGAGGTGAACATTCCAGAAGGATTTGGAAGCCCGGGACACAAACCTATCGAGGGTGGAAGACGTCACATATGACCAAACAGAATGGTGAAAGCTTGCTGCCCAATGCACTCAACAGTGTGGGAGGAACTAAGTCTAAAGTAAGTAGAAAATAGTAAATCATAGAGTCATAGAGTGAAACAGGCCCTTCGGTCCACCATGCCCATACCGGCCAATATGTCCCAGCTACATTAGTCTCACCTGCCTGCATTTGGTCCAGATCCCTCCAAACCTGTCCTATCCATATACCTGTCTAACTGTTTCTTAAATGTTGGGATAGCCCTAGCCTCAACTACCTTATCTGGCAACTTGGTCCATACACCCACCACCCTTTGTGTGAAAAAGTTACCCCTCAGTTTCCTATTAAACCTTTTCCCCTTCACCTTAAATCTATGTCCTGTGGTCCTTGATTCACTTACTCTGGGCAAGAGTAGCATCTACCCAATCTAATCCTCTCAGAGGAGCATTTTATTGTATCTTACTGCTTCTGTCAAAGCGCACATCTTTTGGTTTGTATGTTGCAGGAACAAAATTACTGTTCACAGAAAAGGGGAAGAGACCTGAATATTTTGATGTACACGTACTACATGGAAATATTATTTATTTTGAAGTGAAACATGAGTCATAACTGGGATGACAGTTGAAACTGGGATGAAATATGATTCATAACTAGCATATGACAGCCATATGATGGCTGGACTGTCCTATGCTGAGAGAATGGAGCAGCTGGGCTTGTACACTCTGGAGTCTAGAAGGATGAGAGGGTATCTCATTGCTACATATAAGATTGTTAAGTGCTTGGACACGCTAGAGGCAGGAAACATGTTCCTGATGTTGGGGGAGTCCAGAACCAGGGGCCACAGTTTAAGAATAAGGAGTGAGCCATTTAGAACGGAGACGAGGAACCACTTTTTCTCACAGAGAGCGGTGAGCCTATGGAATTCTCTGCCTCAGAGGGCGGTGGAGGCAGGTTCTCTGGATGTTTTCAAGAGAGAGCTAGATAGGGCTCTTAAAGATAGCGGAGTCAGGGGATATGGGGAGAAGGCAGGAACGGGGTACTGATTGGGGATGATCAGCCATGATCACATTGAATGGTGGTGCTGGCTCGAAGGGTCGAATGGCCTACTCCTGCACCTATTGTGTATTGTCTATAACCCAAGGCTAGGGGGATCAGGTGGTGACCCTTGTTAATAGTGTGAGACCTGTGTTCTCTGCACCATGGTGGGTCACCCTTGGTTATCAGGTTCTGGATACTGGTAGCTGGTTGTTTTCTGGCAGCATACATACTGTCACAACTGCAAATGGTCAGAATAGGAATTTTTGAAGGATACTGTATGTAAATAGAATTCAAGGTTTTTCTAAGAACTGATTTTGTATATTATTTTTGGCACAACATATTGCAGAAGGAAGATTCTTCATGCATCATATAAATGCAACATTTTTAAATGCCTTCAGTTCCACAGAATATCATTATTCTGTTTCTATGCCTTCTGCAGATTCACATGTTATCCTATTCATCCACATCCAACAATGATTCTAGGTGACGGGCTTAAAAACCACAATAGAAAAAGAACTAATGTGGAAAAGAGAAATAGAAAACCAAAATAAATCAGGAACACAAATGAGGGAAGAAGGACTGTGATGGCAAAAATATTTGGAGTCTTTGCAAGATGCAGCAGATTTCAAAATCATTTTCTCCCGTTTTCTCTGGAAGATGCTAAATAAGGTGCAGTAGGACATTATAACTGAAGCTAATGTTCAGACATATTTATGAACAGGATAGTGTAGACATTACGTAATGAATATATCCCCGTTGGTTCGTGGTCCCTTGTTACATATAGTGGAGAGTACTACAAAGGATTGTGGAGAGCTCTCAAAGGTGTGTCTGGTTTTAGTGCAGGTTTCTCTCAGATTCTGAACATGCACATGATGACATGAAAAAAACACCTTGTGGTGACTTCACACTTACATACAGATATTAGCCAGCTTTCCTCCTTCAATGAAATGAAGGAATGGAGCTTGTTTAACCCATTAACCGGGTCTGTTTAAATTTCAATCTTTGCAACCGCTCTGGTGTTGAAATTATAGTTTGTTTTCTGGTGCAATCACTTGGAATGACCACATCATAAAAACAGATCGGAGTTTTTCTTGTGTATAACTACTCTGCAGTCCCATTTGCAGATCACTCATTATGTGTGTTATGCTTTATATGCAAATATACCAAACATGTATCCAGATCTGTTCCACCACTCAAATTATATACTTGCCGTAAGACTGGATGCTCTGTATCATTCCTGCCACTTCCAAGTGTTACTGGAGAATTATCATTTACTGTAGGTGGGATAAATATTGTTTTCTCCACGTTTTATTTAACATCATTGTAAGACAATCTTGATAGTGCATCAACTAAGAAATTCTAGGGCATGACAATGGCCCACAGCTGAATTCTTGAAGTAAACATTGTGGGAATTGGGTATTTTGGTCCAAGAATGGCTAAACGATGTATCTGGTTAGTGACCAACATTCACTAAGGAAGACATAAATAATCTGCCGGAAATTGCAGGGGACCGCGGGTCAAATGAGATGGCGGAACTGAGTGAAATCCAGGTTAGCCGGGAAGAGGTGTTAGGTAAATTGAATGGATTAAAGGCCGATAAATCCCCAGGCCCAGTTAGGCTGCATCCCAGAGTACTTAAGGAAGTAGCCCCAGAAATAGTGGATGCATTAGTGATAATTTTTCAAAACTCTTTAGATTCTGGAGTAGTTCCTGAGGATTGGAGGGTAGCTAATGTAACCCCACTTTTTAAAAAGGGAGGGAGAGAGAAAACGGGGAATTACAGACCAGTAGTGGGAAAACTGCTAGTCAGTTATTAAAGATGGGATAGCAGCACATTTGGAAAGTGGTGAAATCATTGGACAAAGTCAGCATGGATTTATGAAAGGTAAATCATGTCTGACGAATCTTATAGAATTTTTCGAGGATGAAACTAGTAGAGTGGATAAGGGAGAACCAGTGGATGTGTTATATCTGGACTTTCAGAAGGCTTTTGACAAGGTCCCACATAAGAGATTAGTATACAAACTTAAAGCACACGGTATTGGGGGTTCAGTATTGATGTGGATAGAGAACTGGCTGGCAAACAGGAAGCAAAGAGTAGGAGTAAACGGGTCCTTTTCAGAATGGCAGGCAGTGACTAGTGGGGTACTGCAAGGCTCAGTGCTGGGACCCCAGCTATTTACAATATATATTAATGATTTGGATGAGGGAATTGAATGTAACATCTCCAAGTTTGCGGATGACACTAAGCTGGGGGGCAGTGTTAGCTGTGAGGAGGATGCTAGGAGGCTGCAAGGTGACTTGGATAGGTTGGGTGAGTGGGCAAATGCATGGCAGATGCAGTATAATGTGGATAAATGTGAGGTTATCCACTTTGGTGGCAAAAACAGGAAAGTAGACAATTACCTAAATGGTGGCCGATTAGGAAAAGGGTAGATGCAACGAGACCTGGGTGTCATGGTACACCAGTCATTGAAAGTAGGCATGCAGGTGCTGCAGGCAGTGAAGAAAGTGAATGGTATGTTGGCATTCATAGCAAAAGGATTTGAGTATAGGAGCAGGGAGATTCTACTGCAGTTGGACAGGGTCTTGGTGAGACCACACCTGGAGTATTGCGTACAGTTTTGGTCTCCAAATCTGAGGAAAGACATTCTTGCCATAGAGGGAGTACAGAGAAGGTTCACCAGATTGATTCCTGGGATGTCAGGACTTTCATATGAAGAACAACTGGATAGACTCGGCTTGTACTCGCTAGAATTTAGAAGATTGAGGGGGGATCTTATAGAAACTTACAAAATTCTTAAGGGGTTGGACAGGCTAGATGCAGGAAGATTGTTCCCGATGTTGGGGAAGTCCAGGACAAGGGGTCACTGTTTAAGGATAAAGGGGAAATCCTTTAGGAGCGAGATGAGAAAAACATTTTTCACACAGAGAGTGGTGAATCTCAGGAACTCCCTGCCACAGAAGATAGTTGAGGCCAGTTCATTGGCTATATTTAGGAGGGAGTTAGATGTGGCCCTTGTGGCTAAAGGGATCAGGAGGTATGGAGAGAAGGCAGGTACAGGATACTGAGTTGGATGATCAGCCATGATCATATTGAATGGCGGTGCAGGCTCGAAGGGCCGAATAGCCTACTCCTGCACCTATTTTCTATGTTTCTATGTTTAACATGAACAGTTGGCTAAAAAGGCCTGGTGAAAATTTGTGCTCAAGCATGATTGTCAACGTTTCCTTTTCAATCTGAACAGTTTCTCTTGCACTTTGCTAATGTGTTCCTTGTATCCACAATGTGTCTCATCCCTGCTTCATCCCATAATTAGAAGCATCTCCAGTTAGCAGGGGCTCTCAATGTAACATATCTTTCAGAGGACAAATGCCTTCTGTTGTTCCTTTCCCATCTCCATGCTTCATTTTTCTTCACCAGTTCATGCAATGATGTTGGAGCAGCAGAAACATGGCATAACACCTGAAATATTTGAGGTAATATATTCACTCCGTCGTGCAGCTTAAGTCTACGAACGAATCTCATTTTGTATGTTGATTGTTAGATAGTGTTGATTTTCATTACCCCTCTTTAATTGTGTGTATGAGTGTGAGATCCAACTTGGCAAAAACCTGGGCCCTGCCATTTCTGCATGTAATTACTACAATGTTGACAGCAGATTTTCTTCATCAACCAAACCTCAGTTGAGGATTGCCTTATCGTCTCCAATAAAACGGGATACTTTGGCTGCTTTGGGCGGCCAATAAATGTTGTTGCCCAATCATGCTGTGCAGTTTTGATCAACGTTTTCTGTCATTTGTGTTTGTTACTTTGCTTGTGCCTTTAGCACATGTTATATTACTCTAGGCCTGCAGCATGGCATTTAGCCCATATTTGGGCTTTATGTCCCTTAATGCTGGAATATGAATCTTTAAACATATCTGCATACTTCTATAGAAGCTTGTCTCGATGTGGTTGTGTATTAGGCACAATCTTTCAACCTATCTTCAATTCTTTGTCACTCTTTCCCCAATGCAAATTATCTCTATGTGTAGTTGCTTACTATGATTGGAAACTTCATTTTATGCTTGTTATTTAAAAACAAAACAAATGTTGTATCTGACCTGGGCTTATCAGTGAATGTGCCTTCAGTTTCAGCGCAACTTTTGTTAAAGGCACTCTATTGAATTTTTTGAGGTGCACACATCGTTGCATAGAATTGAACAATCATCAGCTGTAACAGTGTTCATGGTGAGATGTCAGCCATTCATTTTCAATTTAGTTGCACATTTACAGCATTCTCTGTTAATTACTTTAACATGTTGCTTCAGCTTTGCTCTTCACACATCTCATCAATTTCAATACTCTCCTTTATGGTTTTCTATTTAAGTATTCTCCTTAAGTTTGAGAACCTGCTTACTTGCTGAACATTACTGTCATTTGTTGTCCTGGTTCTAGTCTTAAACACACGAGGCCATGTATCTTTTTTAAGAGCAGGACAGTGGTGTAGCAACTCCTGTGCAAATGTAACTTTGAGAGTATTGGGTGCAGTTTGCACTTTCTTCCCGTAAATGTAAGCCATTTAGAACAGAGACGAGAAAACACTTTTTCTCACAGAGTGAGTGGTGAGTCTGTGGAATTTGCTGCCTCAGAGGGCGGTGGAGGCAGGTTCTCTGGATGCTTTCAAGAGAGAGCAAGATAGGGCTCTTAAAAATAGCGGAGTCAGGGGATATGGGGAGAAGGCGGGAACGGGGTCCTGATTGGGGATGATCAGCCATGATCACATTGAATGGCGGTGCTGGCTCAAGGGCCAAATGGCCTGCTCCTGCACCTATTGTCTATTGTCTTTTGTGACTGTGTGAATTTTTTCTGGGTATCCTGCTTTTCTCCCACATCCCAAAGATGTGCTGGTTGGTAGGTTAATTGGGTACTGTAAATAACCTCTAGTGCAGGTGGATGGTAGGAGAATTAGAGGGGAGTTATTGATCATTTGAAAAGAAATAGATTGATCATTTGAAAAGGAATGGAATTGCTATGAGAGAAGGCATAGACATGATGGGCTGGCCAGTTTCCTTCCATGTTGTAATGGTATGTGAGATTATTTTTACCATTGAAGCAGTTCACTGCCCCAAGTGCGCAAGCATCTGTTGGATGATCTCCATTCTATTGGGAATGACTATTCCCACAAATCTCGCCTTTCATTCCAGATTCGCATATTGTAAGATCAGGTTGACAGCACCTACCTTTGCTACTAACATTTGCCCACAAGCAGTATTTACATGGACATTAAGCAGCAGTCAGAATCCTTCAGCACTTTGGAAACCACCCCCATCGCTGTGGTGGTTTTACATAAACACTCAAATGTGAAATTGTGTGCATTTAACAGCTCAACCTGAATTTGCTCATCTATCAAACCTCACATGATCTAGTCCCACAAGACTTGATTCAAGAAGCTACCAAAATTGTAGTGTCAAAGCAAATTCTTCAACACAGCCTGATGATTATTAATGGTTCTGCCTTTGGTTTCTGTTTCTGAATTGGGTTTTTTTTAATGACTGCTAAAGATTTGGAAATAAAGTAATTCTGCAATCTATTTATCACCTTATTGAATCAAACATCTTCTTCTGTTTGGTGTGGTGTTCAATGTTTTCTTGTGCACCTGTCTGGCTAGCACTTTTACTCTTGCCTTCAAAATCAACACTTTTGTTTTATTTGAAGAACCTCCCCATCAGTTTTACACCAGAGTCAAAGGGATTCATCATATATGCCAAAGTTCCTAATGCAGCCAGACTGGGTCTGGATTAACATCTTGGACTAAATCCACATTAACATTTACAAAGCCCATACGTTGAGAATTCACAACGTTTTGTTTCTTCAGTGATCAAATCTGCACCTTAATAGCCCTGTCCCATGGTACGAGTTCATTCCAAGAGCTCTCCTGAGTTAAAAAAAAAATCAAACTCGTGGTAAGCACGGAGAAACATATAAGACTGTTAAGGGATTGGACACGCTAGAGGCAGGAAACATGTTCCCGATGTTGGGGGAGTCCAGAACCAGGGGCCACAGTTTAAGAATAAGGAGTAAGCCATTTAGAACGGAGACGAGGAAACACTTTTTCTCACAGAGAGTGGTGAGTCTGTGGAATTCTCTGCCTCAGAGGGTGGTGGAGGCAGGTTCTCTGGATGCTTTCAAGAGAGAGCTAGATAGGGCTCTTAAAAATAGTGGAGTCAGGGGATTATGGGGAGAAGGCAGGAATGGGATACTGATTGGGGATGATCAGCCATGATCACATTGAATGGCGGTGCTGGCTCGAAGGTCCAAATGCACCTGCACCTATTGTCTATTGTCTATTGTCTATTGTCACATTCAACCCTGTACACTGGTATTATGATCCAACTTCTTCCTCTGATCATCACCCCTACTCAAATAAAGATCACCATTCTACTTCCTCCCAATCTCTGACTCCAATTTCTAAATCTCCCAGTTTCTGAAATGCTTACCACTTCTTCCTCAGCCTTGCAATTTCTGATTCACCTCTGTCCCTGCCATCTAATCTACACTCCCCATTTTTGATCTGACCGCATTAACAAATGATGCTCTATTCCTTCAACCCCTCGCTCTTTGACCCATAAACTCTGCCACATGTCAATTAATTTCTCATGAGGGATATTACGACATCACCCTCAGGTATATCACACATTACAATGCCATACCTGACCAAATGAATAGAGTTAAAATAGTAAGTAAAATAATAAGTATTTTAAGGAATAGAAGGTGAGAGTTTGACCAAAAAGGTGAAGATTCTGCTTGTATATGTGGAGTAGAAGGGAGGTGGATACTAAGCAGCTGAGATTTGATCTTGGGATAACACATAAAGTTAGATGAAATTGCAAGGTTCTCAGGGGTGATCTTTTGTGTACATTTTTGTAAAGGAGATCAAGATCTTTCAATTGAATGCATTGGAAATGAAACATCAGTTCTAGAGGAATGAAAAGTCCTGGATGGGAGAAGGGTGGCAACATGTTGTGCAACATAGAATTTGTGCAACTGGAGAGAAATGGGGTAGCCTGTTCTAGAGTTCATGAAGCAGTAAAGTAGTAAACACTGCCCAGTCCATCATCGGCTCTGACCTTCCTTCCATCGATTTATTGGGATTTATCGCAGTCGCTGCCTCAAAAAGGCTGGCAGTATCATCAAAGACCCACACCATCCTGACCACACACTCATCTCCCTGCTACCTTCAGGTAGAAGGTACAGGAGCCTGAAGACTGCAACAACCAGGTTCAGGAATAGCTACTTCCCCACAGTCATCAGGCTATTAAACCTGGCTCGGACAAAACTCTGATCATTAATAACCCATTATCTGTTATTTGCACTTTATCAGTTAATTTATTAATGTGTGTATATATTTATATAATGGTATATGGACACACTGATCTGTTCTGTAGTCAATGCCTACTATGTTCTGTTGTGCTGAAGCAAAGCAAGAATTTCATTGTCCTATCAGGGACACATGACAATAAACTCACTTGAACTTGAGATGATCGGGGTTGTATCAGTGGATGATGAAGCAAGAATACATTTGGTGAATGTAGATTATTTTAATCGATTCACTATACCCTTTACATTGGAGAAATGTTGTTGCCTTTATCCCCGGTGTGGCCGGAGCTGGAACCTATTAATCCTGTACATAACTTGAGTTTTATGATGAGAATTTACAGATTGAAATAAATTGAATACAGTGATTTGGGTTCTTCACTTTATTTCTAATTCAAAATAATTGTATTTTCAGAAAGTGAAATGTTTTCAATAGGTTGTGTTCAGATGTCTTTGTCACACTTGTTAATCTTCCAATAGAGTTCAGATCCTTAATGATTCTGACAGGTGTGGTGCTTTAAACTCTCTATCCACAGCATTCAGACAGGAATGTAAGCAACAGGACAACTGGGAGAAGGGTGATAGGAAAATGGAAAAGAGCCAGGAATACAACCAACATGCAAGCAATCAGACTGGAACCCTGTGGAGTTTGAAACTAGGCCAATTTTTTATTTTTTTTTGGCTTGGAATAGGAGGAATTAGTTGAGTCATTGGAGACATTTTGAAGAGAGGCACATGGAGGAAATCAATATTTGAAGTTTGGTGGGCAGAGGAAAAGTAACAAATATTCAGTTGCTAAGGAGTTGCCACGTATTTATGATAGTGTTTGAACAGTAAATTCCCTCTCCGTTGTCAGGATAAAAATATATTAAGATGGTCATAAAGATTTATGCATGTGATCAATGATCGACATGCTTGCAGAATTGAATAGTGTTCCTAATATTGGTGGCTTTTCCCTCAAAGACCTTGTGAAGACAATAACATGGGTTATTGTCAAAAATATGGCAAAAATGAGAGTTGGTATCCTCAGGGTTATTGGAACGGAAAAGTCTGACGAAAATTTGATAAGCTGGGGGCAAGTCAGGCACCAAGACAGGAAAGATCAGTTTTAGATCTTCAAAGGCATGGTTTAAGGAGAATAGTGTAAAACAGACTTCTTGTGCTGAGGGTTGAAACCGTTGATATTGAAAGATTGTTAGCGATTTATAGGAATTTTACCTTTGAAAAGATCGAAAGATATAAAGTACATTTCATAACCACGGATTGCTTCATGCTCAAATCAACAACTCTGAACTATGCTCACTGTTGTCATCTAGATTGGCCCTCAGGAGTGCCAGAGAAAAACAATAATCAGTAAATTTATTGAAATTACAAAGCTAAATCACGAGATCAAGGAAAGCATTAATTTAATAATTGTGTTGAAGGATTGAATACGCTACAGTTTTGGAATCATTTGATGCATTTAATTGGTCTTGCATCACGTCCAGAAACTACAAAAATAACAGTAAGAAATAACAGTTAGAAAAGTATGGGCAAAATAGAAGCAGGCATAGTGGAATTGTAATGTGGAGGTTAACTCGTACAATAAATCCCATTACAGAGCTTGAACATAAAGTGTTGAACTAAGTACTATATAAGAGCCAGTTTGGGAAATGGGTATTATGATACTGATATAAATAGGTTCAGGGTTAATGACTGGAAGCCAGGAAATAGATGTATAAATGCATGTTACTACAGTCAACAAGATAGCTATGAGTGTATTTTAAGACCTAGCTATTGTGGTAAGACCTACCTAATTTCCCACATGCAAAAATGGCTGGGATATAAGCATTGACAAAATAATATCAGGGTTGGTGGGCATAGAGGAGCAGCGTTAGAGTTGCTGCCTTACAGCGCCAGAGGCCCGGGTTCAATTCAGACTACAGGTGCGTGCCTGTACAGAGTTTGTACGTTCTCCCCGTGACATGTGTGGGGTTTCTCCCACATCTTCAGTTTCCTCTCGCACTCCAAAGACGTACAGGTTCGTTGGTTCATTGGCTTGGTATGAATGTAAATTGTCCTTAGTGTGTGTAGGATAGCGGGGATCTCTGGTCAGTGCAGACTCGCTGGGCCGATGGGCTTGTTTCCATGCTCTATCTCTAAACTAAACTAAACAAAACTAAATACCTTCCTTGGGGATTACCAGTGACATGATCTATAGTTCAAAATCAAATTATCTTGAGGGGTGAACTGGCTGTGGATGACAACAGGTCCAGCAACTTGGAAACATAGATATAGTTCAAAACTCACATTTGGCCTGGTCTTGGGTCTCTTTCTTTGGCACATTGTGCATGATTTTGGATATACAAATAAATCTACATAACTTCTATTGCATTCTAGTTTCCATTGCCACAGACTTTGATATCACCAGCTGTTTAACCATCTCCAGCTTTTCACTGTTAGTGGTTTTGCAGATAGTGAAGATGGTTGTGAACGATTGCAGCAGGATCTGGATCGATTGGCCAGGTGGGTGGAGAAATGGTTGAGGGAATTTAATACAGAGAAGTGTGAGGATGTCGAACAAGGGCAGGACCTACACAGTGAATGGTAGGGCTCTGTTGTGGAGCAGAGGGATCTAGGAGTACAGGTGCATGGTTCTTTGAAGGTCGAGTTGCAGGTAGATATGGTGGTCAAAAAGGATTTTGGCACATTGACATTCATCAGTCAGAGTATTGAGTATACAAGTTGGGGGGTTATGTTGCAGTTGTATAAGACGTTGGTGAGACCGCATTTAGAATATTGTGTTCAGTTCTGGGCATCATGTTATGGGAAATATATTGTCAAGCTTGAAAGGGTTCAGAAAAGATTTACGAGGATGTTGCCAGGACTACAGGGTGTGAGCTATAGGGAGAGATTGAGTAGGTTGGGTCTCTATTTCATGGAGCGCAGGAGGATAAATGGTGATCCTATAGAGGTGTATAAGATCATGAGAGGAATAGATCGGGTAAATGCACACAGTCTTTTGCCCAGAGTAGGAGAATCGAGGACCAGAGGACATAGGTTCAAGGTGAAGGGGAAAAGATTTAATAGGAATCCGAGGGGTAACTTTTTCACACAAAGGGTGGTGGGTGTGTGGAAAAAGCTGCCAGAGGAGGTAGTTGAGGCAGGGACTATCCCATCATTTAAGAAACAGTTAGACAGGTACATGGATAGGACAGGTTAGGAGGGATATAGACCAAATGCAGGTAAGTGGGACTAGTGTAGCTGGGACATTGTTGGCCGGTGTGAGTGAGTCGGGCTGTAGGGCCTGAATCCACACTGTATCACTCTATGACTCTATGACTCTATATCACCAGCTTTAACCATCTCCAGCTTTTCACTGGTAGATGTGTGTGTGTTTATGTTTGTATTTCCATTTTTTATTCCTAAAAGCTGTTAAAATGCTTTTAACTATTACCTGTAACGTTCACCAGTTCTGACTCCCATGAAAATGTAACTTATTTGTTCTTGCTACAGCTGCTGTCTGAGCTCCTGAATGTCTCATGCTTGTGTTCTGTGTTTATTTTGTTTGGTTTTTGTTGTTACAGGAGGTGGCTGGGGTAAATCACTTCACACCAAGCACCTTACTTATGCAAGAAATACAATTCAAAGTCTGAATGTCCGTAACAATCTTTTTTCCCTGTTATGAAGTCTTTCTAAACGTGGATAGCATCAGTTGTTCTGACAAAGAACATTGTGCTGTTTAGAAAATGACTTAAAGATGTGCTACAATAAGCTACAGATGCACAAATAGCCTTTACTGGTTTATGTAATGCCAACATGAGCACATACAGTGTATTATATTGTAACATATCTAAATATCAGCACCTTATTCAGACAGAATTCCCATTTTAACCCTTGATCCTCAAAATGCCATTTGCTCAAACTACAAGTTCTGTAGAAGTCGTTTAATTCTTCACTGCTGATTTCTTCGTCAGATCCTTATCCAGTTTATTTCTGTTTTTTATTCAACATAATATAAATTTTTTGAGGACCTTTGGTTTTCTTTAAGTTTTTTTTCAGGTTAAGTTAATTCATTCTTTTTCATTTTTTAAATTTGAAATTATTGCCAATCCCTAAATTTCAATTGGGTTTGAACCAAACATATGAATTTTAACCTAAACGTCAAGTTATAACATCAAGCTATTCTGATAGTAGACAAAAATGCTGGAGAAACTCAGCGGGTGAGGCAGCATCTATGGAGCGAAGGAAATAGGGGGGGGGGGGAGAAGAAAGGAAGAGGAGGAGCCAGTGGGCTGAGAAGGGGAGGAGAAAGCAAGGACTACCTGAAATTAGAGAAGCCAATGTTCATACCGCTGGGGTGCAAACTGCCCAAGCGGAATATGAGGTGCTGCTCCTCCAATTTACGGTGATCCTTACCCTGGCCATGGAGGAGGCCCAGGACAGAAAGGTCGGATTCGGAATGGGAGGGGGAGTTGAAGTGCTGAGCCACCGGGAGATCAGGTTGGTTAATGTGGACCGAGCTGAGGTGTTCGGCGAAACGATCGCCAAGTCTACGCTTGGTCCCACCGATGTAGAGCAGCTGACATCTAGAGGTTGGAGGAGGTGCAGGTGAACCTCTGCCGTACCTGGAAAGACTGCTTAGGTCCTTGAATGGAGTCAAGGGGGGGAGGTAAAGTGGGTGTGCCTCACCCACTGACTTTCTCCAGCATTTTTGTCCACCTTCGATTTTCCAGCATCTGCAGTTCCTTTTTAAGCTATTCTGATATATTTCCTGATTCTGGTAAAAAAGTTTCAAGTTCTGTTTTCTGGTAACCTGTAGATGTATACAACAAAATATATCTTTACAATGTCCTTTCAATGAATTACAAGCTTCTGTTTATATTTTACCCACACTCTGGGCAAAATGGCACCTCTTTCTCAACATAGGTAAATGGTAGCGAATTGAGAAATGCAGTTGAACAGAGGGATCTAGGAATAACTGTGCACAGTTCCCTGAAGGTGGAATCTGATGTAGATAGGGTGGTAAATAAAGCTTTTGGTGCGCTGGCCTTTATAAATCAGAACATTGAGTATAGGAGTTGGGATGTAATGTTAAAATTGTACAAGGCATTGGTGAGGCCAATTCTGGAGTATGGTGTACAATTTTGGTCGCCAAATTATAGGAAAGATGTCAACAAAATAGAGAGAATACAGAGGAGATTTACTAGAATGTTGCCTGGGTTTCAGCAACTAAGTTACAGAGAAAGGTTGAACAAGGTAGGTCTTTATTCTTTGGAGCGCAGAAGGTTAAGGGGGGACTTGATAGAGGTCTTTAAAATGATGAGAAGGATAGACAGAGTTGAAGTGGATAAGCTTTTTCCATTGAGAGTAGGGAAGATTCAAACAAGAGGACATGACTTGAGAATTAAGGGACAGAAGTTTAGGGGTAACATGAGGGGGAACTTCTTTACTCAGAGAGTGGTAGCTGTGTGGAATGAGCTTCCAGTGGAAGTGGTGGAGGCAGGTTCGATTTATCATTTAAAAATAAATTGGATAGTTATATGGACGGGAAAGGAATGGAGGGTTATGGTCTGAGTGCAGGTAGATGGGACTAGGGGAGAATAAGTGTTCGGCACGGACTAGAAGGGCCAAGATGGCCTGTTTCCGTGCTGTAATTGTTATATGGTTATAGGTCTGAAACGAGAACTTCACAGAAACCAACAAGCAATTTTTACTCATTATTATCATCCCAATCAAAGTGCCTAGAATAATCTGATATCAATGTAACATAATATGCCCCCTACAGAATTTCCCAGGGATTCTTGTCTGAAGAATTTAACTGATTATGGTGGAGGTTTCATATTGACACAGAAAGCCACGTGGCATCTCTAGTCATGCATTCTTCTGTATTAATTTGACAGCACAGGATTAGGGAAGGACAGAGAAGGTAAGGACCTGGGTGTAGCTGAGCTCATATTTGTCCTGCTGCTTCCTCGTTTCCCTAGTGACTAAGAAGAACAAGATGACAGCTCGCTAAGAACTTAAAATCCTCAAATAAATCTAATCAGTTTATGCACTCCTGCTCGTTCCATTTATCATACTCTCATGGAAGATGACAATATGATGAGTAATTGCCTCAACTAGTAATAAAATTTAAGCTGCTACTTAAACTCTATTATAGAGTATCCCAATTTTCCAACTACAATTTAGGAGCACTCAAACTGCCTGAAAAATCTTCCAATATTGTATTTCATGCACAGTTTCATGGAGTGACAATTGAATATGATACTTCCTTACAGCTGTTCAGTCAGATGCCTTTACACAAATGTAAGAACATCTATGGATTTCATTTTACTTTAAGGGAACCTTTATCGTGCCCTTCATTTGATCCCTTTGCTATTAAATTTCTCATAGACTGTGCATCTTGCTTGTCTGATAATCTGTCACCCCATGACAATGACATATTAGTTGCTTTTTGAACACTTGTGAAAATGGTCCATTCAAGCATTTGATATTTCTTTCTCTCCCCTCCCTATCCAGGACAGGGATGTGCCTGAATAAGATGCAGTAATGTGGCTGGAACATCGGCGTCCATTCAACTGGTGTTGTGGCTTTTAAGTGGTAGTACAATCAAGGGTTAGATAATCAGCGTAGGTTTACAAGGTTAATTCCCGGGATGGCGGGACTGTCATATGCTGAGAGTAATGGAGCAGCTGGGCATGTACACTCTGGTGTTTAGAAGGATGAGAGGGAATCTCATTGAAACTTATAAGATTGTTAAGGGCTTGGACACGCTAGAGGCAGGAAACATGTTCCCGATGTTGGGGGGGGTCCAGAACCAAGGGCCACAGTTTTAAGAATAAGGAGTAAGCCATTTAGAACAGAGATGAGGAAACACTTTTTCTCCCAGAGTGTGGTGAGTCTGTGGAATTCTCTGCCTCAAAGGGCGGTGGAGGCAGGTTCTCTGGATGCTTTCAAGAGGGAGCTAGATAGGGCTCTTAAAAATAAGCAGAGTCAGGGGATATGGGGAGAAGGCAAGAACGGGGTACTGATTGGGGATGATCAGCCATGATCACATTGAATGGCGGTGCTGGCTCAAAGGGTCCGAATGGCCTACTCCTGCACCTATTGTCTATTGTCTATTGTCTATAATGGACAGTGCAAAGAAAGAAATAACCTGAGTGAAGAATATAGTGGCAGAATTACGGTCAGGCAGCAGTTATGGAGAAATAAATAAAGTTAATGTTTCAGTTCAGTGACTTACACATGCTTTAGCAGAATGAGAGATGATCTGATTGAACAGGTGCAAGGTGCGATATTTCATATTTTCACATGATCATGGATTATAGAGAGGAGTATAGGAGATTGGCAAATGAGTTATTGACTCAATCTGGTTCCCTCCTCACCTTCTAGCAAAGCTGATATACTTTAACTACTGAACCAGGTTCAGCCAAGGAGAACACAATCCATTCTGTCTACTATCACTCTCAGTGAAATTATCTAAGTTAGTACAAGGAAGGAAATACAATAATTTCCCTTCTACTCTGTGTAGGAAGGAACTGCTGATGCTAGTTTTTACTGAAGACAGACACAAAATGCTGGAATAGCTCAGCAGGACAGGCAGCATCTCTAGTTCTGTGTCTCTCTCTCCCATGACTCTCAGTCTGAAGAAGGTTCTCGACCCGAAACATCACCTATTCCTTCTATCCAGAGATGCTGCCTGTCCCGCTGAATTACTCCAGCATTTTATGTCTATCTTCCCATCTATTCTGGATCATTTAAACTTTTACATTTCTCAACAATGGTCCACTTGCTCCTTTTCTGCTTGTGGACTTAGCTGTTTGCGAGCTATTGGGGACTCAAGGGTAATGTCAATGAACTGCAGATGCTGGTTTATACCAAAGGTAGACACAAAATGCTGGAGTAACTCAGCGGGTCATGCAGCATCTCTGGAGAAAATGGATTGGTGATATTTTGGGTCAGGAAGAAGGGTCCCGAAACTTCACCTATCTATTTTCTCTAGGGATGCTGCCTGACCCTCTGAGTTACTCCAGCATTTTGTGACTGTTTTTGGTGACCCCAGAGTGTTTAATGTCATCTGCTCTGGGAATGGAACATTCAAATTTTTACTTGGTGTAGCTTTACAAGCACATTAACACAACACAATGAATAATATACAATAATTAAGAACACTAAATTATCAGTAATACTAAGTAACCAGACCATACAATACAATACCGTTTATTTGTCATTTGAACCTCACATGGAGTTCAAACGAAATTTGGTTTCTGCAGTCATACAAGAAAAGAACCAAGACACACACCAACACAATTTACACAAACATCCATCACAGTGAATCTCCACCTCACTGTGATGGAAGGCAAAGTCTTGTCTCTCCCCTGCTCTCCATTCCTCTCCCGAAGTCAAAGTCAAAGCCCCCGGCGGGCGCTAGCAAGCCCCACGGCCACTTAAAGCCGCGCCGGGCGATGTAAAGCCCTGCTCCGGGTCCCGATGTTGGAGCCCCCGGCGGGCGCTAGCAAGTCCGCGGCCATTTAAAGCCGCGCCATAATGGAGCTAACGGAAGTACATAGTGCAACCAAAACAAAGTCTATACTAGGTTATTGCTGAGGTTAGGATTATGCAGTGTGGTTCAAGAAACTGATGGTTCATAGGAAGTGTTGTTGTTGAACAAGGTTTTTGAAATTGTCAATGGGAAATCCTATGAATCTCATGAACACTCATCTCCCCGCTACCTTCAGGTAGAAGGTACAGGAGCCTGAAGACTGCAACAACCAGGTTCAGGAATTGCTACATCCCCACAGCCATCAGGCTATTAAACCTGGCTCAGACAAAACTCTGATTATTAATAACCACTTTCTGCTATTTGCACTTTATCAGTTTATTTATTCATGTGTGTATATATTTATATTATGGTATATGGACACATTGATCTGTTTTGTAGTCAATGCCTACTATTTTCTGTGTGCTTAAGCAAAGCAAGAATTTCATTGTCCTCTCAGGGACACATGACAATAAACTCACTTGAACTTGAACTTGAACTTGAATATGGGAAATCTATCCAAAAATAAATCTCAATGTTCACTCAATTTATTTTCCAGATGACTGTTGCAGAACGATTGTTGGGGTCCCTGAATGGTGGAAAGTGAAGAAGTAAAACATGGAAACATAGAAAATAAGTGTAGGAGGAGGCCATTCGGCCATTCGAGCCAGCACCGCCATTCATTGTGATTCATGGCTGATCGTCCCCTATCAATAACCCGTGCCTGCCTTCTCTCCATATCCCTTGACTCCACTAGCCCCTAGAGCTCTATCTAACTCTCTCTTAAATCCATCCAGTGACTTGGCCTCCACTGCCCTCTGTGGCAGGGAATTCCATAAATTCACAACTCTCAGGGTGAAAAGTTTTTTCTCATCTCAGTCTTAAATGACCTCCCCTTTATTCTAAGAATACAGGAAGTTTTTAAAAATAATTAAAATTTGTTTAATCTTTGTCAATTGTCCTTTTAATATTTGTATGTATTAACTTTACAGAAAAATAAAGTTCAGTGCACTTACCAATATAGTGTTGTCTCAGTTAATTGATCCAACTTCTTATTTGCAGGTGTGGTCTAGCAGTTAATACAATGATTTCATTTCCCCAGCTATCAGTGGTCACTTTAGTAGCACCATTTTATTTCCAGAGATTTGAAGCATCTTCATCCAATTTATTTCATACCAGTGTTTTCACACTGAAGACCATCTAAAAGCAGGCCTTTACATTTGCCTTCCACACAGTGGTTGCTGTTAAATGTGAAAGAATATCAGAATTTCTCATGAATCACAGACTGCAAAAATTTCAAGCAAGTAATATTCAGAATTAAAATAATCGCAGTGTTTTCAAAGTCGTGATCTATCAATTCTGGCAGAAGTGAAAATTCATTCACATGAAATGCTGAAAAACCTTAAAGTGCTTTTTAGTGCTTATTGTACTGTTACATTAGAAACTAATAATATTTAAATCTAAATCTGAGTTTAGAGTGGCCCCCAGGAGTATTGTATATAGAATTCACTTTTCCAACTTTGTGAAAATATGAACTTTGTGAAACTTTGTGAAAATATGGTTTAATGATTTTTCTTTCAATTTTCAACCCATATCATAACTCACTGAAAGCAATGAGGAAAATAATACTATCCTTCTGAATGTTTCAGTATTTTTTATACAGTCAAATGTCAGTGTTTTTGTGTTATTGTACATACAAATTGACCAAGCTACATCTACATCAAAGTTCAAACTTTTTACCCAGTAAGCTGAGGTTTGGGTAGCACAATGCTCGCCTTCCTTATATTCTAATGTCATAAAATATAATCAGATGCCCTATATTCTCTGATGCCTGAGGCTAATCAACACAGGTCAGGAAAGACCCAGCCACAGTTCATGTGTGTGGTACTTGATAATTGTCTAGAAATTGGTTTGTGAGGCACACAGATCTTGGCAGCAGGGGAAGTTCAGTAGTGGGCTTCAGGCAATACCAAATTGTTCTTCCACACCAAAGACATCTTGCTCACCAATGCAGAGAACATGCAGGAGAGCAGAGAAATCTTGGAGTGTGTGTCCACATATATTTAATGGGAGATATTAAGCTTTATTAGTTAAGGCACAGAGAATACAAACTGCATGGTTATAGTAGAATTGTATGCAGCAGAGAGTACAGAAGGGATTTTGCAAGTATGTTGCAGGGATTGGAAAATTACAAATATGAGAAAAGACTGGATATGATAGGATGGTTCCCTTCGTAAGAGAAAAGGGAGAATTGAATAAGTTGTATAAAATTATGAGGGGTCTGAATTTTCAGTTTTTTTTGATGCTGCTGAAGAGATGTGGATACCTGACACCATTTTCATCCAGGAGAATAGGCCATGATGTTTCATCCAGGAGAATAGGCCTTAATGTTTCTGAGAGAGTTGAGGTAACTCGGGTTGTGATGTGTGGCCAACATTGAAAAGTCATCAGAATCCCTCATCTTGACAAAGCAGTCGGGGATAGATGCAATGTCGAGTCGGTAACTTCTTGACAGAAGATTAAAAAACATTGGACATACATTTCTAATAATTAATGGAAGGGTTTGAAGGGAATGAGAATTCTTTCCCTTGCCAGATGACGATAAGCACTTGCAGCGCGAGGGTGTTGCGTACACAAACGCTGAACATATTTAGACAGAACTGTGACAAATATTTGAAGAGGCATGATCTGTCTACACACTTAGTGCTGATGGGAAATAGATATTTTTCTTTTCTAAAGATAGGCCTAATCAGCTGAGCCGTCTCACACAATGAAATACATTTTCCATGGTTATATTGCTATAGGAGTTAGGAAATAACGTGATAATAGAAAAAGAATAAATTACCTCAGAGTAAACGAAATATTAAAATTCTAAATTCATCATCAAAATTCTTCATCATCATCATTCAACTTCTTTGCATCTAATCTGCCAATCCCTGTATGGATCTTATAAGTTTCAGTGAGATATCTGATTCTTCTAACCTTGAGAGAATTCAGTCTTGGTCTACTCCGTCTCTCTGCATATTTACACAGCGCCACAACTGGCATTTGGTCTAGTTATTCTGTGCTGCATTTCCTCAATGCTGAGTATATCTCACCAAGACCTTACATAATTGTGGTAAGATAGTTTTACTCTTGTATTGAAATGCTCCTGCAATAAAGGCCAGCATACCCTATCCATCTCGAGTCATATGTCACATCTGCATGTTTGCCTTCAGTAATTTGTATGAGAGAACAAAGTCCCTTTGAACATCCAATTTTTCTATCGCTTCAAACATTTGCTGTGTTTTTGTTTTGTGCCCCAAAGTGGATAACTTCCCATATCAACACAACATTTTGCAATGGGGAATGTTCCTGCCTTCTCGCTCATCTTGTCGATGACCTCTTGACTCGCCTTACACCTTTCTCTCACAATCCCATCAAGTTTTGTATCATCAGCAGACTTGGAAATATGATGAATCCTTATTTCAAACCATTAATTTAAACTTGACTTTTCTGAAAGAAATTCCCTTCTGGATTTCCGATACCTTGCCCCACCCATGGAACATAAAACTGGATATATAGAATGAAATAGATTGCCCTGGGGAGAATGTACTGTGTGGCCAGGCTGAAGCTGAGTGCATGTGATGGCAAGTACTCCACCAGTAGTTCAGCGCAGAAGTAACTCAGAAACAGATGTTGACTTCTGCCTCATTTTTATGTAGAAATTGTTGGTTTGTTTTATGTTTTATTGACGTTTAAATAAACTGGAAAGAGATTTAGAGTTTTGTGCCAGATTGGGAAGGGAAGGACAATTGAATAAAGTGGGCTGGCGAAGAGGACCGATTTGATGTGAGGAAAATGGTGGAGAAAAACATTAAAAACATGATTAGTAAATTGGAAATAGATAAAAATAAACACAGGAATTTATATGTCGTGTTTTGAGATTTTATTTTTTCATAGAAGAGATTTGGTCTTGAGCTATGTTTAACTGTTATGTTTAACATTAAGTAAATTCACATATGTTTTTAAAAACATTACAGGATGCAGACATTAAAGATGCGTATTAAAGCCAGATGAGCAGGCTTTGCAGCTCACAGTTTAGTTGACATAATTATCTCATCCCAGCCACATTAAGCAAAGATGTTCTTTATTCATTTTGGGAACAGCAGGAGTTGTTTTCTTTCAAACAACAACCTAAAGAGAATGAGATGGATTGCCAGGTTTATTGAGAGGCCCAGGCATCAAGGGATGAGTTGGAAAGATGTTCTTCCATCTGCCTGTGGAGACAAAAAAAAGAATGAAAAGATAAATGGTTGGTCAGCCAATCACACCTGGGGCCGCCTAATCTAATAAAGAGAATTCCATCCATCTCAAGACTTATGTTGGCCAAAACCAGAAAGGCTTATGAAAAAAAACTTTTAATAATCCGCCGAAAGTGATAATTTGGCTTTTGCGTTTGGTTTTGTATTCCATGCACGTTTAATCCAAATCAAAATAATCATAATGTTGCCTATCTATTTCTATCCACCGGTGCTGTCTCACCTGCTGAGTTCTTCCTCCAGCAGTTTGTTTTTGTTTTATCTGGTATTTTCCTGATCACCATTATTTATTGTTCTTTTTCCAAGTTTTCTTTAATTAACTGATCATAAATCCTCCCACTCCCCCCGACATGAACATTTGATCTGTATTAAACACCAACCTCTGAAGTACCAGTCCAGTATATTTTATTCTAGCAAGATACAAGATACATTTATTTGTCACATGTACCAATTGGTACAGTGAAATGTGTGGTCAGTCTTTAACACAGACATCTCCACACAGCGGGATCAAAGTTTCCCACTGTGAGGGAAGGCTCCAAAAATTCAGTCATCCTCTCTGTTGTCCTCCCGTGATCGTGGGGCTCCCGAACCCCCCGCTGTTGCCGCTACAGGACGGCCCGATGTTCAGGCCCGCTCGCCAGGTTGATCGAAGTCCGACGTCGGGACAGGAGAACATCCTCAGCGGCTTGGACATCCGAGTCGGCCACCTCCTACCGGAGTCCGTGGCACCCGAAGTCCACAGGCCGCGCTGGGCGGAGATTCAACGCTGGCGGCCCTCGGCAAAGGGCCCCAGGACTCCCCGATGTTGAAGTCAGTGCCGCCCCCGCTGGAAGCTCTACGAATCACAGCTCCGATGTTAAAGCAGCCGGCCCAACACTCCAGAGCTTCAACGGCAATCCAGGTAAGCAATCGCCCGCTCCGTGATGTATCCAGCGCTGCGCCGCCGCTGCTGAAGCATTGGTCTGGGTCCCCGGCAGGAAAGGCCGCTCCAATCCAGGTGGTAGGCTGCGAGGAGGGGGGCGAAGGCGTGATTCGGAGAATAGGGGCATCCTCCCCCACATAGAAAAGCTAAATAAATCTCTGGGGGTGGGGGGAGGGGAGGGGAGTGGTGGAGAGGGGCTGGGGGGGGGGAGGGTTGGAGGGGGCCTGGAGGGGTGGTGGGGAGGGGGAGAGAGGGAGAGTAGAAGGGAGAGGGGGGGGAGGAGGGGGGAGAGATGAGGTGGTGAGAGAGGTGGGAGAGAGGAGGGGGGAGGAGTATCGGAACACATGCCCCTTGAACTTCTTCATAAGATCATAAGACATAGGAGCAGAATTAGGCCATTTGGCCCATCAAGTCTGCTCCACCATTCAGTCATGGCTGATCTATTTTTCCCCACAACCTCATTCTCCTGCCTTCTCCCAGGAACCTTAGATGCCCTTACTAATCAAGAACCTATCAATCTCTGCTTTGAAAATACCCAATGACTTTGCTTCCACAGACGTCTGTGGCAATGAATTGCACAGATTCTCCACCCACTGACTAAAGAAGTCCCTCCTCATCTACATTCTAAAGGTACATCTTTTTAATCTGAGACTGTGCCGCCTGGTCCTAGACTCTCCCATTACTGGCAACATCCTTTCCACGACTACTCTATCTGGGCCTTATGCACTGTTAAGAAGAGAAACTTTCAATAGACCAGAGACATAAAGCAACTTTGAATAAAAACACATGGAATGAGGAGGGAACATATATCCTAGGCTAAAGAAAGTTGAAAAAGCAAAAATTATAAGATAATAAATATCCCTTAAAAACTGATAAAGTACGAGAAATGGGTCGGAAAGAATGTTGCGAGAATGGTTAGGAACAATAGTCACATTGTAATTAAAATTGGGAAGCAAGTACATATTGATCAACAGATGTGTGCTGGGGTTGATTTGGAACTCGACCAAGTTAAGTGTAAAGAGCTGTAAGGTTAGTAACTGTGTGAATTAGGCAAAGAGCTGGAAACACTTAATAAAACATTATGCTAGAAGAATCACTTCACAATTTTTGTGAGATCTTTTGTTTGATAGATTATTAATGTTGGTTCAAATTCATCAGATAACACTTGCTGCAAATTGCAATTAATCAAAGTCAAGTCAAGTCAAGTTTATTCGTCACATACACATACGAGATGTGCAGTGAAATGAAAGTGGCAATGCTCGTGGACTTTTGTGCAAAAGACAAACAACCAAACAAACTATAAACACAATCATAACACACATATTCTTTTACATAATAAATAATGGAAGGATAAACATTCAGTAGAGTTAGTCCCTGGTGAGATAGGCGTTTACAGTCCGAATGGCCTCTGGGAAGAAACTCCTTCTCACCTCTCCGTTTTCACCGCATGGCAACGGAGGCGTTTGCCTGACCGTAGCAGCTGGAACAGTCCGTTGCAGGGGTGGAAGGGATCTCTCATGATATTGTTGGCTCTGGAGTTGCGCCTCCTGATGTATAGTTCCTGCAGGGGGGCAAGTGAAGTTCCCATAGTGCATTCGGCCGAACACACTACTCTCTGCAGAGCCTTCTTGTCCTTGGCAGAGCAATTCCCAAACCAGATGGTAATGTTCCCGGACAAGATGCTTTCCACCGCCGCTGCGTAGAAGCACTGGAGGATCCTCGGAGACACTCTGAATTTCCTCAATTGCCTGAGGTGGTAAAGGCGCTGCCTTGCCTTACTCACGAGTGCTGAGGCGTGTGATGCCCATGTCATATCCTCGGAGATGTGGACTCCCAGATATTTAAAACAGTTCACCCTATCCACAGTATCCCCATTTATCCTCAATGGTGTGTACGTCCTCGGATGATGTGCCCTCCTAAAGTCCATGATTAGCCCCTTCGTTTTTTTTGATGTTCTAGAGGAGGCTGTTATCCTGGCACCAGAGTGCTAGATCAGCCACCTCCTCCCGGTAGGCCTTCTCGTCGTTGTCTGAGATCAGGCCCACCACCAGTGTCATCAGCAAACTTAATTATTGAGTTGGAGCTGAACCTAGCCACACAGTCATGTGTGTACAGGGAGTACAATAGGGGGCTGAGGACGCAACCCTGGGGCGATCCTGTGCTCAGGGTGAGGGACTTCGATGTATTCCCTCCCATCTTGACTACCTGGGGCCTGGCTGTAAGGTTAGTAACTGTGTGAATTAGGAAAAGAGCTGGAAACACTTAATAAAGCATTATGCTAGATTTTTGTGAGATCTTTTTTTTGATAGATTGTTAATGTTGAGATCTTTTTTTTGATAGATTGTTAATGTTGGTTCAAATTCATCAAATAACACTTGCTGCAAATTGCAATTAATCAAAGCGATGTAGTTTTAAAAATATATAGTAAGTATCAACTGTTGTCGCTAATAAAATCATTGTTAAAAGACTCACAGAAATGCCATGGCTTTCTTCAATGACTTTTGGTTAATTCCTTTTTATCACAATGCCAGTATTTGTCAATCTGATACACTAGAAGGATCACTTTAAACAGAGGACTAAAGTGGAAACATAAAAAAAACAAAATAATATACATACCTGGAAACAAGGAACTGCAGATGCTAGTTTACCAAAAAAAAAGACAAAGTTCTGGAGTAACTATGGGTCAAGCCTTTTGTGTCATTTTCTAAAACACATTCCTCCTGTCCTTTAAATAATTTCAATTTAATAATGCACTTCCTTGCATACTAACTTGCTGACATCAACATTTCTTAGAAATGGAAACTAAAACTATCAATAAAACAGAACTATAAACACTTCCCACTCAGCAAATTTTAAAGCACAAGTCACCTCGTATAGGTACAGAGTGCAGCAACATTTGTGCATTTTCCAATGTATATCTAATTTCCAATAAGTGAGTATGTTCCATTATGCAGAGACCATGTTGTTGGATTTTCATTGGTTAAGTTTTGCTTTGCTGTTTTATGAGGACCAGCACAAACATAATCTTAGAGGAGGTGCATTTAATGCACCTTCCCCAGTGAGTCGTGGTGTGTCCATCCTAATATACATCACCATTTGAATGGTCTTATAAAATCGGAGTTCTTACTTATATGTAGAACAATATTTCTTGGGCTCAATGTAGAAAATGATTGATTTGCAATTGTTAATATTGATATAAGGGACAGCACAGTGACACAGCAGCAGTGGAGTTGCTGCCTTACAGCACTAGAGTGTCAGGGTTCAATCCCCATTACAGTAGCTGTTTGTACTGAGATTGTATAGAAACATAGAAACATAGAAAATAGGTGCAGGAGTAGGCCATTCGGCCCTTCGAGCCTGCACCACCATGCAATATGATCATGGCTGATCATCCAACTCAGTATCCTGTACCTGCCTTCTCTCCATACCCCCTGATCCCTTTAGCCACAAGGGCCACATCTAACTCCCTCTTAAATATAGCCAATGAACTGGCCTCAACTACCTTCTGTGGCAGAGAATTCCACAGATTCACCACTCTCTGTGTGAAAAATGATTTTCTCATCTCGGCCCTAAAAGACTTCCCCCTTATCCTTAAACTGTGACCCCTTGTTCTGGACTTCCCCAACATCGGGAACAATCTTCCTGCATCTCGCCTGTCCAACCCCTTAAGAATTTTGTAAGTTTCTAAAAGATCTCCCTGTGTTTCTATATGTTCTCCCTGTGACCGTGTGGGTTTATTCTGGGTGCTACAGTTTCATAGAAACATAGAAAATAGTAGGTGCAGGAGTAGGCCATTCGGTCCTTCAATATGATCATAGCTGATCATCCAAAATCAGTACCCTGTTCCTCCCACACCCCAAAGAAGTGAAGGGTTAAGGGCCTGTCCCACTGTACGAGGTAATTCAAGAGCTCTCCCGAGTTTTAAAAAAATCAAACTCGTGGTAAGTACGTAGAATGTACGTAGCGGGTACGTCGGAGCTCGTGGATGTCTCGTAGCGGCTCGTAACGCTAACGGCAGGTACTTGGGAAACGTGGTACCTCGTGAATTTTTTTCAGCACTGTGAAAAATGTCCACGAGAGCCCCGAGTACCTACGAACGAATATTACCGTCATTCTCCCAGTTCGAATTAGGGGAAACTCGGGAGAACTCTTGAATTACCTCGTACAGTGGGACAGGCCCTTAAGAGATTAATTGACTTCTGCTATTTGTCCCCAGGGTGTGGAATAGTTCTAGTGCATGTCTAAAATCTAAACTAAACCTTTAGTTCAGGATTAGCTTTTTCTACTCACTATGTGTATATCTTTAAAATATTTCATCTTATTCATCTTCTTTCAAGATTGTGGACATAATGTTTCCTAACCTTCCTTTAAAATTCTGACCTGAAACCAGCGGAAAGTTTAGTAAAATATTTTGAGTAAATAAACCTTTTAAGTAAAACCCTTTAAGTGAGCACCCATTTGTAGTCATAGGAACATACAGCACAAACACTAGCCCTTCAGACCACCCTCTCCATCTGTACTAATCTCATTTACCAGGTCTTGGCCTACAGTCTTTTATGCCCAGCAATTGGTTTAAACCCAGCTAGTTTACAATTTTAGTTGAGTATTCTGTTTGTGAAGTATGTGGTATGTGAAGTACGATTGTACACCGCACATTTCAGAATTTCTAACCTGATTATAGTGTGTGTGGTGAAATAATCAGCCTATAGCTGTGGAGGTAATATAATAGCAGAAAATGCTGAAATGTAAAAATCTAATGCATTTTGTGGAGAAAGAAATGTAAGTTTTAGCTTAATGGACTCGTTAGTGTGAGCAAAATTAAGAGCACAAAGAACGGGGAGGGGAGGGGAGAATAATAGTTACGGCCTACAAGAGGGTAAAGGCAGGGGACATTAAACGACAATAAAAGATGACAGTGCAAGATGATAGACAATAGACAATAGACAATAGGTGCAGGAGTAGGCCATTAGGCCCTTCGAGCCAGCACCGCCATTCAAATGTGATCATGGCTGATCATCCCCAATCAGTACCCCGTTCCTGCCTTCTGTCCATATCCCCTGACTCCTCTATTTTTAAGAGCCCTATCTAGCTCTCGCTTGAAAGCATCCAGAGAACCCGCCTCCACCGCCCTCTGAGGCAGGGAATTCCACAGACTCACCACTCTCTGTGAGAAAAAGTGTTTCCTCGTCTCCGTTCTAAATGGCTTACGCCTTATTCTTAAACTGTGGCCCCTGGTTCTGGACTCCCCCAACGTCGGGAACATGTTTCCTGCATCTAGCGTGTCCAAGCCCTTAACAATCTTATATGTTTCAATGAGAAAACCTCTCATCCTTCTAAACTCCAGAGTGTACAAGCCCAGCTGCTCCATTCTCTCAGCATATGACAGTCCCGCCATCCCGGGAATTAACCTTGTAAACCTACGCTGCACTCCCTCAATAGCAAGAATGTCCTTCCTCAAATTAGGGGACCAAAACTGCACACAATACTCCAGGTGTGGTCTCACGAGGGATTTGTACAACTGCAGAAAGACCTCTTTACTCCTATATTCGATTTCTCTTGTTATAAAGACGGTGGGAATGGGACGTCTTAAGAAACAAAACAAGTCTGGAGGAAGCATAAAATGGAAGAAGTGGAATTATTATCTGAAATTATCAAAGAAAAATGCTGTGAATATTTGAAAGATGATCTAATTGCTGGAAACGTTGATGCCCTGACGTTGATGCATATAGCGTGGAATCCAAAGGACAGTACGGGTGCCCCAGTCAGAAGATTGGATGCCACTTTTCAAAGCCCCATTGAGCTTCATTAAAGCATTGAAGGATGTTGAGGACAGAATGGCTGGGTTGAGAGTGGGATGGTAAATTGAAGTGATAAGTGAATTGAAGATGTGATAAATATGTTCTACAGAACTATGGCACAATCTATCTTTGGCTCCCGATTTAGAAGCCACATTATCTGCAACGAATACAGTAAAATAATTAAAAAATAAATTGCTAGAAAGTCTTTCAAACTTGAACTGAGGATGGGGTGTGGGGGCGGGGGATATGTTGCATTTCCTTTGCTTGTTAGGGAAGATGCTGTGAGGCGGATACAGGCACTGACACAGATGGAAGAGTCCAGCACATTGTCTGAAAGGAAATGGTCCCTTTGGATCCTGAAGTAAGGTGGAGGGAGAAGTGAGTTTGGTGGAGGATGGAAGGGTTATTTGTGGAATTCAGGGACTGTTTTAGGCTGGTAAAGAGTATTATTATTCACCCCTAAAATGTTGTTTAATTTAAAATATAAAAACAAATTAACAGCACGCTAAATAGCACATGTTAAAAGGATGATAAATGGGCAGTAATGTAAATGTCATCCATGAAGTAAGGATGCATGAGGATGCAGGAGGGTGCAGGAGGATGCATGAGGAAGCAGGGGGATGCATGAGGATGCAGGGGGATGCATGGGGATGCATGAGTAAGCAGGAGGGTGCAGGGGGATGCAGGAGGGTGCAGGAGGATGCAGGAGGATGCAGGAGGATGCATGGGGATGCAGGGGGATGCATGAGGGTGCAGGGGGATGCATGGGGATGCAGGGGGATGCATGGGGGTGCAGGGGGATGCAGGGGGATGCAGGGGGATGCATGAGGGTGCAGGGGGATGCATGGGGATGCAGGGGGATGCATGGGGATGCAGGGGGATGCATGAGGGTGCAGGAGGATGCAGGGGGATGCATGAGGATGCAGGGGGATGCATGGGGATGCATGGGGATGCAGGGGGATGCATGGGGATGCATGAGGGTGCAGGGGGATGCATGGGGATGCAGGGGGATGCATGGGGATGCAGGGGGATGCATGGGGATGCAGGGGGATGCAGGGGGATGCATGGGGATGCAGGGGGATGCATGGGGATGCAGGGGGATGCATGAGGATGCATGGGGATGCATGAGGGTGCAGGAGGATGCAGGGGGATGCATGAGGATGCAGGGGGATGCATGGGGATGCATGGGGATGCAGGGGGATGCATGGGGATGCATGAGGGTGCAGGAGGATGCAGGGGGATGCATGAGGATGCAGGGGGATGCATGGGGATGCATGGGGATGCAGGGGGATGCATGGGGATGCATGAGGGTGCATGGGGATGCATGAGGGTGCATGGGGATGCATGGGGATGCATGAGGGTGCAGGAGGATGCAGGGGGATGCATGAGGGTGCAGGGGGATGCATGAGGATGCAGGGGGATGCAGGAGGATGCAGGAGGATGCAGGGGGATGCAGGAGGATGCAGGAGGATGCAGGAGGATGCAGGAGGATGCACGAGGGTGCAGGGGGATGCATGGGGATGCAGGGGGATGCAGGGGGATGCATGAGGGTGCAGGAGGATGCAGGGGGATGCATGAGGATGCAGGGGGATGCATGGGGGTGCATGAGGGTGCATGGGGATGCATGGGGATGCAGGGGGATGCAGGGGGATGCAGGAGGGTGCAGGAGGATGCAGGAGGATGCAGGAGGATGCAGGAGGATGCACGAGGGTGCAGGGGGATGCAGGGGGATGCAGGGGGATGCAGGGGGATGCATGAGGGTGCAGGAGGATGCAGGGGGATGCATGAGGATGCAGGGGGATGCATGGGGGTGCATGAGGGTGCATGGGGATGCATGGGGATGCATGAGGGTGCAGGAGGATGCAGGGGGATGCATGAGGATGCAGGAGGATGCAGGGGGATGCAGGGGGATGCATGAGGATGCAGGAGGATGCAGGAGGATGCAGGGGGATGCATGAGGGTGCATGGGGATGCATGGGGATGCAGGAGGATGCAGGAGGATGCAGGGGGATGCATGAGGGTGCAGGGGGATGCATGGGGATGCAGGAGGATGCAGGAGGATGCAGGGGGATGCATGGTAATGCATGGGGATGCATGAGGGTGCAGGGGGATACATGGGATGCAGGAGGATGCAGGAGGATGCAGGGGGATGCATGAGGGTGCATGGGGATGCATGAGGGTGCAGGAGGATGCAGGGGATGCATGGGGATGCATGAGGAAGCAGGGGGATGCATGAGGATGCAGGGGGATGCATGAGGATGCAGGAGGATGCATGAGGGTGCAGGAGGGTGCATGAGGATGCAGGAGGATGCAGGAGGGTGCAGGAGTGTGCAGGAGGATGCATGAGGGTGCATGAGGGTGCAGGAGGGTGCAGGAGGATGCATGAGGGTGCAGGAGGGTGCAGGGTCCAGTCGGGGCGGCCCAGCCCGAGGGAGGAGCGGCGCCGAGTCGGGGCGGCCTGGCGCGAGGCTGAGACGGTAACGGCACTCACGTGAGTGCGATCCGGCTCGGGGCTGGAACGATGCTCCGGTGGCTGGGACGGTGTTCTGGCGGCGGTGGCCTGAGTCCGGGGTTCGGCCGCGGGCCAGCGGCTGCGTCAATTCTTAGATTAGTGGAAGCAGTCTTTGACAATTTTTAAAGCGGACGCAGATACATATTTCATATGCAAGGCTGTGAAACGTTACAATAGGGAGACAAAAAAATCAGTCGAGATTACAATGAGCCAGTGATTTTTATTACTATTCTGATGTGAAGTACAGCACCATCTGGAACATACATGAAATAGGAAGACTAAAGCATGGGAAAAAAAAGTGTTTTTCCATTTTTTTCTGAAAGGCTTTAGATTTGTAAAATAATTACAAAAAGGAACATCTCATTGTGTGCACAGCCAGTAGTAAGTTGACAGCCATTAAATTCTGCCAACCAATTAAAAATAAATTTGAAGCTGATCTTGTATAAAGATTCCACACACGTGGAAACTTCATCATATTTTATTGAATTGAAGTACACAAGAAACTCCTTTCCCTTTTTCTACACACAATGTGGAGAATTATTGCAAAATCTCCATGTTGCTTTGTTTACTCCAGAACCAGGGGCCACAGTTTAAAAATAAGGAGTAAGCCATTTAGAACGGAGACGAGGAAACACTTTTTCTCACAGAGAGGGGTGAGTCTGTGGAATTCTCTGCCTCAGAGGGCGGTGGAGGCAGGTTCTCTGGATGCTTTCAAGAGAGAGCTAGATAGGGCTCTTAAAAATAGCGGAGTCAGGGGATATGTGGAGAAGCCAGGAATGGGATACTGATTGGGGATGATCAGCCATGATCACATTGAATGGCGGTGCTGGCTCGAAGGTCCAAATGCACCTGCACCTATTGTCTATTGTCTATTGTCTATTGTCTATTGTCTCATTCAACCCTGTACACTGGTATTATGATCCATCTTCTTCCTCTGATCACCACCCCTACTCAAATAAAGATCTCCATTCTACTTCCTCCCAATCTCTGACTCTTAAAAATAGCGGAGTCAGGGGATATGGGGAGAAGGCAGGAACGGGGTACTGATTGAGGATGATCAGCCATGATCACATTGAATGGCGGTGCTGGCTCGAAGGGCCGAACGGCCTCCTCCTGCACCTATTGTCTATTGTCTATTATTGTCTACTTTTCTTTTTTGTTCTAGCCCGATTACCTAATTCTCAGTGGTGGCACAGTTGCGCAGCTGGTAGAGTGCTACCTCGGTACTCCAGAGACCCAGGTATTATCGTGACCTTGGGGACTGTATGTGTGGAGTTTACAAGTTTTCCCTGTGACCGCATTGGTTTCCTCCATGTGCTCTGGTGTTCTCCCATATCCTAAAGTTCTAAGTTCATAAGTTCTAGGAGCAGAATATAAGACCATTTGGCCATTCAATCATGACCTTCTATCCTTCTCTCTTGACCCCATTCTTCTGCCTTCGCCCCATAACCTCGACACCTTTACTAATCAAGAATCCGTCAATTTCTGCCTGAAAAATATCCATTGACCGCCTCCACAGCCGTCTGTGGCAATGAATGTCTCAATTCCACCATCCTCTGAAGAAAGAAAAGGTACGTCCTTTTATTCGGACTAGTCCTAGACTCTCCCACTAGTAGAAACATCCTCTCCACATTCACTCTATCCTGGCCTTTCACTATTTGGAAAGTTTTAATAACGTCTCCCCTCAGCCTTCTAAACTCCAGTGAGTGCAGGCCCAGTGCCTTCAAACGCACATCATATGTTAACACAATTAATCCTGGGATCATTCTCGTAAACCTCCTCTGGACCTCCTCCAATACTAATACATCCTTCCTCAGATATGGGGCCCAAAACTGCTCACAATACTCCAAATGCGGAGTAAAGCCTCAACATTACATCCCAGTTTTAGTATTGTGGCCCTCTCGAAATAAATGCTAGCTTTGCATTTGCCTCCTTACTACCGATCCAACTTGCAAAATTAACTTTTTGTGAATCCTGCACCAGTACTCCCAAGTCCTTTTGCACCTCCCAGTGCTGGAACTTGTCCCTAGAGTGTAGGGATTGCAAGATAAATTGGGTTAATATAGAAACAATACAAAGGGTTGGGGAGGATGAGCGGCCTGTTTAAATGCTGCATTTAAAAAACTAAAACTCAAAACATATTAGCAAGTGATTTAGTTAGCAGGGGAACAGAGTTTTTATTAATTGTATTTATGCAAATTTGAAGAGAGCATTTTGTACAAGTATGTTTGCGTAACACAGACCTTACCCGATTGCAGTCAGAGATGAGGCAGAGCCCCTTGAAATGCTTCTGTTGGGAACCATTTAGTTTTATTGTCAATGGCATTTTGTCAAAGGTAGTCAATCAGCTTCCTCCAGGTTTCACAACGCTGGATGCTGCTGGTACTGAATATTTTAAGAATCATTTATTTAAATCTCTAATTCTGTTTTTGCTAGTTTGTGTCATAGAGTCGTACAGCATAGAAACAGGCCCTTCGGCCCACTCATCCAACAGATATTTTTTCTTTATGACTCTTTTATTAATCCTTTCAGGGAGGTTTGCTATAGGCTATTTGGGAGGTTTTAAACATGGAAGCAGGGAATGGGAACCAGAGTAGTAGGTTAGAAATTGAGATGGTTTGTGCTGGAGCCCTCAGCCACTCTGAATGAGGTCCAAGAAGGATGCAAACCTTTGAAACAGATTAAGAATTCCTAACTTTAAAGCAGAGCTTCACAAATGAATCAGTGATGTGAATCAGTGATGTGAATCAGTGATTTGCAGTTAGCCGGTGTGGTCAAAGGAGCATGACTCACACACACTCATGCACTCACACACTCACTCACGCTCACACACACTCACTCACGCACCCACTCACGCACCCACTCACGCACGCACCCTCACACTCACTTGTACACTCACTCACTCACACTCACTCACACGCTCACTCACACGCTCACTCACACGCACACACGCACACACACTCACATTCACACACACACACTCACACACACACACACACCCTCAGCGGTCAGTGGCCACCCCTGCTGTACCTGCTTGCCCTCCTGTCCAGGCTGATTCTGTCATCATCTCCCATGCATGGTTGCTCTTCAGTTCCAATTCAGAGAAGCTCCGGTTGCAAACAGTTGTTAGGAACAAATCCTGTTAGAAATGGATCCTTTATTCAATCTCATCTGACTTCTAAACCTTAACCCTCATAACTCATTTAAGGATGATCCCCCCCCCCCCACCCCATCCTCCCCTGCCACTGTACCTGTCACTTTGAGACTTCCATTCTCTGGATTCCAGAATCTTAGTTGTACCTTAGTCGGGCCTTCACTGCCCATGTTGCATTCCGAGGAGCAATCATCGCTAATGTTGGTGACTTACATATGCGTGACTCTCCAAATTTCAAATTCAGAATTTTCATTTTTAAACTTAAATTTAGTTAAAATCTCAGTATAAAAATGAAAATTCTGAATCATCCTTGATTAGTACGGAATCACCCTTGATTAGTACGGATCTCAGAGGTTATGGGGTGAAGGCAGGAGAATGGGTTTGGGAGGGAGAGATAGATCAGCCATGATTGAATAGCGGAGTAGACTTGATGGGCCGAATGGTCTAATTCTACTCCTACCCCTTATGCTCTTATGACCAAAGATGGCGCCGTTCCATTTTGGGGGTCCTTGTGGGGAACCAGATGATGCAATTTATGGTGAAAATGTGCAGCACTGCGGAGCACCTCAGCTTTCATTTGCAGGGACCTGAAGTTTGCCTTGAAGTTGTCAAACTGCCATTTCTAATCGGTGGCCAAATATAATAACAGTCCACAGAAGGGTTAACATAGCGCGGAAACAAAACTAGTGTAAAGGTTAAGCACAAACCATGGAAAAGGATTGTCTACATTGGCTGCCGATGCTAAATCTATTGCAGAGAATTTGGATAAATGTTTGATGGGAGAGTTATATGGGTATGGGGAGAAAATGGAGAATTATATTTGTTCTACGTTACTTTACTAAAAAACTAGCAGAGAAAATTTGGTTTGAAATAACTCCTATATCGTAAATCTCTTTGTACAGGAAGAAATTGCAAATGTTGGTCTACACCGAAGGTAGACACAAAATGCTGGAGTAATTCTGCGGCTCAGTCAGCTTCCCAGGGAAAAAGAGATGTGACGTTTCATAGAAACATAGAAATAGAAAGATAGAAAAATAGGTGCAATAGTAGGCATTTCGGCCCTTTGAGCCTCCACCGCCATTCAATATGATCAGGGCTGATCATCTAAAATCAGTACCCCATTCCTGGATTTTCCCCATATCCCTTGATTCTGCTGGTCCCAAGAGCTAAATCTAACTCACTCTTGAAAATATCCAGTGAATTGGCTTCCACTGCCTTCTGTGGCAGGGAATTCCACAGATTCGCAACTCTCTGGGTGAAGATGTTTTTCCTCATCTCAGTCCTATGACCTACCCCTTATTTTTAAACTGTGACCCCTGGTTCTGGACTCCGCCAACATTGGGATCATTTTTCCTGCATCTAGCCTGTCCAATCTTTTAAGAATTTTATATGTTTCCATTAGATTGCCTCTCATCCTTCTAAATTCCAATGAATACAAGGCCAGTCGACCCATTCTTTCATCATATGTCAGTCCCATCATCTCAGGAATCAACCTGGTGAGCCTACGCTGCACTCCCTCAATAGCAAGAATGTCCTTCCTCAAATTAGGAGACCAAAACTGCACACAAAACTCCAGGTGTGGTCTCATCAGGGCCCTGTACAACTGCAGTAGGACCTCTTTACTCCTAAACTCAAATCCTCTAGCAATGAAGGCCAACATGCCATTAGCTTTCTTCACTGTCTGCTGTACGTGCATGCTTACTTTCAGTGACTGATGTACAAGCACACCCAGGTCTCGTTGCACCTCCCCTCCTCCTAATCTGACATCATTCAGATAATAATCTGCCTTCCTGTTCTTGCCACCAAAGTGGATAACCTCACATTTATCCACATTATACTGCAACTGCCATGCATCTGCCCACTCATCCAATTCCAAGTCACCCTGCAGCCTCATGGCATCCTCATCGCAGCTCACACTGCCACCCAGCTTTGTGTCATCCGCAAACTTGGAGATATCACATTTAATTCCCTCGTCTAAATAGTTAGTATATATTATAAATAACTGGGGTCCCAGCACCGAGCCTTGTGGCACCCCAATAGTCTGCCTGCCATACTGAAAAGGACCCGTTAATTCCTACTCTTTACTTCCTGTGTGCCAACCAGTTCTCTATCCATGTCAATACCCTACCCCCCCAATACCTTGTGCTCTAATTGTGCACACAAGGCTTTAGGGCCGGAACCCCACTTCAGACGTTAATCTTTTTGTTCCCCTCAAGTGTTGCCCTGCTTCACTGCATGTTCAATCAGCAACAAGGAATTGCAGATGATGTTTTACCAAAACAAAACATACACAATGTGCCGGGGTAACTCTGGGGGGCATGGAGAGGTGACATTTTGGGTCAGAACTCTTCTCGGACTGATGTTAGTTGGGGGTGAAAAAGGTGGAAAAGAGGTGGGGCAGAGACAAAGCCTGGTGAATGATGGATGGGTGGATACAGGTGAGGGGGGTTTGGTTTACAGATGGGGTGAACATAGGCCAGTGATGAAAAAGGGACAACAGGAAATTAGATAAGGATAGGGGAAGAGTGAGATGTCATGTCAAGGGGAGGGGGAGTGGAAGAGGATGGAGGGGGAAAAGGGTGACAGAATAGTTGGGGAAATGGGTGCATACCAGGGTAGGGCACAGGAAGGTGAGGGGGTGGGGGAGAGGAAGGGAGGGGGTTTTACCTAAAGTTGGAGAATTTAACCTTCACACCCCCTTCACTAACAGCGACACACATACCTACAACTCTCATTATCCGACTTTAAAAAGCATCGAAATGTAGAAACAAGGAACTGCAGATGCTGGTTTAGCTCAGAGGGTCGGGGCAACATGGCGAGATACCATGGATAGATGATGTCTCATCACCAGCCTGTGCAATTCTTGCTATTGAGGGAATGCAGCGTTGGTACACCAGGTTAATTCCCAGGATGGCGGGACTGTCATATGTTGATAGAATGGAGCAGCTGGGCTTGTATACACTGGAATTTAGAAGGATGAGAGGATATCTTATTGAAACATATAAGATTATTAAGGGATTGGACACGCTCGAGACAGGAAACATGTTCCCGATGTTGGGGGAGTCCAAAACCAGGGGCCACAATTTAAGAATAAGGGGTAGGCCATTTAGAACGGAGATGAGGAAAAACATTTTCACCCAGAGAGTTGCGAGTCTGTGGATTTCTCTGCCTCAGAAGGTACTGGAGCCGATTCTCTGGATGCTTTCAAGAGTTAGATAGAGCTCTTAAAGATAAGCTCAAGGGATATGGGGAGAAGGCAGGAACGGGGTACTGATTGTAGATGATCAGCCATGATCACAGTGAATGGCGGTGCTGGTTCAAAGGGCCGAACGGCCTAATCCTGCATCTATTGTCCATTGTCTATTGTGTATTGTGTATTGTCTATCCAACACATCATCCTGCAACATTTCTGTCACCTCCTATGTGATCCCACCACCAGTCACATCTTCCCATCATTTGTTGCCTTCAACATAAATTGCTCCCTCTGAAACTCCTTGGTTAACTCATCCCTTCCCACCCAAACCACCCCCATCCCGAGTACTTTCCCCTGCGACCGCAGGAGATGTAACACCTGCCCCTATAGCCCCACCCTCACCTCCATCCAGGGACCCCAGCAGTCCTTCCAGGTGAGACAGAGGTTAACATGCCCCCCAGGGATGCTGCCTGACCCGCTGAGTGACCCCGGCACACTGTGTTTGTCTAACATTATCTGCTGCATCCGGTATTCGCGGTTTGACCATCTGTACTTCGGCGAGACCAAGAATAGACTCGGCAACCATTTCAACAAACACTTGCACTTGGTTTGCTAAGGCCTGCAGGATCTCTTGGTTGCTAACTATTTTAACTCCTCCTCCATTTCCCACACACGCCTTTCTGGCCTCGGCCTCCTCCATTGCCAGAGTGAGACCACATGCAAACTGGAGGAACATCACCTCATATTCCACTAGGGCAGCCTCCAACCCAATGGAATGAAATTTGAATTCTCCAATTTTCGGTAATTACATAACCCCCCCACCTCCATTCCTTCTCCCTCCTTTCCCCGTATAACCCCTCACTTCTTACCCCCCCCTCCCTTCTGTTTGCCTCGCCTGGGCTCGCAACTATTTCACTCCTCCCCCTCGCCTACATTCCTTCCTCTAACTTCACAATTCATGTCATCAGCCCTCTTGTGCCAAACCTTCTGTCTTTTCACTGCTAGCCTTTGTCCAACCATCTACCTATCAAATAACCCTCCTTACCCATGTTGGCCTATTACCTGCCAGGCTTTCTCTTGCCCCTCCTCTCTTCCTGCATTTCCCCTCCTCCAACAACCAGTTTGAAGAAGGGTCCTGACCTGCAATGTCGCCTACCCATGTACTCCTGAGATGCCGTCTGACCCACTGAGCTACTCCAGCACTCTGTGTCTTCTTTTAAAAAGCATCCCTCTTCTGGACGTCCCTTTGCCCGCAAACAATGTACTCCAATCAACTTTTGCATGCTCCTAAAACTATCAAGGTTGGCCCTGCCCCAATTTAGAACTTAAACTTGTGGACCAGCAGTGTCCTTTTCAGTTCTATCTCAAAACTAGTAGATCAGTGGTTGCTGGTCCCAAAAGGCTCATCCACAGATACTTCAGTCATTTGCCCTGCCCAATTCCCTATGAGTAGGTCAAATGTTGCCCTCTCTGTTTTAGCGCCATCCACATATTGCCTGAGGAAACGTTCCCGAACAAACTTGAAAAATGCCACCCATCTAGGCTCTTAGATGGCAGTCACAGTCTGTATTGGGAAAATTAAAATTCCCCACTATGACAATCCTATTAGTATATATGCAATATCTCATCATAGTTGTTCCTCTAAATCCTATTGTCTTTGATGGCCGACAGTGCAATCCCAGCAAAATGATCACTCTCTTTTCTCCCTTTTTTTATTTCTCAGCTCCACCCATATACCCTCACCAGACTAAACGTTAGTTTAGTTTAGTGATATACCATGGAAACGAGCCCTTCCGCCCACTGAGTTTGTGCCGACCAGCGATCACCCATACACTAGTTCCATCCTACACACTAGGGACAATTTACAAAAATCAAATAACCTACAAACCTTCACATCTTTGGAGTGTGGGAGGAAACCGGAGCACCCGGAGAAAACCTACACGGCCACAGGGAGAATGTACAAACTCTGCACTGACAGCACTGTAGTTAGGATTGAACCTGGGTCTCTGGCGCTGTAAGGCAGCAACTCCACAGCACTGAGCAGTAACATCATTTCGGACTACTGAGTGACGTTGCCCCTAATCAATAAAACAGCTGATGTAATAATGCAGACCATTATACCCATGGTGGATTAGATTAGTACTGACAGACAATCAGGTATTTGGGCTAAAACCTAGAAAGTTGTTTAATGGCTTTTCGACACACCATCTTTATAAGCATTGCAGTCAGATGCAGATTAATATACTTCCTACTCTAATGCATGGAAACCCAACTTGGCACTATTTTAAACATCAATCATCCATTATCCTAAACAACCATCTCAATTTGTTCAAATCTGTGCACAATTTGTAGTGCAGACACTCTAAGACTTGTAATTGGGCTAAAAGTGGCCTTCATTTCACAACATAGGTTTTAGATAAACCAGATAATGGATATTTTTACAACATTGTACCCAAACTTGTAGATCACAATTTACCCCATAGCTGTCTTGTTGAATTTTACAAATGCTGCAAACACAGACCAATTGAGCATATTGTATAACATTCATATATTAGACTATATTAGATCGAAATTAACTGCACCTGGAGGCTTACTGAAATTTCAATTGCTGTTAAGTGACAATTTGCTGGTCAGCAAAGTTTATTAGATACCCCATGCTTGCTAATTTTCCGTGTCCGCCCTCCAATTGAATATTATTAAGTACTGATCTGCATGAAAAAAAAAAATACAGCTGATATGAGGCATTTATGGAGCTCCTGAACAATTTACATTTGCAATATTGACGTAAGTAGAAATGAAATCTCCACATAATGGCCCTTCTTTAAGGGGAATGGTAAAGGAACTTAATATTTAAACATGGACTGATAAATTATTCTTATCCATTTTATTTTTTAAAAATTTTATATTCTATTTATTTATTTATTTAAATTTTTTTTTAAACAGAAGCAAGAAAAAGAGAAAAAAGAGAAGATTAAGGAAAGTAGTGATGTGTAAACCCGTGGAGTACCACTCCAGGAGTTAACAATTGATGGTTTGTGGAAGGATAGAGAGAAAGAACCCATAGAGATGTAAAAAAAGAGGAAAAAAGAAAGGAAAAAAAACCCAGAACAGAAAAGAAAAGGAATATACCTACTTCATATCTTTCCCAGTTCCCATCCTCACCCAGTTCTGAAGCGGTTAATTTCCAGAGTTATGTTGCACCATATTATACTTGTAATAAATCGATGAAAGGAGACCATATCTTTAAGAATTGCTCTGATTTTCCTGCTAGGACGAATCTCATATCCTCGGGATGTAACATCTCAGACATGCTTGTGATCCACATTTTAAGCGTTGGGGTGGGTGCATTTATCCAAAATTTGAGTATAAGTTTTTTTGCCGTTATCAAGCCATGGTTAAGGAAACAATTTTGAAATGACGTTAGCTCAGAGCAGCTTATCCAGTTTGATACAGAATCACAAAAAGTTACTGTTCAGGAGTATATTGGTCTCATGATATTTGTGCTGGCTCTCTCACGGCACTATCTATTTACTCCCTTTCCCCCGTTCTTTCCACGTCCCTTTTTATTTTGTTCCCTGTTCCAATTATTTACTCACTTCTCTTTTAAAAGCAGCGAGGGATTCTATTTCTACAGCTGTTTCTGGTTCCATGTCCTGACAAACCTATCCCGTGTATAGAAAATAATCTCCTATTGTTTCCTTTTGTTGCATTGGCGGTGATTTTAAGATTTATACCACATAGGTAATAACACAACGATGAATGAAAACAATATTTAGATAATTATCTTGTCTTGGGCCCATAAAATTTGGTAAGTATCTATCAAATTTCCCCATAACCTTCCCTGATCCGGTAAAACCTTAACAATATCTTAGTGAATCCTTGAGGTGTTTCCAATGTCAGTTTGTTCTATATTCTCTGCAGGACTTTGGTATATTTAAGAAACAACCTAAAATTGGACACATCCTAACACCACTTTGACCATTGATTTGCATAAACTGACATTCAGTTTTACTTTTCTATATTTCTTTTCATCTTTTGAAAATATAGACACTCGTGTGCTTGAATAGAGAACTGGCTGGCACACAGGAAGCAAAGAGTAGGAGTAAACGGGTCCTTTTCACAATGGCAGGCAGTGACTAGTGGGGTACCGCAAGGCTCAGTGCTGGGACCCCAGCTATTTACGATATATATTAATGATTTGGACGAGGGAATTGAATGCAACATCTCCAAGTTTGCGGATGACACGAAGCTGGGGGGCAGTGTTAGCTGTGAGGAGGATGCTAGGAGGCTGTAAGGTGACTTGGATAGGCTGGGTGAGTGGGCAAATGCATGGCAGATGCAGTATAATGTGGATAAATGTGAGGTTATCCACTTTGGTGGCAAAAACAGGAAAGTAGACTATTATCTGAATGGTGGCCGATTAGGAAAGGGGGAGATGCAACGAGACCTGGGTGTCATGGTACACCAGTCATTAAAAGTAGGCATGCAGGTGCAGCAGGCAGTGAAGAAGGCGAATGGTATGTTAGCATTCATAGCAAAAGGATTTGAGTATAGGAGCAGGGAGGTTCTACTACAGTTGTACAGGGTCTTGGTGAGACCACGCCTGGAGTATTGCGTACAGTTTTGGTCTCCTAATCTAAGGAAAGACATTCTTGCCATAGAGGGAGTACAGAGAAGGTTCACCAGACTGATTCCTGGGATGTCAGGACTTTCATATGAAGAAAGACGGGATAGACTCGGTTTGTACTCGCTAGAATTTAGAAGATTGAGGGGGGATCTTATAGAAACTTACAAAATTCTTAAGGGGTTGGACAGGCTAGATGCAGGAAGATTGTTCCTGATGTTGGGGAAGTCCAGAACAAGGGGTCACAGTTTAAGGATAAGGGGGAAATATTTTAGGACCGAGATGAGGAAAACATTTTTCACTCAGAGAGTGGTGAATCTGTGGAATTCTCTGCCACAGAAGGTAGTTAAGGCCAGTTCATTGGCTATATTTAAGAGGGAGTTAGATGTGGACCTTGTGGCTAAAGGGACCAGGGGGTATGGAGAGAAGGCAGGTACAGGATACTGAGTTGGATGATCAGCCATGATCATATTGAATGGCGGTGCAGGCTCGAAGGGCCGAATGGCCTACTCCTGCACCTATTTTCTATGTTTCTATGAATGGAACTATATTAATTTGTCTTCCATCTATTCAATCTGCTGACATTTACATGCTTTAAAATATTGTCATGATGCATAGATTGTGTGCAAGACTGTTGTCAATGCCTCATCTGATTCTTTTTTGAATTCCCTGAACCATTAGGATAGGAATCATTTTACTGTGAGTGCCATTAACTTTCCCAATAATAATTCTTACTAGCAGCGACATTATCCAATTGCCCTACTCCATCTCTTGCACCTTTTCATTTCCAAAGCAGAATGTTCATTTGAGGCCGTCAAGTAGAGTGGTTCAGTTGTAGCTTTACTGCCTCTGAGACAAAATGCAATAGATTCAAACCCCATAGACTTGAACAATGGGCTGACAAATCAGTGCAGTATTGAGCAATGCATAGAAATGAATGTAATTGTTCAGATGAGAAGTTAAACTGAGGCTCCGACTGCTCTCCAAAAAGACCATAGATAGATAGATAGATAGATAGATAGATCCTTTATTGTCATTCAGACCTTTCGGTCCGAACGAAATATGTTCCATGGGACCAATGTGAAGAATTTGTCTTTGGTGTTCCACCCGAGAGTTTTCCTTTAACAATATCTCTAAACTAGATTAACTAGTCATAATCACATTACGTGGGATTTTGTGCTGAACAACTGCTTTTTACTGTCTGAAGAAGGGTTTCGGCCCGAAACGTTGCCTATTTCCTTCGCTCCATAGATGCTGCTGCACCCGCTGAGTTTCTCCAGCTTTTTTGTGTAACTGCTTTTTACTGTTTGTGACGACATTTCAAATCAACTGTTCATTGGCTGTACAGTCTTCTTAGGCCCCCTTATCTGACCATGGGTGTCTCCAGGGTTGGAGGACGCCCGTGCGTGATTTGTTTAACGTGGGGAGACTGGTGCACAGACAGCCCCCACACGGTCCTTGACAGATCTGGGTTAGGATCCAGTGGCAATGGAGTCCAAGACGACCGGAGACCCTTTTCTGCTGCATCCTTCATCCGCCTTCCCAGCCGTTGTGACGCTCCACTAAGGTCAGCCATCGTCCTCCGCCTGTTCCACCGTTGAAGTCTTGGTTGGATTGCTCTTTGTCAGAGACCTCCCCCTCGACCTTACTGCCATGGGTGACCCTACCAGGAGCATCGATAGCTCCAGACGGCATCGCTCTCAGGACCACACAAGCTTCTCCACCACGACAAGGTGACAATCCACAGAGAAGTACTCAAGAGGTACTCATATTGGGCTGGTTACACTGTTCTATTAATTAATTTATTTTCCTTTTGACTCTGTGAGGTTTCTGCTTGTTTTAATTAATGATTTTGCTTAGAAAAAGTTTAATTATTTTCCTTAACATTATCCATATGTCTTTTCCCCTTGTCTTAATTACTCAATACTTTCTAGTAAGTACTAATCTTAATTGTACACCAGGCTTTCATTACTGACTTTTCTGCCTAACTTCAGAATTAATCTAATTTCTAAATAGTAATCTGGATAACATATCATCGGAACTCATTCTCCCTGCATTTCACTCAGTGAGGCTAAAGGCATTAGACCCGTCCCTCTTTATCTGTCACTCTTACTTAGTACATAGCTGACCTTAATTTAGTGTGTTTAAGAAAGAATTGCAGATGCTGGAAAAACCGAAGGTAGACAAAAATGCTGGAGAAACTCAGCGGGTGAGGCAGCATCTATGGAGCGAAGGAATAGGTGACGTTGTAAATAGCACGTTCTAAGCTTCCCCCCCGTCTAGTTTCAGTCACTAAAATACTGAGTCAAGCACTTGAACATCTAAACTTTATTTTGGAAAAACACAATAACAGTTCCCCACTACTATACCTAACCACCGCGGGTTCGATCCTTTTATCATATATGATAAACCATCATTTATGATAACCAGATAATCAGATAACCTGATATATATATATGTGTGACTATTACATTCTCCATCCAAGATGATGATGTTTCTTCTCAGAATCTTATCAAGCTTCCCGAGTTTTCGTGGGCACGTATTCCCTCCATCTGTGTTGTTGCCCATTCTTCCATTCCTTTCCATAGTCGAAGCTATAACCTATAATTCCTGAAAAACTTGGGACAAAGCAAGTTACCATTCATGCACTAATGCTTTCCCATACATTCCACTGTAATTCTGTTCTGTCAATACTATCTCTAAGTTCTACAGAATTAGGGGTACCTTTCACATCCGGGTACTTTTCACCAAGTAAACCAGGTTCCCGTCTCTCAGTTACTCTTCGCTATCAGGTACTAATAACCAATCGATCAGAGGGTTACTATTCGCTGTTGATCAGCCGCTATTCGGGATCGATCTCAAACATGCACAAACTCCGTAGTTCTATTTACACAGATTTCGAATTCTACCGTACGGGCAGAACTTCAATGTGAAATTCTGTATTTGGAAATTTGATCCTGCAAATCTAGACTCGTTCTCAGACCAACTAGTTTTGGTGCGTACCGCTCCAAATTGGCGGGCTCTCGAATTCAAATAAAATTTCCCAATGAAATCTCGAATGGACTAGAGTATTCCCAGCCAATCTATACTCCAGCCACCGAGCCCAGTGCCTTTACGAGATTCCTCGCCGGTCACTTCAGGGAGGGATTCAGATATCTTCACACAGGCGTGGCCTCCAACCAACCCAGGTTTTACCTCTTCAAAAGGATTTCCTTTACATCTGCTTGGCACCAGGTGTCAGCGCCTAGCCTCTGCGCGCTGGTAGTCGATGCCGATTTTCGGAACGCACCTTTCCAATTAGCGCTCCCAGCAACGGCAGGTCAAATGTTTCACCGCTTAGCACGTAAACCAGACTTGGATTCAATACCTCACCAATTGGATACCAAATCTGGGGACTGGATGTGCGTTTGGCTCTCGTTAAGCAGCTGCAGTCTAGTCTGCCAACTACGACCAAGTTTTGGACCACTCCTCGCCCTGGTTTTATGGGCCCCTATCCCAAAGGAGTGCTATCCACCCCCCTGTGCTTGCTAGACTGTTCTACGATCTCGTTGGGACCCTTTCCCAAGCCTGCGAATGATCGATCTGCTCTGACTAGCCGAAAATCAATGCGAAAACCGCACCTTTGCGCTTGTCCCGCCGATTTCTGCACTCGCGATCGAGACAGCTCAACACCCTTAATCGCAAACTTGTGTTTGGGGGTCCGTTTAGATCCCGGACAAGCCTCCAATGCAAATAGCTTGTTCTAAGCTTCCCCCCCAGTCTGGTTTCAGTCACGTGGTATTGTGTCTACTCCTATTCCAGTCTTGGTCAATGGCTAAAAATGTTGTCCACTCTGTCCGATTGGCTTGGTCATGCCACCACTGTATATATCTGTTTATCAGTGCTTTTATTTATGTAGGTATTTATTTTGATAAAGACATCACTGGCAAGTCAAGCATGCGTGGCACTTGTAACCTTAGTGGTGAAACACCTCGGTGAGCCACCACAGTTCTTCTGGTGAAGGGAGTCCCGCAGTGCTGTTTGATAGGGAATTCCAGAATTTATCCCCAGCAGCGATGAAGCATAGCTCATATGTTTGTAAGTTATGGTGATGTGTAACTTGGAGGGGAACCGTCAGGTGTTACCATGGGCTTGAAGCTCTTATCCTCCATGGTGATAGATCTGGTCTGGGAGGCGTGTCAAAGTAGGCTAGGCTGCATTGTCCTGGACCAGCCACATTGAAGCTATGGCCAAGAAAGCACATCAACACCTCTATATCCTTACAATGCATCGGAAGTTTGGCATGTCACAACCAACCCACACCAACTTCTATAGACAGACTCTAGAAAGCTTCATTTAGGGATGCATCAACAGCTCCATTCAAGACCTCAAGAAATTGCAGAGTTGTGGACATATCCTAGGCCATCACACAATCCAACCTCCCTTCCATTGCTAAACACTTTAACTCCCCTTCCCATTCCCACACTGACCTTTCTGTCCTGGGCCTCCTCCATTGTCAGAGTGAGGCCCAACGCAAATTGGAGGAACAACACCTCATATTTCTCTTGGGCAGCTTACACCCCAGTGGTGTGAATTGTGACTTCTCTAACTTCAAGTAACCCTTGCTTTCCCTCTCTTTCTGTCCCTCCCCCACCCTAGTCCTCCGACTAGTTTCACCAGTTTAACTGATGGCATGCATCATTGTCACCCTTCCCCTCAGCTAACAATGAACTATTCTACCCTCACCAATCAACTATCCTTGATCATTGTCTGCTTTCCACATCTTACCTTCCATATCTCTAGTTTCCCTCTCCCCTGACTCTCAGTCTGAAGAAGGATCTCAACCTTAACGTCACCCATTCCTTCTCTCCAGAGATGCTGCTTGTCCCACTGAGTTACTCCAGCATTTTGTGTCTCCCTTCCATTATTTCCATCTCCACTTCATGCTGCCTTGGCTAAGCCACCAGCATTGTTGAGGACCAGTCTCACCCTGGTCGCTTCCTTTTCTTCCCTCTCCCATCAAGCAAGAGGTCAAAAGATTGAAAATGCACACCTCCAGATTCAGGCACCATTTCTTCCCAGCTGTTATCAGGCAACTGAACGGTCCTGTCATCAGCTAGAGTGCGGTCCTGACCTCCCATCTACCTCATTAGAGACTTTTAAACCATCTTCAATCGGATTTTATTGGACTTCAATGTTATACCTTGCACTAAATGTTGCATTCTTTACCTTTAACTGTATACTGTGGACAGCTTAATTGTATTCATATATAATCTTTTCTTTGACTAGATTGCATGAAAACTAAAACTTTTCACTGTACCTTGGTACACGTGACAATAATAAACTAAACTAAACTACTGAAGAGGTGAAGGTTTAAGATATGGTACCAATCAAGCAGACTCATGTGGCTTGGCGATGTTGAGCTGTAGTCATTCAGGTAATTAGAGAACATTCCCCACATCCCTTATATACCTTTTGAATCATGGAAAAATCTTGGGTTGTCAAGAAGTGAGTCACTTATCGCGGGATACTTGCCCTCTGACATTCTCCTTTAACCTTGGTGGCTGGTCCAATTGAGTTTTGTTGCTTGTCATTTCCTCAAATGCCGTCATGGACAGATGCATCAGCATAGAGAGATTGGCGAGGGCATGGACAAGTTGTTTCAGCCCTTGTGTTGACTCACTTGCTCCCTGCCAAAGGCACAATGCAACAGCTATGTCTGCTAGATTCAGTCAGTTTGGTCAGTGGAGTACCATTTGGCATGTTGGCCTTTATAACAAGAGGAATCAAATATAGGAGCAAAGCGATCCTTCTGCAGTTGTACAGAGCCCTAGTGAGACCACACCTGGAGTATTGTGTGCAGTTTTGGTCCCCTAATTTGAGGAAGGACATTCTTGCTATTGAGGGAGTGCAGCGTAGGTTTACAAGGTTGATTCCCGGGATGGCGGGACTGTCATATGCTGAGGGAATAGAGCAGCTGGGCTTGTACACTCTGGAGTTTAGAAGGATGAGATGATATCTCATTGAACCATATAGGATTGTTAAGGGTTTGGACACACTAGAGGCAGGAAACATATTTCCGATGTTGGGTGAGTCCAGAACCAGGGGCCACAGTTTAAGAATAAGGAGTAAGCCATTTAGAACTGAGACGAGGAAACACTTTTTCTCACAGAGAGTGGTGAGTCTGTGGAATTCTCTGCCTCAGAGGGTGGTGGAGGCAGGTTCTCTGGATGCGTTAAAGAGAGAGCTAGATAGGGCTCTTAAAAATAGCAGAGTCAGGGATATGGAGAGAAGGCAGAAATGGGGGGATACTGATTGGGGATGATCAGCCATGATCACATTGAATGGCGGTGCTGGCTCGAAGGGCCAAATGGCCTACTCCTGCACCTATTGTCTATTGTCTATTGCCACTGCTTCTTCCAAGTGTTTTCAACATGGAGGGCACTTTATCATCAGCTGAAGGAAGATGGTAGACACAAATTGCTGGAGTAACTCAGCGGGACAGGCAGCATCTCTGGAGAGAAGGAATTGGTGAAGATTCGGGTCAAGACCCTTCTTCAGACTGAAGGAGGATGGTTGAAAGGAAATAGTAAAAATTGGAAAGAGCCATGGTTTTCAAGGGAAATTGGACACTTGGTTCGGAAAAAGAGGGAATCTACAATAATTATAGGCAGCATGGAGTAAATGAAGTGCTTGAGGAGTATAAAGAATGTAAAAAGAATTTTAAGAAAGAAATTAGAAAAGCTAAAAGAAGATATGAGGTTGCTTTGGGTGAAAGTAAATCCAAAGGGTTTCTACAGCTATATTAATAGCAAAAGGATAACGAGGGATAAAATTGGTCCATTAGAGAGTCAAAGTGGACAGCTATCTGCAGAGCCAAAAGAGATGGGGGAGATATTGAACAATTTCTTTTCTTCGGTATTCACCAAGGAGAAGGATATTGAATTATGTGAGATAAGGGAAACAAATAGAGTAGCTATGGAAACTATGAGATTCAAAGAAGAGGAAGTACTGACACTTTTGAGAAATATAAAAGTGGATAAGTCTCCAGGTCCGGACAGGATATTCCCTAGGACATTGAGGGAAGTTAGTGTAGAAATAGCAGGGGCTCTGACAGAAATATTTCAAATGTCATTAGAAACGGGAATAGTACCGGAGGATTGGCGTACTGCGCATGTTGTTCCATTGTTTAAAAAGGGGTCTAAGAGTAAACCTAGCAATTATAGACCTGTTAGTTGCCCATTTTGCCAATGTATTAATGCTGTCCAGTAATTTGATGCTGTCGCCTCAGAATTAACATTCTACTCTCTCTTTCTTACATTCCACCCCAGTAAAAAAAGTTATTTTTATTCCAAAGTCTCTGTTGTTAGTATTAATTGTGAACCTCACCAGTATCCACCTTCTTACACTGCACATCGCTAACCTTCACTTCCATTGTCTATTTACTGTCCTTTTACCAGCTAGTAATCCATGGAACTTGTAGCCAATAATATTGTGCAGTACATAGAAACATAGAAACATAGAAATGAGTTGCAGGAGTAGGCCATTCAGCCCTTCGAATGCTGATCATCCAACTCAGTATCCCGTACCTGCCTTCTCTCCATACCCCCTGATCCCTTTAGCCACAAGGGCCACATCTAACTCACTCTTAAATATACCCAATGAACTGGCCTCAACTACCTTCTGTGGCAGAGAGTTCCAGAGATTCACCACTCTCTGTGTAAAAAATGTTTTTCTCATCTCGGTCCTAAAATACTTCCCCCTTATCCTTAAACTGTGACCCCTTGTTCTGGACTTCCCCAACATCGGGAAGTTGCTTGATAACAGCTGGGAAGAAACTGTCTCCGAGTATTTCACCAATGTCTGGCCTCGTCAGACTAATCTCTTGGACAGCCCTTTCAGATGTTTGCAATGAACACTTTACAAAGTTGACGGCAATTGGGGCTAGTTTGCCCTGTCTGATTTTGGTGCCTTGATTAAAACCACATTGTCATATGGCTTTCTTCTTTGTGTTTCAATGTAATGGTTTTGAGACAATGAAATGGCCAATAGACCATTTTAGAGGACACTTACCAGACAACTCCATTTCAAGATGTGGGAGTTGATGGCGGGATCCTGTTAGACTGGGTAATTATGTGGTAAGCCTGTTCTATGCTCTTGCTATTACATTTTTGTACAGTAACCACAAGATTTCCCAGTGATGACTAGATTAATGATTTTAATTATATAGTTAGTTGAAAGCATTTAGTGTACTTAGATGAAGATACACCTTAGGTAGGTGAAATAACTTGAACCTCCCATACCAATACAGAATGATACATTGACCTGTTTGAAGGATGTGTACATTTAATTTTTTAATTTTTAAAGCATGCTTGGGAAAGAAAGTGACAATTTACTGGGTGCTAGGCAAATGGACACTAGACAATAGGTGCAGGAGTAGGCCATTCGGCCCTTCGAGCCAGCACCAGCCATTCATTGTGATCATGGCTGATCATCCCCAATCAGTACCCCGTTCCTGCCTTCTCCCCATATCCCCTGACTCCGCTATTTTTAAGAGCCCTAACTAGCTCTCTCTTGAAAGCATCCAGAGAACCTGCCTCCACCGCCCTCTGAGGCAGAGAATATGCCAAATGTGTAGCTGATTCATATTTCTGATAGAACCTGCGAAATTGGATGAGGATAAATACGCCAAATGCTTACAACTAATAATCATTGCTCTGTGTAAAAGTATCAGGTTCACCATTTCTTTTAAGAGATGCTTAAGCATGGAAATAGGTATTCCAATAATGTCATCGGGTGGTGTAAAAGGCAAAATAATGAGCAAACTTAAATGTGTTATTTTGAAATATGTAAGTTTTGGAATTTATTTTGTTTAATCTGAACAAATCAATTATAGACAGAAAGTATGATGAATTTCTTTATAAGCATTTTGAGTGATTTATAGGGAAAGGCTAACAGCGCCACTTGTTAATATTTCAGGGAGCTGTGATGGGTAAACTTCAAAATTGACTTTGGAACACCACTGTCTACTGGGATTACAGGAAATTATAACAGGTGAGTGCCCCAGATAAATCAAAACATTTTCACACTGAAATTTCCCTAGAAAATATTTATATAGAGATTTCAATGGACTGCATAAGAATTTTAATATATTAAAGATTATCCTAATGTTTTTCTGGAACCCAAGAGCCCAGTCAGACACTCCTGATTGGGCCTCATTTATGGGTAAGATATCTGATCTGTTTGGGAATCTGCATTCCAATCCAACCAGATTCTGCCAGACTTGCTGCTCCATTAGTTGAGTCAACAGTAAAATAAAATCCCTGGATTCAATACATTTTGCAGTTCAGGGCCTTGGATAATTCCATAATAAAGGAGAAATATTCTTGAGTAAACTAGTAATTTCCTACCCATTGAGTTTTGATGTTTAGCTCTTCATTCGCTGTTGCTTTTGGCCTTCTTCTGAACTACTGACTACATCAAATCCAGCCTTTCATCCCACATGATTCTAGGATTTTTACTGGTGTTTTGAGGATCACGCATTGTTTTCCCACTTGTACTTCCATCAACAATGAAAAATAAGTGGGGCTTCTTACGCTTATTATTCTTAGAATCGACATTGCCTAGATCATCTTTCCAAATGTGAGTTTATAGATCAGAAAATGTCAGCAATGGAGAGGAAATCAAGCAATGCGTACTATTTACCACAGTCACGGAATTAATTTGATATTAATGCCAATGTGAGGCAGGGTTTCATTAACATATGGACACATAACAGACCACGGGGGCTGGAATCTTTAGCAAAAAGCAGACTGCTGGAGGGACTGAATGGGTCAAGCACCACCTACAGAAACTCCTAAGGGTCACATAACTATTTACCATGAGAGAGCCTTGTCTATTACTGGTATTAACAAGACAAATCGCTCCACCTTCTAAGAACAGCTGGCCACCACCCACAGAATTGGGTGGCCAGAGCCAGTAACCTGTCAATCCTTTCCATGTCTGGTCTGGGTGAGGCTTTAGAGAACATACTGTTAAATCTCTTCTACACCCTCTCCAAAGCCCCCTCACCCTTCCTGTAATGCTGTGATCAGAACTGCACATTTGGCCCAACCAATGTTTTATACAGCTGCAACATAAATTGCTAACTTTTATACCCATTTCCTTGACTGACAAAGGCAGGTATGTTATTCTCCTTATTTCCCAATGTATCTACTTGTGTTGTCACTTTTAGGAAGTGTCACGGCTCCTAAGGGTCCTGTCATTTACTGCATAATTTTCTCTTGCATTTGATCTCTCAAAATGCAACACTTCACACTTATCTGGATTAAAACTCATCTGCAATTTCTCCGCCCATATTTCCAACTGATCCCTATCCTGATGTACCCTTTGACAACCATCTGCATTATCCCCAATTCCATTCATTTTAGTGATGTTCTTTCTCATGGTATTTCTGCTGACTCCCAAGATTCTTTCTGCCTTCTACACGCCCCAAATCAAAAGTGTGTTGAATTATTTCCCACTCACCTGGATGAGTAATGTTTCAATGATACTCAATGTTTGTCATCATCCAGGACATTCTATTCCATTCACTACGCTGTACATTTCTGCCCTCCAGCAGTAATACACCATCAAGCTACTCTCACAGTGTACACCTTAGTAGTGTTTAAGAAGGAACTGCAGATGCTGGAAAATCGAAGGTAGACAAAAGTGCTGGAGAAACTCAGCGGGTGCAGCAGCATCGCTTTACCTCCCCCCTCGACTCCATTCAAGGACCCAAGCAGTCGTTCCAGGTGCGGCAGAGGTTCACCTGCATCTCCTCCAACCTCATCTATTTCATCCGCTGCTCTAGATGTCAGCTGATCTACATTGGTGAGACCAAGCGTAGGCTGGGCGACCGTTTCGCCGAACACCTCCGCTCGGTTCACAATAACCAACCTGATCTCCCGGTGGCTCAGCACTTCAACTTCCCCTCCCATTCCGTATCCGACCTCTCTGTCCTGGGCCTCCTCCATGGCCGGAGTGAGCACCACCGGAAATTGGAGGAGCAGCACCTCATATTCCACTTGGGCAGTCTGCACCCTAGTGGTACAAACATTGAATTCTCCAATTTCCAGTAGCCCTTGCTGTCTCCTCCCCTTCCTAGCTCTCCCTCAGCCCTAGGGCTCCTCCTCCTCTTTTTTCCTTTCTCCCCCCCCCCCCCCCCCACCCACCCTACATCAATCAGTAGAAGGGTTTTGGCCCGAAATGTTGCCTATTTCCATCGCTCCATAGATGCTGCTGCACCCGCTGAGTTTCTCCAGCACTTTTGTCTACCTACACCTTAATAGCTTTATCTGATCGCACCAGCTGCATAACTTCACTCTACCAGAGAAATTCCCTTTGTTTCATTTATCTCCCCCCCCGCACCACACTCAGACTAACTGATTTATTTATTTCTCATTTCGGGTGACGAGTCCATCATCTGAAACCCCAACTCATTCTCATCCCACGTCAGCTCTCTGGTCTGATGTTACTTTTTCTGCCATTTACTGCTTCTTGATTTTCTATCAAGTTGGCTCACTTTTTTTTTCATATTTGTATGTCTGGCCTCCGGGCAGCTCCCATAACCTAATAATCAACAATAGATAACCTCGAAGCTTAATGTGTTGGTAGCTGTCATCACTCAACTAGTTTGACTCGCCCTTTCACTGACATTCTCTTAGTTCTACACATCCCTCCCTCAGCTTCTCCGCTACTGAAAACTAACTTGTCCCAGTTTTGATCATGAGTTGCAAACCTGAAATGTTGACAGTTTTTCCATGACTGATTCCTAGGATGTCAGGACTTTCATATGAAGAAAGACTGGATAGACTCGGCTTGTACTCGCTAGAATTTAGAAGATTGAGGGGGGATCTTATAGAAACTTATAAAATTCTTAAGGGGTTGGACAGGCTAGATGCAGGAAGATTGTTCCCGATGTTGGGGAAGTCCAGGACAAGGGGTCACAGTTTAAGGATAAGGGGGAAATCTTTTAGGACCGAGATGAGAAAAACATTTTTCACACAGAGAGTGGTGAATCTCTGGAATTCTCTGCCACAGAATGTAGTTGAGGCCAGTTCATTGGCTATAGCTAAGAGGGAGTTAGATGTGGCCCTTGTGGCTAAAGGGATCAGGGGGTATGGAGAGAAAGCAGGTACAGGATACTGAGTTGGATGATCAGCCATGATCATATTGAATGGCGGTGCAGGCTCGAAGGGCCGAATGGCCTACTCCTGCACCTATTTTCTATGTTTCTATGTTTCATTCCATAGGTGTTGTTTTATGTGAGTTTTCTTCAATCTTTACTATTTTTATTTTTTAACTAGAAAGCTTGTTAAGTCAGGTAGAACTACATTTCCCATGGTTCCCTTCCATTGAACAATCCTTACCTCAAGTACCAATTCCCACAGTGCCTCGGCTCTACCTACTTTGTTGAAGGGAATTTTCTCTACTACTTGACCTGAAGGCCATCTCCAAATCATCGGCGATCTGGTAACTTCCTTAACTTATGAAGACTCTGGGGCAAAATTATTGGTCTGGAATCTGAGCTTCCTGGCACATTTAGTAACTCTTTGGAGGTTGGAGGGGCAGAACTGGAGAATTGCCACCATGCCGTGAGACAAATTCCTGAGACGCAGTTTCCAGTTCTGCTTCCATGGTGCTGGTAACTCGATCAGGCAAAGTCTGTCCAAACATGAGCTTTTTCCTGGAATATTAAAGTATACATTGCAACTGGTGCTGACTTGTATATATTAATACATATTAATGTCAGTCTTAAAATAGCTCGGAACTTGCTATAATAAACATTTGAATTAACAGCAATGATTGCAATAACTGGCAAAGGAGAAATTCACCTTTGCTCATCAGTGGTAAATGTGAGAGAAAATATTGACTCACGATTTTCTTTCCCTCTCTCTCACAGTCTATTTGAATGACTACAAAGAACTACAACTGGCAACTTACACTCTTGCAAGTGTTGATTCAGCTGATGTAACCTGAGCCCGTTTTTTAATCCGCCACCCTGTACTAAAACGTACTAAGGTATCTGGGCTAGGGATCACGGTGATAAAGACTGTACATTCATGGATTATTAAAGGATGGGTTGCTTCTAGCTTGTTTGAAGGTGTCACTGTTCAGGGTGATCCAAGGACACAGGCCAGATTGGGACAGGAACCTGAAATAATTCTGGAGAAGTGTACAGTTTTGGTCTCCTAATTTAAGGACGGACATCCTTGTGATTGAGGCAGTGCAGCGTAGGTTCACGAGATTGATTCCTGGGATGGCGGGGACTGTCATATGAGTAAAGATTGAAAAGACTAGGCTTGTATTCACTGGAGTTTAGAAGGATGAGGGGGATCTTATAGAAACATATACAATTATAAAAGGACTGGTCAAGCTAGATGCAGGAAAAATGTTCCCAATGTTGGGCGAGTCCAGAACCAGGGGCCCCAGTCTTAGAATAAAGGGGAGGTCATTTAAGACTGAGGTGAGAAAAAACTTTTTCACCCAGAGAGTTGTGAATTTGTGGAATTCCCTGCCGCAGAGGGCAGTGGAGGCCAAGTCACTGGATGGATTTAAGAGAGAGTTAGATAGAGCTCTAGGGGCTAGTGGAGTCAAGGGATATGGGGAGAAGGCAGGCACAGGTTATTGATAGGGGATGATCAGCCATGATCACAATGAATGGTGGTGCTGGCTCGAAGGGCCGAATGGCCTCCTACTGCACCTATTTTCTTTGTTTCTATGTTAGAAGGCTTTCACATTCTGCCTATCATGATTAATGTAATTGCCTACTTCCAGCAGCCTCTCCTATTTTGGTATTGGCTTTAAGATATAAATACATGGTGAAGAAAAATGTGTGCTGTGTGGTAGAATTTTTGAGCAAATATTTGTTTGTGTTCATCAGGTACACGGGGGAAGCACATAGGGATCATCTGCATCCCACTGGCTTGGCTTTCTCAGGGAATAGCTTGTATTATCTGTAAATAATACTCCTAAGGTCGCTCAGGGGATTTTCTGGTTGTGGTGTGTGAGAGGAATGATTGGAGCAGGGATCAAGAATTCACAGGGATGTTCAGGAGACCTAGTCATTGTTGGACATCACAAGATCAAACCAAGCCACTTCTCGGGTATGAACATTGCCAAAGTTGGCAGCCTCATAGACGTTGTATAATAAAACTCTACAGGAAGGCTTTCAAGGCCTATAATCAAGATGCCACGTACATTTATTGGATGTGATGCTTTTCCTGGGCCTTTGTATTTTTATCCGTCAATCAACCTGGTGGAAATACTGTGGCATTTCAACACCCTTGAAATTGTTGAAGAAGGGTCCTGACCTGAAATGTCACCCATCTATGTTCTCCAGGAATGCGGCCTGGCCTGGTGAGTTACCCCAGCACTTTGTACCTTCCCTTGACATTGTTAGTTATGTACAGTGCAGCAGGGGATCTTTTTCAGACATTTATCGTTCTCTTTTTCAGCTGAAATCTGAAGCAAAAGCAGAAAAAGCACCGGAAATATGGAGGTGATCAATCAGTATTGGTGGCGAGGGCAGAGAATTCATCCGAGGAGTCATTTATTTCACAGAAGGAAAGTTTCTATTCCAGTAGAACATGGGAGAGGAAGGTGATCCCTTCTTGTCCCCTCTAATGGCAATGATCACCATGATTTATTGCTTAAATCCAGCACTTGGGGTTTCAATTGGAGCTTCAAAGGTTACAAAGGTCTTTTAATGTCACGTACCAATTAAGGTACAGTGATATGCAAATTACCATACGAAAAAAAAGCAACACGACACACAACTACGTTTAAGTTAACATAAACATCCGCCACAGTGGATTCCCCACATTGTGATGGAAGGCAAAAAAGTCCAAACTTCTTCCTCTTTATTCTCCCACGATCGGGGCAGTTGAACCATGCATCGGGGTGATCGAACCTCGTGTGTCGGGGCGGTCGAAGCCCCTGCGGCTTTGAACTCCCGAAGTTGGTTCCTGACCAGAAACTCTGAGATCCGTGATGTTAAGTCTGCAAGCACCCACGGTTGGAGGTCGACCTGGCAAAGTTAAAGTCCTGTAGGCTCCCCGCGGTGAATCTCTCAAAAATCAGTCTCCAGCAAAGGTCGCCAACTCCTCGATGTTAGGCCGCAGTGGATACGATACGGGAAAAAATGGCATCTCCGTCGAGGTAAGAGATTAGAAAAAGTTCCCCTACCCCCTCCCCCCCCCCCCCCCCCCCCAACCCCTCACATAAAACAAGCTAAAGAACACTAAAAACATACATTTAACACATACTATTAAAACACAAGGAAGGAAGGGACAGACAGACTGTTGACGAGGCTTTTACCCGCAGGTGAAGATTCTGCTGAAGTTATTGCAGCAGAATATGACAAGTCCTGAGAAAATTCCACAAGTGCATCTGTCTGCATTGAGAATGTAAACTTTGCACGTGCTGACTGAGTGACTGTGTGTTTGCAGTATTTTCGGCTTTTGTTTCAGGATAACATGGGATTGGGTTGATTAAGCTGAGTCGAGACTGCACCCGAGCTAAAGGTCTGGAATCCAGCGCCATGAGGTAATGTCACACCGACTAATGTCTAGAGCAGAATCAAATGTAACAAGTACCATGGCAGTCTGTGAAGCCACCAGGGACCCACATTAGACAGATTTAGTTGGTTCTACTCTAAAATTAAAATTTCACAGAGATTGAGAAACCAGTGCATAGATTGCATAGATTCTTGGCAGGCCCAATACAGACACATGTTGATTTCTGATTTGTTCAATGGCTTCACTCTTTTAGCTTGAATATAACTACAATCTATTAGTATGTCAGATATGCGTTTGTGTTTAATTTCTAACTCATGCCAATACTTTTTTTTGTATTAGTAAAAATAGTTTTGTAGTCTGATGCTAATTTCTACATATTGTTTTGCCTTTCATTGGATCTGCCTTTTAAATGGCCCTCAGATACACTGCCTTCAGAAGCAGACCCTTAATGAATGGTGAGAAGAGTCTCTTTATATTATTGGTTTGCTTTTTTTAGTATTAGGGTTTGCGGAAGCTTAAGGCAACAAATCAGCAATTTTCCAGATTTGTTGAGGAGAGTTATTACTGTTCTGAGTCAGTCTGCTATAAAATTACTTGGGTACCCATTTCTCTTTGGGGAAGAGAATGTGATTCTCAATTCATTTTCTCACAGTTTGTTTAGTTAACCATATGTGGCAGAATCAGTCAACCAAGTGAAATGCTATGCAATTCTTTTTAATAGACGGAGTGGAATTGCCCTTAAGTTGGCCAGTGTTTGTTGTTTTATTATATATATCAATGTTTCTCTTGAACCATCTGACGTACTTTCATTCCATCCATCATGGAAGTAGTTCTATTTCTTTCTCTTCTCATTGCTGTGGGTCTCAGGCCGTGCTGTAAATATGTATGATTGGTCCCACTTCACACGAGTATATCTCACTGCTTTTTTGAGTTACGAGGAATTTGTCGCTCAAATGCGAAACATCTGTCTCTTACGCCAGCCTGGAAGGATCTTGAATTTGTTGCTGATCACAGTTATCACTGGTTCTGCCACTTCAACCCCATTTGGCTGCTGCCGATGGAATAACTTTGCAGCATCCATTTTGCTGACCAAAATTTGTGAGGAGAAGAGATGGCGCATTGCTGATGGAAAAATAGTGGTGGAAAATAAACGTTATAACATAATTCCCAAATGCACATTTTCAATTTCATATCATCTTCCACTTTAATTTCAACACTCAACTGAGGCAGCAATATAAAATATGGAAGTCTCTGTCCCATTTCCCAGTTTAGTTCATCTATTTTGTATATTGTCCCATTGGACATGTTCACTCTTGGGGGAACATAGTCTTAAAATAGAAGCACCTCCTGGTATGCAACCTAGAAACATACAACTTAAACATTGAGACCTCCAAACTCTTTTATCTGAATGAATTATTTCTTGTCTTATTTGTTTGTCTTATTCATATTTCTGAAAGTTCATTGGTTCTTCTTTGTACATTTCATTTTTATTTTTATGCAAGTATTAATTTACTTAATTACTTATAACATGTTTCCTATTTTGAATTAAGAATCAAGAGTATTTAATTGTTTTGTGCACTGAAAATGGTAAAATGAAATTCTTACTAGCGGCACAGATAACATTTAAAAAAAACAACGTTCGTGCAAAACATGAAGTCCCTTGTACAACCAAGACAGTTTGTTATTCATAGTTTTGGTGGTGTTTGTAGTGTTCAAGAGCCTGATGGTTGTTGGGAAGAAGCTGTTCTTGAACATGGAGGTCATGGATTACAGACGCCTAAACTTCCTTCCCAATGGCAGGAGTGCAATGGGAGCCTAGCCAGGGTGGTGTGGGTCCTGGGGGGGTCTTGAGACCATTGGTAGTTCATAATAAGCATAGATCTCCCAATCATTGTCAGTGATTCTCTGGTTAGGCTTAATCAATCATGCATTCCATGTGACATACAGCCTGATGTTCCAGGAGACTCCAGGTGATGGAGAGAGTGCAGTCCTGATCAATGGATTGATTCACAGCGTAACAAATGTATTGTATGAGCAATATTAAGCAGCTTTAGAAGAATGAAAAGCGATCTGTAAAGGGCCTGCCCCACTTTCACGACCTAATTCACGACCTCTGACGAGTTTGCCCTTGACTCATACTCGCAGCATGGTCACCACGAGGCCGTAAGAAGTCGTAGGAGGTCGTAGGTAGGTCGTAAGAAGTCGTAGGAGGTCGTAGGTAGGTGGCAGCAGGTTGCGATGAAAGTCGTAGGTACTCGTGACATCAAGTAGGTCGCGGCGTTTTTTCTAGCCTGATAAAAAATGTCCACGAGTAAAAAAAAAAAGGTCGGCATGGAAAAAAAGATACATTTTACTCGTAGGTAGTTTGTAGGTAGGTCGTAGTAGGTCGTGATGCTAGTCGTAGGTGGTCGGAGGCAGTCGAAGGTAATAGCTCCGGGGTGAAAAAAAGGTCAGTGTTAAAAAAGGTAATTTAAACAGCAGAATGTCACCTCTGTCACTCCAGGGCATGTTCATTCATAGCTGGAGAGTTTTTTGGAGAGGAGTCTTGTGTTTTAGAGATGGCACCAAAAAGGCAGCAGCGCAGGGGGAGGGCACAACCCTCAAAAATACCTGCCATGCAGGTGTTGCCCACCCAGGAGGAGGAGTGGCAGGAGGTGATGCCACAGGAGGTGATAGTGCAGGAGGAGGTAGCACTTCATGAGAGACCCCTGGAGGAGGAGACCAAGGTGGTAGTATATGTCTCCACCATCACCCCATCCTTCACTGCCTCATTTGAAGGCAGCAAAGCAGCCCTTTCTCCTGTGGCTGACACAGCATCAGAGGCAGATGCCCCATTGATGGTGAGGGAGAGAGGGCTGGAGGAAGGTTATGCCCTACACCTTCACCAGGCAGCAGGAGGGGGACCTTGAGGAATGGTTCCAGCAGAATGCCATCCTGTACGAAAAGGAAAATGAGGGGTACATGGACAGGAACAAGAATGGCACGCTTGCCATCCACTGCCCCACATGTGTGCTTAAAGTTCCATCTTTTGTCAAAGCCCAGCGCCACTCTCTTCCAGTCATCTGGTGTTCTGGTAGTCCATCACATCATCTCCATTCACCCATTGAGACCTCTTCTTGTGCTTCCTCTTCACCCTTGCTCTTCCCCTTCTGCCTTTCTTTAAAGGCAGCTGAAGCAAAAGGGCTACTGCAAACAGCAGTAAAACGTACATGGTCGAAGCCAGTCTTCAACATAGTTGTAGGAGACATAGACATAGTCGTGGAAGGTCGTAGGAGGTCGTAGGTTATCGCAACCTTGTTTTTTTTTAGGTTGTTTAAGGTCGTCAGAGGTCGCGATTTGGATTGTGAAAGTGGGACAGGGGCTTTAAAGAGCGGAACATTTTTGTAAGGTTGACAGGATGCTTGTGGAATCTTAGTTTGCCTGGTTGGATGCCTAGAACTAGGGGGTCACTCTTAGAATAAAAGGATGGCAATACGGGAAAGTTTAACAATATTTTTTTTCACTCAAAGGATATGTCTTTGGATTTTCCTACCAAAGAGAACTGAAGTCAGTTTCTCAATGTTTTTAAGTGAGAGAAAGATACAGGTGCTCCCGAGCTTACAGATGTCTGACTATGCCCACACATGCATAGAAGCATGTCATTAGAGATAGGCGGGATGGATTTGCTGGCTGCTGTGGGGCTACAGACATCATCTGCTGTTTGGGTCATGAACGGTTTGTAAGAATGGAAGTCATGGCCTGGGAAAGGTTACATCACAGCATGGTTTGGGAACAGTCCATCCACGACAGCAAGAAATTGTAGAGAGTTGTGGATGTAGCCCAGACCATCAAACAAACCAGCCTCCCTTCCATTGACTCCATCTACACTTCACGCTGTATCGTAAGGCCACCAACATAATCAAGGACCAGTCACCCAGGTCATTCCCTCTATTCCTTTCTCCCATCAGTGAGGAGATACAGAAGTTTTAAAGCACATTCCACCAGATTCAGGAACTGTTTCTTTCCAGCTGTCTTCCGGCAACTGAAGGGTCCTCTCATCAGCTAGAGTGTGGACCCGATCTTCCATCAACCTTATTGGAGATCTTTGAACTTTCTTAATCAGACTTTATCGCACTTCAATGTTATATCTCTGCACTAAAATTTGTGCCATTTATCCTGTATCTTTTCATGCATCTCAGTGCAAATGACAATAATAAACTGAAATAAACAGCCCCTGTCCCACTTAGGAGACCTAAACAGCAACCTCTGGTGACCTTGCCCGTCACCCAAGGTTTACATGAGGTAACCGGAGGTTTTGATCACTCTCCCTAATGGTCGAAAGTGGTTTCCGTGTGGTCCAGGCTTCATCTGGGTTGCTGCTATTTTTTCATCATGTTTAAAACCAGCCTCGACTAAAAACCAGCCTCGTACCACCCCCTCCCCGGGCACTTTCCGTTGCAACCGCAAGAAATGCAACACCTGTCCCTTCACCTCCTCCCTCGACTCCATTCAAGGTCCCAAGCAGTCGTTCCAGGTGCGACAAAGGTTCACCTGTATCTCCTCCAACCTCATCTACTGCATCCGCTGCTCTAGATGTCAGCTGATTTACATCGGGGAGACCAAGCGTAGGTTGGGCGATCGTTTCGCCGAACACCTCCACTCAGTCCGCAATAACCTACCTGAACTCCCGGTGGCTCAGCACTTCAACTCCCCCTCCCATTCCCAGTCCGACCTCTCTGTCCTGGGTCTCCTCCATTGCCAGAGTGAGCAACAGCGGAAATTGGAGGAACAGCACCTCATATTCCGTCTGGGGACCTTGCGTCCGTATGGCATTAACATTGAATTCTCCCAATTTTGCTAGCCCTTGCTGTCTCCTCCCCTTCCTTAACCCTCTAGCTGTCTCCTCCCACCCTCCCATCCGCCCGCCCTCGGGCTCCTCCTCCTCCTCCCCTTTTCCTTCTTTGTCCCCCCCCCCCCCCCATCAGTCTGAAGAAGGGTTTCGGCCCGAAACGTCGCCTATTTCCTTCGCTCCATAGATGCTGCCGCACCCGCTGAGTTTCCCCAGCAATTTTGTGTACCCTCGACTAAAAATAGTTTGTCGTTTTAAAAATCGATCATTTTTCCGCTGCAGGTCTAGTGGAAGCCGGTTTTCTTCATAGTCGAGGAAGGTTTTCAACATATGCATGGGAGGTGGTAGGGGGTTGCAGGTCACCTCGACCTTGATTTTTTTTTTTTTTTGGGTGGCGGGCAAGGTAACCAGAGGTTGCTGTTTAGGTCTCCTAAGTGGGACAGGGGCAAAGGTCTGTGGATATTTATAGAATCAAGAAATATGGGATTAGTGCACAAAGGTGTTAAAATATCAGCCATGATCTCATTGAATAGTGAGGTAGTGGAATAGGCATGAGTGATGCATTAAATAATATATTCTTGCATTAGATTGAAACATTGTTGTCACTTAGCCCACAAAATGTAGGAATAAATGAGAAATGTTCCGGCTCTGGGGATGCGGAGTCAGGGGATATGGGGAGAAGGCAGGAACGGGGTACTGATTGGGGATGATCAGCCATGATCACATTGAATGGCGGTGCTGGCTCGAAGGGCCGAATGGCCTACTCCTGCACCTATTGTCTATTGTCTATTGATGCAGCCCAGCGATTGGTTCTGGACCCACGACTATTTATATTAATGAGCTGGCCAGGAGAATGAAATGTAGGGTTCCAATTGGCTGATGATATGAAAATAGGTAGAATGACATGTTGGGACGAGGAAATTCTGTAACAGGATATAGATAGAGTGAATGTTAGAGAATGTCCATTTAATGTGAGGAGTCTCGTCATGCACTCGGTAAGATGATTCAAATGGTGGATTATTCTTTACATGGAGGGAGATTGCAAATGAGTGACATTCAGTGCAATGCCGGTGTTGTGGCGCATGTAACACACCATGTTAGTTGTATAGGGTGTTACTGAGGCTGGGTCCCCTTTCAGGACCACTACAGGCCTTTTGATGCCTTTATCTAAATAAAGGACAGGGTAGCATTGGAGGCAGTTTCAAGGGGATTCAGACGTCTAATTCCTAGGATGAGCGGTAGAGTCATACAGCATGGAAACAGGCCTGTCGGCTGAACTCCTCTAGGCCAATCAAGATGCCCCTTGTAGTCTTATTTGCCTGCATTTGGCCATATTCCTCTCATCCATTATTATCCTTGTACCTTTCCAGATGCCTTTTTAATATTGTTATTGTACCTGCCTCAACTACTTCCTCTGACAGCTCATTCCATGTACCCACCACCTCAATGTGGAAATGTTGCTCCTCGTTCCTATTACATTTTTCTCCTCTCACCTTAAACCTGTGCCCTCTAATTCTTGATTTCCCCAACCCTAGCAAAAGGACTGTGCATTCAACCGATCTCTTCCGCTCAGGGGCAGAAATCCCGGGGGTGGGGGGACAGGTGGGACAGTCCCCCCCCATTTTTTGTAATCTGGATTTTAAAACCCGGTGAAATCTCCGCTTTCCGCGAGGCAGTGGGGGTGGGTCTGCTGATCGAGGGCGCCAATTGGACGATAGAGACGTCAGTCAGCAGGCAATGGGGGCGGAACATGATAATTCAGCGTGGTGATTGGAGGAGGGAGGTCAACTTACAGCCCTGCCTGGACTTGGGGGAAATATGGCCCGGGTTTACAGCCAGCGCGGAGAAGCAGCGCTGGTGTCCCGTCAGTCCAGGCAGGGCTGTAGGTTAACCCGGTGAGACAGGCACAGTTGAGCTGCATTTAGTGCTGGATTGAACCTCCGAAGCTTCGCGTGTGTGCGTGTGCGTGTGCGTGTGTGTGTGTGTGTGTGTGTGTGTGTGTGTGTGTGTGTGTGTGTGTGTGTGTGTGCGTCCGTGTGCGTCCGTGTGCGTCCGTGTGTGTCCGTGTGTGTGTCCGCCAAAAAATTCTCCCCCCTGTCCCCTGGTCCCCCCCATATTTTGATAGCGATTTCCGTGCCTGCTTCCGCTCATGATTTTATACACCACCTCAGCCTCCAGTGCTCAAAGAAGTAAAGTCTGACGTCTCCCTGTAGCCCATTGAGTCCTGGCAGCATAAATCTTCTCTGCACTCTTCCCAGCTTATTGGCATTTTATCTGCAGCAGAGTGACTGAAATTGAACATATTACTCCGTGTGGCCTCAGCAGCATCTTGTACAACTGTAACATAATATATACTTCTATAGCAACATCTATACTCAATTCCCTGACAAATGAAGGCTAATGTACCAAAAGCCTTTTCACCACTATCTATGTGGGTTGCCACTTTCAGGGAAGCATATACATGTACTCTTAGATCCCTCTGCTCTACAACATTCCCAGAGGCCCTACTGTTCACTCTCAATGTCCTGCCCTGGTTTGACTTCCCAACTTCTCACACTTACCTGAATTAAATTCCATTTGTCATTCCTCAGCCCACTTGCCCAACTTATCAAGATATCAATGTGAGTCCTGACAACATCTTCATTGTCTATGATACCTCCTATGTTAGTGTCATCTGTGACCTTACTTATCATGCTTTGTGCATTATCATCCAAATCATTGATATTGATAACAAGAAACATTGAAACAATAGTCAGGAAATCCTCCCACCAATTTTGTTCAGTTAGTCAGCTCTCTCTGGATCCCTTCGAACTACTTAAAAAAACAAAACAATCAAATTTATGGGACACGATCACTCACACACAAAATCATGTTGATTATCCTTAATCAACTCCAGTCTTTCCAGAAGCATATATTTCTTATCCATCTGAATCCTCTCCAACAACTTGGATGTTAGGCTAAGATAGACCCAAAATGCAAGACCTACTTAGCGGGACAGGCAGCAACTCTGGAGAGAAGGAGTGGGTGATGTTTCAGGTCAAGACTCTTCTTCAAGAAGGGTCTTGACCCGAAACATCTCCCATTCCTTCTCTCCAGAGATGCTACCTGTCCCACTAAGTTACTCCAACATTTTGTGGCTATCTTCAATGTAAACCAGTATCTGCAGTTCCTTCCTATACAAAGATGTTAGGCTTACTGGTGTATAGTTCCGAGGCTTTTTTTTGCGCCCTTCTTAAAATGAGGCATAATGTTAGCCACCTATTTTTCTGATACCTCGCCCATGTCTAACATGTAAGTAAGAGTGATAAGGATGGGAACCTTGGATGACCAAAGAGGTTTTAAAGGTACACAAAAAAGCTGGAGAAACTCAGCGGGTGCAGCAGCATCTATGGAGCGAAGGAAATAGACAACGTTTCAGCCCGAAACGTTGCCTATTTCCTTCGCTCCATAGATGCTGCTGCACCCGCTGAGTTTCTCCAGATTTTTTGTGTACCTTCGATTTTCCAGCATCTGCAGTTCCTTCTTAAACAAAGAGGTTTTAAATTTTGTCTCAAAGAAAAAGGTAGCACATGCAAAGTTTAAGAGGATGGATTCAGACTGGGCCTTTGAGGAATATAAAATAAGGAGGAAATAGGAATGGGATAGGATTTGATTGAGTTTCTCAAGGAGGTGAGAAAGATTATTGATGAGGGTAGGGCAGTGAATGGTGTCTACATGGATTTTAATAAGGCATTTGATAAAGTCCCCTAATGTATAGTACAATACCATACAGTTATACAATAATACAATTGTGTCCTACTCAGAACCACCTTTCTGCAATGGCCAAACCATCATCGTCCCAAGTAGCGATCCAGACTCTAAGTTCATTTAAGGAACAGTCTTGTAAAAATCATGAATTGGAATTGGTTGAATAGTTCTATCACATAATGAGGAACTAAGTTATAAATTTGAACAATTCCGTAAACATTATTAAAGTAGAGTGTTCAGAGCTTTGAGTGATGTCGTTCTGGGGAATTACCACAGTAGGCAAGTAATCGCAGGCATTGCAGCTGAATAAACGGAGCGACCAATGAAAATATGAAAAGCATAATTTACTTTCAGTGCTGGTACACATGAACGATCGGTGTGGAGAGAGTCGAGTCCCTTTACAAGCAACAGAGCAGGAAAACAAAAAAAACCCATTGGTTTGGATTTGGCATACTGAGCACAAGTTTCCACAGTTTATTAGTGACAGTAACGGATGAAAATATTGCAAACCGCATTAGGCTTTATTATGGATTGCTTGTCACCTTACATGTAACATCAGCTGTGCGTATCTTTGCATGTGCACTAGGACGAGGAAATGGGATCATGAGCCCACCCGTGACATTTTGACCAAATCTATGTGGAAAAAATGTAATTGTAATACAAGCGTACATAATATATTAAACATAGAAACATAGAAAATAGGTACAGTAGGCCATTCGGCCCTTCGAGCCTGCACCGCCATTCAATATGATCATGGCTGATCATCCAACTCAGTATCCTGTACATGCCTTCTCTCCATACCCCCTGATCCCTTTAGCCACAAGGGCCACATCTAACTCCCTCTTAAATATAGCCAATGAACTGGCCTCAACTACATTCTGTGGCAGAGAATTCCACAGATTCACCACTCTCTGTGTGAAAAATGTTGCCAGTTAGTTGCCCATTTTGCCAATGTATTACTGCTGTCCAGTAATTTGATGCTGTCTCTTCAGAATTAACATTCTACTCTCTCTTTCTTACATTCCACCCCAGTAAAAAAAGTTATTTTTATTCCAAAGTCTCTGATGTTAGTATTAATTGTGAACCTCACCAGGATCCACCTTCTTACACTGCACATCGCTAACCTTCACTTCCATTGTCTATTTACTGTCCTTTTACCAGCTAGTAATCCATGGAACTTGTAGCCAATAATATTGTGCAGTACATAGAAACATAGAAACATAGAAATGAGTTGCAGGGGTAGGCCATTCGGCCCTTCGAATGCTGATCATCCAACTCAGTATCTCGTACCTGCCTTCTCTCCATACCCCCTGATCCCTTTAGCCACAAGGGACACATCTAACTCACTCTTAAATATAGCCAATGAACTGGCCTCAACTACCTTCTGTGGCAGAGAGTTCCAGAGATTCACCACTCTCTGTGTGAAAAATGTGTTTCTCATCTCAGCCCTTGTCCTTAAACTGTGACCCCATGTTCTGGACTTCCCCAACATCGGGAACAATCTTCCTGCATCTAGCCTGTCCAACCCCTTAAGAATTTTGTAAGTTTCTATAAGACCCCCCCCTCAATCTTCTAAATTCTAGCGAGTACAAGCCGAGTCTATCCAATCTTTCTTCATATGAAAGCCCTGACATCCCAGGAATCAGTCTGGTTAAAGTGTGGTTGTCTACATTAGGTTTGTTGCGTGAAAAGCTTTAGTGCATTTTTATTATATCTTTCCCGTGCACTGTCTGAAATTATAGACACTCTACCTGTTACACGAGTTCCTATTCCTTCTCACCCACTCAAATTCCCATCAACCTTTCTCATTAACCCTTGCCTACAAAGATTCCAATGACCCTATCAAACACGGATGAGTAAATCAGTCTAGAAACCTGGGGAAGACTGGGTACTGTCCCAGGACCTAAATTGTTAAAGTTGAAGACATCATTCTATGCTTTAGATCACATTTCAATGGGGCAAGATAGTTGTGCAGAGCTGTTACTCAACTCTGACCAAACATAAAGTTGTGCATGAACCTTCAAGCTTGGTAAGATGGATGATAAATTGTACCTTCAGTAATCAACTGTCTTGGAATAGCTGATTGGTAGCCAGGAGTGGATCATTGTGTTTTAGATACCAATGTGGGGAGATGCTCATGGATAGGAGTTCATATGGTCATATGGAATAGGAATAGGAGTAGAATTAGTCCATTTGGCCCATCATGTTTACTCCGCCATTCAATCATGGCTGATCTATCTCTCCCTCCTAACCCCATTCTCCTTCTTCTCCCCATAACCTCTGATACCTGTACTAAACAAGAATCTATTTATCTCTGCCTTAAAAACATCCACTGACTTGGCCTCCACAGCTTTCTGTGACAAGGAATTCCACAGATTCACCACACTCTAACTGAAGAAGGGAGTTGAGTGAATGAAGCAGATAAAATTGGCCACATTTCCTGGCCTTCACTCTTTCACTGGCTCTAAGTCAGACAAATATCAACAATATAATGAAAGCAGATCAAATATGTCTTTTCATGCCTGTGTTTTCATGTTTCTACACCACTGCGTGTGACTGTCCTGTGTTGGCATGCTTGCATTTACAAAACAGTGCTTGCTCATGTGAGGAAGCTAGAATGGAGGAAGCAAAGAGGAAATGAGAATCTCTAAAATCAAGAACCACTGATGATGTGGCGTTGCCACTCCTCTGTTGTCTGCATGGAAGGACCGTCTGAGCTCAGCTTGGTCTCATTAGCTATCTCTATACGCATCACAGCTGTTGTATCTTACACAAGAATGAGCGATCAGCAACAACTTTGTTCAAGTCAGATTGAACGACCTCTTCATGGTTAACAGCGTGTGATGTATGTGTTGAACAAATAGTGGGGCATTTCAATTTAGTAACAGGTCCAGCAAGAATCACACTGTGCTACTTGAATAATACATTAATACTGCAACTCCCTCTACACTGGCATCAGCCAATCTTGCCTGTCCCGCCTGCAACTGGTCCAAAACTCCGCAGCGAGACTCCTGACGGGCACCCGAAAAAGGGGCCACATCACCCCGATCCTGGCCTCTCTCCATTGGCTCCCTGTGCGGTTCTGAATAAATTTCAAGATCCTCCTTTATGTCTACAAAGCCCTCAATGGGCTTGCCCCCACCTACATCAAAAGTCTGCTTACCCACCACACCACCTCCAGGTAGCAATGTTACAACATTTTGAGATTTAAAAAATCAAGTCTGTAATTTATCCCATCAGATAAAGCATAAAAATAAGTTTAATTTGACACCTAATTCACTTTCATATCTCAAGTATTTAAAAAGTTATGGCCATTTTCATACTCGGAAATGAGCATCTTGTTCCCTATTGTGATCGTGAACAGTCAAAAGCCCATAACTTTCTTAAAAATTAAGAGAACTGAATGAAATTTTCAGTTATCATAGATTGAAGCATTCTGAAACAAATATAAAATAATCTTACTTGGATGACCTGAAATTAAAGCATATAATTAGTTAGTTACCTAATTGTAGCTAATTTCAGACTTCAATTACTAGATCTAAACATCTATCCATTTCTTAATAAATGATTAACATTTTTAAATAGCCTAAATGTCCAAATAATATTCACAAATAATTCACAATAAAACATGATTTTTAAATCTCATTTACATTAATTTATAGACCAAATGGAAGGAATTTAGTGCTCAATTGCTGTAAATTAATGCCCATTTAAATCAGCTTTCCAGTGGGTCCCTGTGGAACGCGCTGGTTTAGAACGTTCACATTGCGGTAGATTTGTGCCCCAAATGCCGAGAAAAATACTGCGGGATATAATGGGCCCAAAATGAGCTTCTCGCAATATTAAACTTTGTATAAAGGGATCTTTAGAAGCCCTTTTTAATGTAAAAATATACAGCCCACCTTCTGCTATTTGCTTTATGAGACCCTGCGGTTGCTGGCGGTCGCGGGTTTAGAGATTGATTTTTAAACTACTATAACTATTATACGAGGCCTTTAAAACTAATAATAGCTTTTGCGACGGGGTCTTCCAGCGATTTTTCGTTAATAATTAACAAGGCTGAACATCTTCGATTTGAACAGCCTAGAGAAAATCGCGTTTTAAACCCGCCCCCTCTAAACGGCGCCAAAATCGCGCACACCCGCAGCGACAGATTTTCAACGACGCTTCAGGTAGGCTTTGCAACATACCTACCTCCAGGTCCCTCAGATCGGCCGACTTGGGGTTACTGAACATCCCGCGGTCTAGGCATAAGCTCAGGGGCGACCGTGCCTTTGCGGTTGCAGCTCCTAGACTGTGGAACAGCAGCACCCCTCTTCCCATCAGAACTGCCCCCTCCATCGACTCCTTTAAGTCAAGACTTAAAACTCATCTCTACGCCCAAGCCTTTCTTGACGTCCTCTGAGTGAGGGCTATATGTATGTAGTGATGTTTGTATTTAATCTATGAACCAATGTTGTATAACGTTAGTACCTCCACCAATGTAAAGCACTTTGGCCAACGAGAGTTGTTTTTTTAAATGTGCTATAGAAATAAAAGTGACTTGACTTGACTTGACTTGACAAATACAATTTAGATAAAAATTCCTCATACCAGGACAACTACCTGCAGCAACATTGGGAATGATATAAGGTACACAAAATTGCTGGGGAAACTCAGCGGGTGCAGCAGCATCTATGGAGCGAAGGAAATAGGCAACGTTTCGGGCCGAAACCCTTCTTCAGACTCTGCTATATATATACAGTACATGAGCACTGCTGGTCCATAATCTGTTCTAGTGGTTCCTCCAGCTTGATGGTTTTGGGAGAAGTCTATATCTATACATTACTGCAGCAGTTAATGGCAGCACCTTCTTACCTATGCACCCCTATGTATCTCCATCTGAGACTAAACAGTCTTGCGCAGACTAGGAATTGAAATTAGTACCAAATGGCTGAATAGTGATACCATAGCATGATGGGCAGCCCAGAGTGGACCTCTGTAATAGGTGTTGCATTCCCAGTCTTGCAATGAGCGTCATTTCATGCTTACCATTAGGAGGCCATTTTGTGCCTGAAGAAGCAGCAATGGTAATCAAGTTGTGGCTCTCAGGCAAACGAGTATCTTGAATATAATTAAATGAAACATTCTGTTGTGTCACACATTTTCTCATTTTCCCATTCTGAGTGTCTCCTAACCACATTTATCCTCTGTCATGAAAAGGGGTGTGATGTTGTGATAGCATTATTGAGCCTTTAGTTGTGTGCATCTGAGTAGATTTTATGTTTCCTTCCACGGAGTTTTCCCTCACATTTTTCAAAGACTGCATAGTTGTGATGCAGATGATTGAGTTACAGCAGTAATCTACATCCGACATTCCCAAGTCATTCATACTCTTTCCTGGCCACTAGGGGCGCCGCATTGATGGCTGCCTCTGCCTACAGTCTGTCTGTTTTTCTAACTTTTTTTTATTTTTAGTCAGTTTTAAAAGGTTGATTTGGAGATTTCTTTAGCTTTTCTATGTGGGGGAGGGGGGTAAGGTAAGGGGGAAACCGTTGCCCAGTCACTTCCTGGCGAGGACGCGACTATTTTCCGAGTCACGTCCTCGCCCCCCTCCTCGCAGCCTACCACCTGGATTGGAGCGGCCTTTCCTGCCGGGGACCCAGACCAGAGCTTCAGCAGCGGCGGCGCAGCGCTGGATACATCGCGGAGCGGGCGATTGCTTACCTGGATTGCCGTTGAAGCTCCGGAGTGTTGGGCCGGCTGCTTTAACATCGGAGCTGTGGTTCGTAGAACTTACAGCGCGGGCGGCACTGACTTCAACATCGCGGAGTCCTGGGGCCCTTTGCCGAGGGCCGCCAGCGTTGAATCTCTGCCCAGCGCGGCCTGTGGACTTCGGGTGCCGCGGACTCCGGTAGGAGGTGGCCGACTCGGATGTCCAAGCCGCTGAGGATGTTCTCCAGTCCCGACGTCGGACTTCGATCACCCTGGCGAGCGGGCCTGAACATCGGGCCGCCCTGTAGCGGCAACAGCGGGGGGTTCGGGAGCCCCACGATCACGGGAGGACAACAGAGAAGGATGACTGAAATTTTGGAGCCTTCCCTCACAGTGGGAAACTTTGATCCTGCTGTGTGGAGATGTCTGTGTTAAAGACTATCGTGTTCTGTACTCTTTATTATTCATATGGCTGTATGGCGACCACACATTTCACTGTATCAATTGGTACATGTGACAAATAAATGTATCTTGTATCTTGTATCTATCCTGTACCTTGAGATCCGTTCATGTAGCAGAATAGGTTGGTAGGGTTTAATAGGACTGAGGAACCGTGGTGGATGACAGGAAACTTGCATGTTGTAAGCGGACGGGTTTAAAGGGCCATTTTAAAGAAGGGTCTAGGATAAGGAGACAAAGCACGTTAGAGAGAGAATTCTACCCCCCCCCCCCCAGGCTTGAAGGTTGAGAGGGCGATGCGGTGAGGGGTAGTGGAGATGTAATACTGTACACAAGTGGATGTGCACAGTGTGTGAGCTGGGACATTGGGATAAACGTAATTGAATAAGCAAATATTTATTTTAACATTAAAACTAATTACTAAATGCACCACTGAATGAACGACATCATTTTTTTTGTAGAAATCCATTAAAATTTTATGACTAAACAGTAATTTCTATGAGATAATTGACTTGAGTCTCGGCCAGAAAAATCCAAGGCTTCTTAATGGAACATTGTCCCAACGTATTCAGTTTGTGTTTGCAACCCTGAGGCATGTTACATGTTTTAATTTCATTTTCCTGGTGAAAATATTCCATACTCTGCAAAAGAGAGGTATATTTGTTAAGGATATTGTTTAAAGATGCATGTTTATAATTAACAAGGCATCTAAATTAAAAAAAAAGTGGGCTCAGAGTGTACATCTGCCTATCTAACGGACTGAAGTGCTCAATTCAGTATGCCAATCTGTTTTGAATGATTGCTGTGAAATCTATACTGAATGCTACCAATCATGTTCAGATTTTGTTGACAGCAGTCCATGACCCTTGTCATTCCTTAGACAAGGTCAAGCTGGTGGGGTCAGATTCTGAGACTGTTAGGCATAAATAAAAATACATACAGCGTCTGCCACTGAATCTGTCTGATCCATGGAGAACTCTTAGAATATTGAGGTCTTTCATGGATACGCAGACTGATGCAATCCGTGCCTCAACAACAGTTTGCAAGAAAAACATAAAGTTGCTTAATTCTTGCGTAGTGTCACAGGTGTTCTTGCATCCAGGGAGATTTATCGTTAGTAAATATGTTTGGCAATTTTCTACAAGGATCCAATATAGTTAAGGGTTTATTTATGCCAATTATTGCAATAAAAATGTCACACTCACATGACATTGAATGGTTCTTGATTAGGAATGTGCATTGTGTTTAACAGAGCTTTTATGCTCAGCACTACGAGGTTCATTGTTGAGTTTAATATTACACCTGCTGAATGAGCCGGGTTTTAAAACAACTACATATTGATGGACTGCAGTCGTCGAAAAACAACCACAAAATGATGCAAGTTTAGCAGCTCTGGATGCAGCATGTCAATTGGATCCTGGTGGAAGAAATGTTCAAGGTAAGGAACATGACTATAAACCAGTCATGAGAAAAGATACAAGTACTTTGCTTGCCTGGCTAGTCTCTTATACATTGCCAAATAAAATTATTGCTGTTCTGTAGCTAAGTGAATTTCAAGTTTTACCAGTGAATGAGAAAATAATAATTTAAGCATTTTAATCATTTTTACATAAGAAATGGAATTGAATGGTCTGCAGCACATTGGGGTTGGCTTTGCTTTGGTTTCCTGTGCTCAGTTCATTCACATTTGGATTCTGGGGTTGTGTTCCAATGGCCAAGGGGGAATGAAGGAACTGCCATGAAAGAACCGTCTATGCTAACTGATTTTAAGGTGCATTTTAATAGGAAATAGACAATAGGTGCAGGAGTAGGCCCTTTGGCCCTTCCAGCCAGCACCGCCATTCAATGTGATCATGGCTGATCATCCCCAATCAGTACCCCGTTCCTGCCTTCTCCCCATATCCCCTGACTCCGCTATCTTTAAGTACCCTAATTAGCTCTCTCTTGAAAGTATCCAGAGAACCTGCCTCCACCGTCCTCTGAGGCAGAGAATTCCACAGACTCGCAACTCTCTGTGTGAATAAGTGCTTCCTCATCACTTTCTAAATGGCTTACCCGTTATTCTTAAACTGTGGCCCCTGGTTCTGGATCCCTCAACATCGGGAACATGTTTCCTGCCTCTAGCTTGTCCAAACCCTTAATAATCTTATATGTTTTAATAAGATCCCCTCTCATTCTTCTAAACTCCAGAGTGTACAAGCCCAGCCGCTCCATTCTCTCAGCATATGACAGTCCCGCCATCCCGGGAATTAACCTTGTAAACCTACCCTGCACTCCCTCAATGGCAATAATGTCCTTCCTCAAATTAGGGGACCAAAACTGCACACAATACTCCAGGCGTGGTCTCACTAGGGCTCTGTACAACTGCAGAAGGACCTCTTTGCTGCTATACTCAATTACTCTTATTATGAAGGCCAACATGCCATTCGCTTTCTTCACTGCCTGCTGTACCTGCATGCTTACTTTCATTGACTGATGAACAAGGATCCCCAGATCCCGTTGTAGTTACCCTTTTCCCAACTTGACACCATTTAGATAGTAATCTGCCTTCCTGTTTTTGCTACCAAAGTGGATAACCTCACATTTATCCGCATTAAACTGCATCTGTCATGCATCTGCCCACTCCCCCAACCTGTCCAAGTCACCTTGCATTCTCATAGCATCCTCCTCACAGTTCACACTGCCACCCAGCTATGTGTCATCTGCAAATTTGCTAATGTTCCTTTGAATCCCTTAATCTAATCATTGATGTATATTGTAAATAGCTGCGGTCCCAGCACCGAGCCTTGTGGTACCCCACTAGTCATTGCCTGCCATTCTGAAAGGGACTCGTTAATCTACGTGATTTGATGCCTGCCATCATTCACAGTGATGTGGCAAGGCTGTTAAAGAATGAATTGCTGAGAGAAACCTTGCGACTCTCCCCAGATCTATAACGGAGAAACAGAATGATTTTCTGAATGGTTTCTAAAGTCAGCTGAGAATCAGGTCATTTTTTACATTACTTGACATCTTCCACACTTAGCCTGATATTACATTCCTAGGCTTAGCTGCTAACTTCTCATGCTCCAGTTATAGGAATTTGGTGCAATTGTCTATAATTTCTGCCATAAATCCTTAACAAAATTAATATGCAATAAGTTTTGGAATGCAAATGTATTATCTTCTTTGTCAGGTAGTTAATAAGCAATTCCAATACTTTTTCATTGGTTAAATAAAAGATCATGTGCCTGTCCATTACCTCTCCATGTTACTACAAAGGCTAAAGTTAGCATTTCTGTTGTTCAATTGATTGTCTGCTGGGCCATCTTCACATAATCCAGTCCATGCCCACAGTGTGCTCAGTGCTTTCTTGATTATCGAGTTATGGAATCATAGTCATACAGTGTGGAAACAGGTCCCTTTTTGCAACTTGTCCATGCCAACTAGGATGCCCCATCTAAGGTTGCTTGCATTTGGCCCATTTCCTTCCAAACCTTTCCTATCCATGCACCTCTTTTAAATGTTGTTATTATACCTGCCTCAACTACCTCCTCTGGCAGCTCATTCCACTGTGTTGCCCCTCGGGTTCATATTAAATCTTGCTCCTCTCACCGGAACCCTGTGTTCTCTTCTTGTTGATCCCCCTACCCTGGGTAAAATACTCCGTGCCTTGACCCTCTCTAGTCACCTCCTGATTTTATACACCTCGATAAGATTACCCCGTCAACCTTTGATGTTCCAGGGAATAAAGTTCAAGCTTGCCCACCATTCCCTATAAACTCAGTCGTCAAGTCATGGCAACATCCTTGTAAATCTCTGACTACTTCCTAGCTTAGGGTGACCAAATCTGAACACAATATTTGAACAATGTCCTCACCAACATCTTGAACTGTAACATAATATCTCAACTTCTATACTCAATTCCCTGACTGATGAAAGCCAATGTACCAAAAGCCTTTTTGATCACCCTGTGTATGCATGATGGCCCTTTCAGGGAACAATGTACCTGTGTTTAAGAAGGAACTGCAGATGCTGGAAAATCAAAGGTAGACAAAAGTGTTGGAGAAACTCAGCGGGTGCAGCAGCATCTATGGAGCGAAGGAAATAGGCAATGTTTTGGGCCGAAACTCTTCTTCAGACTGATGTAGGGTGGGGGTGGGGGCGGGGAGAAGTAAGGAGAAAGGAAGAGGAGGAGCCCGAGGGCTGAGGGAGAGCTGAGAAGGGGTGGAGACAGCAAGGGCTACCGGAAATTGGAGAAGTCAATGTTTATGCCGCTAGGGTGCAGACTGCCCAAGCGGAATATGAGGTGCTGCTCCTCCAATTTCCGGTGGTGCTCACTCTGGCCATGGAGGAGGCCCAGGACAGAGAGGTCAGATTCGGAATGGGAGGGGAGTTGTAGTGCTGAGCCACCGGAAGATCAGGTTGGTTAACAATGTACCTGTACTCCTAGACCCCTCTGCTCTACAACACTCCCCAGGGGCCCTACCATTCGCTCTGAAGGTCTTGCCCTGGTTTGAGTTCCCAAAATGCAACACCTTACATTTATCTGCATTAAACTCGAATGGCCATTCCTCAGTCCACTTGTCTATCTGATCAAGAGCCTATAATTTTTGCTAACCATCTTCACTATCTACAATACCACCGCCTCTAGTGGCACCGGCAAACTTGCTAACCATGCCTTCTATACTCTCATCCATCTCGTTGATATATACCACAACCAACAATGGGCTCAGCATCAATCCCTGAGGCACACCATTTGGCCCTGGCCTAGAGTCGCATAAATACCCTTCCACCATCATCCTCTGATTCCTTCTGTGAATTGTGTATCCAGTTTGCTAGCTCTCCTTGGATCCCATGCCTTCCAGAACAGCCTGCCTAGTGAAATCTTAACAAAGGTCATGCAATGTTTTGATTGGTGCTCTGCAATAAAGAATGTCTCTTCCCATGGCACTTCTAAGGACTTTTGTTTGATTTGCTTTCCTGTAATAATATTAGTTTTCTTTATTCTTTGATTCCTACTGATAATGTATGTGCTTTAAACTATCTGAGAGGCTTCTTGTGGGCCCGTGAGTACTATTTGCAATTTCACTTGCTCAGTTCCAGGCATTAGATATGAATTAAATATTAGGTATAAATGGGTAAGAACCTTCATAATTTTACTATCTGATCTGACGTATGCACGGCTGTACTCAAACAAACTACCCACAAAGCATTCAGGTTCAAATGAAGGGCCCTGGTATTCTGTTCTCCCACTCAGAATTAAATTTAGTTCAGTGCTTAGTTTTTCATTCAAGATCTTGAAGTCACTCATGTGCTTGGATTAATATGCAATCCTGTGCCCAACTGTCCTGAAGGTTACCCAGGTCAAGATATACGTATCCACTCCCCCCCCCCCCACAGATGTTGAGCGTCTACCACTCTCAACAATCAACGAATGTCGTGAAATGCTCCCCACCTATTGGCACAAGGGACTTCTTAACATCTTGTCCTGTGTATTTGATTCTGATAATCTGGACTCGTCCAGTGACTGCTGTGAAAGGACAGCTGACAACATGGGAAAGTCCACGTGACAGCTTGGAGAGACAGCTGACAGGAGGGAACAGACCCCACTGGGGCCGTCATGGGCTAGCTACCCATGATAGCAGTCCCCAACGCTGTTTCAGTTAGTTGGAGACACCCGCTAAATGCTACTAAAAGTAAATTAAAGAGAATACCCTTAGAGCCTGCGAGAGCGGGGGCGGAAGATGGCTCACCGATTGATAACACGGTTACAGACCCAGGAACGGAAACGACTACGGACAAGGAGAGCATGGCACATGAGACATCCACAACAGCTGCGGGACACAAACTTCAGGTGTGCATTTGTGGTTGGGAGAAAATTACATCAGTGAAGGGCTTGAAGATCCACCAAGGGAGGAAAAAGTGCTTGAGAGAGCAGAGACATGGGCCTCGCATTGACCAGTACTTCTTACGAAGCAACCAGTCAAATCAGTCGAGTGAAGCACAGCGACAGGACTCAAACCAAAGTTCGCAGAGCATCAGCACCCATGTCACTGAAGAGGGTGATACAAGCACAGAAATGCCGGTGGAGGAGCCCACGCAACAACGACAAAGACCTCCATTGGAGGGAAAGATCAAAGGGCACAAACCTGGAGTGAAATGGCCCAAAGCTGTTGAAAAGAAAGAGTGGGAGACGGTCAACAGTGACCTTATACATATCTTGGAGCAACAAGCGGGCACAGCAGTGGAAAAGCTTGAAAGGATGGGCAACACAATCTACAGCTATGGAGAAGAACGGTTTGGGGTGAGTAAAGGGAGAGGTGGAAAGAAATTACCAACACCAATCAAGTCCAGGAGGCAGCAGGAGATCGAGAGGCTAATCAGAGAGAGGAGACAGTTGAAAAAGCAATGGAAAAAAGCAACTGAGGCAGAGAGAGAAGGTCTCATGCTACTCCAAGAGGACATCAAGAGCCGATTGGCAACCTTGCGAAAAGCAGAGAACTTGAGGAAACTTCGCAGGAAGAAAGAACACACAAGAACACGGTTCTACAAAGACCCTTTCAAGTTCATCAAAGACCTCTTCGCAAAGGAAAAAAGTGGAACTTTGAAAACATCAAAACGGGAATTGGAGGAACACCTGGAAAAGGCCCACCAAGACACGAAAAGGCATGAGCAGTTAGTCATCCCACATGACATCCCGCCTATTCAACCACCTGAATTCAACCTGGACACCAGCCCTCCAAGATGGAAAGAGGTAGAGAACACTGTCCGGCGAGCAAGAGCAGCATCAGCTCCGGGGCCAAATGGAGTACCATACAAGCTCTACAAGAACGCACCGGATGTGTTACGCTTTCTATGGAAGCTCATGAGGGTGGTGTGGAAGAAGCAAACAATACCTAAGGCGTGGCGAAGGGCCGGCGGCGTGCTAATACCTAAAGAAAAGGATGCGTCAGACATCAGCCAATTCCGGCCAATATGTCTCCTCAACGTCGAGGGAAAAATCTTTTTCAGCATTGTATCACAAAGGCTGTCCACCTATCTGGTAACAAACAAGTACATTGATACATCTGTACAGAAAGCAGGAATTCCAGGATTTTCGGGCTGCTTGGAGCATACAAGCATGATCTGGCACCAGATCCAAGCAGCTAAGAAGGAGAAGAGAGACCTACATGTGATCTTCCTCGATCTGGCCAATGCATTTGGTTCAGTTCCCCATGAACTCCTTTGGGAATCTTTTGCCTTTTTCCATGTACCAGAGCTCATCACCACACTGGTCAAGAGCTATTTCCAAGACCTGCAGCTGTGCTTCACAACAGCTGACTTCAGTACAACATGGCAGCGCTTGGAAGTAGGCATCATGGCAGGCTGCACAGTCTCACCCTTGGCCTTTACAATGGCCATGGAAGTCATCATCAGGGCCTCAAAATGGGTGGTGGGCGGTGAACGAACCAGGGCTGGGCTCCGTCTGCCACCCATCAGGGCATACATGGACGACATGACCACATTAACCACTACTGCAGCATGCACCAAGCGGCTACTTGGAAAGCTGCAGGAGAACATCAAGTGGGCCCGAATGAAGATCAAACCAAGTAAATCTCGAAGCATCTCCATAGTCAAGGGGGTGCTTAGAGACACAAGGTTCTGTATCGGTGACGACCCTATACCAACAGTGTCTGAACAGCCAGTTAAAAGCCTGGGCAGATGGTACAATGCAAGTCTCAAGGATAAAGAGCAGGTGGAACAACTAAGGCAAGAAATTGTCAATGGCCTGGAGAACATCAATCAGACCCTACTGCCTGGGAAACTGAAGCTCTGGTGCCTACAGTTTGGACTCCTTCCTCGGACAATGTGGCCACTGACCATTTATGAAGCCCCAATAACAACTGTGGAGAAGATGGAGCGAACCATAACTTCATACGCGAAGAAATGGCTCGGGGTCCCACGATGTCTAACTAACATCGGCCTATATGGCAAAGGGGTCCTGGAACTACCTCTCACTAGTCTAACAGAGGAATACAAGTGTTCTAAAGTAAGACTTCAGATGACACTGAGGGACTCTAGAGACAAGACCATCAGTGCTGTTGCGCCGCCCCTAGTAACTGGCCGGAAGTGGACGCCATCTGATGCAGTACAGCAAGCTTCATCAGCCCTGAGATACAAAGACATCGTGGGGCAAGTCCAGCAGGGAAGAGGAGGCTTTGGCCTTACGACAAGTAAACCAACTTGGCGAAAGGCCACAACATCAGAGCGGAGGACATTGGTGGTCGAGGAGGTGCGGCGACAAGAGGAGGCCGCAAGAAGTGCAAAGGCGGTCTCTCTTGCCAAACAGGGGCAATGGATGCAGTGGGAAGGTGTGGAGCGGAGGAAGATCAGCTGGAAAGAACTATGGGAAATGGAAGCAAGCAAGATCAGCTTCATCATCAGAGCGACTTATGACGTGCTTCCATCACCAAAGAACCTCCATCAGTGGTACGGCGAGGATCCAACCTGTGCCCTCTGCCCAACTCCAGCGACCCTCAAACACATCATGGTAGGCTGCAAGACCAGCCTCACGCAAGGGAGATACACGTGGCGGCATAATCAGGTACTAAAAAGCCTGGCATCAGCCCTTGAGAACAGGCGGTGTGCGACCAACTCCTTGCCTCCGAGAGCAAGCAACCCCCTCCCCCTAAGGGCAACAACCTTTGTCCGAGAAGGACAGAAAACATCTAAACATCCTTCCACCAGATCAGAAGAAGGAAACCTATGCAGGGCCCGCGACTGGAGGATGCTGGCGGACATCGGCCGACAACTAGTTTTTCCACCTGAAATTGCTTCCACCAACCTCAGGCCAGACTTGGTGTTCTGGTCCCCTTCACAGAAGACTGCTTACATCATAGAGCTCACAGTTCCATGGGAGAACTCTGTTGAGGAGGCCTATGAGCGTAAGAAGCTGCGTTACGCAGAGCTTGCAGCAGAGGCAACGCAGCGTGGCTGGAACACCAAAGTCTATCCAGTTGAAGTGGGATGCAGAGGATTTGTTGCGTCATCTACCATCAGACTGCTGAAGGAGCTTGGAATCCACGGTCAGGCTCTGCGGAAGACCATAAGATCACTCTCAGAGGCGGCTGAAAGAAGCAGCCGGTGGATTTGGCTCAAGCGGAAAGACCCATGCTGGGCCCCAAGTATTTCAGGGTGAATCTTTGGGACGGTTTGACACGGGACACGCGCTGAGGGCTGATCATCCTGCAGCGGGCCGCCCTTGTGGAGGGTGTATAGTGATAAAAGGCCGAAACACCCAGTGATGCAAGGGTACACTACTGATGATGTGTCCTGTGCCCAACTGTCCTGAAGGTTACCCAGGTCAAGATATACGTATCCACTCCCCCCCCCCCCCCACAGATGTTGAGCGTCTACCACTCTCAACAATCAACGAATGTCGTGAAATGCTCCCCACCTATTGGCACAAGGGACTTCTTAACATCTTGTCCTGTGTATTTGATTCCAACATTTAGGAATAGGAATCAAGTTGCAATAGGAAACGGATACATTTTTAGTTTGCAGGCGTTTCGCAAACAGGTTATTAAATATGTCCAACAGTGGCTGATTTGCCCCTTGATTATCTAATCATTATGATCTTGCATTTTCATTCATACTCCCATAGCTGCAAATATTCCTCTCTTTATTCTTCCTAAGATTCAAGTGTATCATCCTATATACACAAATGCAATCACCACAGAATTTCATTGATATCTCTTGGAGGCAGAACAACTTAAAAAAAGCACCAACTCAAAAGCAGCTCTGAAATTAAACCATTGTCCTGGGTATTCAAAAAAAAGTTTAATTTTGTTCTTTTTTAAATTAAATTCTAATACTCTGGGAATGATCTCCTGCAGGTCAAACCTTGCAATAACATATTAATGTTAGTATATACAGTGTGAGAGCAGTGAGTATTAGCTTGCCACAACTGAAACCCCAGGCAAATCAATATTTCATCAGTTGAATTGATAAAGAAAAGGAAAGCAAAGCTTGCATTTATGAAAGTGCCTTTGAAGACTTCAAAACACACCAAAGCACTTTATAGTCAATCAAGTGCTTTTCAATTGTCGTCACTGTTGCAATGTAACGTAAGCGCATAAGCTCCAAGGATGACAATATTGTAATAACTTTTTATTAATTATAGAGATGCTTGAAGAATAAATATTGGCTGGGACACCAGAGATAACTCCATTGTTCCTTCTTGAAATAATAACAGGAAACATTTACATCCACCAGCAAGAGCAGACATGATTAAATCTAAACAAAATTAGAACATTTTAGTTTTGTTTCTTTTAGTTTATTTTTACCACGTGTACTGAGGTACAGTGAAAAGCCTTTGTGTGCTATCCAGTCAGAGAAAAGAGCACGTAACAACGAATTAAAATATCGTGCAGTAACTTATTTTCTTCTTGAAAGCCAAAATAAAAGTTGACTCCAAATGTATCAAAAAAGCTACAACTTAAAACAAAAATGAAGCTAGGAAAATAAATCTCACGTTTTCAATGCTCCCATTTTTCTTTGAAAATGACCAACCTCTCATCAAACGGTACTTCCAACTGTTCATTTTAATAGAGTTTTATCCTGATTATTGAGCTCAAGGTGCCCCTGTAGTGTGACTTGAATCAATAATCTTTTTATCTTCTTATCCAGGAAAGAAATGATACCAACAGTGCGAAGCGAGGAAACCATTGTAGTGATAGATTTAAATGTTTTTGAAGTAAAACATCATATTTAAAGAAATGAGATTCATTTTCCTTTTAGCTACATTGGGTTTTTGGGAATGATTATAATTTTCCTAAGTCATGGATATTTTAGCTAGGTTGCATGTTATAATTGACATTGAAGTAAACCCTTGTTTTAACAAACCTCTTTATAAGGGATCTTGGTTATAGCATATGGACCTGCCAACACCACATTCAGCTCTCACCGCCTCCCCCGGTCGCTCGTAGGTCTGGTTGCCAACACCACTCACAGCCCGTCAGCCATTTCTGTTAATAAGATTCCGGTGGGCGGCGCGACTCACGTCGCAGCGGCCTCTGCAGTCCGTCTGTCTTTTTATTATTTTTTGTCTCGTTTGAATGTAGTTTTTATTTTTTTTTTTGTGTATGTGTGTGAGTATGTGTGTGGGGGGCGGGGGCGGGGGGTGGGGGAAACTTTTAAAAATCTATCCCCTGCACGGAGAACCTGACCTTTTCCCTGTCGGGTCTCCGTTGTCGTTGGGGCCTAGCAACGTGGAGCGGCCTCCAGCAGGAACGATCTGGGGCTCCAGTCACGGAGCTGCGGACCTACTCACCATCGTGGAGCTGGCCGAGTTCGGAGCGGGTGGAGCTGTGGTGGCGCGCTGCTGCGACCCGACCCCGGGGATTCGGAGGCTTACCGCAGGTCTGGCAGACAGGAACACCAGGAGCCCGCGGGTCCCTGCTGGGAGACTGCTTTTCGGGGCTTCCGCAACGGCGACTTCACCCGCCCGAGTTGCGGGGTTGAAGAGTACCTGGAGCGGGGCCTTATACCATCGCCCGGCGTGGCTTGGAATGGCTGTGGGACTTTGCTAGCGTCTGCCAGGGCTCCAACACCAAGACCCGGAGCGTGGCCTTGCATCACCCGGCGCAGCGTTAATGGCTGCGGGACAATTACCATCGCCTGCCGGGGGCTTTGACTTTGACTCTGACATCGGGAGGGAAATGGGAAGTGCAGGGGAGAGATAAGTCTTTTCCTTCCATCACAGCGAGGAGGAGATGCGCTGTGATAGATGTTTGTGTAAATTGTGTTGTGCCTTGGTTCTTTCTTGTGTGTATGACTGCAGAACCAACATTTCATTTGAACCTCAATGGGTTCAAATGACAAATAAATTGTATTGTATTGTATTGTAATATTGGCCAAATTAAAGACACCATAAAATGGAGGATCCCTGCATTTGTCAGAATTGCTTAACTCTTGTCAGTGGAAATTTACAAGCTTTGGATGGCACCAGTCAGTCTAAGCTTATATGCAGGATGGTGAAGGATCCAGGTGTTCTTCTAGTTCCTCCGAAATGATAAAATGTATAGCAGTTCTGCAAACGAAACTTAAATGCATCACTTTGATTGGATAATTTCAAGGGGATTGTAAATAATGTAAATAATGTTGCGAGACCCCACAGTTTGTTGATTGGTTGAAATGTTCCTTGGAGGAATTGTTTGAATTCCAGGGTAAATGTTGCATTATTCAATTAAGTTAGCTTCTTTCTGGAAGCTTCTCCTTGAAACAATGTATGGGAGATTCTGTTATTGGGTGGGGGAACTGTCGATAATGTACTGATGTAATTAATATGTTTGATTGGACTGTAAAGAGACCACCCCTATGTAGTTCGGCCCCTCAACATTGGTGGACCTATAAAAGGTGGCTCCATCTTAGATTGAGGTCGATCATCTGGAGGTGACCTTGGGACTGCGTGACCTTTTGGAGTGTTTCTGCTTGCACGAGGCTGAAGGGCTTGACCAGGCTGAGACAAGGATCGAACCCGCGGTGGTTTAGGTATCGTATCGGGGAATTTGCTGTTCAATCTAAAAATAACGTTTAGTTGCTCCAGTGCTTGACTTAGTGGTTTTTGACTGAACTAGACTGGGGGGTAAGCTTTAGAAGAGCGTATTTACATTTCCAGCTCCATGCGATAGGGAGAACACTGATGTGCCTTCCCGAGCCCCCATTCGCCCTGATGGTATTACAGTCACAGTCACAGTCACAGAGGCCGACATCAGAAGATCCTTCGGTGGGGGGTGAACCCTCGGAAAGCGCCTGGACCTGATGGTATACCCGGTCGAGTTCTCAAAATCTGTGCAGACCAACTGGCTGGGGTTTGGTGATGAGTCAGAGTATAGAAGTGAGATCGACCAATTGGCCAAATGGTGCCAGCACAACAACCTGGCTCTCAACACCAGTAAAACCAAGTAACTGATTGTGGACTTTGGAAGGGGAAGGATGAGGACCCAAAATCCTGTTTATATCAATGGATCGATGGTGGAAAGGGTAAAAAACCTCAAATTCCTGGGCGTGCATATTTCCGAAGATCTTTCCTGGTACCAGCACACTGATGCAATTATAAAGAAAGCACATCAGCGCCTCTACTTCCTGAGAAGATTACAGAGAGTCGGTATGTCAAAGAGGATTCTCTTAAATTTCTACAGGTGCACAGTAGAGAGCATACTGATTGGTTGCATCGTGGCTTGGTTCGGCAACTTGAACGTCCAGGAGCGGAAAAGAATGCAGAAAGTTGTGACCACTGCCCAGTCCATCACCGGCTCTGCCCTCCCCACCATCGAAGGGATCTATCGCAGTCGCTGCCTCAAAAAGGCAGCCAACATTATCAAAGACCCACACCATCTTGACCACACGCTCATTTCACCATTGCCATCGGGAAGAAGGCACAGGAGCCTGAAAACGGTAACGTCCCGGTTCAGGAACAGCTTCTTCCCTACAGCCATCAGGCTATTAAACACGTTAACAAATAAGCTCTAAACTACAACAGACTATTACTGTATTATTGCACTATATTTGTTTATTTATTGAGTATGTGTGCATGTGTATATATACACACTGAACTTTTTATTCTCCCGTTATGTACTATGCTTACATATTCTGTTGTGCTGCAGCAAGCAAGAATTTAATTGTCCTATCTGGGGCATATGACAATAAAACTCTCTTGAATTTTGACTCTTGACTCTCGAACCTACTGCTGCCACTGCCCCCCCCCCACACACAGCTTCCTTGGCCACTTCTGGGCTACGCCCGCCACCACCGACCTTATCTGCATTCTGGCCACCAGTGGGCCGCGATCTATGACTCTGCCTCGCCTCGCCTCTCGCCCAGCTGCCAGCAGGCTGGGACCGTTACCTCACCTGGGCTCCGGGCCCAGCTCTGGACTGAGAGTCGGAAGAGAGGTCTCAACTTGAAACATTACATGTCCATGTTCTCCTTAACCCTAACTCTCTTATAGAAACATATAAAATTATAAAAGGACTGGATAAGCTAGATGTAGGAAAAATGTTCCCAATGTTGGGCGAGTCCAGAACCAGGGCCACAGTCTTAGAATAAAGGGGAGGCCATTTAAGACTGAGGTGAGAAAACACTTTTTCACCCAGAGAGTTGTGAATTCATGGAATTCCCTGCCACAGAGGGCAGTGGAGGCCAAGTCACTGGATGGATTTAAGAGAGAGTTAGATAGAGCTCTAGGGGCTAGTGGAGTGAAGTGATATGGGGAGAAGGCAGGCACGGGTTATTGATAGGGGACGATCAGCCATGATCACAATGAATGGTGGTGCTGGCTCGAAGGGCCGAATGGCCTCCTCCTGCACCTATTTTCTATGTTTCTATGTTTCTAAATGATGTTTGACCTACGGAGTTACTCCAGCACGTTGAGACCTTTCGTGTATTAACTAGCAACTGCAGTTGTTTATTTCTACTGCAAACGTGTTGCATTTTTGGAAGTCAAAAGGGATGTGATCTTCTTCACAGTGAATAGTAAAGGCCTGGGGAGTGTTGTTGAGCAGAGGGATCTAGGAGTACAAATACATAGTTTATCCCAGACGATTGCAACGTGCCATGCACAAAGTCCGCCAGAAATAAGGACTGAATGTTTTGGAGACATGCTTTTATGCTTTTCAAGAACATAGCTGTTTCTTTTTGTGTGAACAGTGTAGGGAAATGATTGCAAGAGTAAAAGTTGCAGTGTTTGGGCGTAAGAAGTAAAGTGTGACTTAATCATGATACAATAGACAATAGACAACAGGTGCAGGAGTAGGCCATTCGGCCCTTCGAGCCAGCACCGCCATTCAATGTGATCATGGCTGATCATCCCCAATCAGTACCCTGTTCCTGCCTTCTCCCCATATCCCCTGACCACTATTTTTAAGAGCCCTATCTTGAAAGCATCCAGAGAACCCGCCTTCACCGCCCTCTGAGGCAGAGAATTCCACAGATGACAGGCTAAAGAGAAACTCTATCAGGAAATCTCACAGCATGGTTTGGGAATAGCTCCATCCAAGACTTCAAGGAGTTGCAGAGAATTGTGGACGCAGCCCTGACCATCACACAAACCAACCTCCCTTCCGTTGAAGGTACACAAAATTGCTGGAGAAACTCAGCGGGTGCAGCAGCATCTATGGAGCGAAGTAAATAGGCGACGTTTCGGGCCGAAACCCTTCTTCAGGCTGATGGGGGGTGGGGGGGGGAGAAGGAAGGAAAAGGGGAGGAGCCCGAGGGCGGGCGGATGGGAGGGTGGGAGGAGACAGCTAGAGGGTTAAGGAAGGGGAGGAGACAGCAAGGGCTAGCAAAATTGGGAGAATTCAATGTTAATGCCATCCGGACGCAAGGTCCCCAGACGGAATATGAGGTGCTGTTCCTCCAATTTCCGCTGTTGCTCACTCTGGCAATGGAGGAGACCCAGGACAGAGAGGTCGGATTGGGAATGGGAGGGGGAGTTGAAGTGCTGAGCCACCGGGAGTTCAGGTAGGTTATTGCGGACTGAGCGGAGGTGTTCGGCTCTCCTCAAGGTATCTCCCTTCCGTTGATTCCATTTGTACCTCATTCTGCCTCGACAAGGCCACCAGCATATTCAAGGATGAGTCACACCCTGGTCACCCTCTGCTCCCCTCGCCCATCGGGGGAAAAGCTACCAACAACTAGAGAGTACTCCTGAACTTCTATCTACCGTACCTCATTGACGACCCTCGGACTTTCTTTGATTGGATTTTACTGGCTTTATCATGCTCTAAATGTTATTCACGATATTCCCTTCATCATGTATCTGTGCACTGTGAATGACTCAATTGTAATCATGTCTTTCCACTGACTGGATAGCATGCAACAAAAGCTTTTCATTGTATCTCGGTGAAATAAAGAAACGGGAATTCGAGTTTTGTCGGCGTATTTGTGCAGGTGGCCACAGAGAGTAATTGATGTGAAAGGTATGACTTTTATCTTGATATTTTGGTTTCATCGTTAAACTTTAATTATGCAATGCAGCTATCTTCTGCAATCTGAATCCTGGCATTAATTTCTGCTGCAATCCCTTTTTACTGCCGGGGACATTATTATTTGGAGAGCTTTCTGGTCACAGAAAAAGCTCTGCCAGCTACAATACTTTCTCTTGCCTGCGTACAGCCCATCAAATGACTTCAGGGAATCTGGGTGCCTAATCCACTGAAAAATATGTTCTTTTTCTGTTATTTTTTGTTCTGTCTGCAGCCAGAGAGAACCTTCATTAAAGGATTCTGTCTGCCTTTAAGTGGTGTAAGTCTAGCTTGATTTTATTCCACCATAAACAGGTTAACAGTCAGAGATGGGTGCACACCTGACACAATAAATTGAGCTGCCAGCACTAATTTCACATGATCTTGCCCAGTACACGATTGCTTTCAGATTCAGTTGAATTCTTGGATCATGTTCTTTTATGAGGGGAGATAAATTATACATTATGTTGCTGTGGTACAGTTTAGTTGAGAATAAATTAAAGGCTGGTTAAAATAAAGGAATGTGAAATAGATTATAATGTTGAAAGGAATAATATATATTTTCACTAAAACAATTGTAAATTGTTAGTTTCTCTCCAATTACTTTTATTAGATTGTTCTTTCTTGTGGATTCGATTTTTCTTTTTTTGGTTTTGCCCATTATTTGGTAATTGCTGGAAAATAATTACTCATCATCCATAGCTTATTCTCATTATTTTGCTTGTGTTTTACGCTTCCGAGTATAGACTTAAAAACACAAGCAGTGTTGGGCAAAATGCAAGAATTCTGTGCCTGTCCCACTTACGCGACTTTTTCGGCGACTGCCGGCACCCGTCATAGGTCGCCGAAAATGTTCAACATGTTGAAAATTCAGCGGCGACCAGAAAGACCCTATGACTCTTTGGGCAACTGAGGAGACGACTCACGACCATACAGGCGACACCCTGGCGACATGTCGCGGGGTGAAGCCTGTATGGTCATGAGTAGTCGACCAAAGAGTCGTACCTTGTTCTGGTCGCCACTGGATTTTTTACATGTTGAAAATTTTCGGAGACCTGCTGCGATTAAGACGGGTGCCGTCAAGTCACCAAAAAAAATCGCGTAAGTGGGACAGGCCCATTAAGATAATTGAGTTTATATTGATCATTTTGTTAGTTTTTATTCATTTTTGGAACATATGAATCAATGGGAGGATCATAATCTATTGACATCCCCTAATTCTCTTGAGAAGGATGTTGTTTAGAGTATTGTGTTCAGCCTTGGTCACCATGTTATAGGTATTATGTTGTTAAGCTGGAAAGGGTTCAAAGAAGATTTACCAGGATGTTGCCAGGACCTGAGGGACTGAGCAATAAGGAGAGGTTCAGCAGGCTATGGCTTTATTCCTTGGAGCGCAGGAGGAGGATGTGTGAGCATATAGTAAATCTTTTCCCCGGAGTAGAGGAATCGAGAACCAGAGGATATAGGTTTTGGGTGAGCAGGAAATGATTTAATGGGAATCTAAGGTGTAATGAATGAATGAATGAATACTTTATTGTTGCATGTGACAAGCACAGTGAAATTATTTGCTTGTGTACCCAAGGTATGCAATTAGTCGCCACATAAAGGCTGCTGACAAAGATACAGAGTTCTTCCCCTTCACCCTATGTTCTCCCCCCTCCCCCTCCTTACAGTGGTCCCCCAAGCTGGGACCTCCATTGGTCACCCCCCCCCCCCCCCCCCCAGTTGAGACAGGTACTATCGCAATGTTTAAGAAACATTTAGACAGGTACATGTACAGGACAGGTATAGAGGGATAGGGGTCAACGCGGACAGGTGGCACTAGTATAGATGGGACATTTTGGTCGGTGTGGGCAAGTTTGGCTGAAGGGCCTGTTTCCACGCTGTAAGACTATGACTCTATGGCTAGTTGTGACAGGTAGTTGAGACAGGTACAATCACAATGTTCAAGAAATATTTAGACAAGTGCATGGATGGGATATGGGCCAAAAGCAGGCAGGTGGGACTAGTGTAGATGGGGATTGTTGGTTGGCGTGGGCAAGTTGAGCTGAAGGGCCTGTTTCCATGCAGTATGACTCTAAGTGAGACATCTTTTTGAACGGCTGCAGCTGTTTTGGTGAAGATTCTCATGGTGGTGCTTGGGAGTGAGTTTCAGGACCAAACAACAATGAAGCAAAAGGCTAGATATTTCCAAGCCTGCCTTGTGTAAGATTTGGAGTGGAACTCAGAAGTAGTGGCATTCCCATGCACCTAAAGTCCTTGCCTTTCTTGCTGGGTAGATGCTACAGGATTGGGCAAGTCAAAGTGAGTAACTGCATCATTTTTAGAGGGTCGTTCATTACAGCTATGGTTGGAGAAATTGCTGGATCTCCCAGTTTCTAACTCATTTCCATTCCCATACTGATCTTTCTGTCCTGGGCCTCCTCCATTGCCAATGTGAGGCCACACGTAAACTTAGGGAACCACATCTCACATTCTGCTTGGGTATCTTACAATAGACAATAGACAACAGGTGCAGGAGTAGGCCATTTGGCCCTTCGAGCTAGCACCGCCATTCAATGTGATCATGGCTGGTCATCCACAATCAGTACCCCGTTCCCGCCTTCTCCCCATATCCCTTGACTCTGCTATCTTTAAGGGCTCTATCTAACTCTCTCTTGAAAGCATCCAGAGAATTGCCCTCCACTGCCTTCTGAGGCAGAGAGTTCCACAGATTCACAACTCTCTGGGTGAAAAAGTGTTTCCTCATCTCCGTTCTAAATGGCCTACCCTTATTCTTAAATTGTGGCCTCTGGTTCTAGACTCCCCCAACATCGGGAACATATTTCCTGCCTTAATAATCTTATATGTTTCAATAAGATTCCATCTCATCCTAAATTCCAGTGTATACAAGCCCAGTCATTCCATTCTTTCAACATACAGTATGACAGTCCCGCCATCCTGGGAATTAACCTTGTGAACCTACGCTGCACTCCCTCAATAGCAAGAATGTTCTTCCTTAAAATTTGGAACCAAAACTGCACATGATACTGAATGCACACAATGTGGTCTCATATTGCTCGTATACTCGACTCTTCTTGTTATGAAGGCCATCGTGCCATTAACTTTCTTCACTGCCTGCTGTAGTTACTCCAGCATTTTGTGTCTATCTTGAGCATATACACATGAGTTAAGGAAAGTAATAGGCCTTATGGCTCCACCAGCTTGCTCAGTCATACAGTGGTCATGTATGATCTGAATGTAATATCAACTTTGTATTCCTGAACATCCGATAAGTTTTTGGCCCTTTCTTATCATTAGCGTATCTAGCTCTGCCTTATGAATAATCAATAACAGCTTCCACTACCCTTTGCGGAAGAGTCATAATAGATTCACAAACCTCTCGTGAAAAAATGCAATGTTTTTCTTCAAAGGGTAACTCATTATTTTCGATACTGATTCCTAGTTCTGGATTCTCCTAGAAAGAGGACACATTCTCTCCACATTCACCCTATCAAAAGATTTCTCAAGATTTGATAAGTTTTAATCTCGTTGCATTTTATTCTTTACATTCCAGTGGACACAAATCTGTTCTCATGAGACAATTCGGGTTTTGAAAGATACTTTGGAATGATTGAAGAGCTATTAGTTTCTAAGGAAATGGGAGGGTAATGCTTTGGAAAAAGGGCAGGGTTAATGTGAATGAAAGCATGAAGGAGGAAGAAAAGCAAAGAAATACCTTTAAAGAGTTTAATTCAGAAGAATGAACAAATAGAAATGAAAGACAACACTTTTGCAGTTTATGGTTTCATTTCCTGCATGTTTGCTGCTGTTTACTTTGTGGCATCCGTTTATTTTTCTTGGTTTCTACTGTTATGGTCTATGAGGCAATGTGGTATGTGGGAACTTCCTTCTAATCCCTTGCTGCCCCATTAAAACTTGGGTTATTCTGTGAAAACCAGGACCAGCACTGCCTCCAGGATTACAACCTTTTCCCAGAGAATTTTCATCTTCAATGCTTATTTTAATGGCCAGTGATTTTCATATAACTCAATTTCAGATGTAAATTCTAGCTTTTCAATTAATGTTATCAAATGAGAATTGGAAATCCTAAGGAATGGCTTTTCTACGGTAAATAAAATATGATTTTGGCGGCACAGTGGTAATGTTGCTTCCTTACAGCGCCGGAGACCTGGGTTCGATCCTGACTATGGGTGTTGTCTGAATGGAATTGGTATGTTCTCCCCGTGATGGGTTGGGCCGCAAGCCGGCAGCCTCGCCAGCAGCGTGTTCGTCCTTTGTTTTTTAGTATGTCTAAATGTATGTTTTAGTGTGGGGGGTGGTGGGGGGAATAGAAGGAAACCGTTTCTTGACGGAGATGCGACTTTTCTATTTGTCGCATCTTTGCCCCCCCCTCGCTGCCTAACAACTGGTTTGGCGTGGCCTTTCTCGGAGACCGGCCTGGAGCTTCAGTTGCAGGCGCGGCGGACTTACCATCGCGGAGCGGGGCGATCGCCAGAAGAAGTGCTTCGACCGCCTAACATCGTGAAGCCGCGGTCTCTGGCAAGAAAGTGGCCGATTCAGGAACTCCAAGCCACGGAGTGTGTGTTCTGATCCGTCCCGACGTCGGAGTTTAAATCATCCCGAGGAGAGGGCTTGCACATCGGGCCGTCCGTAGCGGGGACTACGGAGGGTTGATGGCTCCGACCACGGTGAACAAAGGAGGAAGATTGACTGAACGTTATTGCCATCCATCACTGTGAAGAATGTTGATTCCACTGTGGTGGATGTTTATGTTAAATTCTATTGTGAATTGTGCTCTTTTTGATTGTATGGGCTGCATGGTAACTCATTTCACTGTACCTTAATCCACGTACCATGTGACAAATAAATGAGAACTTGAACTTGAACTTGACTGCGTGGGTTTCCTCTGGATGCTCTGGTTTCTCCTACATTCCAAAGACGGGCAGGTTTATAGGTAAATTGTCCCTAGGATGTAGGATAGAACAAGTGTGCAGGTGATCATTGGTTGGCACGGACTTAATGGGCCAAAGAGTGTGTTTTCCTGTTGTACCACTAAACTAAACAAAATGAGACTGCTAAATAACCCAGATATTTTTATAACAGCAACTTGCATTCAAGTATGAAAATTGCCCAAAAGATTTCACAGGAGTATGGACAACTAAAATATACTGAAGAAAACACAAGCATGAGTTCAGAGTTTGCAGCATCTGTACTAAACAGTTGGGTCTTGATCTTTCACATAGGAGCACAGGAATAAGAATAAAACAATAATTCTTGTTAAATGGTAACATCTCTTCAATACAATATCATTACTCAACTTTGGTCTACATTTATCAATATCAGTATCTAGCAAAAATCTATCTGTGTATAAAAATAATTCTGCATTTGGAGGGAGAGCGCTACATACTTCTGATTTTACTTCGGAGTCACGTGAGTGACTACGTGAAGAACCCGCCAGGACGCATGCGTGTCATATCGCTTCACGCATTGCGAAACGACAGGCGGGGTGGAGCGTTTCCCCGCAGCGGTAATTTTGAAACCGAGACCGCAGGTAAGTGAATTACTCTGAGGTCGTTTTTTGTTTCCCGCACTGTTTTTTACAGGGGGAAACTGGACAAAAATAGAGTCCACAAGGGCTGCGTCTAAAGCTGGCTGGGGAGGACCGCGGAGTTGCGGGCAGCCAGCAGCAGCTGAAGGCACCAGCATCACCATGAGTGGGATCAGCTGTGCCCGACTTAGCACCCGCGCCGGCCAGATCAACACCACGGCCGGGCGGGAAGACTACACAGAACAGAGCCGTTGACTCTGACAAGTCAAAACGGCAAGCAGAGGGAGCGTTCCCCCGCAGCGGCAAGTTTAAACCGAGACCGACAGGTAAGGGAATTACTCTGCCGTCGTTTTTTGTTTCCCGTGCTGTTTTTCACAGGGGAAACTATGGACAAGAGTCCACAAGGGCTGCACTGGCTGGAAAGAACCGCGGAGTTGCGGGCAGCTAGCAGCGGCTGACGGCACCAGATCACCGTGAGTGGGTCAGCTGTGCCCGACTTGGCACCCGCGCCGGCCAGATCAACACCACGGCCGGCCGGGAAGGCTATATGGAACAGAGCCGTTGACTCTGATAAGTCGGACTGCAAGAAATGCCGCGGGGACCAGCGTTGCTGGGGCCAAATGGAGCGGCTTATGGAGCAGATGCTCCAATGTGACAGACTCCGGGAGATGGAGTCTAGTCACCGTGGGTTATACAAAACACCCACAGCAGCACCTTACGTATGGGCTGCACAGTGCATCTCCCTCGACAGAGGGGAGTACTGGGGGTCAATTCTGGGCTGACCCTGAAGAGGGGTTTGCTGAACAAACAACAAGTGTGCAGGGGGTGCAGGAAGGAGAAAGAAGGAGCTCGATGAGAGGACCTCCTACACTCAAAGACAGCACCCTTACGCACCCACCAGCAGAGCAAGACAATCAGAAGCTGGTGAAAGCTCAAAGGCCGGACATACAGGACAGTGGTCTTTTTTAGGCCATGGCCCAGACCGGTCTTCGTGGAAAATGCGCAAACCCCAAACCCAGACCCAGACACCGGCGCCTCAACCTCCTCGAAGACTACACAGAAGGAGTAAACTTTCCACTTGTAACCATGGAGGTAGGTGGGTCTGGTCCCTTACAAATTATAGGAAGTGTGGATAATACACATATCGATGGAGATTACACTTCTTTTGGGAGGCATGGAGTGCATTAACAACAGACACTTATATCCTAAACAGTATCCAGGGATGTACCATTGAATTTGTGCACAAAAATAGCCCCAGTTCAGCATGTACCGAACCGGACGTTCGTACTTTCACAAAAAGAAAAATTGGAAGCACATGCTGAACTGGTGAGACTCCACGCTAAGGGGGTTATTGAAAAAAGGTGGTGGTTGTCGCATCATCATAGATTTGACCAAATTGAATACATTTGTGCAGTATATTCATTTCAAAATGGAAACCTTTGTTACTGCCAAACAATTGATTTCCACAGGCTACTTCATGGCCAGCATCGACCTAAAAGATGCTTACTATTCAGTGCCTATACGGACTGATCACAGACGTTATTTAAAATTCAACTGCATGAGGCAGCGCTGGCAGTATAGAGCTCTACTATAGATTAACATCAGCCCCAGGCTGTTTACAAAAATTTTGAAACCAGCCCTAGCGTTTCTTCGGAAACAAAAACATATGATCATGGCCTATGTAGATGACATATTGATTGTGGGCTAAACTTTGGAATTAGCCAAACTAGCTGTATCAGCCACCAAACAATTGTTTGAGAAACTGGGGTTTATCATCCATCCAGTTAAATCTAAACTAACGCCTTCCACCATAATGGATTATTTGGGGTTCACTATTGACTCAGTTCACATGTCGGTGACTTTACCAAAGGACAAGGCTACAGTCTTAACTGAGGCCTGCAACAACCTCATTGACATCAGTGAACCATCTATCAGATTGGTAGCAAGGGTGATTGGCAAAAAAGTGGCTGCTTTTCCAGCCACACAATTTGGACCTTTTGTATTATCAAAAATTTACAAAGGGCAAAAATACAAGCATTTAAAATTAACGCTGGTCATTTCGACAGACCAATGAAGCTACCAATCAAAGCAATTATGGAATTAAAATGGTGGAGGGATAACATTCGGCATTGTTCCAGCCCTATCATTATCAGCAACCCCTCAGTGGTGCTACAAACTGATGCCAGTGCACTTGGTTGGGGTGCTACCAATTCCATCTCCAGCTGTGGAGGTAGATGGAATGCACAGGAGGCATCATTACTACAGACACTTGGCATAAACTACCTGGAAATGTTGGGTGCGTTCTATGGCCTAAAGTCATACTGTTCTGGAATATATCACCAGCATGTTAGACTACAGATTGACAATACCACCGTGGTGGCATATATTAACCATATGGGTGGAATCAAATCGACATCATGTGACAATCCGGCTAATACAATTTGGCAATGGTGTATCCAGATAAATATTTGGATATCAGCTACTTACCTACCAGGTAACCTAAATTCAGTGGCAGACACCAGGTCACGCAAATTCAATGAAAACATTGAATGGATGTTGGATATAAAAGTATTTGCTGATATTGTAGCACGGTATGGAACACCAGATATCGATCTATTTGCATCTAGACTCAATCACCAGTTACCAAACTATGTTTCTTGGGAACCAGACCCTGGGGCATCAGTGATAGATGCTTTTTCGCTGCATGGGGGGAAATTGTTTTTCTATGCATTCCCTCCTTTCTGCCTCATCAGTCGGGTATTACGCAAAATACAACAAGACTCGGCGTCTGGTATTTTGGTAGTGCCCGATTGGCCTAATCAACCATGGTTCCCTGTGATACTCGACATGGTCTTAGAACCATGTATCACCATCCTGAAACGACCAGATTTGTTGGTTCATCCCGTAACTGGGGATAGCCATCCATGTCATAATACGACAAACTTATTAATTTGTAGAGTTTAAAGAAACCTCTACTGGAACTGGGACTGACGGACCGAACATTGAACATTATCTCAGCGGCTCACAGGCAGTCCACCAAAAAACAATATCTGGTATACATCAGGAAATGGGAGATATATTGTCACAGAAACAACATCACTTACAGCTCGATGAACATAACGTCTGTTCTGGAATTCCTGGCAGGCCTCCATTATGATGAGGGGCTCAGTTATAGTGCCATTAACTGTGCCAGAAGTGCCCTTTCAGCATATCTATGGCGAGGATCAGAGCGTCATTCTGTTGGGACTCACCCCCTGGTAACCAAACTTATGAGGGGAATTTTTAATATCAATCCCCCAAGAACCAGTTACTCTCAAATATGGGATGTGAGTATTGTCCTAACGTTGCTAAGGAACTGGTCTCCAGCAACAGCTCTGTCCCTGCAAAAACTGACGCATAAAACAGTCATGCTGATGGCTTTGGTCACAGCACAAAGGGTACAGTCTTTACATAAGTTAAGGCTGGACAATATGACTTCTTCAACAAGAAATATACCTTTTCATATTCACGAATTAGTCAAACAGAACAGACCGGGTCCATCAGGCCTCAAAATAGAATTTAGGGCTTACCCTATAGATGATCGTCTCTGTATAATAAGACATTTATTGTTATATATGGAGAACACCAAAAACATCAGAGGCTATGAGATGGCACTACTAATCAGCCACAAGCAACCCCACAAAAAAGTGTCGGTTCAAACTATTTCCAGATGGCTGAAACAGGTTTTAACAACAGCTGGAGTGGATACTAACATATTCAAATCTCATTCCACCAGGGCTGCAGCTACATCGGCAGCTATGGAGTTGGACGTACCGATGGACCAAATCCTGGAGACAGCAGGATGGTCAAGGGAAAAAACGTTCCAACAATTCTACCACAAACCAGTGGTTAAACCTGGAAATTTGCAGAATCAATTTTAAGTTCTGTAATATGATTTCATCCCATGAAATAGGGGCTATAATTTGTTGTTAATAACTTTATCATGGATTTCAATGTCGGATTCATGTTTAAACATGTTAACACAATTCATCCCTTAGTCAATTAAGGCAGATGTAATGCATGGACTCGTTTCCACGGCATGAAATCACAGAGCTTTGAAATCTTCACGTAGTCACTCACGTGACTCCGAAGTAAAATAGTAAGATTAAACGAGAACTTACCAGTTCGAAGTTTGATCGTTATTTTATGAGGAGTAACGTTGAGGGATTACGTGCCCTCCGCTCCTACCCTTGATCATAAAGTTCAACTGGTATCCTCTTCTCTAATCTTACTATGTTCAGTCATTACTGTTATCTGTGATTTCACACCACTGCTTTGAAGAATGACACGCATGCATCCTGGCGGGGTTCTTCACGTAATCCCTCAACGTTACTCCTCATAAAATAACGATCAAACTTCGAACTGGTAAGTTCTCGTTTAATCTTACTATTCTGTATGCAAAACTGAGATACCATTTTGTTAATGAATGTCTGAATTGCAATTGTAAGATTATCAGCAGAAAATTAGGTTTTGTTCTTTCGGTGTTTGGAATTGGAAAATGGCAATTCTTGAGCACATTTGTCTGGTCATTTCAGGACATTGGTGAGGGTGTTACCGGGTGGCAGCAAATATAATTTGGAAGTGTGCAGAGTGACAGAATCAGAATGTTGATCAGCAAACAATGCTGTCATTTTTGATATGAATACTCCAGCTGGTCTCCTCCCATGAGCTGGCAATGCATAATGATTATTAACTAATAGAAGTTGTCTCAAGTTTCAAACCTCCGCAGGGCAATAGTATTGTTGATGGTTTGAGGGAAATGTTATGCCCCTGTCCCACTTAGGAAACCTGAACGGAAACCTCTGGAGACTTTGCGCCCCACCCAAGGTTTCCGTGCGGTTCCTGGAGTGTCAGTTTTTAGATGCTGCTGTTTTTAGATGCTGCTGCACCCGCTGAGTTCCTCCAGCAATTTTGTGTATCCTGGAGTGTCAGTCTCCCTACCTGCTTCCACTACCTGCAACCTCCGGCAACCACCTGCAACCTCCAGGAACCGCACGGAAACCTTGGGTGGGGCGCAAAGTCTTCAGAGGTTTCCGTTCAGGTTTCCTAAGTGGAACAGGGGCATTACTGACTTCAAGACTTCTGTCTAACCTTGTTGCTCCCAGTCTGTGGAATTATAGGCATTCTTCTTGCAGAATTGTAATGAGGTTTAAAGAATAATCGGAAGCAACGAAACGTAGGTCAAACTACTAAAAGCAGGGAGGAAGAAGGAAGACATTCATTGAGCAGGAGGACATTTTGGATATTCAGGGAAGAATTGTCCTGACAAGTTTTCTGTGTGATGTGTACAATTCAATAAGAACCCCTGTACTGTGACAGACAATAGACAATAGGTGCAGGAGTAGGCCATTTGGCCCTTCGAGCCAGCACCGCCATTCAATGTGATCATGGCTGATTATCCACAATCAGTACCCCGTTCCTGCCTTCTCCCCATATCCCCTGACTCCGATATTTTTAAGAGCCCTATCTAGCTCTCTCTTGAAAGCATCCAGAGAACCTGATTCCACCGCCCTCTGAGGCAGAGAATTCCACAGACTCACCACTCTCTGTGAGAAAAAGTGTTTCCTCGTCTCCGTTCTAAATGGCTTCCTCCTTATTCTTAAACTGTGGCCCCTGGTTCTGGACTCCCCCAACATCGGGAACATGTTTCCTGCCTCTAGCGTGTCCAAGCCCTTAACAATCTTCCATATTCTTCCATATAAACCGCATGCTTAGAACAGATCAGGAACTACTTTACTAAAGGCTGACAAGGTGAGAATGGTAATGGATAAAATTATTAATTTTTTTCAATGTTTAAGAAACCGTTCACTCAATGTGATAGATTTAGCTCAACGTCTATGAATATAGAGGTGCTGCAAATGTATCCTACACTCCAGCTGCTACACACCAGATGTTCAAAGATAATTTTGTTGAAAAAAACACTTCCTTACAGTGAGATTTGAAGTGAGGTGAATGAGTGGGATCAGATAACAGTTACATTTAAGCTATGACTTTATTGTGTGCTATTAAAAACTATTGAATAATAAGTGAATGCTTTGGCCTTGAAATGGTATTTGTAACTTAGCTTCTTTTAAGTTGCAAAGCACTTGTAAATATGCTGACACAAAATCTATTATGAGGGCAAATGATCTTCCTCTGTAAAAGGGATTTTGGAAATAGAGAACGCATGACTTTAAAATGAGCATAGGAGATAGAACCACAGTGAGTGTCAGGATGCTGGTTACAGAGTTATGCTGAGTCCAGGGGTACAGAAAGCCAGTGAATTTAAAAGGAACCATAGTAATCAGAATGGCAGTGAGTTTAATAATAATAATAATAATAATAATAATATATTTTATTGTCATTGCACATAAGTGCAACGGGATTTGGGTTGCAGCTTCCATCCGATGTCATAACTTAAATAACAAATAAAATTTAGATTTAATGGGAGAGCAGGAATCGGAGACCTGGGTGGCTATAAGAGGAATATGGGAAATACTCAGCTTGGTGAGCTTTAAATCGGCATGAAGTTCAGGCACCATATGAGTTTTAAATAGGCAAACAAAGCTGTAATTCAGGGCAACTAAAACAGTAAATAGTGTTGTGGCAATGGTGTAATACATATATTCGCTTCTCCGTTAGTTGGGTTAATCTAATAAATAGAATCGTGGCAAGGCATCCCAGACCCAAGGAATACATATCATGTTCCATGCAGGGACTTCAGAATGCTTCCTGCATCTTGGACATGCCCAGGTACGGGAGGTGTTGTCAGCCGGAGATGTTCAGTCTCTGGATTTAAAAGCTTGAGAGGCTGCTGATGTCCCTGAGTTCCATCCCATGAGGTTGAGTGTTCCGTGGATAGCAAATTCTGGTCAACCCAAGGCTCCAGAAAGTGCAGACAAAACAAAAGCTGCCAGGTATTTCAGTAAGTTCCTGAGGGCACCCTTCTCCCTAACCGGTAATTGGTTCTAAGTACCAATGGGCCAGCTTAATCCCTCATACTGAACTACTGGTCCCAAGGCCTTCACTTTCATTTCTATACTGTGTTGGTCTTGGATCCTCTCCTGGTTTCAGATTCTGCAAGGTATCGAACGACACCTATCTTTGATTCCATAAGCATAGGAAAAATGTACAGAGGCTCAGCAGCAGAAACTGTACTTGGTATTCACTAACCCCCCCCCCATCTCCCCCCCCCCCACTAACAGTTTAATGAAATTACAAGATTAACGTATTTAAACTCATAATCTGAAGAAAGGTCTCGACCTGAAACATCACCCAGTCTGAAGAAGGGCCTTGACCTGAATCGTCACCCATTCCTTCTCTCCAGAGATGCTGCCTGTCCCGCTGAGTTACTCCAGCATTTTGTGTCTATCTTCGGTGTAAACCAGCATCTGTTCCTTCTGACACATCCTATTTAAACACATATATATGAAAGAAATAAAAGCAGAGAATACACTCTATCACAGGCATTCCCTCTGTTTTCTCCACCTCTCCTCTCTACAGCTGAAACAATCCTACAATTTCATTTTCTAATTCCGATGACCAGTCCTTCACCTGCAATGTCAACTCAATGCCTCTCTCCATCTGCTTCCAGCTGAGCGTTTAGCTTGGAGATTTTGTGCATCCACAGTTTTTTGCTCAAAATACATGTATCTAAAAAATAAATAAATTTCTAATGGAATCAGTTTATTTTAAAACCATTAATATTTACAAATGATAATGTTGTAACTGCATTGCAAGATGTTGAATTTGCCTCTTTTGAAATTCTCTGTATTTTGTCCTGACAAAGTATTGTTTTAAAAGGATCAATCCATTGAGTTGGAAAGGGCAATAAGACATGTTGCACATGACAATAATAAGCTAAAGGGTGGAAACGATAGCTTAAGATTTTCAGACTGGTGTTTTTTAATTAAATTAGTTCTTTCATTTTCGTCCAGCAAGGGTTGTATCTTTATTCAGAGTTAAGACCATCAATGAACCATTGGCACGAGATTGATCCCTGGGATGGCGGGACTGTCATATGAGGAAAGATTGAAAAGGCTAGGCTTGTATCCACTGGAGTTTTAAAGGATGAGGGGGAATCTTATAGAAACATATATAATTATAAAAGGACTGGACGAGCTAGAAGCAGGAAAAATGTCCCCAATGTTGGGCGAGTCCAGAACCAGGGGCCACAGTCTTAGAATAAAGGGGAGGTCATTTAAGACTGAGGTGAGAAAATACTTTTTCACCCAGAGAGTTGTGAATTTATGGAATTCCCTGCCACAGAGGGCAGTGGGGGCCAAATCACTGGATGGACTTACGAGAGAGTTAGAATGAGCTCTAGGGGCTAGTGGAGTCAAGGGATATGGGGAGAAGGCAGGCACAGGTTATTGATAGGGGACGATCAGCCATGATCGCAATGAATGGCGGTGCTGGCTCGAAGGGCCCGAATGGCCTCCTCCTGCACCTATTTTCTATGTTTCTATGGTTCTATGGCATGGACATTAGTTTGAGTTGTGTTGGTGTAAGTTGAGGTTTCTCCTCCATTAAAACTTCAGCATGCGTAATTTAAATAATTTGATCAAAATGGATTGTAATGCCTACAAAAATGATTTGGTTTGGAACCAAAGTGTCCACCCTGTCACCCAGTGAGCCCTTGTTATAACCTTTAACACTTTCTATTACTGGGTTAGAGCATTGCATCGATCTGGTTTAGCAAATATTTGTCACCCCAAATGTTGCGCCAATATTTATTGTAGGATGGTCCAGAGTCTGCATATTTATAGTAAATTCCTCTGAGTCATTACATGAACTGTAAGGAAGTTGCAAATTGAAGTAAAAATATGAATTTCTAAACTTTATGAACCAAACTTTTTTAACACTCATTTGAGGAGGTTCCATACCACCTACACCAAATGAAATGGAACTATTTCCCATTAAAATATGCCGAAGGGACATAGGAAGGACTGAAGGGTTTAAGATGCAATAAAAAGCTGCCACAGTTCACCTTGTCCTTGATTTAATGCCCCATCAAGATCTTTTCAAACCTTCCCATCTGGTCTGAAACCAAAGTCCTAAAGTTTGGTACTAGACTAGTAAAATTTAGTGGAGCATTATTCATTCTTTAAAATATAATTCACTGTGGACAAGGTAGTCTGGCACAGGGTGTCCTAATGTGACAAAAAGCAGAATTCCACTTGGAGATGAAACCCACCGCAGCCAGAACTGTAATATATGAAACACACTCGGAGGTATGTGGAAAGCAGTGTTAAGAGCTAACTATTAGGTTTCCAGATTATTTTTATATATAGATTATATAGATTTGTTGATTTGTTTAAAAATTCCATGGATTGATCTAAAATGTTGAAATACAATCTGTTACTGTGTGTGTGTGTGTGTGTGTGTGTGTGTGTGTGTGTGTGTGTGTGTGTGTGTGTGTGTGTGTGTGTGTGTGTGTGTGTGTGTGTGTGTGTGTGTGTGTACTGGGTGTGTGTGTGTGTGTGTGTGTGTGTATACTGGGTGGGGGTGCCACGAGAGTTGAAGTGTTGGGGTGCTATAAGGAGACAATGCTGAATGCATCTGACTGTGTAGTTTATGGTGGACATAGTCTGGCAGTGCATAAGTGTTAATGACTGGTCTCGCTTCACCCTGTCAGCACCGAACATGTTATTCTAGCTTTTAGTAAACATACTTGTATTATTATGTAATCACACACAAAGAACCTTTGTCCATGTGCTTTCAAATTGTGAATATTGCAGAAAATTATGAAATATAGATGATTTTCTTAACTTTTGGCAGCATTTGCCCTGCTAGCTTCCAGCTTCGACCTTGACATGTGAAAAAATGTTCCTGCAAACGTGGTGAGGGAAATTTTGAATGTCAGTCTCAGCTGCCAAAGTTTCATAGATGTGGCACCTAGTGGGGAAATGTCTACTGCCTCCTTGTCTGGCAACTCAATCATTTCCTCATTTGCCATGATCTTAGAGGACTGGCATGCAAGTGGAAAAGGTAAAAGTTCACATCCAGACTCAAGGCTTCATCAAACGGGTTCCCCTTGTTATGAAGGCAAATCAATTTGTTTCGAAAGATGTCAGGAATCAACCTTCTGAGATGGCATACGATCCTCACGACACAGACTATCACGACAAGCATTAACACGGATTGGAATAATGAATTTTATCTCGAGAGATAAAGAGGAAAGAAAGGGAGAGGAATTTTGAGCTGGGGATCTTGGCTATTTGTCTGAAGTTCGGAACTGATGGCATGGTAGTCTCAATGCTGTTATTAATGATGGATTGAGGACTGGAACAAACGTCTCATGGAAAATGTGGATATTTGTGTTCTTGCAGCACAACCCCATCAGCCCAGAAATATTGCCACTGCTGAATTTTAAGGGCCACCATCAGCTCTATTTTGAGAGGAAACATTTCGGGAAAGAAAACAACTTTGACAGCCACCTCTATCTAGTGAGTTGTGATATTGGTGAACATTGATTACATCGAGGAAGAAAATCCTTGTAACCTAACATATTTGGTCTGAAAGATTGCATTTCTCATGTAACCCAACAAAAAACTATGTATGAAACCAAAATTCAACATGATTTCTAAAGGTAAAATGACACTGTCCAGAAATCCTCAATGTTTGGAACAGATGTTAAAAATTGAAATGGACGAATAATGTCTTGGTTGTCACTCAAGTTCCAGTTTATTATTTCTGTAGCCTTGTGGGTGGTGAGAAAACATTCCTGCAAACGTTGGAATGAAAATATGGAAAGCAAAAACTACTCTTTGCACTTTTTTTTCCAAGCAGGAGCTAAACCATGACAAAGTTTGTGGAGAAAAAGAAAGTTTTAAAACTAAAAGTGGATTTCAGTTGGAGGTAAAAAGCAGGGTCCACATTCAATCCTAAAATGGTACTATTGGCTAATTTAAATACCTAAATAAATGACGTTTAATATTCAAGTGAGAAATTGCTGGCAGAGAGATCCAGAATGATTCCCATTGCTCAGTATTATTTGTTTCTTAAATGGTAGAGAGAGAGCTCTAGTTTGTTTGCATGGTAAAATTCAGTCGATGTGTGAAGTGGAAACAGAGCTATCCCACTTTATTGGTACTGGGGCCATTGAATTCAGGCATCCCAAATGTCTGTATGAGGGTGAACTGGTTCATAACTACATTTAAGGTTTTTGTTTCCATTATCATACTACACAGACTGGTCAACCTCTGAAAGTTGATCATTTTTGTATGTTTTTCCTGATCCTGATCCTGATTCAGAATTGTCCTCATGCAAATTTTCAACATATGCATCTCTGTTCTCCCAAAGTCACTAGGTTGAAAAACGCATTGGATGCACCTTATTTGTAAAGTTTAGATTTTCAGATTAGATTTTTGGCCCTTGATTCCTTGGTCCACCAAAACCACACGCAAAAACTCAGAGATTTTTTCCATTTCGCTAGCGATTTCACTTTTACATTCGCATATCCACTCCTCATTAAATGTAATCGTTTTTATGTACACATTTTTAATAAAATCCTTCACCCCCCCCCCCCCCCACTCACTCATTTTTTCACCTCCTGCTGGCCAGCCACCATAACGGCTGCTGGCGCCCGCATCTCGCCTCAAAGACGCCATTTAAAAACAGCCGTACTGCTGATTCCTGAGCCGCTTGAGTTGGAGGACCACATCTCCCAGGGGGGCTACGGGTAGGGAACGGCTGCGTTGGGGGAGCAGACTCAACAGGTCTGCACTTGGTCTAGTATACTTTTAAAACTCTGTGTGTGTGTGTTTCTTTGTTTGATTATGGGTGTATGTCAGATTAGATTTTTTAGATTTTTGGCCTTTGATTCCTTGGTCCGCCAAAACTACACGCAAAAACTCCGAGATTTTTTCCATTTCGCAAGCGATTTCACTTTTACATTCGCACATCCACTCCTCATTAAATCTCGTCGTTTTTATGTACTCATTTTTAATAAAATCCTTCCCCCCCCCACTCACTCATTTTTTCGCCTCCACCATAACGGCTGCTGCCGCCCGGCTCTCCTCCAAAATCGCCGACATTTCTCACATTTCGCTAACGATTTTCGCTGCTGCCGCCCGGCTCTCCTCCACTCCCCCTCGGCCCGGCTCTGTCACACTGGCGGAAGGCACAGATCGGCTGGTCCCCCGCTGCTTTTCGCCGTCCCCGCGGGCTTGCACTGTCTGAAAATCCAGCACGTCAACGGCCTGTCGGCCTGCAGGCGCATTGAGGGTGTACGCAGCATCTCGACGTCGTACGCAGCGTCTTGACGTCGTACGCAGCGTCTTGGCGCCGTACGCCTAGCGCGTGGCATTGTGCGATGACGTCAGGCCGCCCCCCCTTGCAACCGCGCGTTGCGGGAACAGACCCAACGGGTCTGCACTTGGTCTAGTACTAATTAAAACTGCTTAAATGCCTGAGGAGCATATGTACTGTATATCTCCAGTGCTTCCATTAACTCAGTAATTTGATCTGGAGAATCAGATTCTTTATGATTTGCTGCATTGTCCCTGAAGGTAAATGTTGATGCTGATTACGGTTCTCAACAATACCAGTTGACTATGGCATTAGGTGTATCTACAAGACAAGTTTTTAGATACTTTTAATTGACTGGATAAAAAATAGTGGAATATTTTCTTTGCTTTGCATGTTACTTCTACACTACACTTTGACAAGATGACATGAACACCTATGGATGACTTTCCACTAGATTTTCTCTTGCATTTGGCTATATTACATTTTATCAATCACAACCTTGCTCTTTTAAAAATGTTATTCAATTACTTTGATGGATCCTTAGCTGCTCCTTTATGTTGCCTATCGCCCCGTCTCAGGCTTGGTACTCTTTTGAATTAGAACAGGTTTTGTTGTGTTTCTGATTCTAACTAGAGCAATCAGTACTTCCTCTTTAACATCTGAGATCACATCCACCAAATTCCTGCTAATTCAACAAAAAAAATTCCCAGCTTTATTTCAAATAAAAGACATATAAAATATATAAAATATAAGCTTGATAGTATGTTTTTTATAAACCCATGTGTATCATATTTATGCCAGAGCCACATTGACCTCATTTCATAATGTCACAGACTTCCATGTTGAGCAATCAGTTGGCACCCAAACAGGGGAAGAGGGAATAGTATTAGCAAAGATCCTATAGCGGAGCAAGATAGACCACTCCTGCTAAATGCAATGGGATGACGTGTAGTACGCAACGGAACGGAACGTGGGCCTTTTTTTCATCCATTTCCGTAACCGAACCCGACCCGACCCGACTCGCGGTGTAATCAATGTTAATATCAGTTTGTGTTAATAAATTACAATTCTGAAAATGAGGAGAAGATTTTTACCAAATAACTTTTATATTTACGAGGATGTTTCCGTAACCGGCTTCCGTCTCCGCATTAGTATCCTATGGGATCTTTGGTGCGGAGACGGAAGCCAGGTTACGGAAATGGGGCCTTAAATTACCCATGAATCTGCCCATGACCGTACTACGTCTTTTTCGTCGAGTGGGCCATCTTGCTCACTATAGGATCTTTGGTATTAGTGCCATCCCCATTTAAGTAGCATGTAAAAATCCACATTGTTATTAATTGTGGTGATTATGCATGCAAGAAGCACTGGTCACTTTTCATTGGCTCCTTGCTTTTTTAGGGGTGGAGCTGATGCTTGAGACTGGAATAGTACTTAAAGATTTCTTAAAGGGAAGATTTAAGAAGTCTTCTGGGTGCAGCTTCTGGAATAAATGGCTGGAGAGAGGAGGAGAATGGGGGCCAGGGTTCTCTGATATCACCTTGGAAACATGAGTGCCCATCTTAGTCCCACAACGGGAATAAGATGGGCACTAAAATAGTTGCAGTGCCAAAACACATCAGCGATCAAGCATATTAAGACTGTGAGAAACATCCCCACCACAATTATATCTCTGGTACTCTCATTAATTTCAATACTACTTGAATAAAATGGTATTCTTCCTACTTACGATATGACAGAACTTTATTTATCCTCGGAGGGAAATTGATCTTCCAAAAGTCATAAACACAAAACACAAAACACAAACACAACACAAAATACATGAAACAAACTTGCCGTGCACTCGACATTTATCACCAATCAGTGTCTCACATTGTCACAATCATCCTTTCCTACATCATCGCAGTACTACTATAGACTCATTCTCCAATACATACACAGGCCACCAATACTTAGTCATGAGAACTGCATTCTTCACCATTATCAAGACTCTCACCATCGCATTGCACTGTTTATTACAGATACAAGTCATACACAGGCTGCCACCAGAACAGAAGGGGATTGCCCATACCTTGAGATTATAAAGCTGTTGTGACAAATCGTGTGATGATGTCTGGGTCTTGATGAATAGTCAAACTTCCCTGTGCACATTGTTACTCCAGCCACTAAATATATTTATCTTAATCCCCATTGAAGAGTAACTATGGAGCTTTTTGATTTCACATTCAGTGGATATGAAGGAGAATCACTCTTATCAAGTTGAGTTTAGTTTGTCATTGTCACGTGTACTGAGGTACAGTGAAAAGCGTTTTGTTGTGTGCTATCCAGTCAATCTATGTTTATATTCAAGCCATCCACAGGGTACAGATAAAGGATAAAGGGCACAACATTTAGTGCAAGATAAAGTCCGGTTTGTGTGAGCATGTTTGGGTTGAGGTTAAGTGCTGAGTGCTCCATTTTTATCCTCAGTGCACAGATTAGTTGAGTTATTGTCATTTGGTAGCATCAATGATAACTCTTCATTATGTTGCAGATAATTCTGGGAGTGTTATTGATGGCACTGCTTGGATTTAAACTTTTACAATAACACAACCACTCAATCAGGTTTCTTCTCATCCTAATGTTTTTAGGTGTCTTATCAGATTTTGTCATATTACATCCCTGTGAAAGCTAGAGATGTCATCCTGCATTGAAAATTACGTGGCCTGAAAAGTTTAATTTACCCATCACTAAAATAATCGTTCACTTGCATCCAAGGACCAAACATTTCAGGTGCAAGTGAAAGGGTGTAATATATTTTAATTACCTAATTATGCCAGTTACTACTCCTTTCTGGCGATGCATTGGAATGTTAGCAGTCATAGATGTGATTAGACAAGAGACAAGAGGTGCAGGAGTAGGCCATTCAGCCCTTCGAGCCAGCACCACCATTCAATGTGATCATGGCTGATCATCTCCAATCAGTACCCCGTTCCTGCCTTCTCCGCAAACCCCAGACTCTGCTATTTTTAAGAGCCCTATCTAGCTCTCTCTTCAAAGCATCCAGAGAACCTGCCTCCACCGTCCTCTGAGGCAGAGAATTCCACAGACTCACCACTCTCTGTGAGAAAAAGTGTTTCCTCGTGTCCGTTCTAAATGGCTTACCCCTTATTCTTAAACTGTTCTGGACTCCCCCAACATCGGGAACATGTTTCCTGCCTCTAGCGTATCCAAGACCTTAACAATCTTATATGTTTCAATGAGATCACCTCTCATCCTTCTAAACTCCAGAGTGTACAAGCCCAGCCGCTCCATTCTCTCAGCATATGACAGTCCTGCCATCCCGGGAATTAACCTTGTAAACCTACGCTGCACTCCCTCAATAGCAAGAATGTCCTTCCTCAAATTAGGGGACCAAAACTGGCTGTGAGGTGATTGGGGACTGGACTGGTATTGGTGAATTATTGAAATTGAAGTAAGATTGTTTGGAAATGGGGAGAATGGCAGCTTGGAGTCAGAATGGCAGCTTTAGAGAAGCAGCAGGGTAGGAAATTGAACCTAAGTTGTTGAAAATTAGAGGAATTTGATTGGCATTATTGAAAAACTAATAGAACTGATGTTGTTTGAAATCTGAGCAGACTGTATTGGGAGGAAGGGAAATCTTTGTTTCCTGACTTTTTCGGATGTGGGTATCACTGGTAAGGTCAACATTTAATGTTGCTGAGCTATCATCCTGTCCTGCTGCAGTTCTTTAGGTTAAGGTATGCAGGTGCAGCAAAGTAGGCATGCAGATGCAGCAGGCAGTGAAGAAAGAGAATGGTATGTTAGCATTCATAGCAAAAGGATTTGAGTATAGGAGCAGGGAGGTTCTACTGCAGTTGTACAGGGCCTTGGTGAGACCACACCTGGAGTATTGCGTACAGCTTTGGTCTCCTAATCTGAGGAAAGACATTTTTGCCATAGAGGGAGTACAGAGAAGATTCACCAGACTGATTCCTGGGATGTCAGGACTTTCATATGAAGAAAGGCTGGATAGACTCGGCTTGTACTCGCTAGAATTTAGAAGATTGAGGGGGGATCTTATAGAAACTTACACAATTCTTAAGGGGTTGGACAGGCTTGATGCAGGAAGATTATTCCCGATGTTGGGGAAGTCCAGAACAAGGGGTCACAGTTTAAGGATAAGGGAGAAGTCTTTTAGGACCGAGATGAGAAAAATATTTTTCACACAGAGAGTGGTGAATCTCTGGAATTCTCTGCCACAGAAGGTAGTTGAGGCCAGTTCATTGGCTATATTTAAGAGGGAGTTAGATGTGGCCCTTGTGGCTAAAGGGATCAGGGGTTATGGAGAGAAGGCAGGTACAGGATACTGAGTTGGATGATCAGCCATGATCATATTGAATGGTTGTGCAGGCTCGAAGGGCCGAATGGCCTACTCCTGCACCTAATTTCTATGTTTCTATGTTTCTATGTACTGCACAATATTATTGGCTACAAGTTCCATGGATTACTAGCAGGTAAAAGGACAGTAAATAGACAATGGAAGTGAAGGTTAGCGATGTGCAGTGTAAGAAGGTGGATATTATTATTGTATTGTATTGTATTTTAATGACCACACAGCCAGGCTGGTGGAATTTGTTATCAGTACAGCTCGGTACAGGTTCCAACATTTCATCAAACATTAAACATATAACATAGATATACATTCAGACAGACACATTTCATAATACATAAGGGCCATGCTTATTCGTATTCCTCACCGTACAGAGTTTAAAAAGTTAATTGCAGTGGGAATGAAACTGTTTTTAAAGCGGTTTGTTTTGGAGGCAATTGTCCTGTAACGCCTCCCAGAGGGCAGTAGCTGAAAGGCATAGTGTGCAGGGTGAGTGGGGTCAGAGATGATCTTGCAGGCTATGTGAAGTGTCCGTTTGTGGTAAAGTGATTCAAGGGATGGTAGGGGTAAGCCAGTAATTTTGGATGCTCTGTTGATGATGCGCTGTAATTTCTTACGGGAGAGTGAGTCGAGACTGCCGAACCAGACTGTGGTGGATGAAGTGAGGATGCTTTCGATGATGGCTGTATAGAAGCGGAGCATGAGATGAGACCTTACTCTGAACTTCCTGAGCTGTCGGAGATGGAACAGTCTTTGCTGGGCTTTTCCATAGATGTGGTCTGCGTTTGTCCTCCATTTGAGGTTGTTGCTGATGTGGGTTCCAAGGAGTTTGAAAGTGCATTAATACTGGTGAGGTTCACAATTAATACTAACAACAGAGACTTTGGAATAAAAATAACCTTTTAACTGGGGTGGAATGTAAGAAAGAGATTGTAGAATGTTAATTCTGAGGAGACAGCATCAAATTACTGGACAGCATTAATACATTGGCAAAATGGGCAACTAACTGGCAGAAACAGTTCAGAACAGAAAAATGAAGAGAAGTATATTTTGGCAGGAAAAAATGGAGAGGTCATTTCCACTTAGAAGGTGCAAATATGGGTGTGGTAGAGACAATGAGGTTCACGAGTGTCACAACAAGAGACGTGTCACATGGAGCCAGGGATTGGCATATTGAAGATATGGCATCAGCAAATCAGGCACATTGCAGTGAACTATCGATCCATATCAGAAAAAAAAGGAAATTCATCATGAAAAGCCATGTGAATTATTCCATTTCATGTCCCTACACAAATAATAAAATAGACTTTAACAACATCAATTGAGTCTCACATCTACATTGCCTTCCTGAATATGGAATAACTAATGAGTTAAGAGAAAATTATGTTGGCCATAGAACTTCCAATTCTGTTGAGAGCAGGGAGTTAAATGCCCCTGTCCCACTTAGGAAACCTGAACGGAAACCTCTGGAGACTTTGCGCCCCACCCAAGGTTTCCGTGCGGTTCCCGGAGGTTGCAGGTGGTTGCCGGAGGTTGCAGGTAGTGGAAGCAGGTAGGGAGACTGACAAAAATTTCCGGGAACCTCCGGGAACCGCACGGAAACCTTGGGTGAGGCGCAAAGTCTCCAGAGGTGTCCGTTCAGGTTTCCTAAGTGGGACAGGGGCATTACTACCAAGTCACATGGTGTAGGAGAAAGCATTCAACTCAATAGCTAATACAGGGTTGGGCCACAAAGTTAATAACTCAGTGGGTCGGGCAGCTTCTGTGGAGGACATGGATCAGCAATGCTTCAGGTTGAGACACTTCTTCGGACGGATTACACGATCAGTCTGAAGAAGGGTCTCGACCGTAAATGTTGCCTATCCATGCCCTCCAGAGACACTGTCTGACCTCTAAGGCAATTCATAATTCCACAGGAAAGAACTGTACAGATGTGGCTTGTTAATATACTTGCGAAGGTCGACTCTATTCAGATGACAAATTGTATTAAATCCAAAACTTTTTGCCAGTCTGAAAATTCGAGCAGCACAAAACCTGCTTTATTCACTGCAGCAATATCATGTACATATTAATGATGTTCCACATTTATAGAACACAATAAACAGACTAACTGCAGCAAAATGGCGAGCTGAGAGTGTGTGCAAACACTTAGTTTAGTTTAGAGATATAGTGCAGAAACAGGCCTTTTGGCCCACCAAGTCCGCGCTGACCACACACTAGAGACAATTTACACTGATACCAAGCCAATTAACCTACAAACATGTACGTCTTTGGGGTGTGGGAGGAAACCGAAGATCTTGGAGAAAATCCGCACAGGTCATGTGTGTAGGCTCTTCGGCTCACCAAGTGCATTGCCCTCATCAATTACACATACACCAGTTCTACCTTATCTAATTTTCGCCACCTAGCCACTCGAGGGGTTAGAGACCAATTAACCTACAAACCTGCACGCCTTGAGAACATGTGAGGGAACTGGAGCACCCGGCGAAAACCCACATGGTCACAAGGAAGAACGTGCAAATTCCACACAGAACAGCACCTGTAGTCAGGATCGAACTTGGCTCTCTGGCGCTGTGACCACTGTTGTACCACTGAGGGGCCGCTGTGCTGGCTTGAACCTTGAGACTGAAAGGACATGAAGCAACAGCCAGAATGGACTCCCTTTCTGAAGCAGAATGTTGAGCTAAAAATGTGTTGTAATATTTGACTGAGGAAGGGACATTCAGCTTGACCTCTGTTCCTTGAAGGTTTCAACGCAACGTATGTCTGTTGGCTACAGTCTAATCTATCATATCGCCTTGCCACCGACAATTACACATATTGTGTCACAGATGCTGAAACAATGGGCATGGCTGCTCTGAAAAATGCAATGAATCAATAAAAAAGGGTCATAATGTTGCCGTTCATAGAATGTATCTGATTGCACTGTTCCATTGAGAAGGCTAGTGATTGCTACTTTGAATGCCACTTGTTTATAAAGTTCCTGTTATCTGACTGGGGTGGGGTGGGAGATAGCAACCTTCACGTGGTCCGCCCTGTTTCGACTAATGCAATCAACTCGACGTGCACAAACGGAAGATCAAATAGAACAAGTTGTCCTACAACTTTAGGCTGTGCACGCCACACGAAAGAAGAATAAGACTGGGGTTAGGAGGGAGAGATAGATCAGCCATGATTGAATGGCGGAGTAGACTTGATGGGCTGAACAGCCTAATTATGCTCCTATTCCTTATGACCTTATGACCATACTCCCCTCAACAGATTCAGGAGCTACCAATATTGTCCTATTCTCCTCCCAAATTATATTTTACATTTAAAATGTTATTTTACATATAATTTATTTGATTGATTTAAGTTTTTAACCTATACCTGACTAATTCCAGATTTACTTACTAACACCATATCAAATTAAGGCAATGCCATACACCTTGTGGAGATTTGCAGTCTAGAACTCATCTAAATATCCCTTGTGGCTGCTTCCTGCCTTTAAACTCTGACAAGGAGCATATCACTTGGAAACCTGAAACATGAAAATTCTTGGCATGCATTTGTACACTTTTGTGATTTAAATTACAAAGAATTGAGTTCTCAAAAAGATTTTGAAATCTGGAGTCCCGTGTGTGGGCCTTTGGTAGTCGTGGGTGATCATCTGAGGCGTATATACACAATGTGAATAAAACTATGGAAAGGAAGTTCTGTCAGTTCAACTTTCAACTCCTACAGGCCAAGAAAAGCAACTTAGTCTGTATCATGCAGCTGTTACTATATTTTAAATGAAATATATTTCAGCAATATCTAAAAAGCAGGCTGCATTTTAGAGAAATTGTTATTTTAGCATAGAATAATGATCTGCGCAGAAGAAATATATTTGATTGTAGACTAATATTATACAACAAAAGATTAATTCATAATTCCACAGGAAACAACTTTACAGATGTAGCTTGTTAAATACATACGAGTTTCAGCTCTAAGCACATGACAAATTCTATTTAATCCCAAACTTTTTGCTGGTCTGAGTATTCTAACAGAACAAAACCTGCTTTATTCACTGCAGCAATTTTGTGTACTTATGACAATGTTCTAAATGTATTGAATTGTTGCAAGTTATGGTTCAAGCACTTGTTATGTATTATCATCCAGATGATTGCACAGATGATGATTTGATAATATATTGGTTCAAAATAGATTACACAGGATTTATTTGGGAGGAGATGGGTGTTCCCAAATAGTAGGATAGCCTGGATATGCACGTGAGTTGCAATACAACATCCAGGAGGAGCAGCAGCTGCACAAGATGCTTGACTTAATCCAGAATGAAATCCCACTTTGTCGGCGACTGCCGTTACCCGTCATAGGACGCTGCAGTTCGCCGAAAATTTTCAACAGGTTGAAAATCCAGCGGCGACCAGAAAGACGCTACAACTCTTTGGGCGACTGAGGAGACGACTCATGACCGTACAGGCGACATGTCGCGGGGTGAAGTCTGTATGGTCGTGAGTAGTCGCCCAAAGAGCCTTACCTTTTTCTGGTCGGCGCTGGATTTTCAACGTTGAAAATTTTCGGCAACCTGCAGTAATAATAATAATAATGGATGGGATTTATATAGCGCCTTTCTAATACTCAAGGCGCTTTACATCGCATTATTCATTCACTCCTCAGTCACACTCGGTGGTGGTAAGCTACTTCTGTAGCCACAGCTGCCCTGGGGCAGACTGACGGAAGCGTGGCTGCCAATCAGCGCCTACGGCCCCTCCGACCACCACCAATCACTCACACACATTCACACACATTCACACACATTCACACACAGGCAAAGGTGGGTGAAGTGTCTTGCCCAAGGTGACCTATGACGGGTGCCAGCAGGCCCATTACTGTCACTTCATACAAAGTACATTTCGGGACGAGAGCCTTCTTCAGACTCTTGGTCCAGAACTCTTGATCAGCACAGTCGTTGGTCGTGGCCGTGCGTGGCTGGAGTAAGTCCGGGTAAGTGGTCGCACGTTGGGCGTGGCCTGGAAGCGGCACAAAACTGGGCCGGGGAGTGGCATCGGCAGCCGTGAGTAGGTTATTCCGCTATAACCAAAATCTTTTATATAGAAGTCCGTCAAAATGAGAATTTACTGTATTAGTGTATTAGATTCATAGATTCATAGACAATAGGTGCAGGAGTAGGTCATTCGGCCCTTCGAGCCTGCACCGCCATTCAATATGATCATGGCTGATCATCCAACTCAGTATCTTGTACCTGCCTTCTCTCCATACCCCCTGATACCTTTAGCTACAAGGGCCACACTAACTCCCTCTTAAATATAGCCAATGAACTGATCTCAACTACCTTCTGTGGCAGAGAGTTCCAGAGATTCACCACTCTCTGTGTAAAAAATGATTTTCTCATCTCGGTCCTAAAAGACAATCATGCACCTTACAAGGAGTTCAAATATGACTTCCTGAAGGCCATCAAGAATGTGAGTTGCCAAATTTGGGCTACTCTGGAGTAACAGCCAAATGCTCACTGGGTGGAATCAGGTCACATCTTACAAGGTAGAGCCAGGTGGCATAAGGGGGTAATGGCACATTACTTCTGCATGAGCTCAATGCCATTTATGCATGATTTGAAAGGGAGAACAATGATAGCAGCCGCCACATCTCCTGACGACCTTGTGATAGCCTCTGAAGCCCATGTTAGAGAATCTCTCTGAGGATGAATTCAAGCTAAGTGTCCGACCCAGAGTGTCTGGCAGAGAGATAAAGATCAGTGCAGGCCAACTGGCTAAAGCATTCAATAACATCTTCACCCTCTGCTTCAAAAGGGCAACTAACATACCGAAGAAGAGCATGGTGATTGCTCCAGGTCTACTACCTGCTGGCATTTACATCCACCATTATGAAGTGCCTAGGTTATGGTGCAAATCAACTCCTGCCTCAACTTTGCACCCTTGACTGTGTGGCTAAGCAATGACATCTATAAATTCACCCACAACACGGCTGTTGTTGTCTGAATCACATGATGATGAGTGAGCCTACATGCGAGAGTGATTGAACACCTGGTTGAATGCTGTCACCAGAACAAACTCTCACTCAATGGTAACAAGACCAAGGAACTAATCATTGCTTTCAGTAAGGGAGAGCACGTGCCACTAGTTGGTCAGCAGAGGTCGCTGCTTCAAACCCCTGGGCGTTGACATCTCAAAAGACCTTTTGTGCACCCAACACATAGATGTAACCATGAAGAAGCTGCTCCAGCAACTCCACTTTCTTAAAAGTTTAAACAAATCCAGCACTTTCGTGTTCGTTTTCTAGGTCTGCACAAAACTTGAAAGTCTTTAATTTACAACAGAAGTCTTGAATGCTTTACTCAATGCTGGCAGCAAGACAACTCAAAATGGCTGCACCCTCACACACTGTCTACAGAGAGGATAAACTATATACAAAAACATCTCCCTTTGTCCTGTGCAGCGCCACCTGCTGCACGGGAGGAGCAACGCGTCCTTCCACCCCACACAGTCCACCAAACATCACAAGCACATTACCGATACAATCCATAGATGCAATGAAGGAAGTATCTGGACTGGTTGCATCATGGCCTGGTGCAGCTATTCCAATGCACAGGAATGCAAGAGGTTGAAGACCTGATAAGGGTATGTAAGCCTAGAAACACAATTATTGCTATTCTAACAGGATTTCCATATAACCATATAACAATTACAGCACGGAAACAGGCCATCTCGGCCCTTCTAGTCCGTGCCGAACACTTATTCTCCCCTAGTCCCATCTACCTGCGCTCAGACCATAACCCTCCATTCCTTTCCCGTCCATATACCTATCCAATTTATTTTTAAATTATAAAATCGAACCTGCCTCCACCACTTCCACTGGAAGCTCATTCCACACAGCTACCACTCTCTGAGTAAAGAAGTTCCCCCTCATGTTACCCCTAAACTTCTGTCCCTTAATTCTCAAGTCATGTCCTCTTGTTTGAATCTTCCTTACTCTCAATGGAAAAAGCTTATCCACGTCAACTCTGTCTATCCCTCTCATCATTTTAAAGACCTCTATTGTCCCCCCTTAACCTTCTGCGCTCCAAAGAATTTCATTTAATTCAGCCCAGATCCTGGCACTTTGATGTGCAGCCATCTGCGAAGGATATGGTACCTGTAAGGCACATTTACGAAGGTAGCTAAACTGCAGCAGCAGGCTTTGGGAACTGAGGAGTAGGATGCTGCCAGGCAAAGGGAGACAACACAATCACTGCAAGAGACACTCAAGTCCTGATCAAAGAGATACGTGGGAGTAAAGAGGGCCTGTACGTTATGGATGCAGAAGACGTCTCAGATCTTAAGAAGATTTTACGGGTGGCTCTGTGGTACAGCGGGTAGAGCTACTGCCTTACAGTGCCAGAGACCTGGGTTTGATCCTGACTATGGGTGCTGCCTGTATGGTTTGGACGTCCTCCGTGTGACCTACGTGGGTTTTCTCCGAGATCTTCGGCTTCCTCACACACTCCACAGGTGTACAGGTTTGTAGGTTAATTGGCTTGGTGTCAATGCAAAAATATGTCCCTTGTGTGTGTAGGGCAGTGTTAATGTGTGGGGATCACTGGTCAGTGCGGACTCGATGGGCCGAAGGGCCTGTTTCCATGCTGTATCTCTAAACTAAGAGCCTGGCAGGAACGGCGACATTGATAGATAGGTCAGATACCTCAAAAGACACGTCAGTGGGATTTGTGTGTCACGTGAGGATTCTCTGAATTACGATTCTCATGGATCCCATGTCTACCACAAGCACCATCTGGCCCTTTGGATCAAACCATTTAAACAGCTGAGGAAATTGCAATACACAGCAAGCCACAATGGTCAGTGGCATGAGTTACTAAATGCTGGTAAGGCTGACTATTTTGATTATGCTGAGCAAGGATTTGTTTGCATAATAAAAATTTAACTGGAATGATAGACTCAGCATTCATATCAAGAGGCTCAATCATTCGAATGCAATGAAAGTTTCACAGAATCTTGCACAGAATACATTGGAACAAAAACACAGTTGCAGATTAAACTGATTGCCAATGCTGTCTGCTACAAACTAAACTCAACTTCTTATTCCATGAAGATCCAGATGGAAATAAATCTTAAGAAATTGCAAATGAATGGAGATTTATCCAAAGTAATTCACAATGATATTTCATGGGTTTAACCAGTGTGCTGTAACAACAAAGTAGCTTTAAATAAAATAGTTGATGACAAACAAAATTCTTTGCAACTTTCTCAAGACCTGCATGCACAGTTGGTGCTTCTTAGTTTTTCACAAATGCTCAGATGGATGTTGCAGATTACAGATTAGTTTCTTGTCATATACACAAGTGTGCAACGAAATTCCTTGTTCACATGAAGCTTGCAGAGTGAACAGTCTACATGCAGTAAAGATGAATGCAACAATAAATACAACAAGGATGGATACAAAGCGCTGGAGTAACTCAGTGGGACTCAGTGGCAGTATCTCTGGAGAGAAGGAATGGGTGACGTTTCGGGTCGAGACATTTGGGATGTAGGAGGAAGCCAGCGTACCTGGAGGAAACTTACAGGGAGAAAGTGAAAATTCAATTTGGGTCTCTAGTGCTACGAAACCCAAATGATGATCCGCCATGATCACATTGAATGGCGGTGCTGGCTCAAAGGGCCGAATGGCCTACTCCTGCCCCTATTGTCTATTGTCTATCGAGACAGCAGCTCTATCAGCATCACTGTGTCACCTTTCATAGCAAAATGTGATGGAAGATTGCAAATCTACCTGCATTGGGGAGAATGTCTAGCATTTTCTGCTTTATTTTAGATTTCCAGAGCTACAGTTCTTTATTTCTTATTTTTTTCTTTCTTCTCCTCCATTTCATAGTGAATCACGATCACGATCACAAGCACAATAATGCTTTATTAGCCAAGTATGGTTTTGCAACATACGAGGAATTTCATTTTCCACGTCAGTCATACAAATAAAAAGCAACGGAACACACAAAATACATTTTAACATAAACATCCACCACAGCGACTCCTCCACATTCCTCACAGTGGTGGAAGGCGAAAAAAAGTACAATCTCTTCCCTTTGTTCTCCTCGAGCCCTCCGTTGACAGGATGATCTTGACTCCCGTCGGTGGACCCTCTGCGTTGAGGCGATCAGCTCCTGCAACATGGGGATGTCAGCTCCCCCGCGCCGGACAATCGAACCATGCGTCAGGGCTGGTCAACGTTGGAGCTCCCGACATCCATGGCCTCTCCCGAGACTGCGAGCTCCAGATGTAAAGTCCGCAGGCCATGGTTAGAGCGATTCCATGCCAGGGATCGACTCCGATGTAAGTCCACGCCCCGCGGTGGGGCCCAAGGTCAGTCCAAGGAGGTCTCCAGCTCCATCGATGGTAGGCCGCAGAGCGACCGGAGGTTGCGGTCCGAAAATTAATCGCATCTCCGGCAAGGTAAGAAACTGGAAAAAACGTTTCCCCCGAACCCTCCCCCCACATAAAACAAACCGGAGAACATTCACACAAACTTTTAACACACACTAAACATTTAAAAATGATGAAAAAACAAACAGACTGTTGGCAGGGCTGCCAATCGTGCGGCACCCCTAGTGGTAGGGAATTGGGAATGCTAACAAAATACACTATGTTACAGTTTTGATTTTTATACTTAAGATTGGGGGGTGGTGGGGGGGGGGGGGGGGGGTTAGGATTGATGTGGTAGATGCTAGATAATATTTACTTGCGACAACTTAGCATTGAAGGGCAATAGTTGGAGAATAAGAGTAGGCCAGTTACGTCAGATCTAGTTGTAGAGCTAGCTCTACGCTAAGGAGGTTCTGAATCTTTAGAGTTATCAATCTAGAAATCAATGGAACTGGACCAACGATTGCATTCAAAGATGAAACAGAGATAATTTGGGATTAACTGTGAGCCCGGGTAACGAGGAACAGGGAGGAAATTAAGCTGAAGCCAAGATCAGATTGACTGCGATCTGAATGAATAGCATAGTGGGCTTGAGGGACAATATGGCCAACTCCTGTTCCTCTGACTTATGTAGATTAAATACAACTAACATTATGATGGATTTTGAACACTTTGCAAGATTTTGGTGAGTTTATAGTGCACCGTAGCCATTAGTCATTGTTCACTATATTTATGTTGGGTCAATAATGAATCAGAAACAAACAATGGACATATATTGCACAAAGAACATCAATGAAAGGACTCATATTTTCTGCAGACATTTTAATTGACAGGTTTAGTGTTGATGCTGATTGAACATTGATGTTTAATATTTTATTACACAGAATGTCCAAATAAAGAAATATGAAAACAATGATTTGTTTCCAGAGAAAAAAATGTTGAGCTCAAATATCATTCACTAAATCATCTTGCCTGCAAATAGCATTTAGGTTGAAAGCATGCTTTGACTTGTAGATCTGCTGGATTTACTGAATAAGTAACCAGTGGGGCAAAATAATATTTACGAGAGGATTTGCACTAATTACCATTTTGACTTTACATTTTGGTATTTTCAAACTTGTCACTTGTAAAGCCCTGAAAACCTATCTCATTCCATCCATTAATAATTGTATGTTTTCAGTTAAATGCTTATGTTACATTGAAGCACATATGGATCGCTATAAAATGTGAGCTGCTGGGATACGCGCTGAATCAATGATTAAACACCTTAAAAATGCATTGCAGAATGAAGTTAGATTCATATGAATTATGGGGCAGTGAACAAAGAAACTGCCAAGGGTGAACGTATTGCTGCGATTTCTGTATCACATGTGCCATTTTGTAGGAGAATCAAAACTGCTTTGTGTACCTGTACAAATTTCATACAGGACTCAATATTGTTAGTCTTTTGGGGCACGATCTGCTAATACTGAAAATCAAAAACTGCGTTAAAATTAGATTTCAGAACATGTTTCTTTTATATGTTATTAATATGTGACCTGAAGCCGTTCTGTTAAACCTGGCCTAATTTAATTTGAGAGATGCTTAATAACAAGTAATACCCTCTAAAAATAGTGTTCAGAATCACCAGATTAATTTTAATTTATTTTCTTTAGCAATCGCATTTTTTTAATTGTATCAATAGGATAAAGTTAACCATATTTAATATCTTTGCGATACATTTCCTGAAAGATGATCCTTGTGATAATTATGGCCACAGGAAGATCGCAGAACTTCTGTGGGCTGAAATCAGATGAAAGTTTTGGTTCGTTGCTTGTGATTGCGGGAAGGATTACGGCTCTATTCCGAAAAGTATTCCCAGTAGTTGAACGGCAGACAGCTTAGAAGTCAGATGATGTTTGACCGATGTTAGTGCTAAAAAATGTCACATTTTGTGTTAAATAGCTTTCATTGGCGTAAGTGCTGACAGAGCTACCACTGAGCAATATTTATGATTGTTTTAAGGATTTTGTTACTAAATAACTGGGACTTATCTGATCTCCATCTAGTCTATACAAACACTGCATTAAGCTATCAATGGCCTGCTTTGTGTACCTGTACAAATTTCATACAGAACTCAATATTGTTAGTCTTTTGGGGCACGATCTGCTAATACTGAAAATCCACCAGCAAGTTTTATATGTGACCTGACCGCATTGCTTTTTAATTGCCTGACTAGACTGTTTCAAAAATACATTTAAATACTGGATCTAATTATATTGTCACATAAGTTCAGTTAAAAGGTCAGCTTCATGGGCCCAGCTTTCTGCTGTAAAACCTATTTTTCCTTTGAACGGATCTGGAATATTGAGGCAACGATTAAATTTGATATTTAATTATCAATTGCCTTTTCAGTGTTCTCCTACAGGTGTTTTACCTTGTATGTCACTACTCTTGTTTTCTATTGCTTATGCATTTTATTCTTTTTCAGTCTTTGTGTTAATATGAGCAACTTCTTTGCACAGCAGAATCTTGTAAACCTTCAGTCTTTATAGACAATAGACAATAGACAATAGGTGCAGGAGTAGGCCATTCGGCCCTTCGAGCCAGCACCGCCATTCAATGTGATCATGGCTGATCATTCCCAATCAGTACACCGTTCCTGCCTTCTCCCCATATCCCCTGACTCTGCTATCTTTAAGAGCCCTATCTAGCTCTCTCTTGAAAGCATCCAGAGAACTTGCCTCCACTACCCTCTGAGGCAGAGAATTCCACAGACTCACAACTCTCTGTGAGAAAAAGTGTTTCCCCGTCTCCGTTCTAAATGGCTTACCCCTTATTCTTAAACTGTGGCCCCTGGTTCTGGACTCCCCCAACATCGGGAACATGTTTCCTGCCTCCAGCGTGTCCAAGCCCTTAACAATCTTATACGTTTCAATAAGATCCCCTCTCATTCTTATGTAGTTCAAAGTGCTAACATTTATCAAACGAAAATGAGAATGGCTCATACTGATGACAAGTTTAGTTTGAAGAAGGGCCCTGACCTGAAACATCATCTGTCCATTTCCATAGATGCTGCCTGACTCGCTGAGTTCCTCCAGCAGTTTGCTTTATGGTCCAGATTCCCACGGCTGCACTCTCTTGTGTCTCGTGATAGGGAGAAAGCTGGCATTAATATAATAACATATGAATTCCAGTGGTAAATATAAAAGAGGAAATCCTATTAGTTCAAATGTTTTTACAACAATAACAGAGATTTTTACACAATACACAGTGTTAATGTCTGGAACTATTTTTTTTCATGCATTCTTAGAATTGTGGTTCATGTTTAAATGGTTCTGATTTTGAATGTATGTCTATTAAAACTCTGTGGTAGTGCTGTGACACAGTGATGCAGCTGGCATGCACTGTTGTAGTGGTGTGGCACAGTGATGCGGCTGGCATGCGCTGTTGTAGTGCTGTGACCCAGTGATGCAGCTGGCATGTGCTGTTGTAGTGCTGGGGCGCAGTGGTGCAGCTGGCATGTGCTGTTGTAGTGCTGGGGCGCAGTGATGCAGCTGGCATGTGCTGTTGTAGTGCTGGGGCGCAGTGGTGCAGCTGGCATGTGCTGTTGTAGTGCTGGGGCGCAGTGGTGCAGCTGGCATGTGCTGTTGTAGTGCTGGGGCACAGTGATGCAGCTGGCATGCGCTGTTGTAGTGCTGGGGCGCAGTGATGCAGCTGGCATGCGCTATGCTTTGGTAACTTATAGCCACAAACCCACAATTTGTTAGGTTTCATTCATTCATTTTTCAAATGGGAACATGTCACTTGACCCAGCATTTTCACACCGCTACTTATCCCCTTCAGAAGCAGCTGTCATAATTCCATGTGTTCCTCCTTTATATAGTAATTCCTTACCACCAACTTGTAACATCTGATGGTGTTTCAGTTTCATTCACGTACTCCATAAGCGCATGCCACGACCTGGTGAAGTGTGCGGGGGGGGGGGGGGGGGGGGGGGGTGGTTAAGATTTAAAGGAACCTAATGGACAACCTTTTCACTCAGATAGTGGTGAGTACATGGAACGAGCAGCCTGAGGAGGTAGTTGAGGTAGGTACTATAACAGCATTTAAATAACAATTGGACAGGTACATGGATAGGAAAGGTTTAGAAGGATCTAGGTCAAACATGGGGAGCTTAGATGGGGCATCTTGGTGAGCAAGGATGAGTTGGGCTGAAGGGCCTGATTTCAGTGCTGTACGACTCCATGACTTCTACTTCTCGACCCCCTGAAAAATAAATGTTTGCCCCGTTTTCTGCCTCAGGCTTTTCATGTTGTCTTGTTTAAGGAGGCTTGAGGAGATATATTTCTGAAGAAGGGTTTCGGCCTGAAACGTTGCCTACCTCCTTCGCTCCATAGATGCTGCTGCTGCTGCACCCGCTGAGTTTTTCCAGCATTTTTGTGTACCTTCCATTTTCCAGCATCTGCAGTTCCTTCTTAAACACAATTTCTATCCTCCCTGTCTCTCCTTTTATCAAATAACTTGTAATCTATCCGTACTAAGGAAAACACACTCACTTGTAAAAGGTCTCTTTATCTGCTGTTTCTGGCATCACTGGGCTACACTTTACAGCCCCAACACCATTCCTTGTGGTACAAAGTCTGAAACTCCATAGAATTTGACAGTCACGGTGGAACAGCGGTAGAGTTGCTGCTTTACAGCAAAATGCAGCTCCAGAGACCCGGGTTCGATCCCGACTACGGGTGCTGTCTACATGGAGTTTCCCCGTGTCTCCCCGTGAGCTGCGTGGTTTTTCTCCGAGATCTTCGGTTTCCTCCCACACTCCAAAGACGTACAGGTTTGTAGGTTAATTGGCTTGGGGGTAAATTTGTCCAAGTTGGCGATATGCAGAGTACTGCCCTGGCGACTACAACATTCAGAAGGAATTACTGTGGTCTAAATAAGATCTTATTTTGATTCACCATTGCTTTTTGACCTTTATATTCTATTCTTTAGGCTATAAAATCTGGCAATCCATTGAATAATTTATTTTTACAGCGTAATCGACTTCAGATTATTTGAATATCTCCTGAATCTGAACTCCCAAACCTATTTCATTAAGATTTACCAGTTCAAAGTGTAACTACAAAAAATGTATTATTAAATCTGAAATTGCATCTGAAAACCACAAATGTTTGTTGTCTATTCCGCAATTTTATCTGTATTTCCAACTAACTCCTTTCACTCCCCATTTTTATTTACTGTGCATATTTTGCTTTCTTGTGCATAGTTGGTCAATTGAAAAACAGAGCACTCTGAGACCCCAGCTACCCTATGTTAAATCACTCTGAGGATAAAGACCTCATCATTTTCCTTTCATCAAATTTAAAATCAATTCCCTAGTTCTAACGCAATTAAGCTTCCTTATTAGTCTTCTGTTCAGCATCTTGGCAAAGTAAATCCATAATAACTTTCTATAACTTTGTTACCAATGTTTCTGGTTTAAGAACACCACATTGAGTGGACCTTCCCTAGAGTGGTTTCAATCTTTTCCAAAGATCACAGATTATCCAAATTGTTAAGGAGTAAAGAAGCATGTTTTTTTTGTTAAAAAAAATGAAGGTTGCTTTAAATATCAGCATACTATTTCATGAGTTAGAGATGTTATCCATAATAGAAGACACGTGGTGGCTAATGAATAGGGAATAGGTTCTTCTTCATCTTGCTTATCTTCTTGGGCTGGTCAAGGTTTTAAGTCAAGGCAAACCAAGGCTAGTATTGATCCACCTCACCCACCCACACCCTTCTTTCTTCACTTCACCCTCCCCCTAGATTCTGGTCTGCTTTGTCTGCTACGATAGTTGATTTGGAGACACAAGAGACAGCAGATGCTGGAATATTGAACCAGAGACAAAGTGCTGGAGCAACTCTGGCAGCAGCTTCATAACAAGAGGATTTCAGTATAGGAGTAAAGAGGTTCTTCTGCAGTTGTATAGGGCTCTGGTGAGACCACATCTGGAGTATTGTGGACAGTTTTGGTCCCCTAATTTGAGGAAGGACATCCTTGTGATTGAGGCAGTGCAGCGGAGGTTCACGAGATTGATCCCTGGGATGGCGGGACTGTCATATGACAAAAGATTGAAAAGACTAGGCTTGCATTCACTGGTGTTTAGAAGGATGAGGGAGGATCTTATAGAAACATATACAATTATAAAAGGACTGGACAAGCTAGATGCAGGAAAAATGTTCCCAATGTGGGGTGAATCCAGAACCAGGGGCCACAGTCTTAGAATAAAGGGGAGGTCATTTAAGACTGAGGTGAGAAAACACGTTTTCACCCAGAGAGTTGTGAATTTATGGAGTTCCCTGCCACAGAGGGCAGTGGAGGCCAAGTCACTGGATGGATTTAAGAGAGAGTTAGATAGAGCTCTAGGGGCTAGTGGAGTCAAGGGATATGGGGAGAAGGCAGGCACGGGTTATTGATAGTGGACGATCAGCCATGATCACAATGAATGGCGGTGCTGGCTCGAAGGGCTGAATGGCCTCCTCCTGCACCTATTTTCTACGTTTCTATGTTTCTATGTTTCTATCTGCGGAGGGAATGCACAAATTACGTTTTCGGTTGGGACCCTTCTTCTGACTGATTGGATTAGGAGGGAGAAAGCTGGAAAGGAAAGGTAGGGGCTGTACAAAACCTGGCAAGTGACAGATGACACAAATTTCAGTAGTAACTCAAATTACTCAGGCAGGCAGCATCACTGGAGAACATGGTTGTGTGACATTTCGGGTCGGGACATTTCTATACTTAGGCATGAGGTCCTTAGGCAGAGCCATTAACTGCTCTTAATTGGTTTACAAAAAAGACACAAAGTGTTGGAGTAACTCAGTGGATCACGCAACATCTCTGGAGAACTTGGACAGGAATGTTTCGGGTTGGATCAGGACCAACCTACACATCGCCTGTCCAAGTTCTCCAGAGGTATTGCCTGACTCACTGAGTTACTCCAGCACTCATTTTTATTTTTGGGTTGACTCTTAGGTTTCCTAAAATGGCCTAGCAAGCCAATCGATGGGGCAATAAATGCCATCCTTAAAATGGACACAAACATGCCCTCTGCTTTGCTTTTCCTCTGCTATTGTCAGCTTGCTGTTGGTCTGTTACTTGCATTTTTCTTCATTACGGTGGCTAATGCCCCAGTCCCCCTTAGGAAACCTGAACGGAAACATCTGGAGACTTTGCACCCCACCCAAGGTTTCCGTGCGGTTCCCGGAGGTTGCAGGCGGTTGCCGGAGGTTGCAGGTAGTGGAAGCAGGTAGGGAGACTGACAAAAACCTCCGGGAACTGCCACGGAAACCTTGGGTGGGGCGCAAAGTCTCCAGAGGTTTCCGGTCAGGCTTCCTAAGTGGGACAGGGGCATAAGTCTCATGAGGTAAAAGCATTTGAAGAATGTGGCTCAGTTAGATCTCCATTGACATTTGGGGATTATGAGTTTAAGAGAGACTATTGTCAAATATTGCCAACTGACCTAATTGGCTTCATTTTTCCTTCAAGATATGTTTTCCCATATAACAAAAAAGTGTTTGCCAAAGGGTTTGGCCTGATACCAGATGTACTATATAGCAACAGCAGACTTTGTATTCTGCCGTTTGAAACTCAGCCCCATTGCCACCAACCAAACCAAATTTCAGAATGGCGCTGCAGCTGGGGAATTGCATGTTTAGTCTGAGGAACCAAGGATCGATTTCTCCTTTCATTTTTTGACCTAAACGTTGAAATTTTGCAGTAAGTTCTTCCACTTTCCGACAGTGGCTTTAATGTTACACGGGTGACCACAGAATTTCAGGGCTTTGATATCTTGCAAGAACTATTCAAAGTTTTAAATTCTACTTACAACAGTGTGGTATAGTGAGTGGTATATAATGATCATATTCATGAAAATATTGATGGGAATGAAAGCTTGTTAACGTACATATCTCCCTTTTAGTTGCTGTACCATTTCAATTCCCCATTTCGTTTTTTCTTTCTTGAACTAGTTGCTTTTTTAGTTTCTTTCAGTAGCTACGTGGCTGGTAGTTGTTGTTCTCTTTGATGCAGTTTCAAGCTATGCAGGAAGGTTACAATGTCGAGCTCATTACTGCCACTACCCTTGCAAGGAAATGAAACAGAGTCCCCATTTCCAGAGCATGGCTGCACAGCAGTGATGGAGAGGGTTTGTGTAAGGTCAAGGGAGATGGCTGGGCTGTTCTGTCAGCTTTCTATTTATTTTAGGCTGACCTTTTGTTTTCAAAACTCCGAAGTTTAAAAAAGTTTCTCTGGGGAAGTCACATAAAGGCCACATGTCTCCAGCTGTTGCAGTACTGAGGGTAGATTAAACCAGAGCTTGTTGTGATGGAGTCTGAAGATTAAGCTGGTGAAATGATCCCATTCAGACCAAATGTCTGAAATTCTCTTCACCACACTTAAAATTTAAAAAAAAAGCCTTGAAATTCTAAGATGCATAGAGAACCATTTAATAAAATGACATTGTGTGGGAAATTGCACAATATTTTTGGTAGGCTTAAGTGGAGAGGAATTTTCTCCCACATAAGACCAGCAGATGGTACCCTGATGAACGAGCTTTCAGATGGAAAAAAATACCTTTTCAGTGGTGAGCTGAAAAAAAAAAAAGAGAAAAAAAAGTGGTGAGCATAATATGAATTGCCTTTCATGGAAGTTGCTGTCTGGATTTGGGAGCTAGTATCAAACTTTGCTGATGCATGATCCGATAAGCCAGAAACAGACTCTCCTACATTTCCTTAGGTAAGTGCTGACCACTGATATTATAGTAAGTAGTACAAAAAATGCTGGAGAAACTCAGCAGGTGAGGCAGCATCTATGGAGGAAAGGAGTAGGCGACGTTTTGGGTCGAGACCCTTCTTCAGACAAAGGGGTCTCAGACAAAGGATGCATGTTTAGCCCCTTGCTCTACTCTCTCTATACTCACGACTGCGTTGCCAGACATATTTCTAACTCGAAATTCCCCAACGACATAGAATTACAGATGAGTCAGAATCATGGGGAGGGGGAAAGAAAGGAAGAGGCGGAGACAGTGGGCTGTGGGAGAGCTTGGAAGGGGGAGGGGAATGAGGGAGAAAGCAAGGACTACCTGAAATTAGAGAAGTCAATGTTCATACCGCTGGGGTGTAAACTACCCAAGTGAAATATGAGGTGCTGTTCCTCCAATTTGCGCTGGGCCTCACTCTGGCAATGGAGGAGGCCCAGGGCAGAAAGGTCAGATTCAGAATGGGAGGGGGAGTTGAAGTGCTGGGCAACCGGGAGGTCGGGTTGGTTAGTACGGACTGAGCGAAGGCGTCGGGCGAAGCGGTCGGCGAGCCTACGCTTGGTCTCGCCAATGTAGAGAAGGTGACACCTTCGACAGCGGGTGCAGTAGATGAGGTTGGAGGAGGTGCAGGTGAACCTCTGCCTCACCTGGAAAGACTGCTTGGGTCCTTGGATGGAGTCGAGCGGGGAGGTAAAGCGGCAAGTGTAGCATTTTAGTAGTTTACCATGGTCAGGTGCACCCAGACATAGTGAAGAGTTTTTGTTTATGTGCTATCCAGAGAAAGTGCAGAATCTTCAACGTCTGCAATGAGGTAGGCTGGTAGATCAGTGCCATCCCAAGCTGATGGGAGGACCATACGGTAGTCCAATAACAAGATGTGGTTCCTAAATCTGCTGCTACTTGCTTTCAAGCCTTTGTATCTTCTGCCTGACAGGATTGGGGATAAGCAGAAATAATATGTGAAATAAGTCATGGATTATGTGGGTTACTTTCTGGAAGCATGGAAACTTGCTAGGACTTAGAAGATTGAGGGGGGATCTTATAGAAACTTACAAAATTCTTAAGGGGTTGGACAGGCTAGATGCAGGAAGATTGTTCCCGATGTTGGGGACGTCCAGAACAAGGGGTCACAGTTTAAGGATAAGGGGGAAATCTTTTAGGACCGAGATGAGAAAAGGAAATGTCACACAGAGAGTGGTGAATCTGTGGAATTCTCTGCCACAGAAGGTAGTTGAAGCCACAGTTCATTGGCTATATTTAAGAGGGAGTTAGATGTGCCCCTCGTGGCTAAGGGGATCAGGGGGTATGGAGAGAAGGCAGGTACAGGATACTGAGTTGGATGATCAGCCATGATCATATTGAATGGAGGTGCAGGCTTGAAGGGCCGAATGGCCTACTCCTGCACCTATTTTCTATGTTTCTATGTAAAATATAGATGGGGGTGAGTGGTGGTGAGGCTGCTCTGTGTGATGGATTAGGCTACATCCACAAATCACCGCAATTTTTTGCTTTCTTGGACAGAGCTGTTCTGAAAACAAGCTGTAATGCAACCTGATAGTATGGCTTAGTCGCAGGTTGCAGCCTGATGTGGCTTTGACCCTGGAACATTAACTCTTTTTCTTTACATATTTTGGATTTCCAACATCTGCAGTTTTCTTTTCATTTTCATGTACAGTGTTACAACGTGACTTTGCATGTGGAAATATCAGTCACATTCTGCAGATGTTCTTCAGTTTCAAGTCAACGGTGAAGTGCTTGAAAACACATGCTAAGGCTAAAATGTTTTTCAATTCCAGTTTAAAATCTGGGTTATTTTTGCCTGAAAGTTGGAGGAAAGTAAAGCAGCAGCACAGCGAGGTGACTGGTGTTCACTGATTATTATTATACATCAGTGCAGCTTTGGCATTGTACAAATAGCCCCTCTAACCTAAAGGGCCTGTCCCACCAGCATGCGACTGCATGCGGCAAGCGTGACTGAACGTTGTCACTTGAGCCGTACGGCCTTGCTGGGGGCCGGTCCCACTTCGATCGCTGGAGCCGTATGGAGTTGTGCGGAGCTGGTCCCGACATCGCGCGGGCTCCGAAAAACTGACCGTGTTTAAAAATTCCGCGCGGCAACGGCCTGCCGGCCCGCAGCCGCATCGACGCCGTGTCACTCACTCGTCCTCCGCGCGGCTCCCGCTTCTGGTTTGGTCGCGCTTGCCGCATGCCGAACGGCTCAAGCGACCACGTTAGGTCGCGCTTGCTGCATGCAGGCGCATGCTGGTGGGACCGGCCCTTTAGGTCGCGTTTGCCGCATGCAGGTCGCATGCTCGTGGGACAGGCACTTAAGGAATAGATAACCTGATTTAAAACTTAAATGGATGTATGTATTTAAAAGTTAATATGGAAACATATATTGCTTCAGTCTTCAGAAATCTTCCTGATGGTAGATTTGGTCGTGTTCTTACAAATTGTGCAGAACAACTGGCGGGAGTTTTTGCGGATATCCTCAACCTCTCATTACTGAGGTCTGAGGTTCCCACCTGCTTTAAAAGGACATCAATAATACCGGTGCCCAAGAAGAGTGAGGTGACGTGCCTCAATGACTACCGACCGGTGGCACTAACGTCCTTGGCGCTGAAGTACTTTGAGAGATTGGTTATGGCGCATATCAACTCCTACCTCAGCAAGTACCTGGGCACACTAGCATATTGACACAACAGGCCAATGGAGGATACAATCTCACTGGTTCTCCACTCTGCACTGGACCACTTTGACAATAAAAATACATATGACTACAACTCAACATTCAATGCAATCATCACCTCTGCAACTGGTTACTAAGCTGATGGAACTGGATCTCTGCGCATCCCTCTGCAACTGGATACTCGACTTCCTTCTCAACAGACCACAATCTGTAGGAATTGGCAGCAACACTCCTCCTCGATAACAGAGGAGCACCTCAAGGCTGCATGTTTAGCCCCTTGCTCTACTCTCTCTATACTCACGACTGCATTGCCAGACACATTTCCAACTCCAAATTCGCCAACGACACAGAATTACAGATGAGTCAGAGTGTAGCAGGGAGATCGATCGATCGACTGACCAAATGGTGGTGCCAGAACAACAACCTTGCTGACAACACCTGTGAAACCAAGGAACTCATTGTTGACGTTTGAAGAGGAAGGTCGAGGATCCACAAACCTGTCTTCATCGGACGTCACCTGACTTCGGGGCTGAGGCGGTGTTCCGGCGGCGGGGACCCAACTTCGGAGGTTCGGCCGCGGGCCCAGTAGACGACATTGTCGGGAGCTCGCAGGTCACAGGTTGGTGACCTGTTTTACCGGAGCTCCCGCGGCAACAGCTTCGTCCGCTGGACTGGAGGGCGGCAATTTCGATCACCCCAGGCCGCGGAGATTGAACCGGCCCGTTCGCGGAGCACGGTTGAGCCGCAGGACTTACTTACCATCACCTGTTGGGGCTCACAACATCGGAGACCTGGATCGCCTCAGCGTAGAGGGAGAACAAGGAGGGAAGAGACAAAGACACAAGATTGTTGCCTTCCATCACAGTGAGGAGGTGCCCGGTGAACTCACTGTGGTGGATGTTACATTTGTGTTTATTGTGTGTTTTTGTTATTTTATTATATGTATGACTGCAAGGCACGAAATTTCGTTCAGACCGAAATGTCTGAATGCCAATAAAGTTTCCAAGATCCAAGATCCAAGATCGACGGTGATGAAGAGAGTCAAAAACTTCATATTTGTGGGCGTGCATATCTCCGAGAATCTGTCCTGGACCCAACACATTGATGCAATCATAAATAAGCCCAGCAATGCCTCTACATCACCAGAAGATTGAGGAGATTTGGTATGTCAACAAATGCTCTCTTGAACTTCTACAGGTGTACAGCAGAGAGCACATTGAATGGTTGCACCACCTCCTTGTTCGGCTCCTCAGACTCCCAGGAATGAAGAAGATTGCAAAAACTGGTGAATATCACGCATGGGTACCGACTTCTCCACCATCAAAGAGATCGACAGGAGTCACTGCCTCAAAAAGGTAGCCAGCATCATCAGAGAACCCACACCATCCTGGCCACACTCTCGTTCCACTCCTGCCATCGGGAAGAAGGTATGGAAGCCTGAAAACTGTAAGGTCCAGGTTCAGGAGTAGCTTCTTCCTTACAAGCATTAAGCTATTAAATACTACAACCTCCACATAAGCTCCAAACTACAGAGACCTGGGTGCACTATTTTTCTCTTTGCACAGTTAATGTTTGTTTTTTTCATACATAATGCTGAACATTTTGTTGTTTATGGTGGTCTTTGCCTATTTCTTGTGATGCTACAAGTAAGAATGTATTTGTTCCATTTCAGGGCGTATGACAGTTAAACACTCTTGACTCTTAACTCTGAAATCATTTTTTGTTTGCTAGCCTTTATGCCAAGGCTGTTGGGAATATGATGCAGGTGTGGACTCTACATAGGAGATCAAAATTGTCCATGGATCTGCCATGAATGTTGTTGGATTGTGATTGAGATGCTGAGCATCAGACTCCATGTTATAAGGGAAGAATATATTAATCGAGCGAACCACCCAGCTTCAAAATGTCATAAAATTACTTTACACATAATCAATTACGATTGAAATGTCAGCATTGTTATGTGAACAAATGCAGGATTTAGTGCATTTTGATGGTGGCATTTAGGATCTGTGGCAAAGGCCTGAGCAAAACTCCCTACTCTTTCCAAAATAACATCATGGAATTATTAAATTGAATCCATGGGGCTTAAAAATAATATCACGTCAGAAATATGCAAAACTTTCCCATTACTACACTGAATTATTAGCCCAGCTTATGTCCTATGGGGCTTGAATCCTTAGCCATCAGACTTAGGCATAAGAGTGCTATTACTTAGCCAAGACTAATAAATGTAAGTGGCACTTACAAATACATGAAGTGGTTTTGAGGGAATTACCCTTTCTGACACTTTAGGGCTCTGTGCCCAGAGAAACAGTGCACTATTTATGGTAACAAGTGGTGACCAGGCTCAACAATATTTCCAGCACCAGGTATATTTTCTGGTAAGATAATATCACCTATTAATATAATGTATTGGATGGGCAGTTCAAGATTGCATATTTTACTTCGGAGTCACGTGAGTGACTACGTGAAGAAGGCCATCAGCCCGCATGCGCGTCATTACATCTACGCATGACGCCGCGACTGGCTGGTAGGCGCGTCGCTCCACCAGCGGTAAGTTGAAAGACCTCCAGGTAGGTTTTCGAACTTAGTTGGCGGTCGCTTTTCGTTTCTGCGTTTTCAGCTTTAGAAACAAACTACAATGGACAAGACTAGGGTGAAGTCCATGCGGGCCACGGGGAGAATCGCTACTGAAGACCGTGGGAGTGCGGTTAGCGGGCGGCCGTCGGTCTCACCATCTCGGTCACTGGCAGTACAGCCAGCAACTTCAGACACAGTACCTACAGAAGGCACCTTGGTTACCCCGAGAGTCGGGAGGGCCAAGCAGGAAACCAATAGGCCGGTTGACTCAGACGAGTCCAGCCGGGAGGATTCACCTCCCCCAACAGGGAACGTCTTCGGATGTATTTCCCGAATGGGCAACATTCAATATATAATTTAGAGAATTGTATTTCTCAGAACTTCTTTACACTCCAAGTCTTGGGTTACAAAATACATAAAAACAGTGGTCCTTTTCAGCTGCTTCCTCCCAGTGGCTAAAGAGCTGCTTCTGGATGCAGTGTGAATTCTATTCACATCGAGATATTATGCCCATGATCTTCATCTTGTATAAATTCCACAACAAATGCAGGGAGCTGCATCAATCACAAGAGCCTTTGATTCATTCAGACATTAAGGACCTAATTGTTCTTCTCCAATGTGCTTGCCTGTGGAGATTTGTCTCCATCGTGCATTTCCTACATAAGGGCATGCAAGGCATGATCTTAGCCAACATGTCCATTACAGATTTAATCTCAGTGCAGACTGCTGTCAAACTGCACCATCATCCCAACACTTCTTGTGATCGTTCTCATTGCAATGCCACAAAAAATCCCCAAACAAACCTCTCACTGGAGAATAGTTAATCTACAGTACAAATGTCGGGGGTGTCGACGATGGCTGCCTCGCCAACAGTCTGTCTGCCTTTTCTTTCTGTTTTGTTATTTTAAGTATGTGTTAAAAGTATATTTTTCGTGTTTATTGGTTTGTTTTGTGTGGGGGGCGGGAGGTTTGGGGGAATTTTTTTCAATCTCTTACCTCGAAGGAGATGCGATTTATTTCCGTGTCTCCGTCCCCCATTGCGGCCTAACATCGTGGAGTGGCGCTGCCTTTCCTGGAGACTGACCCGGCACTTCAACGCTGGCGCGACGCGGACTTACCATCGTGGAGCCGCGATCCCCTTGCCGGGGATCGATTGTGGAGAACTCCAACAGCGCGTCTGTGGACTTTAACATCTTGGAGCCCGGGTTAAACATCGCGGTCCCAGGATAGAGACTGCTCCAAGCCGTGGTGAGTTTCAACCGTCCCGAAGAGGGAGTTCCATCACCCCACGCCGGCTGCGGGAGCTGCGGTTGGCCCCAACTCCAGATGGTTCAACAGCCCCGACCGTGGAGAAGAGGGAGAGATTGTACTTTATTGCCTTCCATCACAGTGAGGAATGTGGGGAACCACTGTGGTGGATGTTGTTATTACATTTTATTTTATGTGGTTGTGTGTCTTACTGATATTCACCTGGTATGACCGCATGGTAACTCGAATTTCACTGTACCTTATGGTACATGTGACAATAAACCCATCTTGAATTTTGAATCTTGAAATGGTGCAACCAATGTTACCTCCACTCCAGAACCAAGGCCACCCCAACTTCTGTCATCAAAATGCAGGATGTAGCCAACATGTAGCCAGCATGCATGTGGGAGCTGAGCCCCATGTTATTGTTGGCTTGTCTACTGAAGGACGTAGAAGAATGGGGCTTACACTGGATACCTGGAAAGCAAAGGTCGTCTGCAAACATATGCCAGTTGTAAAACACTGTCATTGATTATTGTTGAAGATCCACGATTACATGTAGTAATCGGGAGGATATGGGTGAAACCAAAAATACTCAGCAGATCAAGCCATATGTGTGGGAAGAATATTAACATTTTAGGTTGAAGACCCTTTCTCAGAACTGGGAAGGAAATAAAGTTAGCCCATTAAGAGAGGGAGGTTGGGGGAGGAGGAATATCTCTGATATGGTAAAAGCAGTGCGGCCACGGAGATACGTGTAAACAAAGTAATGTCAATGGGAACAGCATGAAATTGAGAACATGGACAAAATATCACAGATAAACGAACAAATAGTTGTAAAATACAGCTTAAGAAGGAATACCTGATAGATCAGACTGAGCATGTCCTCCACTCCCAGTAAAAAACGGGGGTGGGGAAACAAACTGAGCTAATATGGGATGGCGGGACTGTCATATGAGGAAAGATTGAAAAGACTAGGCTTGTATTCACTGGAGTTTAGAAGGATGAGGGGGATCTTATAGAAACATATTAAATTATAAAAGGACTGGACAAGCTAGATGCTGGAAAAATGTTCCCAATGTTGGGCGAGTCCAGAACCAGGGGCAACAGTCTTAGAATAAAGGGGAGGTCATTTAAGACTGAGGTGAGAAAAAACTTTTTCACCCAGAGAGTTGTGAATCAAAATCGACTTCTAACGCCGACAATGGGACAGAGCTCCCGTACAGGACAAATAAAGGTAAGCCATTTATTTTACATATAAACTTGCTTCTTAGGATTACTTTAATCCAAATGTTATGTTGCGAAAAGGTGATTGATGCCCCATACGAACCGGCAGTATTTTTCCTGCCGATATGGGGTTTAAATTCACCGCAACCGCAACGTTCCAATCGATCGCGTCCCACAAAATCCCACTCGCAAGATGATTTAAATGGCCATTAATTTACGGGAATTAAACACTAAATTCCTTCCATTTGGCCTATAAATTCATAACAATGAGATTTAAAAATCATGTTATATTGTGAATTATTGTGTGAATGTTATTTGGATACTTAGGCTATTTAAAAATGTTAATCTTTTCATAAGAAATGGATAGATGTTTAGATCTAGTAATTTAATTTTATAATTAGCTATAATTAGGTAACTAACTAATTATATGCTTTAATTTCAGGTCATCCAAGTAAGATTGTTTCATATTTGTTTCAGAATGCTTCAATCTATAATAACTGAAATTTTCATTCAGTTCTCTTAATTTTTAAGAAAGTTATGGGCTTTTGACTGTCCTTGATCACAGCTTTTGTGTTAAGTCAATGGAAAAACAATAGGGAACAAGATGCTAATTTCAGAGTATGAAAATGGACATAACTTTTTTAATACTGTAGATATGAAAGTGAATTAGGTGTCAAATTAAACGTTTTTTTATGTTTTATCTGATGGGATAAATTGCAGACTTGATTTTTAAAATCTCAAAATTTTGTAACATTGCTAATATATTTGCTAGTGTTACTTCTATCCAGCCATGGAATGAATCTACCGTTTCCAGATTTCCCATTCAATGACACAAAGTGAGTCGAAGGGCAATGTACACAACTTAATTTCAGAGCATTCATTTATAGGCAGAATTGTTTGGTTCTGGATGTTGGTTTCACAACACACAGGGTACATAAATGGATTGCAGGCCCTACTCAAGCTATCCCTAGTTTCATTAGTTCCTCGTCGGAGTTGCAATGACCCAAAAGGTTATCTTGATTCCTGTGATGGAAGAAGATGGAAGTGCTGGCTGCTCCAAGAAGATATAACTTAAAGTTGTCAGGAGTGTGATTACTTCCCCTTGGATTCATTGCTGCATTCTACTGATCCAATCAGCCTGGGGCACAAAAGGAGAGCTGTAATGTATAACTATTCCATGGATTTCATCTTACACTCTCAAAACAACCATAAAGGCAAAATGACTTTTCAGTTGCAGGGCAACACATTTTTTGGTGTTATTCTGTTACAATTCCAGCAGTCTGTTTTATATTTATTTTGCACAGTTTTAAGTTAAAGATGTTTATTTCTGGGATAATTAAATTGAACACATGTGGGAATCACATTTTCAGATGTTTGATAGATGTGATCAAATGATTAAACATTATAAAAACTTACCCCCCCATTTTTTCTCTCTTTTTAGCACAAGAAACAGTGCTTATCTTTACCTATGCATATTTATTTTTGCAGTCTACACCATTTCAGCCTGGATATCTTTCCATCGGTATCTTCTTACTTTTTCAGCCTGTAATTCATTGAAGTTATTTTTCAGATTACATCACCAGCCAAAAAGAGACTTATGTATTTCAAAATGATCACTTAGCAGACACCTAAAATTTCAACATATTTCAAAATATTTGGAGATATTGCTACTCATATTGCTACAAATAATAGTACTCATTTTACATCATCTTGTTGAGTTTTGAATTACAATTTAGCTCACTAATGTCACACAGCAATTCCTTTTAGCAACTAAAAGCCCTGTCCCACGGTACGAGTTCATACCAAGAGTTCTCCCGAGTTTGCCCTGATTCGAACTCGGAGATTTACGGTAATGGCCGCTCGTCGATACTCGGGGTGCTCGTGGACATTTTTCATCGTGTTGAAAAATCTTCACGAGTCTTCCCGTGCTTACCTGCCATTAGCGAGTCTTCCCGAGTACCTGCCGTTAGCGTTATGAGCCGCTAAGAGACGTCCCCGAGCTCCGACGTACCCGCTACGTTCATTCTCCGTGCTTACCAAGAGTTTGATTGTTTTTAAGCTCGGAAGAGCTCTTGGAATGAACTCGTACCGTGGGACAGGGCCATATGATATATCTTGTAAATTAAAATTGTTTCCATGCTTCAGCACCTTTTTTTGACAACGATAGACTCAATTATTTTGAATTGCAAAGTATAATTTAACCTTCAATCAAAATCAAATCTTATATTCGGAACATAACTAGATGAGATCTGCAATGTAATACCCATACTATATTGGAAGTCAATATTATATGATATTGTTGACTGCCCCTCAGACAGCTCTCAAAGGATATTTTTTAATTCAAGATTACCAGAGATTACCAGCAGGAATATTCCTTCCATTTTAAAATTCAACAATTCCCTGCCAGCAGTTTAAATTAACTTCGTAGAGTAAAAGGAGGCTCCTTTGCTTACATCAACATTAATCTTTCACTAGCAGCGATTAGAATATTCAAGTGTGTTCTTATGGAACGAGCATTATATTGTTATTGATAATTTAATGAAAGGATGAAAGCTGTAGTCAAGAAACCATAAAAGCCAAAAGGAAGTTTTGGTCTCCTAATCTGAGGAAAGACATTCTTGCCATAGAGGGAGTACAGAGAAGGTTCACCAGACTGATTCCTGGGATGGCAGGACTTTCATATGAAGAAAGACTGGATAGACTCGGCTTGTACTCGCTAGAATTTAGAATCTTTAATTACAGCAAGGATGAATCGTGGAATGCATTCACCCAATATCTGAAACACTTTACAGGAGAATTAATGGGATTATATATGAGATTTCGCAGAGCGCCCAGTCAATCACCCCACCATTGCCTCCATCTACACTTCATGCTCCTGAGGAAAGTCAACAAACATGATCGAGGACTTGATCTACTTTGGTCATACCTTCTCTCTGCTCTCGTTGGGCAAAAGGTACAGAAGCTTTAAAGCGCACACCATCAGACTCAGGGACGGTTTCTTCCCTTCGGCCTTTCGAATACTCCTTTCATAAGGTAGGATACTGTCCGATCCTCTACTTAAATGTTTTCCTCAGACGGTCCTAAAAGATTTCCCCCTTATCCTTAAACTGTGACCCCTTGTTCTGTAACAATCGGGAACAACTTCCTGCATCTAGCCTGTCCAACCTCTTAAGAATTTTGTAAATTTCTATAAGATCCCCCCTCAATCTTCTAAATTCCATTTAGGTCCATTGAGTCTGCGCTGACCAACGATCATCCGTACACTAGTTCTATCCGTACACGTTAGGGACAGTTTACAGAAGGCAGTGAACCTACAAACCTGCATGTCTTTGGAATGTTGGAGGAAACCGGAGCACCCAGTGACAACACATGCGGTCACAGGGAGAATGTACAAGGTGTAGAGGAAGGATGTGTAGAAAATAACTGCAGATGCTGGTTTAAATCGAAGGTAGACACAAAAAGCTGGAGTAACTCACCGGGACAGGCAGCATCTCTGGAGAGAAGGAATGAGTGACGTTTTGGGTCGCGTTTGAAGAAGGTTCTCGACCCGTAACGTCACCCATTCCTTCTATCCAGAGATGCAACTTGCCCAGCTGAGTTACTCCAGCATTTTGTGTCTATCCTCCGGAGAATGTACAAACTCCATGCAGACATCACCCAGAGTTAGGATTGAAGCTGTGTCTCAGGGAAACAGAGAGAAACAGAGTACCAGAGAAAATATGTGCAGGAGTTGGCCATTCGGCCCTTCGTGCCAGCACCAACGTTCAATATGATCATGGTCGATCATCCAATTTTGTTGCATTTGTTTCAACAATCTTAATTTCTCATCTCCAAGCCCGAAGGTTACATTCAAGGGATACACATACACATCTAATCTTCAAAGTGGGAATAAAATCATGAAAGAAAGACAAGTAGTTGTGTTTGGCTATCAAATACAGAATTTTAAAATCTAGCGCATCAATGCAAGACTGGAGGCATTTCTGAGGAGTTGAAATTACTCCCACTTAAGAAAATCCATGTACAAAACAGAATTTTTCTGTAAGGCAGCAACTCTACCGTTGAAGAAGGGTTTCGGCCCGAAACGTCGCCTATTTCCTTCGCTCCATAGATGCTGCTGCACCCGCTGAGTTTCCCCAGCATTTTTGTGTACCTACCGTTGTATCATTGTGCTGCCCCCAGCTAACATGGGTAAATGCGCTGGGATTCCCTCCCTATACCATTCCAACCTCTTGTTCATTCTCTTCATGTCAAGGCATTTAATGTACTCTCACATGCCATACTTTATAGACAAAGTGTGAACATATATAACACATCTGTGAAGACCCTATGTGGATTTGGTGTGTCATGGGCAGTACATTTGCTATCATAGTGGATTTTGATAACTGACAAGCATCTGGTACCAATTGCCAGGAAGACCCATGTGTGAGTTAACCTGGCCTGTATTGGCACAGATCTGATGCCTCTCACCATCACAACATGGAGGTTACATTTTATTTTTATTATAAGAGCTTTATTGAGTTGAGAAATATTTTCATCTGTTAAAACTTCAAGTACAACTGCTAGCTATTAAAATGTGGATTCCGGTACCCAGGGTAACTTAATGCCCCTGTCCCACTTGGGAAACCTGAACGGAAACCTCTGGAGACTTTGCGCCCCACCCAAGGTTTCCGTGCGGTTCCCGGAGGTTGCAGGTGGTTGCCGGAGGTTACAGGTAGTGGAAGCAGGTAGGGAGACTGACAAAAACCTCCGGGAACTGCACGGAAACCTTGGGTGAGGCACAAAGTCTCCAGAGGTTTCCGTTCAGGTTTCCTAAGTGGGACAGGGGCATTAGGTACCTCCCTCTCCTCTATCCAATGCATTGTTAAGACATCCTGAAAATATGAATGGCACTATAAAAATTCAAATTCCCTCCTTCTCCTTTTCAGAGGAAATAGAGCAAGTCACCATTTACACACCTCTCTAAGCTATTGAGGACCCAGCTATCGTAATAAGCCCCCAGAGAGATAAAATCTACTCAATATTAAATTAAAATATTTTAATATTTCTAATTTCTAATCTTTACAACTTTCTGGGAGCAGCGCTATTTATTATTCAGTTGTCTGGGGAAAGGAAAGTCAGTAATCATGGGTAATTCATTTAATAATGTCAGTGGTAATCTGGCAGGCTTTTATTAATGAGAGCAGAAGAGGGCTGAATCCCTTGTTACCCAAGTTATTTTGTATTATTTTTCAGATGATCCATCACGGAATCATAAACCAAGCATTTCAGTCTCGTATTGTTCCCAAAGAATATGCCTGAGTCAGGCCACTCAACGCCATCAACAACATTCAGTTTCAATCAATCCTACTTTAATACAAGTGTTAAGATGTCAATGTATTATTCCTTGTTTGACTGTGAACCTCCATCAACCCGACACGGGATTATTTCTTTTCTCCAACATGTTTTATTTTTCTGGCATTCATTTCCCAGAGAGTGCCATTTATATTCATGTCTAGCTTCTGTTTCCGTGTCTATCTTAGACTTTGAAGTGACTTCCTGCTGAAGGTTGGATTGCTTTTGGTGCACACTGGAGACTGTGAGACCACCCTCGGCAAGTTCTGGCAGGAAATGTTTTAAGTTCGTACATATTGGATTTTGAAGATTGTTGTCCAAAGCACTCATTAGGCATGTTTGGACTAGAGGAATTACATTGTTAAGTAAACTATGTTGTCTGAGTGGGTATCTAAATTTATTCCTGAATTGACACCAAATCCCTGAACCATCCCTCAAAGTTAAAATGTCAGCAAAAGTGTCATGGATTTGTTTGGTTTGAAATGCATAGTTTTATTTATCATTTGTGTACGCAATGGTATAACACACAGTACTTCTCCGGGTGCTCCGGTTTCCTCCCACATCCCCAAAGACGTGCGGGTTTGTAGGTTCATTGACTTCTGTAAATTACCCCTTGTGTGTACGGAGAGGATGAGAAAGTGGAATAACAATAGACTATAGACAATAGACAATAGACAACAGGTGCAGGAGTTGGCCATTTGGCTCTTCGAGCCAGCACCGCCATTCAATGTGATCATGGCAGATCATCCCCAATCAGTACCCCGTTCCTGCCTTCTCCCCATATCTCCTTGGTTCTTGGTTCTTGGTTTCTTGGTCCTCCAAAATATTCCAAATGGAATTTAAACTGGAGGTGGTGAAGGGAGGGCTTAAGCCGGAAAGGGTTATTGGGAAGAAAGAGCTACTTTAAATTTAGTTGCATCTGGTTTTTTTAAGAACCCTATCTAGCTCTCTCTTGAAAGCATCCAGAGAACCTGCCTCCACCGCCCTCTGAGGCAGAGAATTCCACAGACTCACGACTCTCTGTGAGAAAAAGTGTTTCCTCGTCTCCGTTCTAAATGGCTTACTCCTTATTCTTAAACTGTGGCCCCTGGTTCTGGACTCCCCCAACATCAGGAACATGTTTCCTGCCTCTAGCGTGTCCAAGCCCTTAACAATCTTAGTTAACAATAACATAGAACTAGTGTGAATGGGTGAAATACATCGGGTGGGCAGCTCATCTGCCCACCCCACCTTCCTTATTTGTTGCTACTCACTAAATTCCTTTCTCATCAGATTCCATCATCCGTAGCGAAAGATTACCTCCACTAATCATGTCCCAGCCTTTGTTGTTATTTCCACCCCCCTCACTCCCCCATCTGACTCCATCCACCATCCTGACCTGATGCACATTCCCTTCTTGCCTCAACTTTCTCACCACTTCATAGTGGCTATCTCCCCTCTACTCTTCCTGTCCACAGGAAGGGGCTCAACTCGAAATATCGACTATCGATTTCCCTTCACAGATGCTGCTTGACCTGCTGAGTTCCTCCAGCAGTTCGTTTTGCTCTAGATTCCAGCAGGTGCAGCACTTAGTTTAGTTTAGTTTAGAGATACAGCGCGGAAACAGACCATCGAGTCTGGCCATCGAGTCTGCATCGACCAGCGATCCCTGCACACTAACACTACCTTACACACACTAGGGATAATTTTATATTTATACAATTATACCAAGCCAATTAACCTACCAACCTGGGCGTCTTTGGAGTGCGGAAGGAAACCGAAGATCTTGGAGGAAGTCCACGCAGGTCACGGGGAGAACGTACAAACTCTGTACAGACAGCACCTGTAGTCAGGATCAAACTCCGAGTCTCTGACACTGTAAGGCAGCAACTCTACCGCTGCGCCACTTTGCCGCCCGAGACTCAAAACCCTAAATGGCTTTGTCTTGCAATTCCTTTCTAATCCATTTACATCATTCTTTTACTTCATCCGCTTCACCGCTAACTTCCATCCGGTACTCAAATACACCTGGACCATTCCCTACCCATTCTAGACCTCACTATCCCCGTCGCAGCTGACAGACTACTGACCGACATCTACTATAAACCCATTGACTCCCATGGCTATCTGGACTCCACTTCTTCCCACCCTGCTTCCTGTAAGGACTCCATCCCCTACTCCCAATCCCTCCATCTATGTCGCATCTGCACCCAGGATGAGGTGTTCCAAACCAGGGCATCGGATGTCCTCATTCATCAGAGAACAGGGGTTCCTCTCTTCGACTATAGACGAGGCTCTCACCAGGGTCTCCTCTATATCCCGTAGCTCCGCTCTCACTCCCCATCCCCCCACTTGTTACAAGGGCAGAGTCCCCCTTGTCCTCACCTTCCACCCTATCAGCCGTCACATACAACAAATAATCCTCCGACATTTTCGCCACCTCCAATGGGATCCCACCACTTACCACATCTTCCCATCTCCTCCCCTTTCGGCTTTCTGCAGAGACCGTTCCCTCCGTAACTCCCTGGTCAATTCATCCCTTCCCACCCAAACCACCATCTCCCCTGGCACTTTCCCTTGCAACCGCATGAAATGCTGCACTTGTCGCTTTACCTCCCCCCCTGACTCCATTCAAGGACCTAAGCAGTCTTTCCAGGTGCGCCAGTCTTTCCACCTGCAACTTCTCCAACCTCATCTATTGCATCCGCTGCTCTACATCAGTGAGACCAAACGTAGGCTTGGCGATCGCTTCGCCCAACACCTCCGCTCGGTTCGCAATAACCAACCTGATCTCCCGATGGCTCAGCACTTCAACTCCCCCTCCCATTCCAAATCTGACCTTTCTGTCCTGGGCCTCCTCCATGGCCAGAGTGAGTCCCACCGTAAATTGGAGGAGCAGCACCTCATATTTCGCTTGGGTAGTTTACACCCCAGCGTTATGAACATTAACTTCTCCAATTTCAGGTAGTCCCTGCTTTCTCCTTCTTTCCCCTCCCCTTCCCAGCTCTCCCACAGCCCACTGTCTCTGCCTCTTCCTTTCTTCTTCCCGCCCCTCCCCACCCCTACATCAGTCTGAAGAAGGGTCTCGACCCGAAATATCGCTATTTCCTTCGCTCCGTAGATGTTGCCTCACCCGCTGAGTTTCTCCAGCATTTTTGTCTACCTTGTCTCGCAAAGCTCATTTCTGGAAAACACCACTTTGTAAAGAGTTGAAGTAAATTCTTCACACAAGCAGATAATTATGAAGTTGTATATCATGAAACAGGCTTTTTGTCCCACGTAGTCCATGCTGATCATCAAGTATCCATTTCTATTCATCTATTTTATTCCCTCACATTCTATGATCTCTCTCCATATTCCACTCCCATACACATTGGGGCCAATGTATGGTCGTCAATTTGTTTTCCAATCTGTACATTTTTGGGATGTAGGAGGAAACGCAGGTGACACATGGTGAATATACAACTTCCAAATGAACATACACAGACAGCACTGGATGCCAGGAATGATTATACTGTAGGTCACCCGAATCTGAGGCAGAAGCTTAATGCATGGTGTCATTGTGTGCTGCACTGTGCAAATCACCTGTGGTCTCACCTGATCTTTGTTTTCTGGCTCTGAATTTGTAGATTTCCATGATCTTTGAAAGAGTCAGATTGTAGTGATCTTATCACCCTATCACCCTATCAACTTGAACCTATTTTGCCTTGCCTGGTGCCAGAAGTACTGCCAAAGTGGCAGACCAGCTAATCTCTATTAGTTCTTGTCAGGCTTTGTTTTGAGCAGGAACATTTTCACCTAAGCCCTTAATTTCGACAACATTGTTTTCCTGAAAGAACTTCCATTCTATAAAAGTAATTAAGACTTCACAGTGAATGTCATAAATATTCGATTCCCGTTGTGGTTGGAATCAGAGTTGCCATCTGCATTGTTAATCCTTCCACAGTGTTCGATGATTGGCAAGCACTTCCTTTTGTTTCCCTTCTTTGATACTACTTCATGATTTGGGCAGATTTAAGTTTTTTTCCATCCAAACCTTTGCGATACTAGTAAAAAATGAAATTATTTCATTACATGTCAACAGGACCGCACGGTGTCACAGTTATAGTTGCTTCCTTACAGCGCCAGAAACCCGGGTTTGAACCTGACCACGGGCGCTGTCTATACGGAGATTGTACATTCTCCCCGTGACCTGCGTGGGTTTTCTCCGGGTACGCCGGTTTCCTCCCACACTCCAAAGATGTACAGGTTTGTAGGTTAATTGGCTTCAGTAAAATTGTAAATTGTCCCTAGTGCCTTCAGAGAGTGGTGAGGACAGCGGAAAAAATCATTGGGACTTCTCTTCCTTCCATCATGGACATGGGGTACAAGCGTTGTCTGATTAGAGCTAAGGGCATTACCAGAGCCCCCACACACCCACAATTTGGACTGTTTATACTGCTTAACTCTGGGAGGAGGTACCGCAGCATGAAGAGCGGGACAACCAGGTTCTGCAACAGCTTCATCCCCCAGGCTATAAGATTACTGAACAATCAACAAAACCGAGGCTAGAACATTTAAATATTGACACTTTAAAAAAAAACTTTTTATATATATTTATTTTACAGAACCATGCACATGAGGCATTTTTATGGACGCACCTAGCACTTTTACTTTTACTATTTACCTGATTGGAGAGTCAAATGCAACGAAATTTTGTTCAAGGTGCACTGTGTCTAGGTGTATATCTGAATGACAATAAAGTTTTTCATTCATTCATTCATTCATTCATTCATTCATTCATTCATTCATTCATTCATTCATTCATTCATTCATTCATTCATAGTGTGTGTAGGATGGTGTTAGTGTGGGGGGATCGCTGTACGTCGTGGACTTGGTGGGCCGAAGGGTCTGTCCCCGTGCTGTATGTCTAAACTGAACTAAACTAAACTAAACTATACTAGAATTTGTTTATACGCATAAAATTTAATCTAGATGCTGGAAAAATGTTCCCAATGTTGGGCGAGTCCAGAACCAGGGGCCACAGTCTTAGAATAAAGCGGAGGTCATTTAAGACTGAGGTGAGAAAAAACTTTTTCACCCAGAGAGTTGTGAATTTATGGAATTCCCTGCCACAGAGGGCAGTGGAGGCCAAGTCACTGGATGGATTTAAGAGAGAGTTAGATAGAGCTCTAGGGGCTAGTGGAGTCAAGGGATATGGGGAGAAGGCAGGCATGGGTTATTGATAGGGGACGATCAGCCATGATCACAATGAATGGCGGTGCTGGCTCGAAGGGCCGAATGGCCTCCTCCTGCACCTATTTTCTATGTTTCTATGAAAAATAGTCAAAAGGAACCATGCAAAGTGTGTACATGATGTCCTACAATGTGAAATTAAATTGTTGCAAGGTGTTAACCTTCAGGAATGAAGTCTCGAGTAATGTCACTATTAGGCTTGATGGTGTGTGTGCTTGCCTTACAGAAGACTTATTCTGTACGACTTTCAAATACTACCCGCTTTTGATTATGACTTAGCTACCAGCCCTTCGAGGTATTCGTTTCATGAGTTTAATCAGACATAGGCAAAGTTCTTAAGGGAGAATTTAGTTAATCAGAAGATAATCCTTAAAAGTCCAGTGAGGATTATGTGGACAAAGCATAATCTATTGCAGCTGTGGTCAAATCAGTTCAGCATGCCGCTCCGATTTTTAATCTCACTTCATATTTATAATGAAAATGTAAAATTGATTCATGAGATTTCCAGAACTGGCCTTGCTTCATTGGAAACTGAATTTCACAAGGATAATTTTGGAAGAACATTTGTGCGTTCTTTCATTCCTGGCATCCCAGACTTTCTACGTATATTTCACATGAACCCGTAATTTCCCATTAAAAATCCACACATTTTTTCTCTCACTTTGGTCATTCCTCCTTAGCCTGCACTTGATAATTTTGCCACTCCCACCAGCGTTCATTCTTCGCTGATGGTTTAGTTGCAAGTTGTACTCTCACTGACCCTCCTGTTTATGCCCTGTCAAGAAGTTAATAGCCTTCCTGGCTAGAATGCACATTAGTAGCAAAACCTCGCCTGATTTAGAATTGATTTTAAGGTTCTAATATATAATGAGTGCAGCATAAGTTGAAGAAGGTTGTAGTAGATGCGTTTGCTTGGGGCAGATGCCTCGTATTCATGCACTTTGAGTAAAACCAATGAGGGGTTGTTAGATTTGATGAAATATTTTCTGCAAAAAATGAAAGCTGCAACTTAAATACAACCAGTCATATTTCCTTTGCAAGTAATAAGTTGTTTGTGAAGTTTATTGTAATCAGGTCATCAGGTTATGGCTGAGATAGAAACATAGAAACATAGAAAATAGGTGCAGGAGTAGGCCATTCGGCCCTTCGAGCCTGCACCGCAATTCAATATGATCATGGCTGATCATCCAACTCAGTATCCTGTACCTGCCTTCTCTCCATACCCCCTGATCCCTTTAGCCACAAGGGCCACATCTAACTCCCTCTTAAATATAATCAATGAACTGGCCTCAACTACCTTCTGTGGCAGAGAATTCCACAGATTCACCACTCTCTGTGTAAAAAATGATTTTCTCATCTCGGTCCTAAAAGACTTCCCTCTGATCCTTAAACTGTGACCCCTTGTTCTGGACTTCCCCAACATTGGGAATAATCTTCCTGCATTTAGCTTGTCCAACCCCTTAAGAATTTTGTAAGTTTCTATAAGATCCCCCCTCAATCTTCTAAAATCTAGCGTGTACAAGCCGAGTCTATCCAGCCTTTCTTCATATGAAAGTCCTGCCATCCCAGGAATCAGTCTGGTGAACCTTCTCTGTACTCCCTCTATAGCAAGAATGTCTTTCCTCAGATTAGGAGACCAAAACTGTATGCAATACTCCAGGTGTGGTCTCACCAAGACCCTGCCCAACTGCAGTAGAACCTCCCTGCTCTTATACACAAATCCTTTTGCTATGAATGCTAACATACCATTCGCTTTCTTCACTGCCTGCTGCACCTGCATGCCTACTTTCAATGACTGGTGTACCATGACACCCAGGTCTCGTTGCATCTCCCCTTTTCCTAATCGGCCACCATTCAGATAATAGTCTACTTTCCTGCTTATGCCACCAAAAGTGGATAACCTCACATTTATCCAGATGAAAGAATATACAAGGATAATGTGTAAATATATATTTTTAACAAGTTCCAATTTTAGGCATTGCATAGAAAGCAAGCGTGTAGCCAGCACTAATCCTTATTATCAGTTAGAATATCAACAATATTGTGGTTTAAATTGATTGGTAATTTCTGGAGAATGCATGTATTTTCCGGCCCTTGGAAATCCAGAAGTGGTGGTCCAAGTGATCCGACTCTACCACCGACTACACTCCAGCAGCAGTCCCCTGATAGAAAAGATGTGGAACCAATGTAGAGATATGAAGTTATAGTGCTAATCCACTACCAAGCAAACAATAATTGTGCCAGGAAAGGTGAGAAGTGAGGTGGGCGGCGCGACTCTCATCAGCAGCGGCCTCTGCAGTCCGTCTGTGTTTTATTATTTTTTGTCTCGTTTTTATGTAGTTTTTGTTATTTTTTTTGTTGGGGTATGTGTGTGGGGGGGTGGGGGGGTGGGGGTAACTTTAAAATCTTTCCCCTGCACGGGAGACCCGACCTTTTCTTTGTCGGGTCTCCGTTGTCGTTGGGGCTGCAACGTGGAGCGGCCTCCAACAGGAACGACCTGGGGCTCCAGCTGCGGAGCTGCCGACTACTTACCGTCACGGGGCTGGCCGAGTCCGGAGCGGGTGGAGCTGTGGTGGAGCGCTGCTGCCACCCGACCTCCGGAGCTTCGGAGGCTGCAACCGCGGGTTTGGCGGACGGGGGCACCGGGAGCCCGCGGGTCCCTGCTGGGAGACCGCTTTTCGGGGCTTCCGCAACGGCGACTTCTCCCACCCAAGTTGCGGGGTTGAAGATTACCTGAGCGGGGCCTTACACCATCGCCCCGCGCGGCTTGGAATGGCCGCGGGACTTTGCGAGCGCCCGCCGGGGGCTCTAACACCAAGACCCGGTGCGCGACCTTGCATCACCCGGCGTGGCTTTAATGGCCGCGGGACAATCACCATCGCCAGCCGGGGGCTTTGACTTTGACTCTGACTCTGACATCGGGGGGGAGAGATAAGTTTTTTTTGCCTTCCATCGCAACGATGTGATGGATGTTTGTGACGATGGATCAAGGGGTCCAAATGACAATAAATTGAATTGTATTGTATTGTATTGTAAACGTCAAGGGCCTGTCCCACGAGCATGCGACTGCATGCGGCAAGCGCGACCTAACGTGGTCGCTTGAGCCGTACGGCCTCGCGGGGCCGGTTCCACTTCGATCGCCGGAGTCGTATGGAGTTGTCCGGGGCTGGTCCCGACATCGTGCGGGGCTCCGAAAAACTGACACTGTCCAAAAATTCCGCGTGGCAACGACCTGCCAGCCCACAGCCGCCTCGACGCCGTACGCAGCGTCTTGATGCCGTTGGTCACGCGCGATCTTCCCACGGACTTCGCTCGAACTTCACGTCAAAGATCATAGAGGAGCAAGATAGACCACTCCTCCGAAATCCAATGGACTGACGTGTAGTACGTGACGGAACGTCACGGCCGCCATTTCTTAATGCGACACGCGACTTCCGGTATGCCACCCGCTGAGATCCAAAGCAAAGATTATAGAGCTCCTCTATAATCTTTGATCCAAAGCAAAGATCCTCGAGTATCTTGTAGCGGGAACAGCCCCCTCCTTTGCGTAGCTTCCCTTGCATTGTATTGTGCAGTTTCCCTTGTATTGCTTTAACACACACTGCACAAATTAAATTTAACGTATATATATTTTATATATTTATATGAATGTGTGTCTGTGTGTGAGAGGCAAGTTAGAGATAATAAAGTTTATTCTCATGGATCAGAAGCAACTTTGATTTAAATAATCACTATTAATTCATTTGTCTTGTAAGATGATATACATAAACCATAAAGGCAATTATATATATAATTATATAGTAATAATAAATATATGCATATATATATGTTTATACACATACATATATATACACATACATATATACACACATACATACACACGTATACACATACATATGCACACATACATATGGATACATTTATATGCATACATACACACATATATATACATACATATATACACATATACATGCATATATACACATACATGCATATATACACATACATATATATTTATACATATGATCATTTTCCAACGATCAATAGATTTACGATCAGTTCCTGTAGATTGGAGGGTAGCTAATGCTATCCCACTTTTCAAGAAAGGAGCGTGAGAGAAAACGGGGAATTACAGACCAGTTAGCCCGACTTTGGTGGTGTGAAAGATGCTGGAGTCAATTATTAAAGATGTAATAATGGGGCATTTGGATAGCAATAAAATAATTAGTCCAAGTCAACATGGATTTATGAAAGGGAAATCATGTTTGACTAATCTTCTAGATTTTTTTGCCGCAAGGCTTTGTGTTGGGGCCGCAACTGTTTACCATATATATTAATGATTTGGAAAAGGGAATTAGGAGCAAAACTAATGCATACATACCTACATATTTAAATTCATCTGATAAAGTTGGTCAAATAACATGGGCACCTTCTTGCTTTTTTTTGAGACATGGATTTTTTAAATGTGAATGTCTCATAGCAACACATTTGTGGGTCAGAAGTATTTTGTACCAACCCCCACAATTTCAAATAATTCTAAATTGAACTTCTTAAACAAGGAAAACAATTTTTATTTACATCATTTTGTGTGGCTGTCAAGGTGGCTGTGTTGACTGTAATTATGAGACTGCCGGGCAGTATCACTGTGAATGGCGGTGGCTGTGTGTTTTAATGCAAGTGTGAAAAGGAGAGTAAATTTAAAGAGACAATGTGAGACCCATCAGGGTTTCATCCAAGAACCAATTTAAAGACAAGGTTCCATCAATTACAGTATTTTAATTGAAAATCTTACTCTTAATATTCTTCCTAATTAGGCTTTTTGTGTTCCCTCTTGAACTTTGTGTCTCCCAGAGCCTCTGGGGAGGTTCTGGAGATACAATAATCCAATCTTGAGGCAAATAACCATCTTTAAAACTGGCATTGCCTCTGCCTTTAATTCTACATTCTCCGAGGATGCTGGATGCCACGACAATCTCTTGCAACAAGTGCAAAAAGATCAAAGAGAGGAAAGAGTATGGAAGGGAAAGGCTTTTCAGAATCATAATCAGATTTTATTTGCCAAGTATGTTTTGCAACATACGAGGAATTTCATTGGCCAGGTCAGTCATACAATTAAAAGCAACAGCACTCAAAAACACATTTTAATACGGACATTCGCCACAGTGACTCCTACACATTCCTCACTGTGATGGAAGGCGAAATAAAGTTCAAGTCCCTTTGTTCTTCCTCGGTCGGGGGCCTCAAGCCCCCCGTTCAAACTCCGTTCAATGGTGAACTCCTCTTGGTCTCCAGGCCTATAGTGCTGCACAAATCACTGCACCACATGCATCTATTTATTCCCTTTTCACATGGTTCATGCAGCTGGATATTAACTTGCCGACATGGAAAGAGATGCAGTCAGCATTCAATAGTTCAGACTTCTGGGTGAATTAAGGGGCTGCTTGATGGGCTGAGGGTAATCGAGATTGTATGATTGTCATTCTTTTGGAAGAACTGATGGAAGTTCATATGGAAAAGCTGATGAATTGACTACGGGATGAGCTGGTGGGCTCGAGGATTGCTGGATGAGTGTTCTAGAAACATAGAAAATAGGTGCAGGAGGAGGCCATTTGGCCCTTCGAGCCAGCACCGCCATTCATTGTGATCATGGCTGATCAGCCGAAATCGATAACCCGTGCCTGCCTTCTCCCCATATCCCTTGATTCCACTAGCCCCTAGAGATCTATCTAACTCTCTCTTAAATCCACCCAGTGATTTGGCCTCCACTGCCCTCTGTGGCAGGGAATTCCACAAATTCACAACTCTTTGGGTGAAAACGTTTTTTCTCACCTGTCTTAAATGGCCTCCCCTTTGTTCTAAGACTGTGGCCCCTGGTTCTGGACTCGCCCAACATTGGGAACATTTTTCCTGTATCTAGCTTGTTCAGTCTTTTTATTCATTTATATGTTTCTATAAGATCCCCTTGCATCTAACAAGAGTGTTTTATTGTCATGTAGAACAATTTCCTGCATCTAGCTTGTCCCAGATAGAACAATTAAATTCTTACTTTCAGCAGCACAACAGAATCTGTAAACATAGTACACTGTAGACAATATGATAAGATCCCCCTCATCCTTCTAAACTCCAGTGAATACAAGCCTAGTCTTATAAATCATTCCTCATATGACAGTTCTGTTAGGTTATTTGATGGTTAGGACAGGTTTAGAGGGGTATGGGCCAAATGCAGGCATGTGGGACTAGTGTAGATGGGACATGTTGGCCAGCGTGGGCAAGTTGAGCTGAACGGCCTGCTTCTACGCTGTGAGACTCTATGACTAGGTGATCTGTTGATGCTGGTGGTATGCCATGAGGAACAATGGGCATGGACCTTTGTAAACCACCACCTGGTTGAGTCTCCTTGAGTCACCATCGGCATTGATAACATCAGTCAGGGGTTGATGATCTGCAAAAAACAAGTTGGTCTCATTCTTGTTCTCTCATGCGATACAGGCAGCAGATCTGAACTGCCTGTGTTTGCCCACTTGGCTGTCTTGTCAAATTACGCTGGAGATTAGTCACCCCTGAAACAAACAGTGCCTTGTGATCCACAGGGGAAAAAATAAAATCTAAATGCAGAACAATGGATGGTTTAAATCAAAGAAAATGATACAAAGAGGCCATTAGAGCAATACCGAAACTGAGAGCAGATTTTACAATGCATTTAAACCTCTCCCATTTTAATGAGATGCATTCCTGGAATATGTAGGAAGTTTATTGTAACCTAGTGCCCTAGTGGATTAAGGGCGGCATGGTGGTGCAGCGGTAAAGTTGCTGCCTTACAGTGGGTGCTGTCTGTACAGAGTTCGTACATTCTCCCCGTGACTGAATGGGTGTTCTCCGAGATCTTCGGTTTCTTCCCACACTCCAAAGACATACAGGTTTGTAGGCTTGGTATAAGTGTAAATTGTCCCTAGTGTGTGTAGGATGGTGTTAGTGTGCGGGGATCACTGGTCAAAGCGGACGCGGTGGGCCAAAGGGCCTGTTTCCGCGCTGTATCTCTGTAAGAAATAGAAGCAAGGATAAGCCATCTAAGTTCAAACCACCATCAGTAAGATTATTGTTGATCCTGCAACTCAACACCTTATTCCCACATTCTCTCCATTATCCTTCATCCTTTTCGTATTTGAAAAAAAATATCTCTCCTTTCAAGGACTCGACTTCCACCATCTCACGCGATAAAGAATTCCAAGATTCCCAGCCCTTGAGTGAAGAAACTGCTCCTTGTCTCATTACTAAATATCATGACCCATATTGTGAGACTTTGGCCCTCGTTCTAGATCACCAGACCAGCCGCAATCTCCACCCACGAGCCCAATCTAAACAGAGATAGACACAAAATGCTGGAGTAACTCAGTGGGTCAGGCAGCATCTCTGGAGAAAAGGAATAGGTGACGTTGCAGGTCGGAAGCCTTCTTCAGACTGCGTTCTGACACTACTTCTTCTTCTTGCGTATGGCGTGCAGCCTAAAGTTGTAGGACAACTTGTTCTATTTGATCTTATTTGACTGTGCACACCAGGTTGATTGGATTTGTCGAAACAGGGCGGACCACGTGAAGGTTGCAATCTCCCACCCCGCGTTCTGACACCAAAGAGCAAAATGTCCAACGTAGATACAATAATAAATATATCGCCATTTGCATTAGTTTTGTGCAGTTAACAAATCACAATTTCACACAATGTACATAAGACAGCAGTTATTTGACAAATACTCTGCAGTTCGGTGCAGGAGATCTTGTCGACGAATATTCTGGACCCACTGTTGACATCTGAAATTACAGGAGATATCATTTAGGATTAACTAATAAGAAAAAAGATGATCATAACTACATGCCTGAACAATGGATGATATGTCACTTAAATGCAATTGTTTTCAGTTGTGTGGAGAGACCTGTATGTTGAAGATGCTTTTTGCCTCTAATATGTCAATTACCTTAAATGTAGAAGAGCTTATTAAAATCTTCTTACAAAGACCATTAAGTATTTTCTTTCTATCCTCTTTTGGACCCAAGGCATAGCAGAGCTGCCAACTCTCACGAAGAGGAAAGGGAGGGAGAGAGGGAAGGGAGGGAGAGAGGGAGAAGAGAGGGAGAGAGAAGAGAGGGAGAGAGAGAGAGATCGAGAGAAGAGAGGGGAGAGAGAGATCGAGAGAAGAGAGGGAGAAGGGGGAGAGGGAGATGGGGGGAGAGGAAGAAGGGGGTGAGGGAGAAGGGGAAAATGGGGGAGAGGGAGAAGGGGACAGGGAGAAGGGGGAGAGGGAGTGGAACGATAACACATTATAACGCGCAGCTGTCCCATTCCGACCAAAGATTATAGAGCAGATCTCCTCTCGTATCTTTGATTGCGGCCGCCGCCGCCGAACCCCCCGGCCCACCATTGCACCTAATGTGTCCCGCGGGCCATATTTTGGAGACCAATCCCTTACAAGAACAAAACCAAAAACGTACAGAAGTGTTAAAATTGTCTTTATTATTATGGTAAGTAAAGATCTATTAAAAATAAGTCTAATAACTTTCTAATGTACCGACAAACCTAGTTTCCCAATGGCCGTTGATGGGAGAACAGAAAATAACATTTTCACGACAGAATATCGACTGAAAATAATAATAATATTTTCTCACCTTTCTTTTTTATTGGGGAACCTAAGTCTCCAGAGGTTTCCGTTCAGGGTTCCTAAGTGGGACAGGGGCATTAGGTGTCTCCACTACTGGTGAGCTCTTGATTTTCCTTTACCGCTAATCATGTGTTACTGTTCATTTATATGTGTGAATTACTTGTGCATTCTTCACTGCTTCATTCTTTAGATACATTAATGCAGTACAGCTGTGAAATGCTGACACGTATTTAAACCGTTGGCTTGTCGCCTGCTTCCAATGGCACATTGGTAGACATACACACATAATGATTAATACCTCTGTGAGTATTGCTTGCATGAAACATGGCATGATACTGTATTTCCAGGAGGTAATGACCATGGATAATAGGTGGGAAAAATCAGAACTGTAACTTAACTGGCGTAATATCGAAATGTTTTCCACAGGCCATGGATTAAATACCGCAAAAGAGACACGGCTAATAGCAGAGCACACTAATTCGGGGAGTCAAGGAGCAAAATAGATTGTAAACTGGTGATAAACAGAAAACAAAAAAAAATGGGTTAAACAGTCATTCAGAAAAGGTAATGGTGGAAAGTGCTGTTTATTATTACTTGGACCCCTGTTATTTTCAGCTTATCTTAAGGACCTGTCCCACCAGCATGCGATTGCATGCGGCAAGCGCGACCAAACCGGAAGCGGGGGCTGTGCGGAGGTCGAGTGATTCCGTACGAGTTGACGTGAAGTTCGAGCGAAGTCCGCAGGAAGTTTGCGCTAGGCGTACGCCGTCAAGACATTGCGTACGGCGTCGAGACGCTGCGTACGGCCGTCGAGGCGGTGCGTACGACCTTAATGCGGCTGCTGGCCGGCAGGCCGTTACCGGGCGGAATTTTTGAACATGGTCAGTTTTTCGGAGCCCCGCGCGATGTCGGGACCAGCTCCGCACAACTCCATACGGCTCCGGCGATCGAAGTGGGACCGGCCCTGCAAGGCCGTACGGCTCAAGCGACCACGTTAGGTCGCGCTTGCCGCATGCAGTTGCATGCTGGTGGGACAGGCCCTTTAGAGTGTAATTTTTAAATTTGCAGATGGCATCAAAGTAGAAACGGGGGAAATAGATAATACAATGGAACAATGCAACATTCAAAACTATTCAGCATATTTGCAGGATGATTTCTAATTGGCAAATGGATGTTCAGGTAAGCTTGCAGCAATGCATTTTGGTAGGATAGGCATACGCATGTCATACTCTGTTTGAATATTACGTAAATGGGCAGAGACATTTCGGGCCCAAATATGTGAATTGCTAAAACCAAAATACGTATTAGTAAGGCTGTTGAAAAGCAAACCAAGCTGTGGAAATTCACTTCTCGACGAGTGAAATATTATAAATGGGATGCAAGGGTACTGTAGAGGAGTTGCCACTGGGGTAGCCAACATCCAATCTCTGCAGCTAACTGCCCTTGAGAAGATCGTAGATAGTCTCCTTCTTAAACATAATAGTTCAGGGGATATGGGGAGAAGGCAGGAACGGGGTACTGATTGGGGATGATCAGCCATGATCACATTGAATGGCGGTGCTGGCTCGAAGGGCCAAATGGCCTACTCCTGCACCTATTGTCTATTGTCTATTCTCAGGGTGCTGAAGTGTAGGGTGCTCTGATCCAGTCACCATCAAGAAACTTCCAATATGCTTCCAAGTAGGGATGGCAGATGACTTGGAGTGAATTTCCAGATAGTTGTCTCCCCATGCACCTTGTTCTTTTGGGTGGGAGTGTTTGCAGGGTTGGGAAGCAAAATTGAATCTCTGAAGAGGATGTTGCAGGTGATACACCCTGCGGCTGCTGAAGGGAGTGAGTTCATGAGAATGCATTAGGTGTAAATCAAGTGGCTACTTTCCCATAGGTGGTATTGAATACCTTGAGTGCTTTTTGATTACCAAACATCAAGGTAAGTGGAGAATATTCCATTATGCTCTTGAGTTGTGCCTTATAGATGGTCAAAAGGGTTTTGTGGAGTCAGGAGGAATTATTTGCTGCACGATCTAACCTGCTATTACAGCCACAGCATTAACATGGTAAATCTAATAATAATAATAATAATAATGGATGGGATTTATATAGCGCCTTTCTAATACTCAAGGCGCTTTACATCGCATTATTCATTCACTCCTCAGTCACACTCGGTGGTGGTAAGCTACTTCTGTAGCCACAGCTGCCCTGGGGCAGACTGACGGAAGCGTGGCTGCCAATCTGCGCCTACGGCCCCTCCGACCACCACCAATCACTCACACACATTCACACACATTCACACACAGGCAAAGGTGGGTGAAGTGTCTTGCCCAAGGACACAACGACAGTATGCACTCCAAGCGGGATTCGAACCGGCCACCTTCAGGTTGCCAGCCGAACACTTAGCCGATTGTGCCATCTGTCGTCCCGTGTCCTTGTTTCAGTGGATTGATGTTGTGGACCTCAGGGATGCCAATATCAATCATTATGGGGTAGATAAAATCATGACGGAGGAACTCAGCAGATGATGTAGCATCTCTGGAGAGAATGGATGACAACCTTATGGGACTTCTGACTGATTGAAGTAAGGTGGAGAAAGCCGGAAAAGGGAGGTGGGGGTGGGACAGAGCCTTGCAAGTTATAGGTGGATAGAGGCGAGGGGGGTGAGGTGATTGGCAGATGGGTAGGATTAATGACAAAGACTCAAGGTGTTTCCCCTCTAAATGGTGCCTGGAGCACAAGTGGCACACGTGTCCCTCTTTCGCCCATGAGTAAATGTTATCTTGAAGCATGAAGTGATTCATTATCTGAATATATATAAACATCACTTGGCTATCTATTGAACATCAGAAGATATTCTTATTCAAGTCTTTATGTTAGAGGGAAAATAACTGATGAACTCCCGCAGCAGTGTTTGTGTGGCTGGGATTTTAGTTCAGTTTAGAGATACAGTGTGGAACAGGCCCTTCGGCCCACTATCACAACATTTAAAAGACATGGATAGCAAAGGGTTACGAGGATAATGGCCAAACGTTGGCAGTTGGGAGCAATGCATGTGGGGCATCTTGGCCAACATGGGTAAATTGTGTGGAAGGCCTATTTTCATGCCGTATGACTCAATGACTCTACCTGAATGATTATCCCTGACTTCCTGCCTCCACAGCAGCTGTATGACATGTTAAGTGCATCCTGTTTTATTTTGTTTTCATTTCGGGTTTCAAACAGATGTAGTGTTTTTATTTTTGCCTCAGTTCTGGAAATTCATCGTGGGTGTATTTGGTAGGATTACCAAAGCAGTTTTTAGCCTCAGATACACACGAAGGGCTCGAAGGTCCGAATGGCCTACTCCTGCACCTATTTTCTATGTTTCTATGTTTCTATTATCAAGGCCACCCAATTACAGCAGGTCCTGCTCTATTTGCCATCTCCTTTGCAAGCACCACAAATAATTCAGCAGTCTCTTGGACAAAAATGCTGGAGAAACTCAGCGGGTGCAGCAGCATCTATGGAGCGAAGGAAATAGGCAACGTTTCGGGCCGAAACCCTTCTTCAGACTGATGTAGGGTGGGGGAGAAGAAAGGAAAAAGGAAGAGGAGGAGCCCGAGGGCTGAGGGAGAGCTGAGAAGGGGAGGAGACAAGAGGAGGAGACAGCAAGGGCTACTACCTGAATAATCCCCCACCCACCCACCCTACATCAGTCTGAAGAAGGGTTTTGGCCAGAAACGTTGCCTATTTCCTTCCCTCCATAGATGCTGCTGCACCCGCTGAGTTTCTCCAGCACTTTTGTCTACCTTCGATTTTCCAGCATCTGCAGTTCCTTCTTAAACAATCAGCAGTCTCTTATACAGTTCTATGTTTTATGAAGATATTATATTTCCAGATTTTTGTCAGAGCAAAATGGAGCAGAGATGGTGTTCAAGAAGGAACTGCAGATGCTGGAAGATCAGTCTGAAGAAGGGTTTCGGCCCGAAACGTCGCCTATTTCCTTCGCTCCATAGATGCTGCTGCACCCACTGAGTTTCTCCAGCATTTTTGTGTACCTTGGAGCAGAGATGGGTTTAGTTATTCTTTTTAAATTGTAACCATTGCTTTCAATACGACTTGTCTGGCTTTTGCATGCGGTTAATGGAAGTGTTTTTGAACAACCTTTGTGTGTTTGCATTGGAGGATAAGGTTGACTCTGTGTCTAAATCAATTACTGGTGATTCTTTAAAGCTGCGCCTCTTTCTCCATTGCAATATCAGTGATGCAGAGAGAACTGAGTGTGAGGTGGTTCCATATGTTTCCTGTGTTAAATTTGAATCCCTTACTGCAACAGCTTATTGTTTGAACCGAATGTTACCTGATGCTTTTCCATGTGCAGAAGGTCATTGTTTTCATATTCTTTTTCTGGACTTGGTGTGGTGCCTTTAATTGCCTTTTCAATCTACTAGTTGGTACCAGTCCCAGACCACTATTTCGATGTATGTTCACTAAACTTCTCCACTATTATTTATTCCATGTCCACAGCTCCAGGCAGTTAAATTAGGCACTTTTCCAAAGTCAAGTGGTAATTACACAAGGTGACCTAGTATGACAATGATATCCTGCTGTTGTTTTTATTAAACACATTGAAATTGATATGGAGATTTCTAAGTATAGCTGAAAAATTTGGAACTAATTTGGAAAAACGCATCAATTGGTCAAAGTGTGAGGCTTGTTAAATGTTTAGGGTCTGTCTTAGATTTTCTGCTGTTTTAGATTTTCACAGTCAGTCCCATTTATGGTTTGAACATCTTGTCCGTACTCGTATTTAATTACCAAAGGTGTAAAAACAGGACCCTCTTGAAATCAGAACTTTCTATATCAGCAGAATTGGCAAGAAGTTTCTGTAAATGAGTGGAGAGGGATCACTTCCTAATAGCCCACATTATTCTTGAAGGCTTCAGTTTTAATCTGCTCACTGGACCGTGTTCGAGGAATGTTGCAGGGTTTGCAAAAGTCATCTTTAAATATTCAGATGGAGTTGTAATCAGAACATCGGGGACCCAGCTGCTTTTCCAGCTGTGGGTTTTTAACAGGGAAGAGACTATGATTTTCCCACCTAGTTAACCATGTACAAAGAAATGTCATAAGTTCATAAGATATGGAAGCAGAATTAGGCCATTTGGCCCATCGAGACCGGGACATGCTGGGACATGTTGGCCGGTGTGGGCAAGTTGGGCCGAAGGGCCTGTTTCCACACTGTATCACTCTATGGCTCTATGAGACTACTCTGCCATTCAATTATCTTTCTCTCTCAACCCTATCCGCCTGCTTTTCCCCATAACCTTTGACACCCCTACTAATCAAGAATCTGTCAATCTCTGCTTTAAAAACACACAATGAATTGGCCTCCACAGTCCTCTGTGGCAATGAATTCCACAGATTCACTACCTAATTACTAAATTAAAAAAAAATCCTCTCCTTTCTAAAGGCATTCTGAGTTTGTGCCCTCTGGTCCTAGACTCTCCCACTAGTGGAAACATCCTCTCCACAGAGCTAGAACAATCTTTAATATTGGAGCACTTTTTCCTTGTTTTTGACATTTTGAACAAACTTGCCTGTGTTTTCTGCTATCTCCCAGCTGTGCTCTGGTGAACATACAAAATTAGGAGCAGGAGTAGGCCATTTGGTCTCTTCCGCCACTGAGCAAGATAATAGCTATCAGATCTTTTGGTGCATCTTGAGCTATTTTATTTTTTAACCTCTGCCTTTATAATATGAATTTATTGCTGGCAAGGCAACAGAAGTCCATTAATTACCAATTTATTGAACAATTTATTCTTCTTCCACCGGTGAAAATGTACTTCATTTCATTTTTCACAAGGTCTCTCTGGATCAATTACTACTTCCAAGAAATCAGTCCAGTAGGGCCTAGCCAAACATGATGTAAATACCAATAAATGCTGCTGTCGAGGTGAATAAAATGTCACTTAGTGTTTTTTCTAAGAGCAGTTAACCTAAATTTATTGCAAAGGAATACCAGTGTATAAGTCTGTGTTCATCAGCTCTCTTTATTGGCTCTTCCACATTTCTGTATTGGTATATACTTTATTTGTGTACTTTTCATCTGTGCACTTGTAGCCCAAAGATAAATACTGAATTAAAGTGTTCTCGTTGATCCTCTCTGTAGCTGGGAACTGGAACCTGTCTACTGCATGGTCAACAGGAGCGCATTAACGGAAGGTTTAAATGGCTTTAATGCTTTGACCTCATGGACACGTCCAATGCTCAGTCCAAACCCAATACAACAGTAAGTTCAAACTCTTATTCCATTGGATGCTCTTCCATGCAAAATTGCCTGAAAATATCTGCAAAGTGATTGCAGCCATCACTGGATTGCCTTTTAAAATGTTGTTTACCAATTTTTTCAAACCTCACTATTTCAGTGCTGTGCAGAAAAGCTGTGCATTGCCCATTAAAGTCACAATTGCAAACGGTGTGACTTGATTGAAAGTTGGCAATGATGCTAACTTTCACACATAGTGAATATTTTGAGATCCCTCCTGAAAAATAATGAAGTGCCTGAGGGACTGAGTTCAACAAATTAGACATGAGGCAGAATACAGAGTCGTGGCTCCTTGGCGTACAAGGGAATTAAATTAGTTCACACCTGAAAACGGACAGTGGGCTCAAGTCAAGTTTATTCATCGCATACACATACGAGATGTGCAGTGAAATGAAAAGTGGCAATGCTCGCGGACTTTGTGCAAAAAACAAACAATCAAACAACAAACTACAAACAGAATGGTACAGAATCACATATTCTTTTACATATTACATATTGTGGGAGGAAGGAAAAAGGAAAAAAACAGCAATATTAAAAAAACCCAAAAAAATCAGTAGAATGGTTCAGTAAAGTTAGTCCCTGGTGAGATAGGAGTTTACAGCCCTAATGGCCTCTGGGAAGAAACTCCTTCTCAACCTCTCCATTTTCACAGCATGGCAACGGAGGCGTTTGCCTGACCGTAGCAGCTGGAACAGTCCGTTGCAAGGGTGGAAGGGGTCCTCCCATGATCTTATTGGCTCTGGAGTTACACCTCATGTCGTAGGATAAGCCTCTGGAAATTGGGCAACCATCTCAATTTTTTCCAAATGGCCTCGTGGTCATCTACTAAGGATACTCTGTGCATAACGGATGATGCATTACTGAGCAGCTGATAAGGGAGGTCCCAATATCATGAGTGGGCATCAGTTCTTGTGCAACTCTTAAACAGGCCGAGCAGAAAGGTTACAATGGATGTTGCGATTCTCCTGTAAAGAGGTCTGACATGGGAAAGAGCAAAGAATGAATAATAACATGAGACTACGGAACCGCAGTTCAGCCACACTGGCGGTCTTAATTGAAAAAAGTGGAAAGAAGGGAAGTTATCCTAGGTACACAAAATTGCTGGAGAAACTCAGCGGGTGCAGCAGCATCTATGGAGCGAAGGAAATAGGCGACGTTTCGGGCCGATTTCGGCCCGAAACGTCGCCTATTTCCTTCGCTCCATAGATGCTGCTGCACCCGCTGAGTTTCTCCAGCAATTTTGTGTACCTTCGATCTTCCAGCATCTGCAGTTCCTTCTTGAACAGGGAAGTTATCCTACTCCCTTGAGGTGGGATGCAAGCAGAAGCCTCCAGGTGGCGCACCTCGGGCAATGCTGACGACATGAACTGTCCCACAGTGACTGACTGAAGTAGCCAATTCTGTTAACCGTCACTGACCGACCGGAATGTCGTGATATAAAAGATGGCCTGACACGAGGAAGAAGACCCTTGAGGTTAGGTGTGAAGGGGATTGTGAGCTCTCCAGTCTTATGTTCAGAAGGAACAGGTAGCTGAAAGGGTCTTGAGAAGAATGTAATTCCAACACCATAGATGCAGTGCAGGAAAAGTTTCATGAGTTCATCCACCATTTATACATCTTCAAATCCCATATCCTATCCTATCAAATGCATTATATCCCTCCACCACTGGTCTATTTAACATCCCCATAATTTGCCTGCCTTTGCTTTCTACTTATACAGATTCGAGACTGTTATCTTTTGTGCTTCACCTTAACTTTTAATGGTTAATCTTGTTGAAGTCTTATGCCCCTGTCCCACTTAGGAAACCTGAATGGAAACATCTGGAGACTTTGCGCCCCACCCAAGGTTTCTGTGCGGTTCCCAGAGGTTCCCGGAGATTTTTGTCAGTCTCCCTAATGGTCGAAAGTGGTTTCCGCTTCTTCTATGTTCCGGCGATTATTTCAAAAAATTCAAAACCGGCCGCGACTATAAATAGGTTGCCGTTTTAAAAATCGGTAATTTTTTAGTCGAAGCCGGCTGCGATGCTAGTTGAAGGTGGTTGCCGGAGGTTGCAGGTGGTTGCCGGAGGTTGCAGGTAGTGGAATGTAAGATATTTTCATATCCTGGATGTATTCATTGGATGGCGCTTACTAACATACTTCCATCATGTCAAGTCAAGAAAGTTTAATTGTCATGTGTCCCAGATAGGACAATGAAATTCTTGCTTGTTGCAGCACAACAGAATATTGTAGGTATAAATACAGAACAGATCAGTGTGTCCATATACCATAGAATATATATACACACATACATAAACAGATAAAGTGCAATAGGCTGTTATAGTTCAGAGTTTGTTTGAAGTTGAGTTTAATAGCCTGATGCTGTGGGGAAGAAGCTGTTCCTGAACGTGGATGTACCAGATTTCAGGCTCCTGTACCTTCTACCTGATGGCAGCGGAGAGATGAGTGTGTGGCCAGGATGGTGTGGGTCCTTGATGATGTTGGCAGCCTTTTTGAGGCAGCGACTGCGATAGATCCCCACGATGGTGGGGAGGTCAGAGCCGATGATGGACTGGGCAGTGTTTACTACTTTTTGTAGCCTTTTCCGCTCCTGGAAGCTCAAGTTGCCGAACCAAGCCACGATGCAACCGGTCAGCATGCTCTCTACTGTGCACCTGTAGAAGTTAGAGAGAGTCCTCCTTGACATACCGACTCTCCGTAATCTTCTCAGGAAGTAGAGGCGCTGATGTGCTTTCTAAATAATTGCATCAGTGTGCTGGGACCAGGAATGATCTTCAGAAATATGCACCCCCAGGAATTTGAAGTTCTTGACCCTTTCCACCACCATTGATATACACGGGATTGTGGGTCCCTATCTTACCCCTTCCAAAGTCCACAATCAGTTCCTTGGTTTTGCTGGTGTTGAGAGCCAGGTTGTTGTGCTGGCACCATTTGGTCAATCGGTCGATCTCACTTCTATACTCTGACTCATCCCCATCAATGATACGTCCCACAACAGTGGTGTCATCAGCGAACTTGATGATGGAGTTTGCACTATGTCTGGCTACGCAGTCATGAGTATAGAGTGAGTACAGCAGGGGGCTGAGCACGCAGCCTTGATGTGCTCCCGTGCTGATTGTTATCGAGGATGTCACATTTCCACCAATACGGACAGACTGTGGTCTGTGGATGAGGAAGTCGAGGATCCAATTGCAGAGGGATGCGCAGAGACCCAGATCTGAGAGCTTGGTAACCAGCTTGGAGGGGATGATGGTGTTAAACGCTGAGCTGTAGTCAATGAATAACAGCCTGACATTAGCAGGGGAAGACAGTGACTGGAGGCATGAACAATAATAATACTATAGAAATAATACAATATAATAAATAATAATGAATAATAAGATTAACAAAGATTGGAATGAAGTAATTTTTTCTCTCTGATTTAATTAAACCTTTTGAATTTTCAATCCTGGAGTACTGTGGAATCTTAGTTAGAAATTGCATTAAAAACGGAGATAGCTAGACTTAGGTATGTCAAAGGAGCAAATGCAGGGCAGACAAATGGTGTTGAGATAGATCAGCCATGATCTGATTGATTTATAATATAGTCTTGGGAGTTCAAATGGCCTACTCATGCTCCTATTTCTTAAGTTCTCATGACAAAGTATCCCTCTTGATTAATACCTAATCCACCATCCTGAATATTAACTTCCAATGCACCTCAGTTGAAGTGCGTACCATCTACAAAATGCACATGTCCCTTTGGTTATTCTAACAGCACCTCACAACCCTTACTACCATGAAGGAGGGGAAGTTCAAGTGCATGAGAATGCCACCGCTTGCATATTTCCTTCTAAGTTGGAACATAGCTGCTGGTGTACATATGGTGTACATATAGCTGCTAAATTTGTATAAGATAATTATAAGCAGTTAAATAAGGGGTGGGAATTAATAAGCTTTGGCTTCTTCCTGCTCCTTTTCGGACACATACAATTTCATTTATTTATAAATATTGTTTATGACACTTTATAAATATTCTTGTTTTTGTTTTTTGTTTTTGTTTTTTGTATGCTGTTTCATATTTGCTTTTTATTCTTTTATTCTGTTTGAAATAAAGAATAAAATAAAATAATAATGTTGCATGCTCTCCCTAATGGCATCTCTGTGCCTTCATAATTTCTGGTTGTAAATCAGAACTTCTCGTCGGATAGCACTATGGAAATCCTTTACCAGTGTCAACAAAGGTGGTTCATCACAGTTGGAGATGGACATTAAATGTTGACACTACCTGATCCCAATCTACATCTAAATTAAAAATAATCTAAATCCTGCCGAAGGAATGCTACTGGCCAGTATGGAAGGACCATTAGTGAGGATACATATGTTACAGGGCTGAAATCAACAAAGAGTAGCTGAGTGCCATTCTTTCTTATTCAACATTGTTCTTATTCATTGAGGGATATGAGCCAAACACGGGCAAGTGGACTAGCATAGATTTGGCATCTTGGTTGGCATGGATGAGTTGTTCTGAAGGGCCTGTTCCCATGCCGTACGACTCTATGACTCATAGACATAGAATAGACATAGAAAATAGGTGCAGGAGGAGGCCATTCGGCCCTTTGAGCCAGCACCACCATTCATTGTGATCATGGCTGATCGTCCCCTATCAATAACCCGTGCCTGCCTTCTCCCCATATCCCTTGACTCCACTAGCCCCAAAAGGTCGATCTAACTCTCTCTTAAATCCATCCAGTGACTTGGCCTCCACTGCCCTCTGTGGCAAGGAATTCCATAAATTCACAACTCTCTGGGTGAAAACGTTTTTTCTCACCTCAGTCTTAAATGACCTCCCCTTTATTCTAAGACTGTGTGGCCCTCGGTTCTGGACTCGCCCAACATTGGGAATATTTTTCCAGCATCTAGCTTGTCCAGTCCTTTTATAATTTTATTTGTTTCTATAAGAACCCCCCTCATCCTTCTAAACTCCAGTGAATACAGCCTAGTCTTTTCAATCTTTCCTCATATGACAGTCCCGCCATCCCAGGGATCAATCTCGTGAACCTACGCTGCACTGCCTCAATCACAAGGATGTCCTTCCTCAAATTAGGAGACCAAAACTGTACACAATACTCCAGATGTGGTCTCACCAGAGCCCTATACAACTGCAGAAGAACCTCTTTACTCCTATACTGAAATCCTCAAATAACTGACTCAAATATACTCACCGTCCTGTCTGAATATGGAAGTATTTGTGATCTCACTTCTGTCCCTCCATCAGTCCCCTTGCCTTTGACTGTCAGCTCGCCCAGCCTGAGTTGGTTTCACCTTTATCCAGTCTTTCCATGCTGGCATGTAGTCATGCTCATGCCCACAAACACTAACAGCTGTTAGGTGCTGATCCTGAAAATAATTTAATAGAAGGTTAACACACCTTCAGTCTACAAACATTATTAGCATCGAAATGTTAAAAATCAACAGTGAAAATTTTAAACAAAGTCAAAACTTAAAAAAATTGATTCATGAATTTATATATAGATAGAAAATCTTTGTTGTAAAGATTTCAGACTGCTGAGTGTGCCTTCTGGTCTGAATCATCGCAGCCCACCTTTGTGGTGGGGATATTATATTAGGCTCTACTGTTATTTTTTTCCAATGTCAGCCTCATTTTAACATCCACTCTTCTGAGTCCTTTGCAATGTATATTTGTGCTGCAACATAGATGTCTATTACTGTTACACCACAATAGGTGGTAATTGCATCTTCAAAATGTACATGTACGGGAATCTTTTTGAAGCTATTTCATATCATTATGCAATTAATGATAGTCAAAATGGTGGGAGGAATACTAAAGTATATAAATGTGTCACTGCACTTCAACAATAAAGCTAGGAAATCCCAGAAAGTAATGGCTAAATCCCAGAATATGTTATAAAGGTTAACAGATGGTGAAGGGTTGGTACATAGTTGAAATTTAATCTCCTGCTCCAAGTTACAGTATATCCTCAAACAGATCAAGCCATGCTGTTACATGACATTTATCCATGACATTTGGCCCCTTGATTACATTACTGACTGTAGAATCTCACAGTCATGATTTATTCGACAAAGTATCATTTACTTGTCGAGTGTATAAATTCCACTGTGGCCTCCAGGTGGCTACTTAAGCATTTACTTAAGTTACGCAATCACAAAAAAAAGCTTACCAATGTTTCTACTTCCTCAGAAATCTGAGTAGATTTTGGCACGTCACCAAGTACTCTGTTGAACTTCTACAGGTGTGCAGTGAAGATCATACTGACTGGTTGCATCATTTAAACACTTGAAAATGAAGGAGGGTGTAGAAGTTTGTGGCCATGGCCAATAAGGGGTAATGACGGTCCCTCCATCAAAGTGATCCACAGAAAGCGGTTCCCGTAAGAAGGAAGCAAATACTAAAAATCAGGCCCACGCCACCATGGCCACAGTTTCCTCTTGCTGCTATCATCAGGAAGAAGGTACAGGAGCCTTGAGAACCATTACCAGTAGGTTCAAGGTCTGAAGAAGGGTTTCGGCCCGAAACGTTGCCTATTTCCTGCGCTCCATAGATGCTGCTGCACCCGCTGAGTTTCTCCAGTATTTTTGTGTACCTACGGTTCAAGAACAACTTCTTGTCATCAACTCTCAGGTTCTTGAACACCCCCCCCCCCCCCCCCCCTGCACAACCATATCACAGCCCCACCTCAGCATCAAATCACTATGGACTTTACACAACTATGACAATTCATAACAGTGGCCTATTAAGCTATAGCAAGTGAGAATTTCCTTGTTCCATCGTGGAACAATTGTGCAACAGTGAAAATTTGACCAACTTGGATTGTGTGATGAGGTTTTACTCAGAATATGTTGTCATTTATTGTATATTTATTTGTTGTTGTCGTTCTGTTTCATATCTGGTGCATATGACAAATAAATACTTTCGATCTCTTGAACTCTTTTTAAAAAAAAATATTTTTATTAGAAGCAAACATGTTATGGTAAAATATAGTTACATATCATAGTAAAAACTTTTCATGTACATCAATCATACACTATTACAATTTTCATTTGTGGATTGATTCTGCTTCTAGTTTTTTTTAATATAGAAAGAGAGAGAAAAAAAAAAAGAATTACAAATGTCAAAAAAGAAAAAAGGTGGAATGAATTACTAATAATACGTCATTGGAGATAGGTTCGTAGATTATAAAGTATAACTTTTCATCTAATCCTGAGTTCAAGCTTCAGTTAGGTTTCTGTGCCGAAACTCTTGGGATTGACTACTGCAGGCTGGTGATGCCGGCAAACAGACAAATTGGGTGGTGTATGCGATCGGCTGTGGATAAAAAGTTCCGAACCATATATTCATTCGTTCACTCATTCGTCATCCTTGAACACATTAGCGACGCAGTGGTGCTGGTTTCCGACGGGAACGGTGATGGACGCACCGCACATCCACGTTCTCCAGTTCCTGCGGATTTTCGCCGCTGGAAGTATAGGATTTTGGTGTGTGTGTGCTTTATCATCATGCCTGACAATGTACGACAGTGATCGCAACTTCTACTGAAGTGTGGATGGCCGTTGGCTTGCTAGAAGCTCATCCGCCCTTTGACAGGTCTTGTTTTTGGTCCTGCTGGGGGTCCACAGCCCCCTCCTCACCTGGCAAACCAGGTGGGGGAGACGGTTTAGTCGCCGACTATCCGACCATGGAGACGGGATTACATGGTGGTACCCGTGGCGGGGGATGGGGAGTATAAACTTTTTGACAATTGGCTAAAGCAATATGAAATATGAATATGAAACGCCATATGAAATCTATTTTGAACTCTAAGCCAATAGTGCGCGCAAAGGATAAATTCAATAGTGCTCATAATTGGATACGGGAATGGCAATGTGCGATCAACCGCTCCCATTGATTGCTATGCAGGAACAACGCCAACTTCGTTCTGCCTGATAATTTACAAAGCTGGTCTTCATTGCTCAAAGTGGGTTGACTTCTCTTAAAGGAGACATGAATGGCTGGGGAAATTATTGGGACATAGAAACATAGAAAATAGGTGCAGGAGTAGGCCATTCGGCCCTTCGAGCCTGCACCGCCATTCAATATGATCATGGCTGATCATCCAACTCAGTATCCCGTACCTGCCTTCTCTCCATACCCCCTGATGCCTTTAGCCACAAGGGCCACATCTAACTCCCTCTTAAATATAGCCAATGAACTGGCCTCACCTACCTTCTGTGGCAGAGAATTCCACAGATTCACCACTCTCTGTGTAAAAAATTATTTTCTCATCTCGGTCCTAAAAGACTTCCCTCTTATCCTTAAACTGTGACCCCTTGTTCTGGACTTCCCCAACATCGGGAATAATCTTCCTGCATCTAGCCTGTCCAACCCCTTAAGAATGTTGTAAGTTTCTGTAAGATCCCCCCTCAATCTTCTAAATTCTAGCGAGTATAAGCTGAGTCTATCCAGTCTTTCTTCATATGAAAGTCCTGCCATCCCAGGAATCAGTCTGGTGAACCTTCTCTGTACTCCCTCTATGGCAAGAATGTCTTTCCTCAGATTAGGAGACCAAAACTCCTACGATTGTGCATTGTGAAGCTGAGGTGGAAAACAGTGAAAAAAGTCACTCTGATGTTTCACTGGTGAAGGATGTGGAAATTAGATATCATATTCTGTGCCGGTTGGCATGCTCCATTGACACATTGACGCATGAAGCAGCAGGAGGATTAGTTATGTGTAGGAAGGGAACTGCAGATGCTGGTTTAAACCGAAGATAGACACAGAAAGCTGGAGTAACTCAGCGAGTCAGCCAGCATCTCTGGAGAAAAGGAATAGGTGACGTTTTGGGTCGAGACCCTTCTTCAGACTGAGAGTCAGGGGTAAGGGATATGAGAGATATAGATGATGATATGGAGAGATATAGAACAAATGAATGAACAAAAAAGGTTTTGGCTATGGGCTTGGTGATAACAAGTTATACAGACAATGAAACACAATAGTACAATGGTGAAACTAGTACGATGACTCGGGTGGGGGAGGAATGGAGAGTGATGGGATGCAAGGATTACTTGAATTTAGAGACATCAATATTCATACCGCTGGGTATGAACACAGCTGCCCACATATGATTAATTAGCCGTGCAGATCACTGACAGCCGTTCTCTGATCTGAAAGCAAAGCCATTCAAAGATGTGCGTGCAAAGTCAAGCAAAATTACTTCATACAAGTGGTCAACGACTGTGTTTCTAATCTATATCCAACCAACTGAGCAACAAGTCACATAAACGCATTTCACCATAGGCCCATTAACTTCTTACAATCAGTTACCAATCAGATGTCAAATGTAACACTCAGGATTAATTAAGCAGGAAGGAACTGCAGGTGCTTGTTTACAGCTCAGGCCAAGAGCTATTAGGATCTCAGAATCACCTCCCAGCCAGTTCCCTCGATGTTTCTTGTCATTCACCTTGCCTAGAACCATTGCCACTTGTAAAGACACAATCTGAAGCAGAGCCCCAAGAGTCCAAAGGTGCCCAGGATCACCAATTGCTATCTGGGGCGTCCTACACTGAAAGTGAGCAGTGTACCATCGATCAACTTGTAGCCACTGGAGGGCCACTGCGTTAGAACGGGAAGTTAAACAAAAAAAACAAATGGAGGACAGGGTAAGTGAAAAAAGTGGGTGATTAACTATTGGTTTTGTGTTCCCAGTGTTGGTTGATGTAGAATTATGATATGGTTGGGTCATGAATTATCGTGTATTGTTATCAAGGGGAAGTATGATGGGAACTCTGGTGTTACAATTAATATATGTCATAATATATCATTATCATTGGCAGATCAATATTTAATGATCAACCCAAATTGTCCTTGAGAAAATGTTTAGATACCAAATTCTACAGGATTTAATGTGCAACATATACGACAACCTTAATAACACTATGAATGGTTGATATTACATTGCACTGGCTTGAACAGGCACAGTGAGGCTTTTTATAAGGATAGCCAATTCATAACTTTGTATATTTCTATATTTAGCTGGATAGGCATCATTTGAATTGCTTTTGGACATCTGATTTTTTTCAGTTCAATACCCATATTTAGATTCTACTTAGAAGGTTAAATTATTCCCCAAGGCCCGCTCTGTCTCAACTCTTTCTTCATTTATGTCATTTATAAAAAACCCCAATATTTATAGAAACTAAGTGCTCAACGGGCCAGGCAGCATCACTGGAGAACATGGGCCAGCGATGTTTCGAGTCGGGAGCCTCCTCCAGACTGAAGAAGGATCCCGATCCGAAACATTACCAATTCATGTTCTCTAGAGATGCTGCCTGACCCATTGAGTTACTCAAGCACATTGATTTTTTTTTGTAAACCAGTAACTGCAGTTCCTTGTGTCTAACTTTTATAGCCTGAGCAATGTATTTTATCTCCTTTTTAAATATGATTTTGTCCAAGGTTCAATGTTACTTCCTCTTGGTCTAAAGTGATCAGGCTAATCTTGGTGATTGCTGTAAAATCTGACCTTTTGTTGTTGCTTCGCCATCTATCCTTATACCGTACGGATACATTGCAAATGTCTTAACCAAGTACTTATTTAGTAATGACTTTAACATCTTTTCAAATCAAAACATCGCTTCATATTCTGCATGGGCTGAATTATGCTATCATGTGTGCAGAGGGTTTATTTTTGTCTGTAATGCCAATTGTACCTCATAGGGATACAATGTACAAGCAACGTATTTCTCATATTCATTCAAATTGTCAGTGCTTTTCAAAGAAATGGTACATTTTTAGATGTCTGTATTTCGAATCAAAGCTTTTTTTGTTAGCAAATTATGAAGTTAAAACCTTACTTTTATGGAATTGTAAAGCAAATTCACATCAGGCAGGGGTCTATTAACTGAAATGGCATCAAGTTTGTTTTTTCAATTAATTTAAAGTAACTCCAGATGTAAAGGCACTGCAGGTTTTTGTCAGACTAAAACCAGTGAGTTCACTACTAAATAACAACCTTCTTTTGTGAAAATGTTTCAGTCCTTCAGAAGTCATAGACTTCTTTATGACTTTCCATAGTTAAGCTTTTCCACAGACTGAAGCTTTTTTACTTATTTGCTGATTTTTTTTATCACCCCTGCAAAAGGCCTCGTGGTTTAATTTTGCTCCACATGTTTATCCTTTTTTCTTCCAATGTTTGTAATTAAATTAAATCTTCAGTTGTACATAAATGTCTCAACAGCCAACTATGTGTAGGATTCATCGTGCCACATTAGTGAAATATTCTAAGTCTGAAATGGCATTGTTTGTCCATGTTTGCCCTTGAATTGTCCTGAATTGGTTAACGTACCACAATATTTGTTCACTTGGCTAAATTTGCCCCATGCCCTTATCTTAATATTTTTTTAATTTTAGGTTTTCTATCACGTAATGAATGTTAATAAACTTGTAGATAAAAATATATCTATGCAAGTGACAACAAAATAATCTTTTGCATAATTCCACCTTCATTAACAGGACAATTCATCAAATATTATATTGTACAATAGGTACACTGACCTTTTCAATGAAATGTTTCGATCAAAGCATACAAATTTGTTTAAATTCGTGCTGATTTTCTGTAGATAGTCAGGATCATTTTCCCATGGTAGGGGTATCATAAACAAGAGGGCATTGGCTCTAAGAGAGAATAGAATAAATAATTTTTAAAGGGGATTTGAGGGGAATGATTGATTTTACACTGACAGATTACTATCTAAATGGCATCAAATTGGGAAAAGGGGAAGTACAACGGGATCTGGGGATCCTTGTACATCAGTCTATGAAATTAAGCATGCAGGTGCAGCTGGCAGTGAAGAAAGCGGATGGAATCGAATATAGGAGCAAAGAGGTCCTTCTGCAGTTGCACAGAGCCCTAGTGAGACCACACCTGGAGTATTGTGTGCAGTTTTGGTCCCCTAATTTGAGGAAGGACATTCTTCCTATTGAGGGAGTGCAGCGTAGGTTTACAAGGTTAATTCCCGGGATGGCGGGACTGTCATATGCTGAGAGAATGGAGCAGCTGGGCTTGTACACTCTGGAGTTTAGAAGGATGAGAGGGTATCTCATTGAAACGTATAAGATTGTTAAGGGCTTGGACACGCTAGAGGCAGTAAACATGTTCCCGATGTTGGGGGAGTCCAGAACCAGGGGGCACAGTTTAAGAATAAGGAGTAAGCCATTTAGAACGGAGACGAGGAAACACTTTTTCTCACAGAGAGTGGTGAGTCTGTGGAATTCTCTGCCTCAGTTGGTGGTGGAGGCAGGTTCTCTGGATGCTTTTAAGAGAGAGCTAGATAAGGCGGTGCTGGCTTGAAGGGCCGAATGGCCTACTCCTGCACCTATTGTCTATTGTCTATCAAAACAAAAAAAATCAGTGGTCTTAAATTATTAATTTCCAAACAAATGGAAGAAGTACGAGATTTGAAACGGGAGCAGAACTTGCTCATTGGCCTCTTGAATCTGCTTCACCTTTGAGTAAGATTATGGTCACACTGTGACCTCATAACAATTAATAGCCTTTAATTTTAATTTACAGCCTTTAATTTTCCTCTTTCTGAATAGAGTAACAGGAATAGTCTATTTTGCCATTCAACCATTCCCTGGCCAAACTATAACAGAATGGATGTTCCAGCTTTTCACGCTTATCTCAGTAAATTTATCCAGCAAAAATACATCAAGAGCAGTCATGAAATATCCGTTGACCCAGCATCTTTAGGGGGCGCTGCACTGGCAGCAGCCTGTCGGCAGCGTGTCGGCAGCGTGTCCGTTTTTTTCCAACTTTTTTTATTTTTTTAGTATGTTTAAAAGTGTGTTTTTAATGTTTCTTTGTGTGTTATGTGTGGGGGGTGGTGTGGGGGGGTAAGGGGGAAACCGTTTCGGCCGCCTCTTCCATGGAGAGGCGATGTTTTCAGGTCGCCTCGACCGTGGCCTAACAGCAAGGATCGGCGCGGACTTTCCCGGAGACGCGCCCGGAGCTTCAGCGGCGGGCACAGCGTGGACTCTCGGCGCGGAGCGGGTGAGACCTCGCTGGAGGGGAGCGCTCCGTTACGCTGGCCCGCGGCAGCCGGCAGCCGGCAGCCTGAAGCCACAGTCTGCAGAACTCCAGCTGGTGCGGCGTCTACAGCCCGGGATCCCTCGTGGAGGACCCGGGGGGAAGAAGAAGCTTCCACCGCCGGCCCGCGGCCGTCTTCTACCGCGGGTGCGGCATGGACTTACCATCTCCCCTGGAGGGGAGCTTCGACCGCCGGCCCTGCAGACTGCGGTGCTTCCGGCTGCGGCACGGCAGGTACTTTAAAACTTTGACCGCCGGCCTGCGGCCTACACCAGCCTGAAGCCGCGGTCTCTGGTTGGGAAGAGCCGATCCTGGACTCACCTTGACTTTGACTTTGTCCCTTACCATCTGGACGCCCGCAGAAACGGCTGTGGAGGGTGGAGGTCCCGACCATGGGGGAAAATGGAGGAGGACTGGCCAAGCTCTGTGCCTTCCACCACAGTGATGAATGCTGTGGTGGATGTTTGTGTAAATTTTTTATTGTGGTTGTGGCAACCCAAATTCCACCGACCTTGGTTGTGTGGCAATTAAATTATATCAATTATCAATTATCAAATATCAATCTACAGTGTTTGGGAGAAACTCCTCTGATTTTCATTCCCCCGTTGAATGAAAAAGTGCATTCCAAATGTATCCCTGGGAGGAAGTCCATAAATGTAAGATTATTCTCTTGTTCTCGATTCACCAGTCAGAAGAAATCATCTATTCTTTTTCATTCCTTTACTTTAGTCACCATGATCAGATCATGTGAATGTACTATACTCAAACAAATAAAAGGCAGGTTAATGTAGTGTATCCTTATAACGTAAGCTTTTATGTTTGCGTACACAGCTTTGTCATCCCATGCCTACCTACATTTACAACAGGCTGGTCATTGAATTACCACCCGCCCTGCAGAAGTCCAGTAAATGTCAGAATGTCAGGATTCCTTACTCTGTGCTTCGTACACTCGCTCGCTCGCTCAGACAACGTTCTGCCATCGGCTTTTCCACAGCCAGTGCCACATCTGTGCCTCTGCGGAGATCATCCACAGTGCATGCCTCTCCGCCGCAAGTCAGTAGGTGGGCTATTTCAGAAACGACGACATGATGCACTCAGCATCGTGTCGGACGACCAATTCTGTCAACATGTTAGGTGATGATGACAAAAGCCATCAACATCTCTGTGCTGTGGATGGGAAAATACAGTAGTCATTACGTAACAGCTGACATAAGTATATCCTGCCCTCTCTATATCTGCTCCATACTATGAGCAGAACCTACGTATATTCCTAAGCATCAATTTGCAAATTCTAGTCTAGTTTTAGTTTTGAGATGCAGTGCAGCAACTTGGCCTACTGAGTCCGCGCCGACCAGCAATCCCCGTACGCTGGCACTATCCTACACATTTGGTTTGGGAATTGCTCTGCCCAGAACAAGAAGGCTCTGCAGAGAGTAGTGCGTTTGGCCGAACGCACTATGGGAACTTCACTCGCCCCCCTGCAGGAACTATACATCAAGAGGTGCAACTCCAGAGCCAATAACATCATGGGTGACCCCTTAAAGCACACGGCATTGGGGGTTCAGTATTGATGTGGATAGAGAACTGGCTGGCAAACAGGAAGCAAAGAGTAGGAGTAAACGGGTCCTTTTCACAATGGCAGGCAGCGACTAGTGGGGTACCGCAAGGCTCAGTGCTGGGACCCCAGCTATTTACAATATATATTAATGATCTGGATGAGGGAATTGAAGGCAATATCTCCAAGTTTGCGGATGACACTAAGCTGGGGGGCAGTGTTAGCTGTGAGGAGGATGCTAGGAGACTGCGAGGTGACTTGGATAGGCTGGGTGAGTGGGCAAATGTTTGGCTGATGCAGTATAATGTGGATAAATGTGAGGTTATCCATTTTGGTGGCAAAAACAGGAAAGCAGACTATTATCTAAATGGTGGCCGACTAGGAAAAGGAGAGATGCAGCGAGACCTGGGTGTCATGGTACACCAGTCATTGAAAGTAGGCATGCAGGTGAAGCAGGCAGTGAAGAAAGCGAATGGTATGTTAGCTTTCATAGCAAAAGGATTTGAGTATAGGAGCAGGGAGGTTCTACTGCAGTTGTACAGGGTCAAGAAAGACTGGATAGACTTGGTTTATACTCTCTAGAATTTAGGAGATTGAGAGGGGATCTTATAGAAACTTACAAAATTCTTAAGGGGTTGGACAGGCTAGATGCAGGAAGATTGCTCCCGATGTTGGGGAAGTCCAGGACAAGGGGTCACAGCTTAAGGATAAGGGGGAAATCCTTTAAAACCGAGATGAGAAGAACTTTTTTCACACAGAGAGTGGTGAATCTCTGGAACTCTCTGCCACAGAGGGTAGTCGAGGCCAGTTCATTGGCTATATTTAAGAGGGAGTTAGATGTGGCCCTTGTGGCTAAAGGGATCAGAGGGTATGGAGAGAAGGCAGGTACGGGATACTGAGTTGGATGATCAGCCATGATCATATTGAATGGCGGTGCAGGCTCGAAGGGCCGAATGGCCTACGTCTGCACCTAATTTCTATGTTTCGATGTTTCCACCCCTGCCATGGACTGTTCCAGCTGCTACGGTCAGGCAAACGCCTCCGTTGCCATGCTGTGAGAACGGAGAGGTTGAGAAGGAGTTTCTTCCCAGAGGCCATTAAGACTGTAAACTCCTATCTCACCAGGGACTAACTTTACTGAACCACTCTTCAGCTTTTTTTTTTTTAATTGCTGTTTTTTTCCCTTTTTCCTTCCGCCCACAATATTTAATATGTAAAAGAATGTGTGATTCTGTTACATTCTGTTTGTAGTTTGTTTGGTTGTTTGTTTGTTTGTCTTTTCGCACAAAGTCCGCGAGCATTGCCACTTTTCATTTCACTGCACATCTCGTATGTGTATGTGACGAATAAACTTGACTTGACTTGACTTGACTTGAATTGACTAGGGACAATTTAAATTTTACAGAAGCCAATTAACCTATAAACATCTACCTCTTTGAGGTGTGAGAGGAAACTGGAGCACCCAGAGAAAACCCATGTAGTCAAGGGGAGAACATACAAACACTGAACAGATAGCACCCGTAGTCAGGATTGAACCTGGGTCTCTGGCCCCGTGAGGCGGCAACTCTATGGTTGCGCCACTGTGCCGCCCAAATGATCCACATAAAACATGACTTCTGGTGATGACCAGACCGCCTGTTTCCCTTGACTGAAGTAACGTCTAAGGAGGCAATGGGATTGATGGATTCATTGTACAATATCCATTTACAAATCCATGCTTGCAGTTATTCAAGTGTTGAACTAATCTGTCTTTGTTGGACAATTTGAGTAACTTTCTCTTTTAAGTCACATTTGAACCTTTGTTTCTTTCATTGAAAAGAACTCAGGCTTTTAAATTATTTCTCATAATTATAATAATAATAATAATAATAATAATAATAATAACTTTATTTATAGAGCACTTTAAAACAACCACAGTTGCAACAAAGTGCTGTACATGACTGATCATGGACAATAAATTATTACATGACAATAAAAAAAAACCTTAAACGAAGGACTAAAAACAATAAAAATTAAAAACATTAAAAGCACTAAAAACAGGAGCAAAGTCTCAGCCAGTGTCGAAAGCCAAGGAATATAAATGTGTTTTAATACTGGTTTTGAAGATGGACAGTGAGGGGGCCTGTCTGATGTGCAACGGCAGAGTGTTCCATAACGCCGGAGCAGCAACAGAGAAGGCTCTATCCCCTCTGAGCTTCCGCTTAGACCTCGGTACCTCCAGGAGCAGCTGATCAGCTGACCTGAGGCACCGAGCAGGAGCGTAGGGATGAAGCAGCTCAGAGAGGTAAGGCGGGGCGAGCCCATTTAGAGATTTAAAAACAAATAAAAGAATTTTAAAATGAACTCGAGAGTGCACCGGCAGCCAGTGGAGGGAGGCCAGAATAGGCGTTATGTGCTCCCTCTTTCCAGTTCCAGTTAAAAGGCGAGCGGCAGCATTTTGAACCAACTGGAGACGAGCCAGTGTAGATCGTGCGACTCCAAAATAGAGTGCGTTACAGTAATCCAGCCTAGATGTAATAAAGGCACGGATTACTGTTTCAAAATGCTGCCGCTCGAGAATGGGCTTCACCTTTGCCAGCTTCCTTAGGTGAAAGAAGCTGGACTTAACCACCGCGCCTATTTGATTATCTAATTTAAAATCACTGTCCATCCTAAAACCCAGGTTTAAAACTGTTGGCTTCACGTACCGTGCCAGTGGACCCAAGTCAACAAGGGGAGGTTCACGGCAGCCATTGGGGCCAAACAATATCACCTCTGTCTTCTTTTCATTAAGTCCTAGAAAGTTTAGGGCCATCCAGGACTTAATGTCCTCAAGACAAGACAGAAGTGATTTTACAGAAAAGGCGTCTTCCTTCCTCAGCGGCACATATAATTGGCTATCATCAGCATAACAGTGAAAAGAGATGCCATGCCTTCTAAGAATGGAACCCAGAGGAAGTAAGTACAGTGAGAAAAGCAGGGGCCCTAAAATTGAGCCCTGTGGAACCCCATATGACAGAGGAGCGGAGGAGGATTCAAAACCAGCAAAGCTTACACACATGGTTCTGTCTGCCAGATAGGACCTGAACCATCCCAGGGCACTGCCACAGATGCCCACTAGGTGCTGTAATCGGGATATTAAGATGCCATGGTCCACTATATCAAAGGCGGCAGATAGGTCCAGCAGGACAAGAACCAAATAATTACCAGTCATTTGCCAGGAGGATGTCATTAAAAACCCTTAGCAGAGCCGACTCTGTGCTATGCATAGTTTTGAACCCAGACTGGAAAACCTCCCGAATATTATGCTCGTCCAAGAAGAGTTTTAGCTGAGCATAAACAACTTTCTCCATGATTTTAGAGATAAAAGGCAACTTGGAGATCGGTCTAGAATTGGCCAGAACAGTTTGATCCAGGCCTGGTTTCTTAAGTAGTGGTTGCACTACTGCATGTTTAAAACTTACGGGGACAACCCCAGAACACAAGCTGCTGTTGATAATGGCAAGAACCGACTGCCCTATACTGGGGAAAACCTCTTTAAAAAGATAAGGAGGGACAGCATCACAAGGGGAACCCGACGGCTTAATATGCCTAACCACATCCTCTAGACCCGACAATGTCACAGGCACAAACTTATCCAATACCACCAGGCATGGGACAGAAACAGAGGGGTCAGAGGCAGGAGCTGAAATGAGAGCCCTTATGGAAACAACCTTATTGATAAAAAAGTGCAGGAAGTCATTGCACATTTCAGACGATGCTTCCAGGCAGACAGGCTGTGGGGCATTTAAAACAGAGTCAATGGTTTCAAATAGCACACGTGGGTCGTGACGCATAGACACAATAATATTAGACAGGTATTTTCTTTTGGCCTTTTTAACAGTGTTCTGGTAATGACGCCAACAGTCCTTTAGGATTTGCGATGAAACCTGCAGCCTGTCCTTCTTCCACTTGCGTTCAGCTTTGCGGCACTCCCGTCGAGCTGTACGAGTTACGTCACTGAACCAGGGCTCGGGTTTAGCTCTAGGCTGCAAAGTTTTTAACGGAGCCACAGAGTCCAGTATAGTTCTGCAGGAGGAGTGAAACCAAGAACTGATCTCCTCCGTATCAAGAGAAGTGGAAGCAGAGGGGGCGCAGAGCTGATCGAAAGCAGCAGAGAACTGGCCGGCAGCAGAAGGGTTAAAGGACCGACAGCGCCGAGCAGACGCTACAGGTTTAACTGCAGCACAGGAGAAACCAACATCAAACAGTACAGGCATGTGATCAGAAACCACACTATCACAGATCTCCAAATTTAACACAGACAAGCCATGAGAGAGAACAAGGTCTAGTGTATGTCCATGTTCGTGTGTGGGACCAGACACACACTGCACAAAATTAAAAGAGTCAATAAGGCTTAAAAAGTCCTTCACCAACGGTTTATCAGGACAGCACACGTGTATGTTAAAGTCCCCAACCATAAGGACACGATCATAGTTGGGCATAATCCCATCCAGAAAATCAGAGAAGTCATTCACAAAGTCCTTATGATATTTGGGGGGTCGGTAGATGACAGCGCGACCCACCTCAAATAAAGTAGCTTCGAAGCTGGAGAACGAGGATAATATAGTGCACTGCTTGCATTTACAGTTATTTTTATAAATAGTCGCTGTTCCTCCTCCACGGCCCGACATCCGCGGCGAGTTGAAATAAGAACAGCCAGCCGGTAAAAGTTCAATAAGAGCGCTGCACTCACCAGGCCCGATCCAAGTCTCTGTCACACAGAGGAAATCCAGGCCGCGGGAGCAGAAGAAATCCCTCAGGATAAAAGTTTTGTTTGCCAGCGATCTGGCGTTCACCAAGCCAACCCTGGAAGGGGATGGACTCTGTAGGTCAGCGGATCGGGGAGCCCGGGGCAGTGTCCGCAGGTTCCGGAGATTCACCCCGCGGTGGCGGGGCCGAGGAGAGCAGGGGGAGGGGGGCCGGTCCCACCGCAGCCTCTGATCGTAAGAAGGGGGGGGGAGAAAGGATCAACCCGGAGGAGCCGGCACACCTGGTGACCGCCCCCGTCCCCTCCGAGGCGGCGTGTCCGGCCAGTACTCCGGGCCGCAGCAGGCGGGCAGCGCTCTGTATCTTCCGGGAGGAGATGGTCCGGTGGCAGCTGAAAAGCACCAGGCTGGAGACCCCGGAGGCGAAGCCCACGAAGAAGTCGCTGACAAGGGAGCTGCTGACGCCCATGGCCCCGGAGGAGATGCCCGCGTCCGGGCGCACCCAATTGAAACCTCACCAGTCGACCGCTGCGTTTTCCACGGCGACGGCGACGCTTCCTTCGGGGCAAGGCCCAGTCCAGGTGAGTCGGGATTCCCGATAGGAACGGGGGCAGGGTATTATTTTCGCGATAATCAAACGCACCGACATTATGTTGAAGATCTAGGAGAGATTGACGATCGTACACCAGCAGAGACTTTACCTGTATAGTGCCAAGGAAAAACACCAAACACAGTGAGAGCAACAGACGGGCAGCCACACACACCGGCGCCATCTTCCCAGACATATTGTTATTATAATATGATATAATATTCTGTAATACTATTTGTATCATTGCTCGCATTTGTGCGTCCAATGCTTATTACAAATGGGCCCATGTTACATTTATCACTCCTCTAAATGTTTAGTATTATCATTATTCCTTGTAACTCTCCTTTCATGTTCCCTTTTACACCTTATAACATTTTATTTGTATGCTTTTGTTCCATATAATAACGCTCCCAGTCTGATGGATTTGCGCACAACCCACCAATGCACAAGGAAAAATATTGCTCACTAACAGTCCACAGAGTTACAAATGGTAGCATGTACAGTATATGTTTCCTGGACATAATCCAAAAGCCGGAGCTAAAGATTCAGAAGAATGTTTTAAATTCCATTCGGGAATTTAAATTTGGTTAATTAAATAATGCTCCAATATTTGTTCATGCATTAGGCTGCCAATATGAATGTCAGCTTCGAAAAGTCACTAATTTGCAACCCTCCATGAAAAGAACTGACAGCTGAAATAGCAACTGGCAACTCTAGTTGCGATGCCAGCACAGGATTTGACCAGAAAGGCTGCTTCGCGATAATTGGGTAAGATTTTCGCCGGTAGTTCAGGATCACATTTCACAACTTTTCCCCTTCATTTGGGAAAACCAGAAGTCATATGGACAAGTGTGATGCAACATGAACTGCATGAAGTGGCCATTACTTCAGCTGCAGGTGTACTTAGCGTGACGGATGTACGTTTGCTCATAGTGGATACTGAAACCTGTGAATGCAAATGGAAATGCTGGCAGCATAATAATAATAATAATGGATGGGATTTATATAGCGCCTTTCTAATACACAAGGCGCTTTACATTGCATTATTCATTCACTCCTCAGTCACACTCGGTGGTGGTGAGCTACTTCTGTAGCCACAGCTGCCCTGGGGCAGACTGATGGAAGCGTGGCTGCCAATCTGCGCCTACGGCCCCTCCGACCACCACCAATCACTCACACACATTCACACACATTCACACACAGGCAAAGGTGGGTGAAGTGTCTTCTTGCCCAAGGACACAACGACAGTATGCACTCCAAGCGGAATTCGAACCGGCTACCTTCCGGTTGCCAGCCGAACACTTAGCCCATTGTGCCATCTGTCGTCCCATAGGATGCCCGTTGCTGCTCCCCTACATTTCACTTGCAGATAGACGTCGAGAGACACAGCAAGGGCATAGGCCCTTTGTCCAACTGAGGAATGCTGACCATTAACCACTAATTCACACTAATCCTACAGTAGCCTAATCCAACTTTATTCTCTCCATATTGTTATATTCCCTCCAGATTCTACCGTTCAACACATAGGGATATTTTACAGCAGCCAATTAACCTAGCAACCTGCACTTCTTTAGGCTGTGGGAGGGGGGGGGGGGGGACCAGAGCCCACTCAGTCACATGGAGAATGTGCAAACTCCACATAGACAACACCCAAAGTGAGGCAGCAGCTCTATAGGTTGTACCATTGTTCACTGACCTCCTCTCCCCCTACCAACCCTCACGGTCCCTCAGATCCACATCAGCCGGTCTCCTCTCCATCCACAAGTCCAACCTCCGCAGTTTTGGGGACAGAGTCTTCTCCAGGGCAGCTCCCAGGCTCTGGAACTCCCTCCCCCAACTGATCCGCAATTCCGTGTCCCTCACCATCTTCCAGTCCCGCCTCAAGACCCATCTGTTCACCTCTGCCTATCCTTAGCCCCACGTCCCCCTCCCTTTTCATCTGTGCTTGAATTGCCTCATATTGTGTTTTGAATTGAATTCTGTCTTTAATTTGTGTACTGGTCATGTCTCTACTATTTATTTCATTCCGCTTACATGTTTTTCCTCTACTTGCTAAATTTTTGTAAGGTGTCCTTGAGACTCTTGAAAGGCGCCCATAAATAAAATGTATTATTATTATTATTATTGTTGTGCTACCCCACTGTGCCACGTGGACTGCCCGAGATGTTGATTTCTGACACTTACCAACATTTCAAAACCATGGCGGTAATCAGCACAGAAACAGGCCCTTCGGCCCACTGTCTATGCTGACTATCATGTACCCATCTATACTCATTCAGTTTACCAGCATTTGGACTGTTGCCTACAATGCCATGGCAATTCAAGTCTTTGTCCAAAATGCATCTGAAACATTATGAGAGTACTTGCCTTCACTATGTTCTCAGCCATTCAGTTTCAGATTTCTGTCACACCCTTCATGAGATAATTCTTTCTCAGACCTCCTCTAAATCTCCTAATCCTCAAAAAATGTATGCCCTCTGGTCTTTGACACCTCTGCCATGGTGGAAATGGTTCTTACTAACTCCCCTCTCTGGGGCTTGTGCTCTGTAATTTAGTGTTGAGAATCGATAATAATTTTTCGGGAAGTATGTTATATCTTACTAGACCAAGTGATATATTACTAGACCGAGTGGGGCCCGTTGGATCCTGTCCCCTCAACGCGTGGTTGCGGAGGGGAAGGGGGGGGGGGGGCAGCCTGTGGTGTCACACACACACTAACCACACCCCACACACAAGGGGCGAGGGGAGGGGGAGGGGGGGGGAGAGGGGGAGGGAGTGGGAGGAGTGGGGGGTAAAGGGAGGTGGAGGGGGGGAGGGGAGGCATAGGGGGGAGGGGGAGGGGGGGAGAGAGAGGAGGGTGAGAGAAGGGGGAAGGGAGGAGAGAGAGGGGGAAGGGAGGAGAGAGACGAGGAGGGAGAGAGGGGGGAGGGGGAGGGGGAGAGGAGGAGTGGGGGGAATGGAGTATGGGGAGGGAGAGGAGGAAGGGGGGAGAGGAGGAAGGGGGGAGAGGAGTAGGGGGGGAGAGGAGGAGATGCGGAGAGGAGGAGGGGAGCCGGGCGGGCGAATGGGCTGCGGGTGAGCGGGCTGCAGGGCCCACGGCTAGCGGGCTGCACAGACTCGAGGGAGGCCGCAGGCGGGCGCGATCTAAGGATGGTCAAAAGCAGCGGAGGGCCGGCCGATCGTGGCTTCTGCGAGGGGAAGCCCACCCACCCACGTGACAGACGATTGGGCGGGGGAGACAGAGAGGAGGTCGTTCCCCGTCAAGGCCAGAGATCGCCAGGTGGGATCGAGTTCACCAGCGAGGAAAAGGCGTCACGATTCTCCAAGTCCCTGCGATCGACGGAGGAGTGGCAGGTCTCCATAGACGGCCTCTCCCAGAAGGAGTAATGGTCGCCACGGCCACCTTCCCATCACACCGCCCGCATCCTCACCCGCGCGGCGATAACGACCACGGCCGCCATGTTCTAGAACTTCAAGGAGCCCAGCAGAAGGACCTGAGCAGCAGTTTAAAAACGCCAAGTGTCGAATTTAAAGAAGTAAAAGTTAAGAAGCCAAGAAGTACAGAAGACAGAACAAGGTTGACGTGACTCGCAGCGTGAGCAGAGGCAGGCGGTCAGATCCATTGTGACGTCTTCAGCGAGACAACCTTGTTTATTTTCTAAGTTATTTGAGATTTGTGAACATTTTTCATAAATAATTCGAGAAATAATGCATGACATTTTCAGTTAAGGCGAATTTTGACATCATCGCGTAAATCTCTATTGGAATATTTAAAATTTCACCGTTAGCGCGTCGCGTTTTCGAGCAGATATGAAACACACACGAACATCACACACACACACACACACATACACACACACACAAATACACACACATCCAAGATCAGAGTTTTATAAGTATAGAGATGATCTTAAAATCTAAAAATAAATGCGTTTTCATTGACACAGCAGACTTGTTATAGTATCACAGCAGCAAGAGTGTGTGTGGAGGTTCTCTAAGTTTCGTTTTTAGTTTAGTTTAGAGATACAGCATCGAAACAGACCCTTTGGCTTACCAGGTCCACGCTCACCATCGATCACCAGTACACTAGTTTCATGTCCTACATGCTAGGGGCAATTTAAGTACTTCGAGAGGCTGGTCCTGGCACACCTCAAAGGCTACCTACCCCCCACATTGGATCCCTATCAGTTTGCCTACCGCAAGAACAAGAGTACGGAGGATGCCATCTCAACGGCACTTCACTCCGCCCTCTCCCACCTCGACAACAGAGACACTTACGTAAGAATGCTGTTCATCGATTACAGCTCAGCATTCAACACCATTATACCCTCGAAACTGATCACCAAACTCGGTGACCTGGGCATCGACCCCTCCCTCTGCAACTGGATACTGGACTTTCTAACCAACAGACCCCAGTCTGTTAGGTTAGACAAGCACACCTCTTCAACCCTCACCCTGAACACCGGCGTTCCACAGGGCTGTGTACTGAGCCCCCTCCTCTACTCCCTCTTCACCTACGACTGCACACCTGTACATGGTACTAACACCATCATCAAGTATGCAGATGATACAACGGTGATTGGCCTCATTAGCAACAATGATGAGTCGGCCTACAGGGAGGAGGTCCAGCTCCTAGCAGCATGGTGCGCTGACAACAACCTGGCCCTTAACTCCAAGAAAACCAAGGAGCTCATTGTAGACTTCAGGAAGTCTAGGGGCGGCACGCACACCCCCATCCACATCAACGGGATGGAGGTGGAACATGTTTCCAGCTTCAGGTTCCTGGGGGTCAACATGGGGGGGAAAATTGTACAGCTGCAGCTATTATGGTGTAATATGGTACACAATACAGTATGGTGTTAATTTTGAAAATTGCACCTTCCATCATGCTAAATATTTAATGAAAACCCCATTTTTAATGAATGTGGCAAGTTCAAAATAATTGTTTGGTATTTCAGCAGCAGTATTGTACGGAAGGTTCGAATTTATTTCTAGCAACAAGCTGCCAGTCTGAGGAAGGGTCGACTCGAAATGTCACCCATTCCTTCTCTCCAGAGGTGCTACCTGTCCCGATGAGTTACTCCAGCTGTTTGTGTCGATGCACAGGATGACATTGAGCAACAGGTGAGTGGACATTTGCCTTTTGTGGCTCAGCCTTTATCCACTAGGTGGTGAGTTCCAGGCTAATCATAGATAGCAAAGCTCCCCTGAAGCAGAACCTGTCATAATGCTGTCGTAATATCATAATATCATAATGCTGTCATAATATCATCATATCATAACGGTCATGAATGGATAGAGGCAGGATGTCTCACCCATAATTCAGCTGATAAAACCTTTGACTGTGAGCGAATCCATACCACAATCTTAGCCCACTGTTAAACCTGCCAACATTTCTGAATATCAGTCTATCAAAATCATTCAAGATTACTACTAACAAAAAATAAATGCAAATTAAAGAAACACTTAAAACCTGAAAAACAATTTAAGCTGAAACTCAATTAACTGAAATATATAAATTGCCTATTACCCAGTTACCTTGCAATATCACACTGTGAAATGAACAAAGTTGCTGTTACTCTGCTGGGAGTACGTTTGTGATCTGCCATTGGATGTTACGCAGAGTCCAACATTTGTGTTTAGTTGGAGAATTGCCGGCGAAGAGAACCAACAGTTTGGGACTTCCATGTTCGCGCGGGAATGCTGAAACACGGTGGCATTTAAATGGAGAAATGCCAGCAGTTTGGTGCAGAACTGCGGGAATTCAACGGCAGGTTCCAGCCCATAAAATCCTAGGAATCTTCAAACTAATTGAGTGGAAGGAACATCTGTGAATCCTATTTACAATTTGCAGTGTATTAGTTGCCTTGTAGCGCACGTTGCCCTAACACCCAACATGTTTACACATTTCTCTTTTTACAAATGATTCAAAAAAATATCACTCAACATTACCGTAACTTCACAATGACCTTTGCTGCAAATTATGGTGGCCTAAGTATGATTAATTGCTTTGGTCCAACAGCCAGTCACACAATATTTCACTCCAGTGATCAACAGTAATTGCATTAGTTTGGAGAAGTGAATAAAATGGGAGAATGTCCATCGCAACCATTTGACACAATCGACCATCAGCAATGTTTAATTTTTAACAATCATTAAACACCGGACAATAAAGCGTCAAAAATAATATTGTTCATTAAAATCCAGAACCAGGGGCCACAGTTTAAGAATAAGGAGTAAGCCATTTAGAACGGAGACGAGGAAACACCTTTTCGCACAGAGAGTGGTGAGTCTGTGGAATTCTCTGCCTCAGAGGGCGGTGGAGGCAGGTTCTCTTGATGCTTTCAAGAGAGAGCTAGATAGGGCTCTTAAAAAGAGCGGAGTCAGGGGATATGGGGAGAAGGCAGGAACGGGGTACTGATTGGGGATGATCAGCCATGATCACATTGAATGGCGGTGCTGGCTTGAAGGGCCGAATGGCCTCTACTCCTGCACCTATTCTATTGAAATTACCTTTGTAAACTTGGTTTGCTCGAAATCAGCTTCAGTTTGGTGTGGCTAGATCCCATTTTGTTGTGGTGTCAGTGATATCATCGATATGACCCAAAATAGATGAATAGATGAAAAATAGCAACTAATCATCCTTTATTGGAGACAATGTTGGAACAGATAGGAAGAACTGCAGATGCTGGTTTACACCGAATATTTCACTTGGCAGCTTACAACTCAGCAGTATGAATATTGATTTCTCTAACTTCAAGTAACCCTTGTTTTCCCTCTCTTTTCGTCCCTCCCCCTTCCTAGTTCTCTGACTAGTTTCACTGTCCTCCTGATCAAAATTTACTGATTGTATGCCTCGTTCTCACCTTCCCTTCAGCTAACAATGAACCATTCTACATTTTCCTCCAGCATCGTCCCCTTTGATTTGTATTTTCATACCTAACACTTCCATATCTCTATGTCTCCCTTTCCTCTGACTCTCATCTGAAGAAGGGTCTCGACTGGAAATGTCACCCACTCCTCTCCAGAGATGCTGCCTGTCCCGCTGAGTTACTCCAGCATTTTATGTCTACGTTGGAACAGATATCTCAATATTGAAATTCAAAAGATGTCCGGGGTTTATACATTGAGTGGAAGCCTTGCTTGAGTTCATGTATAATGGGATCATAAGTGTTTTTCATGTTCTGAAACTATTAAAAATAGGGAATGAAGGAAATCTATCACAAATGTATATTCAGAAACGCTAAAGGGCCTGTCCCACGAACATGTGACCTGCATGCGGCAAGCGCGACCAAACCGGAAGCGGGGGCCGCGCGGAGGTCGAGTGATCCCCGTACAGGGCCGGTCCCACCAGCGTGCGCCTGCATGCGGCGAGCGCGACCAAACCGGTAGCGGGGGCCGCGCGGAGGTCGAGTGAGTGACATGAAGTTCGAGCGAAGTCCGCGGGAAGTTCGCGCGTGACGTACGGCGTCAAGACGCTGCGTACGGCGTCGAGACGCTGCGCACGTCCGTTGAGGCGGTGAGTACGGCGTCGAGGCGGCTGCGGGACGGTAGGCCGTTGCAGCGTGGAATTTTTGAACACGGTCAGTTTTTCGGGAGCCCCGCGCGATGTCGGGACCAGCTCCGCACAACTCCATACGGCTCCGGCGATCGAAGTGGGACCGGCCCCGCGAGGCCGTACGGCTCAAGCGACCATGTTAGGTCGCGCTTGCCACATGGAGTCGCATGCTCGTGGGACAGGCAGAGCACAGAGACAATATCAATCCTCAGAAATTGTTCTCGTTGGCAAAAACAGCTGTGATGCTGCTTTATGAAACTGGTTTTGTGACTGGCCTGGTGGTCAATTCTTTGGTCTTGAGTTGTAAATGGAATAATAGCTCAATTGTTCTTTCCTCTTGATAAAGTGTCAATGCAGTGAAGTCGCCCAAATGTTCTACTTTGGTCTTGATAATGTATTCCACAGGAATCAGTTCTCTTCGGCATAATTCACAGAAATAAATTTTGAGAACTAAAACTACAAAAAGAAAATCCCCCCCTTCAATCAATCAATCCATCCATCCATCCATCCATCCATCCATCCATCCATCCATCCATCCATCCATCCATCCATCCATCCATCCATCCATCCATCAATCAATCAATCAATCAATCAATCAATCCATCAATCCATCAATCAATCAATCAATCAATCAATCAATCAATCAATCAATCAATCAATCAATCAATCAATCAATCAATCAATCAATCAATCAATCAATCAAGCAAGCAAGCAATCAATCAATCAATCAATCAATCAATCAATCAATCAAAACTTTATTGTCATTTAGAAAATACATCAATAAATGCAATTCTGAATGAAATGTTGTTGCATCTGGCTCCCTGTGCAACACAAAAATGGATAAAATGATAAAATGGATAAAAAGATAAAATAGATAATGGTGGTGGCACATTACACTCCCCCAACATAATGACATTTTCAAGAAGAGTTAACAGAAGAATATCCTTGGTGAAATACAGAAAGAAAGAATACATTTATAAGATGGATATGAAACAAGGAACATGATATTTTCCACTGTCTTTATAAGATCTATCGAGCAATGTCTTACATTAAGATATTATATTAGTAACAAGATTTAACACACTGACCAGGAACAGCATCTGGAGATTATCACTTACTGACTTGAAGACTCCTTTTCCCCACATGAGGACACGATCAGATACCTGCATCTGTGCATGAAACCAAATCAATTTGCTCACAACCCAAGGTGCAATAGAGGTAAAAAGAATACATTTATCTATTGACCTCATCTGCAAATAATATTATCACAGTGATCTTAGAGACTTTAGATGAGAATGCTACATTATAGGTGACGAATGGATGCACATCATTTACTTTTGCAGTGGCTAAAGATATAATATATCTCCTGTTTGACAGGTGGAGCTGAAATCATCTAAGGGAAAGACTTCATAAAACATGAAAATAGCAGGGGCAATACTCTGCTGACCGTACTCTCCCTGCAGTCTTTTATGTATAATTAATCTAAATTGTGGTACAAAGTCAAAAATGAATACGTTTGTGAGAAAGGGAGTAGTGTTTTGGATGATCATTTCAGAAACAACCAGATGCCTTCTCTGAAGCGAATCACGGGAAAGGTGTTAGAATTCCAGCCATCATGCTCAACAAATGTCAACGACTTTAAACAACTCTTTGGTTCAGGGTAACATGAAGATTTATACATTTATTATTCCCGGGTCAAGTATTAACAACTATTGCATGAGATGAGAAACCGTGTGCATATTCCTGCTTTGGATTTTGAAATGATTTCCATCTACCTGGGTGTCCATGGAGATGGTGTGTGGTAAAATGCACTGGTGGGCATTAACTAAATAGTGGCGGAGCAGAGGTCATTCATTTTCCAATGAAGCTGGCAAAAGCCAGGCAGCTGACTGAATGACTTGTGCTAATCCTTCTGTAAATAGCTCATACTAAGCTTCCCCCCCCCAGTCTAGTTTCAGTCAAAAATCACTGAGTCAAGCACTTGCGCAACTAATCTTTATTTTGACAAAACACAATTAAGGGCCTGTCCCACGAGCATGCGACTGCATGCGGCAAGCACGACCTAACGTGGTCGCTTGGGCCGTACGGCCTCGCGGGGCCGGTCCCACATCGCCGGAGCCGTATGGAGTTGTGCGGAGCTGGTCCCGACATCGCGCGGGGCTCCGAAAAACTGACCATGTTCAAAAATTCCGCGCGGCAACGGCCAGCCGGCCCGCAACCACCTCGACGCCGTACGCACCGCCTTGACGGGCATGCGCAGCGTCTCGATGCCGGACGCAGCATCTTGATGCCGTACGTCACACACAAACTTCCTGCGGACTTCGCTCGAACTTCACATCACTCATTCGACCTCCGCGCGGCCCCTGCTTCCGGTTTGGTCGTGCCCACCGCATGCAGTCGCATGCTGGTGGGACCGGCCCTGTACAGGGATCACTCGACCTCCGCGCGACCTCGTGCGGCCCCCGCTTCCGGTTTGGTCGCACTTGCCGCATGCAGTCGCATGCTCGTGGGACAGGCCCTTTACAGTTCTCACTACTATACCTAACCACCGCGGGTTCGATCCTCATATCTGCCTGGCCAAGCCCTCTTAGCCTCGTTCAAGCAGAGACACTCCAGAAGGTCCTGCAGTCCCAAGCGTTCTCCCAAAAGTTCGACACAGGACCTCATGGGAGCAGCCTTTTATAGGTCCCCAAACCTTGAGGGGCCAAACCACATGGGGGTGGTCTCTGTACAGTCCAATAACCGATATCGATTAACCCAGTACATAATAGACATTTCCCTAACCCAATAATACAGTGACTAATATGATGTATTCAAATGGAGCTTATGAAAGTAAACATAGCAACATTTTCCCAGATATTCCAGAAACCCAGACAAAGCTCAATACTTAATCCAATCAACATCTTGCAAAGTAAAACTTTGCAATAATATGTACAATGTATATGTCTGGTTTGTATTCATCCAATCCATTCCATGAAATTTGCACCTAATTGTCAGGATCTGCAGATGTTTCATTCTCTTCCTGCAACTCTTATCTAGGCTCTAGACAAACTGGCACCATTCTGTAGCTTGTCCTATTTCTGCAGAAGGCACATTTAAATTGATCAAAATGCCTAACAGCCCAGAAGCCTTTACTCAATTTTAGTGTCCTGGCATCTCCAATTTGGCCAGAATTAACACTTCCATATTGCAGCTATGTAGGAATGAATCTGATCCAATTGTGAGAAGATAATATCAACAATATATGAAGGCAATGAAATATCGCCGATCGTGTTTCTCAAAGACTTGCAATTTGTAGGCCTCTGTAATTTGGTCCTGGTGTGTACGGAGTGGATGCGAAAGTGGGAAAACATAGTGTGAACAGGTGATTGATAGTCAACGTAGACTTAGTGAGTTGAAGGGCCCATTTCCAATCTGTATCAATTAATTAATCAATTGCCTGCAGGTAAACCACAGGATGCCTGAAGCCGACAAAGGTTGAACGCCTGTACGAGCTGGCAGGCATCGACGAACCATCTCAAAGGCGTGATCGGGCAGCTGCAGTAGAATGCTTCAATGCGGACATAGACCTCCCGCCACCCCTTGCACAGTCACCAACATGCCAAGAAATGCCTGAAGAGTAGGAACCGCTTCATGGAACTAGAGCCAACCGTACCAGGCACCAATATAATGATTATAGCTCACATTGTCAAAGAAGAAGTCAGAGAAGTTAAGAGGAATAAATAATGATAAGATGAGAAGATAACCTTTCTATTTTGGTTGGAAGATTTTAAATACAAAGTTATGTGAAATAGAAGAGGAAATAATACATTCCAAGATTCTGGAATGCAACTTAGGACATGGGATAAGATTTGTAAGGTGTCAATAGATTCTTCTAAGAGAGGCTATTTCAAAGCCAGTTGGCACTGAAGAATTAGAAACGGATAATAGGTGGCTAGCAGTTCATTAGGTAGTGAAGGAAGCACAATGTGGACATTGATGGGATAATACAGGAATTCTGTCCTCATCTATAGCCGGTGAGCTCAGGGTCTGCTGAGAGCAAAGATGTAATCTGTTATGTACTAACATGGAGCTAAGAATGAATTGAATATGTCGCGATCATTCCTAAACTGTTCCCTTTCCCCCTGCACAATTATACCTATAAAGGCTTTGCTTTTGTACATGGGCCTCTGCGACCATTTGGTACATTTGCTTGGCAACGTTGCTTTCTATTGGCAACATTGTGGAACGGCTATTTCTGTTGTGTTATCTGCCTGCCACTAATATTAAAATCACCCTTCCCAGAGCATATGCGGTATGGGGAGCCATGTAATCAACGGCCAATGCTTATTAATCCTCTGTACCTTCAAGCCGAAGAACATAAAAGTGAAGGATGCATGTTCACTGAATGGAAAACCAGGGATTCACCGTCAATGACATTATTCCCTCGGCTGCAAATGAACCTTGCTTTACCGCCTCAAATGATTGACTGTAAAACCTTACACAGCCTCGTTCAAGTATAGGGAAAGCCTTCAGAATATGGGACGGCTATAGCTTAATCTTACTGCTTTTATGTCTCCGGATAGAAAAGCGTGTTGAAATAAGTTGAAATATTGTTTGACAAATAGTAAGTAAGTAAGTAAGTTTTATTTATATAGCACGTTTTAAATCAACTCGTGTTGAAACCAAAGAGCTTTATATAAAATAAATAATAAGTTTCCGTACATCAGAAAAAGATTAAAAAATGAAAAATTGACCCAACACATTATAGAATTCAACACAAACGTCCCCCCACAGCAGAATCGAAATCCTCCACTGTGGGGAAAGGCACCAGAAAGTCAAAACCTCTTCCTCTGTGATCACCCGAGGTCGGGGGCCATTTGTGGCCTTGCAGCCAGTCCGATGTTTTCAGGGCCCTCTTGCCGTGAAGCTGGAACTCCGGTGACGGGTGAACATTCCTCAGCGGCTTGGAAAGTCTGGAGCGGCTGCCTCCTCCCCAGAGACCGCGGCACCCGAAGTCCTCAGGCCGCGATCCCAGGCTCCAGGGTGTTCCAAATCCAGCGCCTCCTGCCCGCGGCTGGATGCTCCGTTGATGTTGATAAGAATGTAATTGTTCTGCTGTCAGTACGTATGATAATAACATACCCTTGATTCTTATATTGAAATTGAATAAGGGCTAATTTCATCTGCTGTTTGTGTCTTCAACTGACTTCATCCACAAGGCCGACTACATGTATTTGAGTTAATTTAGTCGATATAATAGATTGTCAAATGGAATCTTTTTGAGCATTGAATATTCAACGGGTGCCTTTGTGTCTGTGGCATTTATAAAATGCATTGAAAATGTTTCCTCCGTATATGTTGATAAATGAGTGAGACCCAAGGCCTTTGGGATTATATATTTTAATTTTAAAGCCATGCACAGATTGGATCTGCATTTGAACAAAATTGTACTGACACCAGTTGCTGGCTCATTTATCCACATTATACAGTTCTTATTAATTAATCTTCTGCACAAAAATTCTATTTTTGCAGTTTTTTGTACTTTGCTGCCTTCATACATATGTACAGTACTTCATGGATTTTCCCTGACCCATGCCAGATACATTGCATGTTTATTTTCCTAGGTCTTTTTGTGGACATGCATATTAATCTCTCTCAATCATCCTTGTGCTAAAGTCCCTGCTCTACTTTGCACAATATAATGGGTGCAGTGAAAAGTTAGATATGCACAGCAGAATGAGCATTGTCTTTATTAAGGTGTACAACTGTTGCTGCTACTGTGATTATAGACCAAAACAATTGTGATTTTACTCATCTATTGAAGGTAGTTGCTTTGGCAGTTCCATTGAATATCCAAATAATGATTCAAATTCCATTGAATATCCAAATAATAAACAGTTTCAGTTTCTTTGCAGCCCAGGAAACAGCAAAAGAAGCAATCAGTCAGTCGCATTTTCAAAACTCATCTTGTCTCCAGAAAAAAATACATGACCAATGAATTACCCAATTTTTGAATGAACTTGCATCAAATGTAACATATGTTTAATATGTTCAGTCATACATTGTCTTTTAACTTATGCCAAATAAATTAAATCTGCACCTTCTGTTTGGAAGCCGAGATTTGCATATACCTTCTTTATTTATTTTATTAAAGCTTTCCAACATTTGGAACCTCTCTATCAATTTCTGCCAAGCTCTCTCTGCTTTAAGTATAGCAATATTACCTTCCCTGGTGAGTTTTTGTAACTGAAGCATTTCATCCTTGGGATCGCTCTAATGAATCTCCTCCACATCCTGCGCAAGGCACTGATATCCATATTAAAGTTAGGTGGCCAGAAACTTCTCCAGCCAAGGATAAATCAGATATTTTTAACATGAAAGATTTTTTAATTAACTTCCTTACATTTGTGCTCTGTGTCCCATTATATAAAGCCATGGTTCCTATATACTTTTCAATCTTCTCAGCACACACAAAGACTTGTGTTTGTGCACCTTCTCAAAGTTCTACCACTCAGTTCATATATCCTTTTCCCACTCCTGTTACAAAATGAACAGTATTCCTATTCACATTCATATTCCTCCGTGTTTAATTTCATCTGCCAGGTGCCCATTTCAAAAGTATGTTCATGCCCAGTTAACAGTCTTCACTGTTTACTAATTTCAGTTTCATGCTCTCTGAGAACACAAAAACAATGCCTTGAATTCAAAAACTCATGTCAGTAATATGTATATATGAAAATTGCAACAGTCCCCGATACCGGTCTTTAGGGTTCACTGCTGTACACTTAGCTGACAAAACTCTTGATCTTCGATGGTCTTCGCTTCCTGTCACTTAGATAATCTTCAGCCACGGCCCCTTTTTTATCCCATGGGATTTCATTTAGCCAATAAGCCTGTTAAAAGACAATAACTGTTTTTGAAAGTTCATATACACCAAAGTAAGTGAAGTAGTACTGTTGTCTGTCATCTCATCAAAAAACTCGTATTGGTTAAGCATGATTTAAAAAAGTTGTGCTTTCTTTTCAGGGGTCACAGTTTAAGGATAAGGGGGAAATCTTTTAGGACCGAGATGAGGAAAACTTTTTTCACGCAGAGTGGTGAATCTCTGGAATTCTCTCCCGCAGAAGGTAGTTGAGGCCAGTTCATTGGCTATATTTAAGAGGGAGTTAGATGTGGCCCTTGTGGCTAAAGGGATCAGGGGGTATGGAGAGAAGGCAGGTACAGGATACTGAGTTGGATGATCAGCCATGATCATATTAAATGGCGGTGCAGGCTCGAAGGGCTGAATGGCCTACTCCTGCACCTATTTTCTATGTTTCTATGTTTCTATGTTTCATCAGTTAAACTTTTATTACAATGTGAAGCACTAGTTGGGTGACTGGGAAGATATGCCGGGTTTTGATGAAGACCAGCCGCCCACTTCCATCCGGCAAACTACTGTCTACGTTGCTCAGACTCGCAACCGTCTTGGTTTTTGTTTTGCAACTGGATCCTCGCACATCGCATCTGGTGCGATTTCCCTCATTAACCAGGAAGCAGGCATCTTCGCACGGACAAGGTGACAGATGGTCTCTTCATGTGATCCTCGAACTCGAGTCGGTCTCGGTGGAACGAGGCCAGCAAAGAAAACATTACAGGCAGGCAGGGTTCCGCAGCTTCGTGGAAGCATTAACAAACACGCAGGTGGCAGTCAAAGCCCCAGCTGATAACCCTCATATTTCAGAATTAGGAAACATTTTCAATACATTTTTTAAATGCCACAGACACCAAGGCACTCGTTGAATATTCACTGCTCAAAATGATTCCATTTGACAATCTATTATATCGACTAAATTAACTCAAATACATGTAGTCGGCCTTGTGGATGAAGAGTCAGTTGAAGACCCAAACAGCAGATAAAATCAGCCCTTATTCAATTTCAATATAAGAGTGTTCAAGAAGGAACTGCAGATGCTGGAGAATCGAAGGTAGACAAGATTGCTGGAGAAACTCAGCGGGTGCGGCAGCATCTATGGAGCGAAGGAAATAGGCAACGTTTCGGGCTGAAACCCTTCTTCAGACTGACCGAGTATAAGAGTCAAGGGTCTGTTATTATCATATGTACTGACAACAGAACAATAACATTCTTACTTTCTGCAGCATACAGGCCCTTAATTTAATAACACACAGATAAATACATAATAAGCATAATGCAATGCATCAAGAATCATAACACTAGATAACCATTATAGGGCAAATCCAAGCCTGTCGTGCAACCAAAGACATAGTTCAAAAAAGATGATAGTCTCTGAGGTTCATGAGCCTAATGATTGCTGGGAAGAAGCTATGCCTGAAGCTGGTGATCAGGTTTTTCAGGCTCCTTTTGTAAATGTTATTTTGGATCTCCTGTGCCTTCTTCCCGATGGCAATAGCAAAAGAAGACCATGACCAGGGTGGTATGGGAATATACGTGAACATATGGCTGCTACTCCTATAGATCCCTTTGATGGTGGGGAGGTCAATACATCTGAAGGACCAGAAATGACCCGTTATCTATGTTCTCCTTCATTCCTAAACGTTCGTGTTGCAACCAGTCAGTATGGTCACCACTGTACACCTGTACAAATGTGGAAGAGTCTTCGACATAGCAGAGGTGTTAATGATTTCTCTTTGTGATTGTCTCAATGTGTTGAGTCTAGGACAGATCGTGTATGCCCAGAGTTATGTACTTGAAGTCATTGACTCTCTTCACCTCCTTCCAGTTGATGAAGCACTTTATCAGTTTATTTATTCATATGTGTATATATTTATATAATGGTATATGGACACACTGATCTGTTCTGTATTCATGCCTACTATGTTCTGTTGTGCTGAAGCAAAGCAAGAATTTCATTGTCCTATCAGGGACACATGACAATAAACTCTCTTGAATCTTGAATCTTGAATGTTCATGGATCACTGGTTTTCCCCTCCTGAAGTCAAAAATCAGCTCCTTGGTTTTGCTAATATTCAAAGCACGATTATCTGATTCACAATTGTTATCCTGAATGTGTATACACCCTATGAATGCCATCAGAATGAGGATGAATATTTAAATAAGCTTGCTTTCATCTATTTCTTTATTCAAAACAATAATTATTCTAGTGTATATGTCACTGGGGATATGAATGCAGATATGTCAGACAGGAACTAATATGGCTCAGCTCTGTCAAGATAATAATTTTATATTGTCAAGCAAAGTGCTTTTACCTACAGTTAGTTATATTTATATTAGTGAGGCCTGGCACACTACCTAATGTCTGGACCACTGTATTAGTACAGCTGATGCATATGCCTCATTGGGGTGTATGAGCATTCTGTACGGGGCAGCAATGACTGATCATATACCTGTTGCTATGACAATAAATGTTGAACATCTACTTGTGGTATCCAGAGATAGAAATAGCTTTAACACAGAAAAACTGGACTGGTCAATGCTTACAAAGGAAGACATCTTAGCCTATTATGCTCATACAGATAAATCCTTAAGCAATATTCATTTACCTAAAGATGCAATAATATGTAGTGATGTCAATTGTAAAGATATGAAGCATAGGAGAGATATCTGCTCCATGTATAATGATATAGTAAGCGTTCTATATGTAGGCAGTAAGCCCTACTGCAAGCATAAAAATAAGACACATAACATCAGACCTGGCTGGAATAAGTATGTAGCTGAGTATCATACTGAAGCCCGTGAAGCCACCACATCATAGGCTATGGCAAGTAGACCCAGACAGGGGCCTGTGTTTGAGTACAAGACGCTCACTAATGCAAGGTATAAGTATGCTGTTCGCTTCATCTGTAAAAATGAACAAGCTCTGAGGGCTGATTCCATGGCTAAGAAGCTGCTAAGTAACAATGCTGATCTTTGGAAAGAAGTGAGAGTTCTTAACAGTTGCAAAACATCTCAACCATGCACTGTAGATGGAATCTCCGGAACAGCTAATATCGCGGAGTTATGGCGACAACATTATAGTACTTTATTCAACTGTGTCCAAGGTGACTTGTATAGGGTGGGCAATATTGAGAGTAATGACTCGATGGTGATTATGTCACATGAGGTGTATCATGCCATGAACAAGCTGTCCAACAACAAAGCAAGTGGCTTGGATCATATCTCTGCTGAACATCTTAAGTATCCGAGTATGAGGATAGCTCCTCTCCTTGCTATTTGTTTTACTGGCTTTATGATTCATGGCTTGTTACCAGACTCAATGTTGTCTGTTCTGTTAGTGCCGGTCATTAAGGACAAAGCTGGTAAAGTAGGCAGCCTAAATAGTTACAGGCCCATAGCTTTAACCAGCATATTGTCAAAAGTTTTAGAAAGAGTTCTGCTGGATAGAATAAATGAATTTGTTAACTCCACAGATAACCAGTTTGGCTTTAAAGCTAAACATGGCACTGACTTATGCATATTTGCCCTAAAGAAGATTGTAAACAAATATAAAGGCAAAAACTCTTCAATCCTTATGTGCTTTATTGATGCTTCCAAAGCCTTTGATCATGTTAATTACAGAAAGCTGTTTGTTTAAATGAGTCAAAGAGGGGTGCCTAAATACATTGTGAGAATTCTGGCCTCCTGATATGCCCACCAGACTATGCAAATAAAATGGGGCAATAGGGTCTCAGTCCCATTTGGGGTTAGCAATGGTTTTAGACAAGGGGGAATTTGTCCCCAGTATTTTTTAATCTATATATTGATGATCTGTCTAAACAATTGAAAGCCTGTAACACTGGGTGCGTGATTGGTAATATTTTAGTGAACCATATTATGTATGCAGATGATCTTGTTGTCTTTAGTCCAACTAGCGCTGGTCTCCAGCAGCTCCTTACTATATATTCTGTGTATGGTGTGGAACATGACATTAAATATAATGCTAGTAAGAGTGCTGTTATGATCTGTAGAACCAAAGAGGATAAATGTCTAAAATATCCTGATTTTAAATTGTCTGACAATAATCTTAGTGTCTGTAATAAGGTAAAATATTATTACAGGGCATTTTATTACAGAACAAATGACAGATGATGCGGATATTTATAGGCAACGACGCATGCTGTATGTACAGGCGAATATTCTCTTGCGTAAGTTTGGTGCGTGTACAGATGTGGTGAAGATGTCGCTGTTTAGAGCATATTGCACACCACTCTATACTGTGCACCTGTGGTCAAACTATGGAAAGACAAGTTTGCAGAGACTAAAGGTAGCTTATAATTATGCCATGAGAACACTGCTAAGGAAACCTAGATGGTGTAGTGCTAGTAGGTTTGTGGCTGCAGGAGTCAGTACTTTAGAAACTATCCTAAGAAATCACATGTATACATTCATTTGCAGGATAAATGACTAAACATGTAATTATGGTGGCCCTGTCCAACATAAGGTTTAGCACTACACGCTACGAATCCCAGTTGTGGAGACACTGGTATCGTTGTCTCATTGTGGGACACTGATCTTTCTTTTTTATTCTGGATTTTATATCATGTATTATGTTTTTTGTATACAATTTTTGTTTATATGTATTTTATGGTGTTTTTATATGCAATGTATTTTATGTAATGTTGTCCCTTGTCTGAACCTTGAGTCCAGAATAAAGGTTAATAATAATAATAATAATAGATATTCAATCTCCTTCGGACTCATCCTGTTCTTCGTCAAACAATGGGGGAATATTTGGCAAATTTAAAGATGGCGTTGGGGCTGTGTCTAGCTAAGCAGTTATGGATTTAGAGGAAGGGGACTGGGTAGAGCAAGGGGACTGGGCACAGAGTCTTCAGGTGCTCCTATGTTGATGGTTTTGAGGAGGAAATGTTGATGTAAAATTTGTACTCGTTTTGGTCTGCTGATGAGGAAGTCAAGGATACAATTATAAAAGGATGAGCAGAGACCCGCTTCACTGAGTTTAATGATATGGAAGGGATGATGGTGTTGAATACTGAGCTGTAATCAATGAACCATAGCCTGACATATGTGTTTTTATTGTCCATGATGTCCAGTGTGGAGTAGAGAGCCAGTGAGATTGCATCCCCTGATGATCTATCCACCAAGTAAAAATTGGTCGGCATGGTTGTTTTGAACTCCCAGTGCAGTGGAGTGGGGTCGCTAGGTAGTTGAGGTAGCCATGAGGGCTCCTACATATATGCAGCATAAACCTGTGACAAAGGGGCCCTCGTGGTATTTCCCCAAAGGGGCCCTCTAATAGAGTCATACTCATAGTCATAGTGTGGGAACAGGCCCTTCAGCCCAACATGCCCACACTGACCAACATGTGCCAGCTACACTAGTCCCACCTGCCCGCATTTGGCCCATATCCTTCCAACCTGTCCTATCCATGAACCTGTCTAACTGTTTCTTAAATGTTGGGATAGTCCCAGCCTCACCTACCTCCTCTGACAGCTTGTTCCATGCCCCCACCACCTATATTATCAAGTTTGTTGGTAGACACAAAATGCTGGAGTAACTCAGCGGGACAGGCAGCATCTCTGGATAGAAGGAATGGGTAATGTTTCGGGTCGAGACCCTTCAGTCTGAGTTACTCCAGCATTTTGTGTCTACCTTCGATTTAAACCAGCATCTGCAGTTCTCTCCTCCACATTTTATCAAGTTTGTTTCTGTGAAAATGAAATAATGAATTGGTTCTCAAAAGTATCAGCCCAAAATAACATACCTTGTCTGTTTCCAACCAAGCCTGGTCTTGGCCTTTTGATACATTCCATGTATAGTTTGATATATTCCACGTATTCATATCTGTTTTTCCCCAATCCTCAGCAGTGTTTCTTGGCTTGAGTTTTGATGTATCTCTCAAGGGTTTTACGTGAATCCAGCCCTTCAAAGTGGGTTGCTATGTTCCCTGTATGTTTAGCCAAATATCCTCCCCATAATCTCATGGTCTTGTCACGATTTTCCTCTGACCCAGTACTGAGCAAATATGTATATCTATATCCACACACAATAATTTTATATGGGGTCTGTGTAAATATTGTGGTTGGTTTCAAGAAGCGATTATGTCAAGTGGCTACAGTCTACATAAATATCATGCTGCTGTTATTCAGTTGATAGCAGTCCTTACTGAATTGTGGCTATGACTCCGATGTTTCTGCACAAGAAGGGAGCGATTGGATATTATGAATCCCGTGCAATTGCATAAAATGTACATGACCAGATTTTAGCTATAAACATTTCCTGACTCATTCTGCTAAAAGCTCTAGAATAGAGGGCATCCGCAGTGGTGAAGTGGTAGAGTTGCTGCCTTACAGCGCTTGCAGCGCCAGAGACCCGGGTTTGATCACTATTTCGGGTGCTGTCTGCACGGAGTTTGCACATTCTCCCCGTGACCGCGTGGGTTTTCTCCCACACCCCAAAGACATACTGGTATGTAGGTTAATTGGCTTGGTGTATGTCTAAATTGTCCTTAGTGAGTGTAGGATGGTGTTAATATGTGGAGATCACTGGTCGGTGTAGACTCGGTGGGCCGAAGGGCCTGTTTCCGCGCTGTATCTCTAAACTAAACTAAACTAAATAACAGTAGCTTAATATTCCATAATATTGTAATGAGGATAGGATTTATCTTTCTCAAGTCAAGTCAAATCACTTTTATTTCTATAGCACATTTAAAAAACAACTCTCGTTGGCCAAAGTGCTTTACATTGGTGGAGGTACTAACGTTATACAACATTGGTTCATAGATTAAGTACTTACATAAATACATACATATAGCCCTCACTCAGAGGACGTCAAGACTTTTCTGTAGATTGAAGAGGAAGATGAACAAGAAAGATGCCTGACTTTCATCCTCAGAACACAAAGGAAGTCAAAAAGAAAGGGAGGCTATGTAACACAGCAGTTAGCAGCCAGTGCAGTGTCTAATCAAATTATAATCCTGTACTTTCAATGAATAAATATGACACAGTGGGACAAAGTCACTTTACTCTCTCTCTCTCTTACTCCCATCATTCCCCCAATGTGCAAGACTTCTACCAAATGCCTTTTTGATATATTAACCATATAACCATATAACCATATAACAATTACAGCACGGAAACAGGCCATCTTGACCCTTCTAGTCCGTGCCGAACACGTATTCTCCCCTAGTCCCATATACCTGCGCTCAGACCATAACCCTCCATTCCTTTCCCATCCATATAACTATCCAATTTATTTTTAAATGATAAAAACGAACCTGCCTCCACCACCTTCACTGGAAGCTCATTCCATACAGCCACCACTCTCTGAGTAAAGAAGTTCCCCCTCATGTTACCCCTAAACTTCTGTCCCTTAATTCTCAAGTCATGTCCCCTTGTTTGAATCTTCCCTACTCTCAGTGGGAAAAGCTTATCCACTTCAACTCTGTCTATCCCTCTCATCATTTTAAAGACCTCTATCAAGTCCCCCCTTAACCTTCTGCACTCCAAAGAATAAAGCCCTAACTTGTTCAACCTTTCTCTGTAACTTAGTTGCTGAAACCCAGGCAACATTCTAGTAAATCTCCTCTGTACTCTCTCTATTTTGTTGACATCCTTCCTATAATTAGGCGACCAAAATTGTACCCCATACTCCAGAATTGGCCTCACCAATGCCTTGTACAATTTTAACATTACATCCCATTATTACATATTATATGCCAACAGTTAAAAACATTCACAGAAATGAAATCAACATTCTATGTGGTTAACTATATCAATATTACAGACCACTGTTCATCCAAAAATGTCAAATGTTCCAGTTACTACATTTATAATGAGCTCTTCACAAGTGTGTCTGCTTCAATGCAAACTGCTTCACTTGCTTCACCTTGTAATCCACTATCGGTCAGACACACTGATTGGGCAAGCTGCATTTATTTGCTTGTGAATGACTAGGGTAAATCCTCCAGATCCAATTTATTCTGCAGACCTTTGCACACAGTATGAAGAGGTAACTGGCTCTTTTATGACATTTGCTCTAGTGTAGACATTTCTGCTCTCTGCAGAGACATCTGTGATCACTCTTCAGAGTCCGCTGCTGCAAGGTGCAAACACAAACACCTTTCTGGGCTCAACAAGGTCTTGAAAAAGCTTTGCGGATGCTGCTTGGGTGGATCCTACAGTTATCTCCTGAAGAAATGAAAGCACCTACACATTCTCCCCATGGCCGTGTGGGTTTTCCCCCACAATCCGTTTTCCTCCCACACTCCAAAGATGTGTTGGTTTCGTAGGTTAATTGGCCGCAATATGAATTGTAAATTGTCCCTAGGGTGCATTTTGTGTTTGTGTACGGGGATCACTAGTTGGCGTGGAATCAGCAGATCGAAGCTGTATCTCTAAAGTAAACTAAACTAAACTAAACTAAACTAAACTAAACTAAACTAAACTCAACTAAACTAAACTAAACTCTAAACACCCAATCTGGAAGCCACTGTTGTCTGTAATACATTCTCCCATTTTTCTATCATCAACACCATATACAATGCAACAATCTTCACCAACTCCGCAAGAGAACATCTATCCATCTCTGCCAGTTCCTTATTGTTCCTTATACTCTGCACTTCATCCAGTGAGAATTCTTCTTATCTGATAACTTCTATCCCATGAGCGGGTGCCCTCGAGTTGCCTCTTAATCAGACAATGGTGCAATGAGTGAGCCGCTGCAGATTTGAAAGGAAAAGATGTTGTGCAGTTGGAGTTGCAGGGAAAGATAAAAGACTGCAAAACAAAATCTAAAGCCTTCCTTAGGATGCTTGGCACTGAGTCTAAGGTCATTGCAAATATGAAAAAAACACTTGAATCTGACATTGCTTTTGTGCTTGTGCTTTTGTACCAAGTGTGTTTGCAGTCTTACTGTCTCCCTATTGTCAGGAGAGCTTCCTTTTGCCTTAGGGTGTTCCTCTTCCTGCTATAGTTCTGCCATCAGTAGTTCCCAACCATCTTTTCTTCATAGGATGAGGACATGACATTTATAGAATACTAGACCAAGTGGGACCCGTTGGGTCCCATCCCCTCAGCGTGCGGTTACGGGGGAGGGGGGCGGCCTGCGGCATCACACACACACCAACCTACCCCTCACACGCACACTAACCACCCCCCACACACACACACGAACCACCCCCATTGATATTATATGAATATTATTCATTCCCTCCTTTTACCCCATCCCCTGCCTTATCCACTCACGTATAGCCCCCAACTCACAGGCACGGCTAGAGAGGGAGGAGGGTAGACAGAGAGGGACATAGAGGCACAGAGAGGGACACAGGGACACAGAGAGGGGCACAGAGAGGGACACAGAGAGGGGCACAGAGAGGGGCACAGAGACACAGAGAGGGTCCTTAGGACAGCGGGGTTTTTCTCAAATGTTTTTCGGCAGCGACGGATGGGAGACGAGACGGATCCGACAGCTCTAATACAAGGTCCAACTTGCTCGTTCTTCACTTGCAGCGCATGCCGCAATCTTCAGCGATGATCTTCGGTGTTCAGTCAACGGGGCGACTTTTGAACAACGGGGGGAGGAGGGAGAGATGGGAGGTGATGTCAGACGCAGCGTGAGCAGACGGCAGGCAGGCAGATCCATTGTCACGTCAACAGCGAAAAAACAGGCGTTTTGAATTCAAATTTTGATCGGATTTGTGAAAATGTTTATTAATAACTCAAGAAATAAAGCACAACATTTTCAGGTAAGTCGATTTTGGACTCCAGGGGGTAAATCTCTCTCGGAATATGTAAAAATGTTCCCATTAGCACGTCGTTTCTTCGAGTAGATGTGATCACACACAAACAAATAAACACACACACACACACGCACACACACACACACACACACACACACACACACACACACACACACACACACACACACACACACACACACACACACACACACACACACACACACACACAAGATCGGAGTTTTGTAGTTATAAGGATGAGTGGCCTGGACATATGTTTCCCCTTTAAGTGTCTGTATCTCAAGTCGACGTTGGTGCATTATTGTTTTAAATGAACCATTCCTCAGAACTAGCAGAAGCCCTGGGGGCAGCCAATGTGAGTTGCCAGCGGTAGTGCATTAAGATAGTTGTTGATTGTTTATACCAGATCCTTTTACCTAAACAAGGTTTATGAAAAAGAAATTACAGCCACAATCTGCTGGCATCATTTCAGACTTTCCACGAGATTTCCAAATGAGGAACTGTTCATCTTTACATCCTTTGATGTCTGCAGAGCAGTTTTGGAGCTCGATTTTTGTTTGTTTTTTGCCTCCCACACAAAGGCACACAATCTCTCCAAATCCTGAGTCACAAATGTATCACCAGAAAAGTTGCTTTTTGCGGGAGCTTTACTCAAACTCAAACGCAGAGTGTTAAACAAAAAGGATCAAACGAGATATTTTAATTACTGAATCGCTTCAAGAAAAATAGTTGGAATAAAATGTGATTTTTAAATGAGAAGCAACTTTTAATGTTGACCAGTGTAATTTGAAGAAACAGTGGCTGTAGAAAACAATGTTTTTTTGAGGATTTCAAGAACTGCACCCTCATATTTTGCAAAGGCAGCTCACAACCCAGCAGTATGAATATTGATTTCTCTAACTTCATGTAACCCTTGTTTTTCCTCTCTCTCCGTCCCTCTTCCATCATAGTTTTCTGACTAGTTTTACTTCCTCCTGATTAATTTTATCATTTGTATGCTTCATTGTCACGAATATCTCAGCCAACAATGAACTTGAGCATTGTGTTTAGGAAGGAACTGCAGATGCTGGAAAATCGAAGATAGACAAAAATGCTGGAGAAACTCAGCGGGTGAGGCAGCATCTATGGAGCGAAGGAAATAGGCAACGTTTCATAGAAAATAGAAACATAGAAAATAGGTGCAGGAGTAGGCCACTCGGCCCTTCGAGCCTGCACCGCCATTCACTATGATCATGGCTGATCATCCAACTCAGTATCCTGTACCTGCCTTCTCTCCATACCCCCTCTTTAACGAAGAAGGGTTTCGACCCGAAACGTTGCCTATTTCTTTCGCTCCATAGATGCTGCCTCACCCGCTGAGTTTCTCCAGCATTTTTGTCTAACTTTCCTTGAGCATTGTCTGCTTTGATCGATCGTTTTCACATCGTACCCTTCCATATCTCTAGTTTCCCTCTCCCCTGACTTATTCTGAAGAATGGTCTGAACCCGAAATGTCACCCATTCCATCTCTCCAGAGATACTGCCTGTCCCGCTGAGTTGCTCCAACATTTTGTGTCTATCTTTGGTGTAAACCAGCATCTACAGTTCCTGCCTCCATAAAGGTTTGTCTGAGATGTCTATAGAGGGTACCATTTCACACCTGAGCTGATGATTACCTATTGGCACAAGTTCAACTGGAGGAAGCAGACAAAAGACACCTGAATAAATTGCAGACTTCTTTCTCCAAATAAGACCTGCTTAAAGAAGCACTTGTTTTTGAAGTTACACATACATCTTTATCCAATAGATAGAAACACCAAATATTTCATTGTTGTTAATAACATTATATGTAAATTATTATGGATGTCCTAAAAGTCCAGTCTGATGGATTGTTTGTTTGAAAATAAATTAAAATAGGATAATTTTTTGATTTTACCTAAAGTTTTGATTCATTTCTGTCATGATGAAACACTTTAGACATGTACTCTACTACAAGCTGCTGCGGTAGATATTACATTTTCATGGCTATTTCTATTTCACATATACAGTATATCCTTGGCTGCTTCTCAACTCTGGCCCCACTGGTTTTTCAGTGAAATAGAAGACCATTAGTTGAAAGGTGCAGTTGGGGAAGAACACTTTCTCTGAACCTTGTGCACAATGACATTTTCAGATCAGCTTGCAAATGCACATGCAGTGTCATGTAGTTTCCAGCAAAAGGCATTGTGTGTGTAAAAATTAAAAATGTCAGTCTGTTGGAGGGCATTGATACCAGTTCTCCTTCACATGTAAGGAGTGACAAGGGCAAAGAGTTCAACACTCACATACAACAGATTTTTACTGGGGGTCTAATGCCCCTGTCCCACTTAGGAAACCTGAACGGAAACCTCAGGAGACTTTGCGCCCCACCCAAGGTTTCCGTGCGGTTCCCGGAGATTGCAGGTGGTTGCCGGAGGTTGCAGGTAGTGGAAGCAGGTAGGGAGACTGACAAAAACCTCCGGGAACCGCACGGAAACCTTGGGAAGGGCGCAATGTCTCCAGAGGTTTCCATTCAGGTTTCTTAAGTGGGACAGGGGCATTACTCTCTTTCTTGAGTAGGAAGGAACTGCAGATGCTGGTCGGAAGAATGTTCTCGACCCAAAACGTCACCTATTCTTTTTCTTCATGCTGAGTTACTCCAGAGTTTTATGTCTATCTCCCTCTCTTTCTTTTCAGTCTTTCCCAGGCATCCTTACAAAAGTAGCTGCAAGGAATTGCAAATGCTTACAGATTGTGCTTCTGTTAAGAATGCTCTCATAGTTTAATAAACATAATTAGCACCAATATTTCTGTGGCATTACTTTAGAAAAACGTATAACAGGAGCATTAATGTTATTGTGATTCACCCTCTCTATCTGATAGATGTTAAAGCCAAAAGGATGTCTAGCTAAAAGCAACTAAAAATACAAAGAACCCTCTTTACAATTACCACACGTAATCTTTAGCAGACGCACCTAGAATCTCATTTGTTAACTGCGCTTTAATAAGCAACAACCTTTCTGCTGATTCTGGCCTATGTCAAATCTTCAAGCATTTTCCATCAGCTGATGGAAAATTCTTGACGGTTCGACAGTCCAGAATCAGCAGAAATCTTGAAATGGGTAACTAAGTATAAGGTGATTACATATGAAACTGTTCACAATATTTGGCAGTGTTTTAATCTGTTATAAGCAAGACTTTTTAAATTGAAGCCTAAGGTAGTGTCAGTTTATTAGCATCATTTACTTGGTATGTACAACAGGCCACAATTATCGTGGATGATATGAGCAGTGGAATTCAGCCTCATGTTTACTTTGAAAGTCATTGACGGTTAATAATAATAATAATAATAAAAATAAACTTTATTACGGACTCAAGGTCCAGACAAGGGGCAACATTACATTAAAAAAGCATTGCATATTAAATATCATAAATATATATAAAATCTTTGTATATCACATAAAAAACATCATAATTTATATTAAAAAAAACCACAATACTTAAGTTAAAAATCCAGATTAAAAGATGATCAATGTCCTACAACGAGACAACGATACCAGTGTCTCCACAGCTGGGATTCGTAGCGTGTAGTGCTAATCCTTATGTTTGTCAAGGCCACAATAAGCACATTTTTAGAGTCATTTATCCTGCAAATGAATTTATACATGTGGTGTCTTAGGATAGCTTCTAAAGTACTGACTCCTGCAGCCACAAACATATTACTATAATAATAAATAATAATACATTTTATTTATGGGCGCCTTTCAAGAGTCTCAAGGACACCTTACAAAAATTTAGCAGGTAGAGGAAAAACATGTAAGGGGAATGAAATAAATAGTAGAGACATGACTAGTACACAAAGTAAAGACAGAATACAATGCAAAACACAATATGAGGCAATTAATGCACAGATGAAAAGGGAGGGGGACGTGGGGCTAAGGATAGGCAGAGGTGAAGAGATGGGTCTTGAGGCGGGACTGGAAGATGGTGAGGGACACGGAATTGCAGATCAGTTGGGGGAGGGAGTTCCAGAGCCTGGGAGCTGCCCTGGAGAAGGCTCTGTCCCCAAAACTGCGGAGGTTGGACTTGTGGATGGAGAGGAGACCGGCTGATGTGGATCTGAGGGACCGTGAGGGTTGGTAGGGGGAGAGGAGGTCAGTGAGATATGGGGGGGGCCAGATGGTGGAGGGCTTTGTAGGTGAGGACCAGGATTTTGTAGGTGATCCGGTGGGAGATGGGAAGCCAGTGAACTTGTTTGAGGACTGGAGTGATGTGATGCCAGGATTTGGTGTGGGTGATGAGTCGGGCGGCTGCGTTCTGGACCAGTTGGAGTCGGTTGATGTAGGTGGAGCTGATGCCAAGGAGAAGTGAGTTGCAATAGTCCAGTCGGGAGGAGATGAAGGCATGGATGAGTCTTTCAGCAGCGGGAGGTGTGAGAGAGGGTCTGAGTTTGGCGATGTTGCGAAGATGAAAGAAGGAGGTTTTAATGACATGGCGGATGTGAGGCTCAAGGGAGAGGGTGGAATCAAAGATCACGCCAAGGTTGCGGGCCTGGGGAGATGGGGAGACAGTGGTGTCGTCGATGGTGAGAGTGGGGTTATTGATTTTGCTGAGTGTGGCTTTGGAGCCTATGAGGAGGAATTCTGTCTTATCGCTGTTGAGTTTGAGGAAGTTATGTTGCATCCAGGTTTTTATAGCTGACAAACAGGAGTTGATATGGGAGAAGGGGGGGTTGTGGGGGGATTTGGTGCCGAGGTAGATCTGGGTGTCATCGGCGTAACAGTGGATGTCCAGGGTGAAGTGGCGGAGTATCTGACCAAGGGGGAGGATGTAGATGATGAAGAGGAGGGGGCCGAGTACGGAGCCTTGGGGAACGCCTTGAGTGACTGTGGCTGTAGCAGAGGTGTGGTTGTGGAGAGAGATGAAGTGGGACCTGTTGGAAAGGTAGGAACGGAGCCAGCTGAGTGCAGAGCCTTCAATGCCGAGGTCTTTGAGTCTGGTGAGCAGGATGTTATGGTTCACTGTATCGAAGGCTGCGCTCAGGTCGAGGAGGATGAGGATGTTGAGGGAACCAGTGTCAGCAGAGGTGAGGAGGTTGTTGAGGACTTTGAGGAGATGGTTACTGGCACTACACCATCTAGGTTGCCTTAGCAGTGTTCTCATGGCATCGTTATATGCCACCTTTAGTCTCTGCATACTTGTCTTTAAATAGTTCGACCACAGGTGCGCAGTGTAGAGTGGTGTGCAGTATGCTCTAAATAGCGACATCTTCACCACAACTGCACACGCATCAAATTTACGCAAGAGGATATTCGCCTGTACATACAGCATGCGTCGTTGCCTATAAATATCCTCATCGTCTGTCATTGGACAACTACTGAAAGTGGGCACAGGATCACAATGGTTCATTAACCGCCAGACATGTAATGAAATATTTGCAGAGCACCACCCTCTGTGTGTGGGTTTTTATGTGCAATTTGCTTTTGCCTTTTGATTGCTGGAAGTGTAGAAATCATTAGGAAGTGTCTGTGCGTAAGTCATAGTTAACCACAGACAGACTTACTGGAGATAGCAGGCAGCATTGTTCAGAGATTGAAGAGGCGAAATAGAGGCAAATGTTGTATATCCTCGGGCAAGAGACCCTCGACCTCCTCCCCCAGAATTCCTGACAGACAAGAGTGGTCAACAACAGGTCAATTACTGCAAAAATCAAGAGAGTTTATTGTCATGTGTCCCAGATAGGACAATGAAATTCTTGCTTTGCTTCAGCACAACTCGAACATAGAAGGCATGAATACAGAACAGATCAGTGTGTCCATATACCATTGTATAAATATATACACACATGAATAAATAAAACAGATAAAGTGCAAATAAACTGATAATGGTCTATTAATGTTCAGAGTTTTGTTTGAGTTGAGTTCACTAGCCTGATAGCTGTGGGGAAGGAGCTATTTCTGAACCTGGTCGTTGCAGTCTTCAGGCTCCTGTACCTTCTACCTGAAGGTAGCGGGGAGGTGAGTGTGTGGCCAGGATGGTGTGGGTCCTTGATGATACTGCCAGCCTTTTTGTGGCAGCGACTGCGATAGATCCCCTCGATGGAAGGGAGGTCAGAGCCAATGATGGACTGGGCAGTGTTTACTACTTTTACTACTTTTTGTAGTCTTTTTCGCTGATAGAGATGTAATGATCTGACTGGAGAGGTCAAGATCAGTACGTATATATCGCCAAATGCCATTTCCAACCAACTGCACTGCTGGCTTCAGCTTCTCCTCTTGAAAATTCACCATATCTCTCTGTTGCCACCAATCGCTATCAGAGAGTTACATAGTGTGGAAATAGATTCTTTGGCCCACTCCTCCATGCCAACTAAAATGCTTACCTAAGCTCATCAGATTTTTCTGCATTATATTCCACAATCTGCAACCCTTTGCTACCTTCATTTATCACCTCCCAGTCTTTGTTGCTATCTCCATTTTCCCTTCCCCTCTGGATTCACCTATTGCTTGCCAATTCCAATCACCCTCCCCCTGAACCCCTTTATGTAGGTATGTTGCAAAGCCTACCTGAAGCGTCGCTGAAAATCTGTCGCTGCGGGTGTGCACGATTTTGGCGCCGTTTAAAGGGGGCGGGTTTAAAACGCGATTTTCTCCAGGCTGTTCAAATCGAAGATGTTCAGCCTAGTTAATTATTAACGAAAAATCGCTGGAAGACCCCGTCGCAAAAGCTATTATTAGTTTTAAAGGCCTCGTAAAATAGTTATAGTAGTTTAAAAATCAATCTCTAAACCCGCGACCACCAGCAACCGCAGGGTCTCATAAAGCAGACAATTGAAGGTAGGCTGTATATTTTTACATTAAAAAGGGCTTCTAAAGATCCCTTTATACAAAGTTTAATATTGCGAGCAGCTCATTTTGGGCCCATTATATCCCGCAGTATTTTTCTGGGCATTTGGGGCACAAATCTACCGCAATGTGAACGTTCTAAACCAGCGCGTTCCACAGGGACCCACTGGAAAGCTGATTTAAATGGGCATTTATTTACAGCAATTGAACACTAAATTCCTTCCATTTGGTCTATAAATTAATGTAAATGAGATTTAAAAATCATGTTTTATTGTGAATTATTTGTGAATATTATTTGGACATTTAGGCTATTTAAAAATGTTAATCATTTATTAAGAAATGGATAGATGTTTAGATCTAGTAATTGAAGTCTGAAATTAGCTACAATTAGGTAACTAACTAATTATATGCTTTAATTTCAGGTCATCCAAGTAAGATTATTTTATATTTGTTTCAGAATGCTTCAATCTATGATAACTGAAAATTTCATTCAGTTCTCTTAATTTTTAAGAAAGTTATGGGCTTTTGACTGTTCACGATCACAGCTTTTTTGTTATGTCCATAGAAAATCAATAGGGAACAAGATGCTCATTTCCCAGTATGAAAATGGCCATAACTTTTTAAATACTTGAGATATGAAAGTGAATTAGGTGTCAAATTAAACTTATTTTTATGCTTTATCTGATGGGATAAATTGCAGACTTGATTTTTAAAATCTCAAAATTTTGTAACATTGCTACTTTATGCTGCCCATCTCACCTTCACACTCCCAGTCCTGATGCAGGTCCCTAATCCAAAACGTTGTTGACCCACTAAGTTCCTTCAGCAGTATGTATTTTGCTCCAGATTCCAGCATCTGCAGTCTCTTGTGTCAACAAATATGGTATCCTCCAAACAGATTGCAACACATTCACACACCGAATCAATTTTTGAAAATTTAATTCAGTGTTACTTGTGTGGTTTTCTCTCCCATCGAGGCATTGATGCAAGATATTACGGGAATGATCGCTGCAGAGGCTTAAACCATTCAAGATGACTTTGATATCATATCCGATCTATCTTCTATCAAACCAGTTTTGTTTAGTTTTGGCGATACTCTGTGGAAGCACGCACTTTGGCCCACTGAGTCCACACTGACCCACCGAGTCCACACCGACCAACAATCACTCGTGCACTCATTGTATCCTACACACTAGCGACAATTTACAGAAGCCATTCAACCTACAATTCTGAGTGTTTTTGGAATGTGGGAGGAAACCGGAGCACCCGGAGAAAACCCACGTGATCACTGGGAGAATGTACCAACTCCATACAGACAGCACCTGTAGTCTGGATCGAACCGGGGTCTCTGGTACAGAAAGGCAGCAACTCTACTGTTGCGCCACTGTGCTACCTCAACCTTTTACTCTCTTCTAATTTGCAAGTTGCAGATTGTCCAACCATGCATTTTTACTTTATTTTATGTGACTGCTCAACCATTTTTCAATTCAATTCAGTGCATGTTTTCTCAGGATCAATGTGACATGTTCCACTGCTTCTAAGAGACCATCTTGGGAATGTCAGACTTTATTCTGGATATTGTCAGACACATTGCTGCCTCAAGATTATATCTACGATCTGATTGCACTGTTGACTTCATGGCTCCCTGCTGAAGCCTGGAAACTGCTCTGAATGAAAACTGATGTAAAACCAGAACAGATTTCCTTTGCTCTATTTGCTGTGAAGTGAGTCTGAGCATTTGAGGTTGATAGTTTTAAACCAAAAATTGAATTTCCCTGCTTATAAAAATGGGTCAGCAAATAATTGTATTTATTCTCAGTTTCTACACAATCTGTGAATTGTTGCTCAAATTAATACTGGAGTACCCTTATGCCCCTGTCCCACTTAGGAAACTTGAACGGAAACCTCTGGAGACTTTGCGCCCCACCCAAGGTTTCCGTGCGGTTTCCGTGCGGTTTTTGTCAGTCTCCCTACCTGCTTCCACTACCTGCAACCTCCGGCAACCACCTGCAACCTCCGGAAACCTTGGGTGGGGCGCAAAGTCTCCAGAGGTTTCCGTTCAGGTTTCCTAAGTGGGACAGGGGCATTAGAACTTAGAAGTAAAAGGTCCTGAGTCCAATGCATCTCAGTAAACACCTGCTGGCAGATAGGAAAGAGAGAGATCACAGCTCTCCAGTTCTGATCTTCACTTTCTTTAATTTAGTTTAGTTTAGAGATACAGTGCAGAAACAGGCCCTTTGGCCCAGCCAGTCTGCACTGACCAGCATTCTTCATACACTAACACTATCCTACACACACTAGGAACAATTTACAATTTTACCAAGCCAATTAACCTACAAACCTGTACGTCTTTGGAGTGTGGGAGGAAACCGGAAATCTAGAAGCAAACCCACATAGGTCACAGGAAGAAAGTACAAACTCCGTACAGACAGCACCCGTAGCCAGGATCAAACCCGGGTCTCTAGCGCTGTAAGGCAGCAACTCTACCACTGCGCCAACATGCCTCCCGTATGTTTCTTTACAACGTAGAAGGGGAGAGATTTAAGAGGGACCTTAAAGGGAACCTTTTCACTCAGAGGGTAGTCCACATCTAGAATGCGTTGCCAAAGGAAGCTATAGAAGCAGATACAATTATAACTTTCAAATGCCATTTGAATGGTTATATCGATAGGAAAGGTTTAAAGGGATAAGGGCAAAATGCAGGAAAATGGGACTCGCCCAGATGCCAACTTGGTTAGCATGGACAAGTTGGGATGAAGGGCCTGTTTACACACTGTAGAGCTCAATCACTCTAAGGTGGATAATTTGATCTGTAAAGAAAATGGCAGCTTTTGAACCAATTCCATGCACCCTTTTCCTGTAACCTATTGTCTGTCAGATGCCCATGAACCCCATCCAAAATATGATACCACCAACGTAGCAAGGAGAATTTTACAGTATTCCCTGCAAACCAGCAGACCTTTGGAATGTGGAAGAAAACAAGGGAACTCTGGGGAAACCCCCACTGTCACGTGGAGGAACATGCAGACTCCACACATCTATATAATAAAAAGTCTCATCTCCACCACTTCCTGTCTGTGCTGTATATTGAGTTTAGAAAAAACACTACCCTGTATCGCTGTGATTTTTGGCCATGTTACTCACAGTCCTCCTCCATTGAGCCAGCCCCGAGGATTTTTCCCATCGATGAAATAAAAAAGTTATGAGTGTTTAAAAAACCGTGAGATCAGCTGATTTGTCCTCTCGCCTGTCAATCACCGTAATTAAGGTAACGCCCCTTCCGGGGGGGTGGGGGGGTGGAGGGTGGGGGGCAAGACTATAAAACTCCGGATGCCTGGACATGAGTCAGTCACTCTGCAAGATCGTGATTGAGAGGCCACGACTGTCATTCTAAGCTGTGAATCATCTGAACTGTGAGTCTGCAATGTACTTGCAATAAATGATTTGTTAGCCCTTAATGACAATGCAATGAGTTGTTTGGCCTGCTGCCCTGCCTGTGCTTGCAATAGCAATGCTTTATTAGGTCCGACTGTGTATTGGAAGGAATAAATGCTTTATTAGGTCCGACTGTGTTTAGTCCAAAAGTCTCGCTCATTTCATGACTTCCGCTTAGTGGACAGGTGATTTCCGGTGAGTGCAGAGGTCGCGCTGATTGCGTAGGTCGTGCTGGGAAGTGTTTGTGTGAGAGTGTATGTGTGTGTGTGAGCGTATGTGTGTGTGTGAGTGTATGTGTGTGTGTGAGTGTATGTGTGTGTGAGTGTATGTGTGCGTGTGAGTGCATGTGTGTGTGTGAGTGTATGTGTGTGTGTGAGTGTATGTGTGTGTGAGTGTATGTGTGCGTGTGAGTGCATGTGTGTGTGTGAGTGTATGTGTGTGTGTGAGTGTATGCATGAGTTTGTGAGTGTGTGTGTGTATGTGTGTGTGTGAGTGCATGTGTGTGTGAGTGTATGTGTGTGTGTGAGTGCATGTGTGTGTGTGAGTGTATGTGTGTGTGTGAGTGCATGTGTGTGTGTGAGTGTATGTGTGTGTGTGAGTGTATGTGTGTGTGTGAGTGTATGTGTGCGTGTGAGTGCATGTGTGTGTGCGAGTGTATTTGTGTGTATGAGTGTGAGTGTGTGTGAGTGCTGGTTTAAATCGAAGGTAGACACAAAATGCTGGAGTAACTCAGACTGAAGGGTCTCGACCCGAAACATCACCCATTACTTCTCTCCAGAGATGCTGCCTGTCCCGCTGAGTTACTCCAGCATTTTGTGTTTACCAACAGACTTGATAATATAGGTGGTGGGGGCATGGAACAAGCTGTCAGAGGAGGTAGGTGAGGCTGGGACTATCCCAACATTTAAGAAACAGTTAGGCAGGCACATGGATAGGACAGGTTGGAAGGATATGGGCCAAATGCGGGCAGGTGGGACTAGTGTAGCTGGCACATGTTGGTCAGTGTGGGCAAGTTGGTCGGAAGGGCCTGTTCCCACACTATGACTATATGACTGAATCATTTGGCTTAGAAACATAGAAAAGAGGTGCAGGAGGAGGCCATTCGGCCCTTCGAGCCAGCACCGCCATTCATTGTGATCATGGCTGATCGTCCCCTATCAATAACCCGTGCCTGCCTTCTCCCCATATCCCTTGACTCCACTAGCCCCTAGAGCTCTACCTAACTCTCTCTTAAATCCATCCAGTGACTTGGCCTCCACTGCCCTCTGTGGCAGGGAATTCCATAAATTCACAACTCTGGGTGAAAAAGTTTTTTCTCATCTCAGTCTTAAACGACCTCCCCTTTATTCTAAGACTGTGGCCCCTGGTTCTGGACTCGCCCAACATTGGGAACATATTTCCTGCATCTAGCATGTCCAGTCCTTTTATAATTTTATATGTTCCTATAAGATACCCCCTCATCCTTCTAAACTCCAGTGAATACAAGCCTAGTCTTTTCAATCTAGGCTTATTCTGCTGGCATCTCCCCTCTATCTCCATCTAGCTTGTCCTGCTCTATTAACTCTCTGCTCCCCATCTGAGCTGTAATGTGCCCCAAGGGACTATCTACCTCATGCCTGGGAGCAGCTGGTTTGTGCACAAAGAACAAGCTCGAGATAAAATGGTTGAGTAACTTCCCAACTGTTGAGTTTTTTTGACGGCACAAGGTTAAAGGGGTTGGTTTTAGCAAGAATATTGTACTTCTGTTCGGCTTGTGGCTTGTGCATTTAATAATATCCTACCAATATAGCAACTCCCAAACTTCAGTACGTACATGAGATACCATATTAAAATTAGTCTGCAGCACCTGTACAAATACGCAGAGATCTCTTGTAGGATCGTACAGCAAATATAAACTGAAAGATGGACATTAAAGGTTGGATATTGTAAATGTTTCTCTGGTTTGCTGTGTTTCTAGTATCTGGTCATTTAGCTCTTGGACAAAATAATTCAGGCTTCTCATTGTGCACCCTCAGGAATTGTCTGCCTTATATAAACACGCTTGTTCAAATTGCTTGGCTGATGTGGATTCCCAGTTCAACTTCAAATAATTTTTCATTCCAGTTTATTAGAAATCACAGCAGCGCCTAACCATCCATTACAAAGCCTGATTTTTCTCGTATGGTTCCAACCTGGATATTTTGAATGTTTCCCAGGTGACCTGTTCCGAGCTGTAACCTTGCTTTTTCAGTTTTTCATTTGGGCAGATTTCACTGCAAAGATAAATCATTCTAGACCATATCCAGAAATCTGTCCTTCAACATGTTCTTGCATTGATTCTGGTCATGTGCTTCTAAACCATTGGACTGAAAACTAACATAAATTCCTACAATATACCTTTATATTTGCTTGTGAACAGTTGACTTCTGAAATAATCCACTAATTCAGCTCTCATGTCGTTCTGAGAATGTAAGAACCTTATTTTTTTTTGCCATCATATTGAAATATATAATGTAAATCTCTGTCTTGCTACACACTCTCACATTAACATGAGAACTCTTATTCTCTTTAACTTGCATAACTGGAAACTGAAGCAGTAAATCTTGCCTGCAGCAGATAATTGCACAGAGACCTAACCAAATCCTTTGATTTCATTTGTTTTATCAAATGCTCAGTATTTCCTCTGAAGAAACTTATTTCAATTCCTGTTTCCGTTATCATTGGATGTGCTTTCTTGATAAGAAATTTTTGCAAAGTAATTAAAAAGAAATAACTGAAATATCACATTTACACAAGTATTCAGACCCTTTATTCGGTACTTTGTTGAGGCACCTTTGGCAGCGATTACAGCCTCAAGTCTTCTTGGGTACGACGCTACAAGCTTGGCACACCTGTATTTGGGTAATTTCTCCCATTCTTCTCTGCAGATCCTCTCAAGCTCTGTCAGGTTAGATGGGGAGCATCGATGCACAGCTATTTTCAGGTCCCTCTAGAGATGTTCGATTGGGTTCAAGTCCGGGCTCTGGCTGGGCCACTCAAGGACATTCACAGACTTGTCACAAAGCCACTCCTGCGTTGTCTTGGCTGTGTGCTTAGGGTCATTGTCCTGTTGGAAGGTGAATCTCCGCCCCAGTCTGGGGTCCAGAATGTTCTGGAGCAAGTTTTCATCAAGGATCTCTCTGTACTTTGCTCTGTTCATCTTTCCCTCGATCCTGACTAGTCTCCCAGTTCCTGCCGGTGAAAAACATCCCCACAGCATGATGCTGCCACCACCATGCTTCACCGTAGGTATGGTATTGGCAAGGTGATGAGCGGTGCCTGGTTTCCTCCAGACGTGAAAATAGTTCAATCTTGGTTTCATCAGACCTGAGAATCTTGTTTCTCATGCTCTGAGAGTCCTTTAGGTGCCTTTTGGCAAACTCCAAGCGGGCTGTCATGTGCCTTTTACTGAGGAGTGGCTTCCGTCTGGCCACTCTACCATAAAGGACTGATTGGTGGAATGCTGCAGATATAGTTGTCCTTCTGGAAGTTTCTCCCATCTCTACAGAGAAATTCTGGAGTTCTGTCAGAGTGACCATCGGGTTCTTGGTCACCTCCCTGACCAAGGCCCTTCTCCCCCGATTGCTCAGTTTGGCTGGGTGACCAGTTCTATGAAGAGTCCTGGTGGTTCCAAAGTTCTTCCATTTAAGAATGACGGAGGCCACTGTGCTCTTCAGGACCTGCAATGCAGCAGAAATTGTTTCATACCCTTCCCCAGATCTGTGTCTTGACACAATCCTGTCTTGGAGGTCCACAGACAATTTTAAGTGTCACTAGACCAAGTGCAGACCCGTTGGGTCTGTTTCCCCATAGCGAAGCATGTGAAGACTTATGTACATTTGATATTCCAGTTATTTATTTTTAATTACTTTGCAAAAATTTCTAAACACCTGTTTTCGCTTCTTCATTCTGTGGTATTGTGTGTAGGTTGATGATAAAAAAAAGAATTGAATCCATTTTAAAATAAGGCTGTAGCATAACAAAATGTGGAAAAAGTGAAGGGGTCTGAATACTTTCTGAATGCACTGTACCTCCATTGATTTTTTTCCATTGCTTTTTGAATGTGTTCCATTTCTGGGTGGTGTAGAAACATTTTGGCATTTCTTTTCGTCAATTTATTTTGGAGCCTGTAATTCATAACCACCAATATCAAACCAAGTTATTACATAACCCACATATTGGCATAACATAACACAAAAGCAAAAAACAAAAACCACACAACTAATTTTTTTTAGAGTTTGTTGATTTAGATAGAGTACATGACAGAATTAAATAAGACAAAAATCATTTAAAAGGTGAATATCAAGTTAACAAAAAAAATCAGTGATTTTCCCCTTTGTACAGCATTGTTTTATTAAATAGACAATAGACAATAGGTGCAGGAGTAGGCCAATTGGCCCTTCGATGTGATCATGGCTGATCATCCCCAATCAGTACCCCGTTCCTGCCTTCTTCCCATATCCCCTGACTCCGCTATTTTTAAGAGCCCTATCTAGCTCTCTATTGAAAGCATCCAGAGAACCTGCCTCCACCGCCCTCTGAGGCAGAGAATTCCACAGACTCACCACACTCTGTGAGGAAAAAGTGTTTCCTCGTCTCTGTTCTAAATGGCTTACTCCTTATTCTTAAACTGTGTCCCCTGGTTCTGGACTCCCCCAACATCGGGAACATGTTTCCTGCCTCTAGCGTGTCCAAGCCCTTAACAATCTTATATGTTTCAATGAGATATCCTCTCATCCTTCTAAACTCCAGAGTGTACAAGCCCAGCTGCTCCATTCTCTCAGCATATGACAGTCCCGCCATCCCGGGAATTAACCTTGTAAACCTACGCTGCACTCCCTCAATAGCAAGAATAGCACCAAAGAAATCAATTGAAATTGTGATGTTGCTTTGAGATGACTCTTACTTGCTTACAGAATAAATAGTCCATGCCAACAGTTCCTATGTCGACTCCTTCAGTCAAAACCTATACAGAGAAACACAGATGAAAAAGGAATCTAAGAAGTGGGTAGTATTAGAGAAATAAATGTTTCAGTATTTGAAGGGATGAGGCAAGAAGAAATAAGTGCAAGGTAGTTTTATTTTGCCAAAAATGTTAAATTAGGTTGGTGAGATGCAAGCAAAAATAGCTGTACGAGAATATGATGCCATGGTTAGAATCATGGAAAAGTTTGGATGACGCCGTGCCTTTTTGGTAGACAAACTAGCATGAGGGGCACAGTGGAGCAATTTGCAGGGAAGTTGGTAGCAAGGCCTATAATGGAACATTTCAACCATCCTTATATTAGATTGAGATAACATGATTGTGAAAGGTGAAGAGGGAAAGAGGGGAAGACTTTCCCAAATGGGGGGGTGGGGGGATGGAGGGGAGGGGAGGGGGGAAGGGGAGGGGAGGGGGGGAGGGGATTTGTCAGATTAAGATGTTTCCAGCAAAATGAGGAAGCAGGCTCAGTTTGGCTCGGCTCAATCTCTGGTTCCAAGAAAAAGAGATGAGGATAAATGGAGCTCATTTCATTGTTGAAACATTCAGGGGGTTGTGATCAGAGAATCATAAGATTTAGATTAACTAATAAAGGACAAAGTGTAGCCTGGAGTAAAATAAATTAACTGATGGAAGGCCAAGTTCAGAGGGTTAAAAATACATCTGCTCAGGGTAAACTGGAATCAATAACTGGGAAGCGAGATTGTAATTAGCTGTAAAAAACCTTAAGGAGGAGATGGTAGGAGTACAATCCAGGCTCATTCCCTTTGGGGGAATGGTAGGGCAATCAAAGTGAGAGCTTGATGCCTGATGACAGGCCGAAGCATTTATAGAGGCGTGCAACAACTTTTGGTATGATAGTACGTGGAAATCAGGCGGAATGTATGATGTCCAAGGACACAGTGAAAAGGAAAACAAAGGGGATAACATTCAAAGACCACAAAAATATGTAGGTTAAAATGTAGGATAAGGAGAAGTGGATTCAGTCAGGGAGAGCGAATGCATGAAGCAAGACAACAATGAATGTGCATTTGCACCTATCTTTGTTAGGAAAAAGATACTGCAAATGTCATAGTGGATAGGAGCATAGGTAAAGGAGGTACAAAGTGCTGGCTGTACCTAAAGTGAATGAGTCAGTACGCCAGACAATAGACAATAGGTGCAGGAGCAGGTCATTTGGCCCTTCGAGCCAGCACCGCCATTCAATGTGATCATGGCTGATCATCCACAATCAGTACCCCGTTCATGCCTTCTCCCCCTATCCCCTGACTCTGCTATCTTTAAGAGCCCTATCTAGCTTTCTCTTGAAAGCATCCAGAGAACCTGCCTTCATCGCCCTCTGAGGCAGAGAATTCCACAGACTCACCACTCTCTGTGAGAAAAAGTGTTTCCTCATCTCCGTTCTAAATGGCTTACTCCTTATTCTTAAACTGTGGCCCCTGGTTCTGGACTCCCCCACCATCGGGAACATGGTTCCTGCCTCTAGCATGTCCAAACATAGAAACATAGACATAGAAACATAGAAAATAGGTGCAGGAGTAGGCCATTCGGCCCTTCGAGCCTGCACCGCCATTCAATATGATCATGGCTGATCATCCAACTCAGTATCCTGTACCTGCCTTCTCTCCATACCCCCTGATCCCTTTAGCCACAAGGGCCACATCTAACTCCCTCTTAAATATAGCCAATGAACTGGTCTCAACTACCTTCTGCGGGAGAGAATTCCAGAGATTCACCACTCTCTGTGTGAAAAACCTTTCATAATCTTATCTATTTCAATAAGTAATCCTCTCATCCTTCTGAATTCCTGAGTGTACAAGCCCAGCCGCTCCATTCTCTCAGCATATGACAATCCCGCCATCCCAGGAATTAACCTTGTGAACCTACGCTGCACTCCCTCAATTTTGGAGACCAAAACTGCACACAATACTCCAGGTGTGGTCTCACTAGGGCCCTGTACAACTGCAGAAGGACCTCTTTACTCCTATATTCAACTCCTCGTGTTATGAAGGCCGACATGCCATTCGCTTTCTTCACTGCCTGCTGTACCTGCATGCTTACATTCATTGACTGAGGAACAAGGACCCCCAGATCCCATTGTACTTCTCTTTTCCCAACTTGACACATTTAGATAGTAATCTGCCTTCCCTTTTGTGCTACCAAAGTGGATAACCTCACATTTATCCACATTAAACTGCATCTGCCCACTCCCCAACCTGTCCAAGTCACCCTGCATTCTCATAGCATCCTCCTCACAGTTCACACTGCCACCCAGCTATGTGTCATCTGCAAATTTGCTAGTGTTACTTGTAATCCCTTCCTCTAAATCATTAATATATATTGTAAATAGCTGCGGTCCCAGCAGCGAGCCTTGTGGTACCCCACTAGTCACTGCCTGCCATTCTGAAAGGGACCCGTTAATCCCTACTCTTTGTTTGTGCCCTAACTTTGCCCACTAATCTCCTATGTGGGACCTTATCAAATGCTTTCTGAAAGTCCAGGTACACTACATCTACTGACTCTCCCTTGTCCATTTTCCTAGTTACATCTTCAAAAAATTCCAGAAGATTAGTCAAGCATGATTTCCCCTTCGTAACTCCATGCTGACTCGGACCGATCCTGGTACTGCTATCCAAATGTGTTGCTATTTCATCTTTTATAATCGCCTTCAGCATCTTCCCCACCACCGATGTCAGGCAGAATGGAAATTATGGAAATAATCTTACAACCCTCCTTGGATATGTGAGTGGCGAGATGAGTGAATGTGTTACACTCTTGTTATGAAGATAAACTCAGCTGCACTATGCCTGTTGGTCTAACATCACTTGAGGTAGATCCTGCAAATAATTGTCTGCATATATACGATAATTATTTGGATAAATATGGGCTTGGAAGGAAATTTCTTTGAGGCATACGTTTAATTTGATTATTGTTTTCATGAGGTAAAAGAGGGTTGAAGGGGTCAAATTGCTTTTAATGCCATGTAGAGGAATTTTCAATTGACATTTGTGAAACCACCATGTAATTGGCATGTCAGAGATATTGAAGCTCTTGGACTAAATGGGCAGTGACAGAAACAATATGAAATTGGCTTTCGGACAGGAAACAGAATGGGTCAACACGTGGCAGTGGAAAATTAATGCAAAAATGTTCAAAGTACACATTTGGGTAAGAAAAACAAGAATACACATCTAGCGGGAGTGCTAAATACTAAAACAGAGACCCCTAGTGCACAAATCTTTGAAGTTTAAGAAAGTTGTTTAAAATGTTTAAGAGGTCCAAGACTAAATAAATAGAGGCATAAATACAAAGCAAGGAAGTTATTTTGAATCTTTAAAAATGTTCCAAAGATTGCATGCAAACGCTACTAAGCTGCATTCTTTCGCCAACAAACAAAAACGGTTCCAGGTCAAACAAGAATTTCCTGTGGATGGTTTCTTAGTTTAGCCAGTTTAGTTATAATCCACTAAACTTGCTCTGAAAATAAAAATTGTTCTTTAAAGCAAAATTTATGAATGAAAAGCTGCAAATACAGGAGGAATTTAATGCTCTGTCCTAAAATAGGTTTGGATGAAGCTCGGTGTGAAGCAGTACATACGCGCGTGCGTGCCTCTGTACTGTCTATCACAACATTTCATGGAGTGACCTTTGTCAATCTTGGCCCAGTTCTAAGGATAAATAACACAGATGTCAACATGGAACTACTAGGAACTGCAGATGCTGGAGTCTTGAGCAATACATACAAGTGCTGGAGTAATTCATCAGGTCAATAGACAATAGACAATAGACAATAGACAATAGGTGCAGGAGTAGGCCATTTGGCCCTTCGAGCCAGCACCGCCATTCAATGTGATCATGGCTGATCATCCCCAATCAGTACCCCGTTCCTGCCTTCTCCCCATATCCCCTGACTCCGCTATTTTTAAGAGCCCTATCTAGCTCTCTCCTGAAAGCATCCAGAGAACCTGCCTCCACCGCCCTCTGAGGCAGACAATTCCACAGACTCACCACTCTCTGTGAGAAAAAGTGTTTCCTCGTCTCCGTTCTAAATGGCTTACTCCTTATTCTTAAACTGTGGCCCCTGGTTCTGGACTCGTCCAACATCGGGAACATGTTTCCTGCCTCTAGCGTGTCCAAGCCCTTAACAATCTTATATGTTTCAATGGTCTCACTAGGGCTCTGTACAACTGCAGAAGGTCAGGCAGCATCTGCGAAGCAAATGGATAGGTGATGTTTAGGGCCTGTGCTCTTCTTCACACAGATTGTAATGGGGTTGGGGGGGGGGGGGGGGGGGGGTGGGGGGGGTGGGGGGGGGGGGTTGGCAGAAAGTGCTGCAAAATAAGTGGGGATGGGCCAACATATTGAATTCAGTCAGCAATAACACCAGTGGAAGAGATGGGAATAGTGGCTATGGGCCGTATAAATTCTGTATCAGTTACAACGAGAATACTCAGCTGAGATTAGGGTTAACACATGTTCCTGAGCTTGGCCACAGTGTATCCTGCTCCTATTAACTCTTCTGAAAGAGTGTTGCTCAGATGAAAATTATTCTATCCCAACCATGACGATCACAACATGCAGATGATTTTGAAATTGAAACTTATGGACACATGGATGGCAGGTGGAGCACTAACAAAAGTTGATGAGTTGCTTGGATGGAGCCAACACATTGAAACAGCCTTGAAAGTAGATTTTTGTAACATAATTACCATTTATCAGCTGAGCTACAATGACTTGACAACCCTCTGGCTCTTGAGTCATAAGAATGTGGCTTCGAGCCCAACTTTGGTCCGAAGCAAATAATCTATTGACTCCACATGTGGTCTTCATGAGTTCCTCATTTAACTTGAGATGTGCTCAGCACAGGAAGGGCCAGGGAATTATGCAGGAGAATGCCTGTAGTCTATGGAGCCGCTAATCTGAATAAATAATCTGTTCCATGGATCTATGAGCTGCGGTACATTGTATTCAGAAGATAGACACAAAAAGCTGGAGTAATTTAACGGATCAGACAGCATCTCTGGAGAAAATGAATAGGTGATGTTTCGGAAGGTGATCCAAAATGTCAGCTATTCCTTTTCTCCAGAGAAGCTGTCTGACCCGCTGAGTTACTCCAGCTTTTTGTGTCTATCTTTGGTTTCAACCAGTGTCTGCAGTTCCTTCCTGCACATTGTATTCAATTGGCTGCTGTTCCTCGAGGGGTATTCTCTTCTGCCATGGCCCATGTCTCCCTGAGTAAGTTCCAATCACTAAGGCAGCACTCGTGCAAAGCAGTGGCGCAGTGGTAGAGTTGCTGCCTTAAAGCACCAGAGCACCAGAATATGGTTGTTGTCTGTACGGAGTTTGTACCTTCTTCCCGTGACCTGCGTGGGTTTTCTCCAGGTGCTCCGGTTTCCTCACGCACTCCAAAGATGTACAGGTGTGTAGGCTAATTGAACATAGAAACATAGAAAATAGGTGCAGGAGGAGGCCATTCGGCCCTTCGAGCCAGCACCGTCATTCATTGTGATCATGGCTGATCTTTCCCAATCAATAACCCGTGCCTGCCTTCTCCCCATATCCCTTGACTCCACTAGCCCCTAGAGCTCTATCTAACTCTCTCTTAAATCCATCCAGTGACTTGGCCTCCACTGCCCTCTGTGCCAGGGAATTCCATAAATTCACAACTCTCTGGGTGAAACCGTTTTTTCTCACCTCAGTCTTAAATGACCTCCCCTTTATTCTAAGGCTGTGGCCCCTGGTTCTGGACTCGCCCAACATTGGGAACATTTTTCCAGCATCTAGCTTGTCCAGTCCTTTTATAATTTTATATGTTTCTATAAGATTCACCCTCATCCTTCTAAACTCCAGTGAATACAAGCCTAGTCTTTTCAATCTTTCCTCATATGACAGTCCCGCCATCCCAGGATTGAATACAATGTACAATCTCGTGAACCTACGCTGCACTGCCTCAATCACAAGGATGTCCTTCCTCAAATTAGGAGACCAAAACTGTACACAATACTCCAGATGTGGTCTTACCAGAGCCCTATACAACCTATGTAATTGGCTTGGTAAAATTGGACATTGTCCGTAATGTGCGTAGGATAGTGTTAGTGTGCAAGGATTGCTGGTCGGCGTGGGCTTGGTGGGCCAAAGGGCCTGTTTTCACGCTGTATCTCCAAACATTTACTAGAAATAGCCTAGAGCCAGTCACTGAAACCCTCGGGCTGTGTTTGGATGCCATCAAATTGAGAGGCATCTCGGGGTATTCATCAATTGTGGGAAAGTAGCTTTTTTAGACAAAGGTCAGAAAACGCCTGTTTTATGATTCTTATTAACCTACCAGAATCTTTCATTCAGCCCAGAGAACAGATCCAGTCTTTTACAATATTCCCGCAAGACATAGAAACATAGAAACATAAAAAATAGGTGCAGGAGTAGGCCATTCGGCCGTTCGAGCCTGCACCGCCATTCAATATGATCATGGCTGATCATCCAACTCAATATCCTGTACCTGCCTTCTCTCCATACCCCCTGATCCCTTTAGCCACAAGGGCCATATCTAACTCCCTCTTAAATATAGCCAATGAACTAGCCTCAACTACCTTCTGTGGCAGAGAATTCCACAGATTCACCACTCTCTGTGTAAAAAATGATTTTCTCATCGGTCCTAAAAGACTTCCCTCTTATCCTTAAACTGTGACCCCTTGTTCTGGACTTCCCCAACATCGGGAATAATCTTCCTGCATCTGGCCTGTCCAACTCCTCGACATCCGAGGAGTTGTGTGCATATTCAATGAAGCACATTCTAAATTGATGAAATTAGTTTAGTGGAAGCTCTCTGGCCTTCAGAGGCAGTACCTTGTCATTCCAAGGAATTGAAATGAAAGGTACTTAAAAATGCTGGAGAAACTCAGCGGGCGCAGCAGCATCTATGGAGCGAAGGAGATAGGCAATGTTTTGGGCCGAAACCCTTCCTCAACAATTGAAATGAAAGGTTTGGAAGCCATGACCTCTGGCCAGGGTACTGTGTCGTGCAGGGGTCTGCAGATCATGGCTGAATCAACCCGTCTCCTGATAACAAAGATGAAGGCACATTCCCCAATCCTGCTGGTGATGACAGATACAGATCATCCAATGCAATCAGAAACTGTACACACTCACTATCGTTTACTATCTTACACTCACACTTAGTATGATTGTGCCGAATGTACAGTAGGGGTGTCACTGAGCTGTATGCAAAAAAAACAAACTTCACTGTACATGTGACAATAAAGTATCATTGAGATTTGGATTGTCACACCTATTGTCCTTTACTGAAGATAGACACAAAATGCTGGAGGAACCATGAAGAAGGGTTCTGACTCAACATGTCGCCCCCATTTTGTCCAGAGACGCTGCCTGACCCACTAAGTGTTGTGTCTATCTTTGGTATAAACCAGCATCTGCGGTTCCTTTCCTTCTCTCCAGAGATGCTGCCTGTTCAGCTGAGTTACTCCAGCATTTTGTGTCTACCTTTGATTTAAACTAGCATCAACAGTTCTTTCCTACGCACTCCTTTTGATTAGGTCTTTATTGAAGGTTGGGCCTGGAAGTTCCTCCTGTTTGTTTTCTGTGGGTAAACTATAATTCAATCTTCCCCCTTACTAAGTTCACACCTACTCATTGGTGCTTGATACACCCCACTGCAAGGATTCCTCTCCTACCTTATCCTGGTAAATGTGCATGCTATGGAGCTTTATGTCATTGGGGTTTAAGTCAGGCTCATTGATAGAACCATTTCTATCAATCTAGCTCTATTCTACACACTGGGGATAATTTACAATTCTCACCGAAGCCAATTAACCTACAAACCCTGCAGAAAACCCAGATGGTCACGGATAGAACGTACAATCTCTGTACAGCCAGCACCCGTTGTCATGATCCAACCCGGGTCTCTGGTGATGTGAGGCAGCAACTATCGCTGTGCCATATTGCTAAATGCTTATACTGTGTATCCTTGGACTGAGACGAGGAAAAACTTTTTCACCCAGAGGGTTGTGAATCTGTGGAATTCTCTCCCGCAGAAGGCAGTGGAGGTCAATTCACTGGATGTTTTCAAGAGAGAGTTAGATTTAGTTCTTCGGGCTAACAGAATCAAGGGATATGGGAGAAAGCAGGAACGGGGTACTGATTTTAGATGATCAGCCATGATCATTATGAATGATAGTGCTGGTTCCTGCACCTATTTTTCTATGTTTCTATGTTCCTAATTTTATATTAAAATATATATATATCTGATATATATAATACATATAAGATTTCAATTTTATACTATATTTATCGTATAGACATGATGTCCAAGATATTGTTGATGAATATTAATGGCAAGGAGCAGATCTGTGGTCATTTCTGGGACGACAGATGGCACAATGGGCTAAGTGTTCGGCTGGCAACCGGAAGGTAGCCGGTTCGAATCCCGCTTGGAGTGCATACTGTCGTTGTGTCCTTGGGCAAGACACTTCACCCACCTTTGCCTGTGTGTGAATGTGTGTGAATGTGTGTGAGTGATTGGAGGTGGTCGGAGGGGCCGTAGGCGCAGATTGGCAGCCACGCTTCCGTCAGTCTGCCCCAGGGCAGCTGTGGCTACAGAAGTAGCTTACCACCACCGAGTGTGACTGAGGAGTGAATGAATAATGCGATGTAAAGCGCCTTGAGTATTAGAAAGGCGCTATATAAATCCCATCCATTATTTCAGTAAACAATGAATCTACTTAGATTTAACACAAATGAATCATATTCCATTTCTATGTGCTTTATTCATGATTTGAGCACAAGGGCTTGTCTGTAAAAAATAGCAAATGTAAAATCAGTTCCCTACAAAATTGAGTAAAAGAAAAACAAATTGGTGAATGGTGCAGCAAACAAATCTACTCTTCACCTATATATCACTCTCACAGTCATTCTGACCGCCTTTCGCCAGCTCCCTTTCAGCAGTTCCCAAACAAGGTCATATTAAGCTAGCATCTTATGAGATTTCATTCTTGCCAGAAAAAGAAATGATGGGGAAATATACTTAAGGAAAATGGCAATTTGATGGGATAGTTTAGTGATGGGGATAATTTGCACATAATAAGGTCCATGCAGTATACTGATCTTCCCAATGCTTTTGGATTAAATGTTGTATTTTCTTCAGATTTGTTAGTGAACTTCAATTTTGAGCTGAGTCTATTCATCTTTTCCTGCATGTCTTTCTGATAACTTGACACTAAGTTGAGAACATCAGTAAAACAGACAATAAACAATAGACAATAGACAATAGGTACAAGAGCAGGCCATTCGGCCCTTCGAGCCAGCACCGCCATTCAATGTGATCATGGCTGATCATCCCCAATCAATACCCCATTCCTGCCTTCCCCATATCCCCTGACCGCTATTTTTAAGAGCCCTATCTAGCTCTCTCTTGAGACCATCCAGAGAACCGGCCTCCACCGCCCTCTGAGGCAGAGAATTCCACAGACTCACCACTCTCTGTGAGAAAAAGTGTTTCCTTGTCTCCGTTCTAAATGGCTTAATCCTTATATTTAAACTATGGCCCCTGGTTCTGGACTCCCCCAACATCGGGAACATGTTTCCTGCCTCTGGTGTGTCCAAGCCCTTAACAATCTTATATGTTTCAATGAGATCACCTCTCATCCTTCTAAACTCCAGAGTGTACAAGCCCAGCTGCTCCATTCTCTCAGCATATGACAGTCCTGCCATCCCGGGAATTAACCTTGTAAACCTACGCTGCACTCCCTCAATAGCAAGAATGTCCTTCCTCAAATTAGGGGACCAAAACTGCACACAATACTCCAGGTGTGGTCTCACTGGGGCTCTGTACAACTGCAGAAGGACCTCTTTGCTCCTATATTCGATTCCTCTTGTTATAAAGGCCAACATGCCATTCGCTTTCTTCACTGCCTGCTGTACCTGCATGCTTACTTTCATAGACTGATGTACAAGGACACCCAGATCCCGTTGTACTTCCCCTTTTCCCAACTTGACGCCGTTTAGATAGTAATCTGCCTTCCTGTTTTTGCTACCAAAGTGGATAACCTCACATTTATCTGCATTAAACTTCATATGCCATGCATCTGCCCACTCCCCCAACCTGTCCAAGTCACCCTGCATTCTCATAGCATCCTCCTCACAGTTCACACTGCCACCCAGCTTTGTGTCATCTGCAAATTTGCTAATGTTACTTTGAATCCCTTCATCCAAATCATTGATGTATATTGTAAATAGCTGTAAAACTGAAAACCTTCAGAGAATAAAAAGAAGTCCAACAGATTCCTTTTCCATTAATCGCTATGATATATTTTAGATGCCTATCGAGTAGAACTGATGAGAATAAATAATGTTTGGCTCTTCAGATGCTGCCGTTTGTCTGTGAGGCAGTTTCAGATACTCCTTGCAATCAAAATATCTGGGGTCATATGCGTTTTTGATGTTTTAATTGTTTCAGACTGGAAGGAATGGGTGACGTTTCAGGTTGGCCTGAAAGCAGTCTGAAGAAGGGTATCGACCCGAAACGTCACCCATTCCTTCTCTCCAGAGATGCTGCCTGTCCTGCTGAGTTACTCCAGCATTTTAACCATATAACCATATAACAATTACAGCACGGAAACAGGCCATCTCAACCCTTCTAGTCCGTGCCGAACACGTATTCTCCCCTAGTCCCATATACCTGCGCTCAGACCATAACCCTCCATTCCTTTCCCGTCCATATAACTATCCAATTTATTTTTAAATGATAAAAACGAACCTGCCTCCACCACCTTCACTGGAAGCTCATTCCACACAGCTACCACTCTCTGAGTAAAGAAGTTCCCCCTCATGTTACCCCTAAACTTCAGTCCCTTAATTCTCAAGTCATGTCCCCTTGTTTGAATCTTCCCTACTCTCAGTGGGAAAAGCTTTTCCACGTCAACTCTGTCTATCCCTCTCATCATTTTAAAAACCTCTATCAAGTCCCCCCTTAACCTTCTGCGCTCCAAAGAATAAAGCCCTAACTTGTTCAACCTTTCTCTGTAACTTAGTTGCTGAAACCCAGGCAACATTCTAGTAAATCTCCTCTGTACTCTCTCTATTTTGTTGACATCCTTCCTATAATTAGGCGACCAAAATTGTACACCATACTCCAGAATTGGCCTCACCAATGCCTTGTACAATTTTAACATTACATCCCAACTTCTATACTCAATGCTCTGATTTATAAAGGCCAGCACACCAAAAGCTTTCTTTACCACCCTATCTACATGAGATTCCACTTTCAGGGAACTGTGCACAGTTATTCCCAGATCCCTCTGTTCACCTACATTCTTCAATTCCCTACCATTTACCATGTACGTCCTATTTTGATTTGTCCTGCCAAGATGTAGCACCTCACACTTATCAGCATTAAACTCCATCTGCCATCTTTCAGCCCACTCTTCCAACTGGCATAAATCTCTCTGTAGACTTTGAAACTCTACTTCATTACCCGCAACCCCACCTGTCTTAATATCATCTGCATACTTACTAATCCAATTTACCACACCATCGTCCAGATCATTGATGTACATGACAAACAACAGTGGACCCAACACAGATCCCTGTGGCACCCCACTCGTCACTGGCCTCCAACCTGACAAACAACCATCCACCATTACTCTCTGGCATCTCCCATTCAGCCACTGTTGAATCCATCTTGCTACTCCACCATTAATACCCAACCATTGAACCTTCTTAACCAACCTTCCATGAGGAACCTTGTCAAAGGCCTTACTGAAGTCCATATACACAACATCCACTGCTTTACCCTCATCAATTTCCCAAGTAACATCTTCAAAAAATTCAAGAAGATTAGTTAAACATGACCTTCCAGGCACAAATCCATGTTGACTGTTCCTAATCAGACCCTGTTTATCCAGATGCTTATATATATTATCTCTAAGTATTCTTTCCATTAATTTGCCCACCACTGACGTCAAACTAACAGGTCTATAATTGCTAGGTTTACTCTTAGACCCCTTTTTAAACAATGGAACAACATGCACAGTACGCCAATCCTCCGGCACTATTCCCGTTTCTAATGACATTTGAAATATTCCTGCCATAGCCCCTGCTATTTCTACACTAACTTCCCTCAATGTCCTAGGGAATATCCTGTCCGGACCTGGAGACTTATCCACTTTTATATTTCTCAAAAGTGTCAGTACTTCCTCTTCTTTGATCCTCATAGTTTCCATAGCTACTCTACTTGTTTCCCTTACCTCACATAATTCAATATCCTTCTCCTTGGTGAATACCGAAGAAAAGAAACTGTTCAATATCTCCCCCATCTCTTTTGGCTCTGCAGGTAGTTGGCCACTCTGACTCTCTAATGGACCAATTTTATCCCTCGTTATCCTTTTGCTATTAATATAGCGGTAGAAACCCTTCGGATTTACTTTTACCTTACTTGCCAAAGCAACCTCATATCTTCTTTTAGCTTTTCTAATTTCTTTCTTAAGATTCTTTTTACATTCTTTATACTCCTCAAGCACCTCATTTACTCCATGCTGCCTATAACTATTGTAGATCTCCCTCTTTTTCCGAACCAAGTGTCCAATTTCCCTTGAAAACCATGGCTCTTTACAATTTTTACGATTTCCTTTCAACCGAACAGGGACATAAAGATTCTGTACTCTTAAAATTTCACCTTTAAATGTACTCCATTTCTCTTCCACATCTTTCCCATAAAACAAACTGTCCCAATTTTCTCCTTTTAAATCCTTTCGCATCTCCTCAAAGTTAGCCTTTATCCAATCAAAAATCTCAACCCTAGGTCCAGTTTTGTCCCTCTCCATAATTATATTGAAACTAATGGTATTGTGATCACTGGACCCGAACTGTTCCCCAACGCATACCTCTGCCACCTGACCCATCTCATTTCCTAACAGGAGGTCCAGTACCGCCCCTTCTCTAGTAGGTACTTCTATGTATTGTTGCAAAAAACTATCCTGCACACATTTTACAAACTCCAACCCCTCCAGCCCATTTACAGAATGTGTTTCCCAGTCTATGTGTGGAAAATTGAAATCTCCCACAATCACTACCTTGTGCTTACTACTAATATCTGCAATCTCCTTACATATTTGCTCTTCCAATTCCCGCTCCCCATTTGGCGGTCTATAATACACCCCTATAAGTGTTGCTACCCCTTTCCCATTTCTCAGTTCCACCCAAATAGCCTCCCTAGACGAGCCCTCTAATCTATCCTGCCAAAGCACTGCTGTAATATCTTCCCTGATAAGCAATGCAACACCTCCACCTCTTGCCCCTCCAATTCTATCACACCTGAAGCAATGAAATCCTGGAATATTTAGTTTCCAATCACAGCCCTCCTGCAACCATGTTTCACTGATCGCCACAACATCATACTTCCAGGTGTCAATCCAGGCTCTAAGTTCATCCACTTTTCTTACAATGCTCCTAGCATTAAAATATACACATTTAAGAAACCCACCCTCTCTTATTCTCTGATTATTTTCTTTTTCTTCTCTCTCCCCTACATTTTGGGTCAGAGTGCTACCATTCTCTGCCCCCTGCTTCACACACTGACTGCTAGCTTTCCCAATTTGAGTCCCTCCCCCCAACCATACTAGTTTAAAGTCTCCCCAGTAGCCTTTGCAAATCTCCCCGCCAGGATATTGGTCCCCCTTGAGTTCAAGTGCAACCCGTCCTTTCTGTACAGGTCGCACCTTCCCCAAAAGAGGTCCCAATGATCCAGAAACTTGAATCCATACCCACTGCACCAGTCTCTCATCCACGCATTTATCCTCCACCTCGCTCCATTCCTACTCTCACTGTCGCGTGGCACAGGCAGTAATCCTGAGATTGTTACCTTTCCAGTCCTTCTCCTTAACTCTCTACCTAACTCCCTAAATTCTTCTTTCAGGACCTCTTCTCTTTTTTTACCTATGTCGTTGGTACCTATATGCACCACAACCTCAGGCTCCTCTCCCTCCCATTTCAGGATTTCTTGGACACGTTCAGACACATCCCTGACCCTGGCACCAGGGAGGCAAACTACCATCCGGGACTCCTGTCTGCGTCCACAGAATCGCCTATCCGACCCCCTGACTATAGAGTCCCCTATTACAATTGCCCTCCCCTTCTTTTCCTTACCCTTCTGAGCAACCGGACCGGTCTTTGTGCCAGAGGCCCGGCCACTGTCGCTGCCCCCAGGTAGGCTGTCTCCCCCACCCTTACTCAAGCATGAGTACTTATTTTCAAGGTGTACAGCCACCGGGGTACTCACCAGTCCCTGCCTCTGCCCATTGCCCTTCCTAACTGTGACCCAGTTTTCTGTCTCCCGTGGTCTTGGAGTGACCACCTCCCTGTAACTCCTTTCTATGACCTCCTCGCTCTCCCTGAGCAGACAGAGGTCATCGAGTTGCTGCTCCAGGTTCCTAACGCGGTCCCTTAGGAGCCCCATCTCGACGCACCTGGCGCAGATGTGGACGTCTGGAGAGCACTCAGACTCCATGACCTCCCACATCTGACATCCAGAACAGTAAACTGCCCTGGCCCTCATTCTCCCCCTTATCCGAATACAATAAAGCCTTACCCGGGATACAAGCCAATCAGCTGCTTCCTCTGATCCTCTTCCACCAATCAGAGGCTTCCACCAGAATCCTTCTCTGGAAGTGAGATGGAACGTTACAGATTTGGGTTCCTCACAGCTCCAGGTAACTCCTCCTCTCACCAACGGCTCCCAGGGCCTCTGTAAACGCAAGCCCCGCGCTGTTTTTATACTTACAGCTCCAGGCAACTCCTCCTCTCACCAACGGCTCCCCGGACCTCTGTAAACGCAAGCCCCGCGCTGTTTTTATACTTACAGCTCCAGGCAACTCCTCCTCTCACCAACGGCTCCCCGGGCCTCTGTAAACGCAAGCCCCACGCTGTTTTTAAAGTTACAGCTCCAGGCAACTCCTCCTCTCACCAACGGCTCCCCGGGCCTCTGTAAACGCAAGCCCCGCGCTGTTTTTATACTTACAGCTCCAGGCAACTCCTCCTCTCACCAACGGCTCCCCGGGCCTCTGTAAACGCAAGCCCCGCGCTGTTTTTATACTTACAGCTCCAGGCAACTCCTCCTCTCACCAACGGCTCCCCGGGCCTTTGTTATTTTGTGTCTACGTTCGGTTTTAACCAGCATTTGCAGTTCTTTCCTACACCAAAAGTAATTACATTTTTGAGTTCTCCTTAAGTGCAGAAAGGGTCTTTAACTTGAAGCAAATACTCTGATTATTTTGTATAGGAAGGAACTTCAGGTAATTGTTAAGGTACAAATGGGTCGCTGAGGGTAAGAGTAGAGGCTTTTTTGATTTGTAAGGCCTTGGTGAGGAGGCTGAGTGATATAATAGCAAAATAATGCAAGATCTTTTTTTTTTTTTTTAACGCTTCCTTGGTGTGATGGGGCATCTTGGCCAGCATGGACAAGTTGAGCGAAGAACCTTTTCCATGCTCTATGACTGTGAGAAAAGATTTTACATGGGGTGGAAGAAAGACAGAATAAATAAATTAGCAAAACTGTGCAAAAAATTCACCATAAAAAAAGGATGTCACTTTTGGTTATTGTTGTTTTGTTCTTTGAGACTTTGGGAACTTGTGTGAAATTAATACTTTCTCACATATACCATATGCTGAGATTATTCTTTTGAAAGATTTTTTGCTTAGTTCAGATATTTGAGTGTCAAAACTGAGTGTGAAGGGTGTGATGATCTTCAGTCACGAATAGACATGTGGTTGACAATAACTGGCTTGCAATGCTGCCATGATGAATGATATAAACTAGATCTCTCAAAGCAGTCACTACCTGCTGGAAAGAAACTTCATAGCCTTATTTCTTCCTCTTCTGGGAAGCCATTGTTGGGCTTTATATTGAAGCTGTACAACAATCATGAGTGGAATCATTAGAAACCCAGCCTTAATTATAGCAGGGAGAATAATTCACATTTACATGCATAGTTTTCCATTTCACGATTCATCTACACTTGATTTCAATTGAAAGGCTTGCGGCAAGTTTGCAGTTCTTTTCGTTCGGGGCTCAGAGCCAAGTGGTACAAATCTTCTTCTTCTGTCGTATGTCTTTTAGACCTGCAGCTCCGTTGAGGCGAGCCAAGCCAACGTGTCATCGTCAATCAGTCCGTTCACCATTCGGTGGCCGGTGTTTGGGGCAACTGGTGACTATGTGCTCCACTGTCTGTGTTGGGTCCCCACACTCACAGGAGGCGATGTCCACGAGGCCCCGCCTCTTCATCGCTACTCCATAGCGTCCGACGCCTGTCCTCAAGCGGTTGAGGGTTGTCCACTGCTTTCGGGGCAGGTCCTGGCCAGCGACGTCCATGGGGTCATTGATGCACTGGTGTAGCCTAGATGGTTCCGCTGACTTCCACTGGTCTCTCCATCTCGTCTTGACCCAAGCGGCCTTAGTTCTTAATCTTCCAGTAGTTCATGGATGATCTAAAGTCACGGGTTACATTTTCTTCAGTAGTAATCACTGAACTTTTAGCAAATTAGTACTAATTCGCACCATTAGGTTGCCACATTTTCCCACCACTTTTTTGGGCTCTTGTTACTACATGTTTAGTTTATTTTAGAGATAGTGCACTGATTCATCCCAGTTTCAATAGACACTGGACAATAGACAATAGGTGCAGGAGTAGGCCATTCGGCCCTTCGAGCCAGCACCGCCATTCAATGTGATCATGGCTGATCATCCACAATCAGTACCCCGTTCCTGCCTTCTCCACATATCCCCTGACTCCACTATTTTTAAGAGCCCTCTCTAGCTCTCTCTTGAAAGCATCCAGAGAACCTGCCTCCACCGCCCTCTGAGGCAGAGAATTCCACAGACTCACTACTCTCTGAGAAAAGGTGTTTCCTTGTCTCCGTTCTAAATGGCTTACTCCTTATTCTTAAACTGTGTCCACTGGTTCTGGACTCCCCCAACATCGGGAACATGTTTCCTGCCTCTAGCGTGTCCAAGCCCTTAACAATCTTATATGTTTCAATGCGATACCCTCTCATCCTTCTAAACTCCAGAGTGTACAAGCCCAGCTGCTCCATTCTCTCAGCATATGACAGTCCCGCCATCCCGGGAATTAACCTTGTAAACCTACGCTGCACTCCCTCAATAGCAAGAATGTCCTACACACAGGGGGCAATTCACCTACAAACCTGTACATCTTTCGAATGTGGGAGGAAACCAGAACACCTGAAGAAAACCCACGTGGTCACAGGGAGGATGTACAAACACCATATAGTCAGTATCAAAACCAAATCTCTGGCGCTCCAAGTCAGCAACTCCCTTGCTGCACCACTGCGCCGCACTTACACGATTAAAAGATGGAAGTGAAAATACTACAACATCCTGAAACATGGAAATAATATTTGAACAACATGGGCTGTGATTGTTAATAACCATGTAACACTGTATGTTGATTGGGGTGATTTCAGTTACAAAATATCTATCCATTAGAAAATAATACTTCTATATGAGCATTTCCTTATGTTTTCCTCATTATGCTTTCCGTGTTGATGGTGTTTGGCTCTTTTACAGAGCGTGTTTAAATTTAAAAGTATTTCTACTTGGTGAAACTTTATAACAATACATGATTATGTACAGGAATTTGTGCTGACATTAAAACCAGAAATGTGAACCAAATGCCGGTTCCTGTTTGAAGCTGCAACTTTAGATAGGCTATTTAACAAGAGACTGCCCGATGCTGTAAAGTGTAACTTTTTGCCATCAATCTTGTCTTAATTATGCTATTGGCTTGTTAACAGTCTCTACAATAAAACCACCATGGGAACTGCCTCTCTAGCTATCGTTAAATTATAGCTTGTTGTGTTTTTCATTTCTTGTTGTTTTTTTATAATGAATGACAACTTTCAGGGAAACACATGTTTTCTATTAGATTATTATTTTGAAAATCTGAGGAAGTAACATTGCGAGTATGAATAATGAATGGCAAAAACTAAAGTTGGAGTGGCTCAATGTATTAACACCACATGAGTCCTGAGTGGTGTAAAAAGTGTTAGCTTTCCCGGGTGCTCATTGTGGAATCCAATGAAAAACATAAGATATACCTTTTTATCCCAGACCTCAGCTGACATGACTGAACCTACGCGCTCTCCCTTTCTTCTCTCTTTGACACTTTGGTTTTATGGTAATGATCTCTCGTTGTTGGAGGTTAGAGTGAGGGGGTGGCGGTCCTGGAGAGCATTGGAATTGTTGAGCCTGGAGCTGGATTCAATTCTCAGCAATAGGCGAGCTGATGCGTGGCCACGTTCTCTATGAGCTCACACAACAGGGCGGCACGGTGGTGCAGCAGTTAGAGTTCCTGCCTTACAGCAACTTGCAGCGCCGGAGACCCAGGTTCGATACCGACTACGGGTGCTGTCTGTATGAAGTTTGTACGATCTCCCCGTGACCACATGAGTTTTCTCCAAGATCTTCGGTTTCCTCCCACACTCCAAAGACGCCCAGGTTTGTTGGCTAATTGGCTTGGTATAAGTGTCAATTTGTCAATAGACAATAGACAATAGGTGCAGGAGGAGGCCATTTGGCCCTTCGAGCCAGCACCGCCATTCAATATGATCATGGCTGATCATCCCCAATCAGTACCCCGTTCCTGCCTTCTCCCCATATCCCCTGACTCCGCTATTTTTAAGAGCCCTATCTAGCTCTCTCGTGAAAGCATCCAGAGAACCCGCCTCCACTGCCCTCTGAGGCAGAGAATTCCACAGACTCACCACTCTCTGTGAGAAAAAGTGTTCCCTCGTCTCCGTTCTAAATGGCTTACTCCTTATTCTTAAAATGTCCCTAATGTGTGTAGGATAGTGTTAATGTGCAGGGATCGCTGGTCGTCATGGACTTAGTGGGCCGAAGGGCCTGGTTTTGTGTAGTATCTCTAAACTAAACTAAACTAAATTAAACTAAATACAACCACGCTCCCTCTGACTCAAATCCCAAAAGACCAACATCGGTTAAGTTTTCTTTTTTAGTTACAGGGATTGAGATACAATGCAGAAACAGGCCCTTCTGCCCATCGAGCCTGTGCCGACCAGCGATCCCCGCACACTAACACTATGTGTCACACACTAGAGGCAATTTATAATTTTACCGCAGCCAATTAACCTACAAACCTGTACATCTCTGGAGTGTGGGAGGAAACCGGAGCTCCCGGAGAAAGCCCACGCTCATCACAGGGAGAACATACAAACTCTGTACAGACAGGATGATGGGGTATCTTATAGAAACATATAAAATAGTAAGATTAAACGAGAACTTACCAGTTTGAAGTTTGATCTGTATTTTATGAGGAGTTACGATGAGGGATTACGTGAAGAGCCCGCTCAGCACGCATGCGCAGCATACTTCAAAGCAGCGGTGTGGGATCACAGATAGACACAGTTATTGAAGTAAACATAGTAAAGATAAGGAGACATCAATTTATTAGTTTGATCCATATAATGAGGGTGGGAGCGGAGGGCACGTAATCCCTCATCGTAACTCCTCATAAAATACAGATCAAACTTCAAACTGGTAAGTTCTCGTTTAATCTTACTATTTTACTTCAGAGTCACGTGAGTGACTACGTGAAGATTTCAAAGCTCTGTGATTTCAAACCGTGTAACAGTTATTACTTCACTCACTGCCGAAGTCCTTGAGGGAGGAAGTGTGTTATCGTAATCAACCAATGAATCTGTTTGTAGAAAAACACAATGGTATTTTTTAACAATAACAACAAAGAAATTAACTTGTTCCCCTGGGCTTAAATTAAATATTTGCAGTCTGTAAAAAAATTTCTGCAAATAAAGCAGGTTTTGCCAACGGCTTATTACAAAATTTCTGAACGGTCTTTCCCCCGACCATCCTGCTGTAGCCAGGATGTGGTCTATAGGCACGTCCATTCTTTTGGCCATCGACGTGGATGCTGCCCTGGTGGAGTGAGATTTGTACATGTTAGTGTTTATCCCAGAAGCTTTTAGCACCTGCTTGAGCCATCTCGCAATGGTTTGGCTCGTCACCCGACCATAAGGTTTTTTATGACTGACCCACAAGGCTTTTCCTCTCCCTTAAATATTTTTGGTTGTGTCTATGTAGGATAGTAGGTGGGTCATGGCACATAACCGTGGTTCTGGCGGGTAAGCCCGGAATTCCACGACTGGATTAGGTGTTCCTGGTCTGCTCTGTTTGATCAGTCCCTGGATAATGACAGAGATATGGTCTGGAGCTGTGAGCATGCTGTTCAGTCGCAATAGGTGTAGTGACTGGACCCTCTGTGCAGATACAAGTGCCATCAACATGAGTGTTTTGAGCATAGATTGTTCCAGGTTGAGGGATCTGGCTGGTGGCCATCCCCTGAGGTATGTCAGGACCACACTGACATACCATATATGGGTGTACCTTGGTCTAGGGGGTTAGAGTTGTAAATACCTTTCATTAGTTTGACCACCAGCGGGTGGGACCCCATGGCCTATTGTCCTGGAGCTTGTTTTAAATAGACAGACAGGGCACTTCTAGCTGTGTTGATGGCTCTGTAGCTGAGTCCTTCATCGTGGTGAAGGTTCGCCAGGAATTCCAGTACGTTGGTAACTGTAGCGGTTGAGTAGGTGGTCCCTGTATCCAAGCAGTACTTCTCCCATTTTTTGATGCTGGACAAGTGCTGTTTTTAGTTGATGTTCGGACTGATGCTGACATGGTGTCGACGGTTTGTTCTGATAATCCCAGTCCCAGAAGTGGTTTGTGCAGAATCTGCAACCCAGGAGTTTGATTTTTTCATGGCACGGGTGGCTTGTGCCTGACACTGGGTGTTAATAACTCTGGGTCACTGGGGAATACCATCGGAGTTTCAACAACCATGTCATGGAGTATTGGGAACCATTATTGGGAACCAAGTAGGCCAGTCGGGTACTATCAAAATACTTGAAGCAGAGTCCATTTGTGTTGTGCGTAGTACCTGACTGATGAGGCAGAAGGGAGGAAATGCATAGAAGAAGAATTTCCCCAATCCAGCGCGAACGCATCTACCGCTGCTGCCTCAGGGTCTGGTTCCCAAGTGACATACATAGGTGCCTGGTGATTTAGCCTTGATGCAAATAAATCGATATCTGGTGTGCCATATTGCTTGATAATTTTAGCAAATTTTTTGGGGGTTTAACATCCATTCGATGTTGTCATTAAATTGACGTGACCTTGTGTCTGCCACTGTATTTAGCTTACCTGGCAGGTAAGTTGCTGATAGCCAAATATGTCTTTCGACACACCATTGCCAAATTGTGTTGACCAACTTGTCGCATGATAACGATTTTATGCCGCCCATATGGTTAATGTGGGCCACCACCGTAGTATTATCTATTTGTAACCGTACATGCAAGTGATGCATATTTGATGCATATGCTTTTAAACCATGAAAGTCACCCAACATCTCTCGATAATTAATGCCCAGTGTAAGTGGTAATGATGACTCTGGGTTAGTCCATCTACCACCTGTGCTGGATATGGAGTTAGATGCTCCCCAGCCTTGAGCACTGGCATCTGTTTGGATAACTAACGTAGGGTTAGTGATGATAATAGGGCTGAAACTATGCCAAACGTTTTTTGCCCACCTCTGTAGTTCTGATATTGCTTCAGTGGGTAACTTCATGACACGATCATAATGACCTGCATGTCGTTTTGGTGCCTGTACCTTTGCTCTTTGTAAGTTTTGATAGTGCAAAGGTCCGAATTGTGTAGCCGGAAATGCTGCCACCATTTTCCCAATTACTCTGCTACTGGAGCACAGGATCGCCCCAAGGTTGCGTCCTCAGCCCCCTATTGTACTCCCTGTACACACATGACTGTGTGGCTAGGTTCAGCTCCAACTCAATAATTAAGTTTGCTGATGACACTGTGGTGGTGGGCCTGATCTCAGACAACGACGAGAAGGCCTACCGGGAGGAGGTGGCTGATCTAGCACTCTTGTGCCAGGATGACAGCCTCCTCTTGAACATCAAAAAAACGAAGGAGCTGATCATGGACTTTAGGAGGGCACATCATCCGAGGACGTACACTCCATTGAGGATAAATGGGGATCCTGTGGATAGGGTGAACTGTTTTAAATATCTGGGAGTCCACATCTCTGAGGATATGACATGGGCATCACACGCCTCAGCACTCGTGAGTAAGGCAAGGCAGCGCCTTTACCACCTCAGGCAATTGATGAAATTCAGAGTGTCTCCGAGGATCCTCCAGTGCTTCTACGCAGCGGCGGTGTAAAGCATCTTGTCCGGGGACATTACCATCTGGTTTGGGAATTGCTCTGCCAAGGACAAGAAGGCTCTGCAGAGAGTAGTGCGTTCGGCCGAACGCACTATGGGAACTTCACTTGTCCCCCCTGCAGGAACTATACATCAGGAGGTGCAACTCCAGAGCCAACAATATCATGAGAGACCCCTTCCACCCCTGCAACGGACTGTTCCAGCTGCTACGATCAGGCAAACGCCTCCGTTGCCATGCGGTGAGAACAGAGAGGTTGAGAAGGAGTTTCTTCCCAGAGGCCATTCGGACTGTAAACGCCTATCTCACCAGGGACTAACTCTACTGAACGTTTTTCCTTCCATTATTTATTATGTAAAGGTATATGTGTGTTATGATTGTGTTTGTTTGGTTGTTTGTCTTTTTGCACAAAAGTCCGCGAGCATTGCCACTTTCATTTCACTGCACATCTCGTATGTGTATGTGACAAATAAACTTGACTTGACTTGACTTGACTTGTCGAATAGTTGGTCGTTCGTTGACCATTAAATTGTTGCATGATTGTGCCAATTCAACTGTTTTGTCTCTTGGCAATGTTACAGTCATGTAGACTGAATTAATTGTGAAGCCCAAGTAGTCCATGATTGTGGATGGCTTCAACTTAGATTTATCTGGATGTAAGACAATCCCAGGGTTTCGAACAACTGTTTGGTAGCTGATACAGCTGACATAGTCAATTCCATGGTCTTGCCTACTATTAAGATATCATCAAGATATGCCATGACAATATGTTTTTGTCTTCTTAATATTGCCAGAGCTGGTTTTAGTATCTTGGTGAATAATCTTGGGCTGATGTTAAACCATTGGGTAATGCTTTAAACTGCCATTGCTGCCCCATCCAGGTAAATTTCAGGTATCTGCGATGATCCTTGTGAATGGTACTGAATAGTAAACATCTTTAAGATCAATGCTTGCCATGAAGTATCCTTTGGAAATTAGTTGTTTGGCAGTAACAAACGTTTCCATTTTGAAATGTATATACTTAACAAACATATTTAGTGAAGTTAAGTCAATGATGATGCGACATCCACCATCTTTTTTGGGTTTAGTGAATATATTTGATACGAATTCCAAGGGTTCATGTTTTGTTTTTCCAATGATACCCTTTGTAATTAGTCTCACCAGTTCAGCTTGTCCCTCTCGTTTTTCTTTAACTGAGAGGGAAAATACCCTCTGGGGTGAATGTTGAACTGGTGGCAATTTTTCTAGTATGAATTGTATTTTGTATCCACTAATGCCATTGAGTATATACTGAACACTCGTGATAGACTCCCGTGCTTCTTTAAACAGGTGTAATCTCCCCCCTGTTAGTATTAAGCCCCTATTTTCTATACGCTGGTAGGAACCAGACCCACCTACCTCCATGGTTATGAGTATTTCTTCTGTTTCCTGCCGGTCCAACGAGTCTTGCACGTTGTCTGACGTGGCGGTGATGTTGGGGGGTGGCGCATTTTCCATGGGGTCCGCTCTGGGCCCTGGTCTAAAGAAGACTTCCGGTGATAGAATGTGGACCCCGAGCTTTCACCAGTCCCATATGGTAGACGTCGACTGGTGGACGCGATGGGGTGCTGCTGCTTGGGAATTATTGTTTTTGGTTTGCTCGTCCCGGGGCCTGCCCTCATGAGACCAAAAGTTTTTTAAGGCCTCTTCCATATCCTTCATATGCTTTGTGAGGTTTTTGCCAAAGAGCAGTGGGTCTGGCTCAGTGGCTGGGGTTTTGCACAACCCCGCAAATTTAGGATTTTATGGCAGGTCTTATGATTTGTTTACGAAGGTTGTGGTCATCTCCGTATTTGTCCACGGAACGAGCAAACGATGTGATGGCTGACGTCAGGAGCCTGAGGATCCGCTGCAGTTTTAGCTCCTGGTTCCGAATATTTGCCCCAACGTGCCCCCAGTTTTGGCTGTTTACAGCCGGCACTTTAAGGGACTCACAGTTCTCTGGAGCTGTATACGTTTCTAAGGCCTCATTGACCACCTGCTCCTGTAGGGGCCTGTTGGAGAGGTGGTTAATGCTGGCCGCTGGTTTGGCCTTTAACGGCCTCCTGCACGTGGGGCTGCCACGTAGCGGTCCACCACACCCAGCAGCTCTTCCTGTTCCTGCACCCCTTGCATACTCCCGACATCTTCAGCCAGCGTCCCCTCTTCTTGACCAGCCCAGTCCTGGTCACCAAAGCTACCCTCGGGTAAGGAGGAAGCAATGGACAGTGCACAAGACACTGTGGAGGGAGTGCCTGAACTCCCTCTGTGAGAGCGCCCCTCACGAAGCGCGTCTCGCTGGAGCTCCTGCTCCAGGAGCTGCTCCAGGCGGCTCATGCGGTTGTCTCTCCCCCGTGCGGGTGGAGAGACGTCCCCGTCCGACAAGTCGGAAGCCACCGGCCGGACGCTTCTTCGGTAGCTTTACTTCCAGCCCGCTGCTCAGGCGCTAGCGGGACTGGGCTCGGCACGGTGTCGGGGATAGCGGAGCGCCCGGTAAGCGGTCCTACCGCCTTGTTGTTGCCCCCCCCCCCAGATGGAACGCTCCTCCGTGGAGTCGAGCGGGGGACAGGTTTGTCCAAGAGCCTTTGTTCTCTGCCTGAAATAAAGCAGAAGGCTCCCTGTGAAAGAAAACCCGACCTCAGGGTACTTACCTGACGGTCCGTTCTTTCACCCTGTAGCGGGAGCGCCTGACTCCCGATGCGGCCGCTGTTTCACTGCTGAACGCAATGCCGCGCATGCGTGCTGAGCGGGCTCTTCACGTAGTCACTCACGTGACTCCAAAGTAAAATTATAAAAGGACTGGACAAGCTAGATGCAGGAAAAATGTTCCCAATGTTGTGCGAGTCCAGAACCAGGGGCCACAGTCTTAGATTAAAGGGGAGGTCATTTAAGACTGAGGTGAGAAAAAACTTTTTCACCCAGAGAGTTGTGAATTTATGGAATTCCCTGTCACAGAGGGCAGTGGAGGCCAAATCACTGGATGGATTTAAGAGAGAGTTAGATAGAGCTCTAGGGGCTAGTGGAGTCAAGGGATATGGGGAGAATGCAGGCACGGGTTATTGATGGGGGACGATCAGCCATGATCACAATGAATGGCGGTGCTGGCTCGAAGGGCCGAATGGTCTCCTCCCGCACCTATTTTCTATGTTTCTAAGTTTCTATGACAGCACCCGTAGTCAGGATCGAACCCAGGTCTCTGGCGGTGTAAGCTGTTCCTTGAAATGTGTTAACATTATGAATCATTGAGATAACTGCAGAACATAGAACTGTCCTGCATGGGAATGTGCCCTTCAGACCACAATGCTTGTGCTGAACACTATGCCAAGTTAAACTAATCTTATCCTCCTGTACATGATCCATACCCCTCTATTCCTTGCACTTCCATGTGCCTATGTAAAAGCTGTTAAACGCCACTATCATATCTGCTTCCACCAACACCCCTGGTGATAGAAACATAGAAAATAGGTGCATGAGTAGGCCATTCGGCCCTTCGAGCCTGCACCGCCATTCAATATGATCATGGCTGATCATCCAACTCAGTATCCTGTACCTGCCTTCTCTCCATACCCCCTGATCCCTTTAGCCACAAGGGCCACATCTAACTCCCTCTTAAATATAGCCAATGAACTGGCCTCAACTACATTCTGTCGCAGAGAATTCCAGAGAAACTGTGTGAAAAATGTTTTTCTCATCTTAGTCCTAAAAGATTTGTTTTTCTCATCTTAGTCCTAAAAGATTTCCCCTTTATCCTTAAACCCTTGTTCTGGACTTCCCCAACATCGGGAACAATCTTCCTGCATCTAGACTGTCCAACCCCTTAAGAATTTTGTAAATTTCTATAAGATGCCCCCTCAATCTTCTAAATTCTAGCGAGTACAAGCCGAGTCTATCCAGTCTTTCTTCATATGAAAGTCCTGACATCCCAGGAATCAGTCTGGTGAACCTTCTCTGTACTCCCTCTATGACAAGTATGTCTTTCCTCAGATTAGGAGACCAAAACTGTACGCAATACTCCAGGCGTGGTCTCACCAAGACCCTGTACAACTGCAGTAGAACCTCCCTGTTCCTATACTCAAATCCTTTTGCTATGAATGCTAACATACCATTGGCTTTCTTCACTGCCTGCTGCACCTGCATGCCTACTTTCAATGACTGGTGTACCATGACACCCAGGTCTCGTTGCATCTATCCTTTTCCTAATTGGCCACCATTCAGATAATAGTCTGCTTTCCTGTTTTTGCCACCAAAGTGATGCCTTCCAGACAACCCCCCCCCCCCACCCCCCCCCGGCCCACTGTGCCCCCACAAATACGTAATACGTTCTACAACACAAAGAACATTGGACAGACACTTAAGATTGAAGGAACATCTAACTGAGTAAAACAATGCGATTAAATAATTTGATAAGATAAGGTGGGCGATCCATTTTTCTCTGGTGGAAAGTGAGAACAAGTGCAAATAATATTTCAATTGGAACCAGGCGGTGCAAGGGTGAAGTCAGGAAGCAGGTTTTTTATATAAAGGGTTGTGGAATTCTGGATTCTGGTTTCTTCCAAAATGCTGCAGAAACTGAAAATGTTAACATTTGGATTTTTATTTGACAAGGCTAAAAACGATTATGGAATCAAGATGGGTAAACAAAGTAAAGATATAGATCACCGATAGTATTATTAAATGGCTCATGGCGATGAATGGCCCACTCCTGTTTAAATGTGGTAGTCTGGGAAATTAGTTATTTGAGGCTTTCTTTCACCAACACATTTTATAATATTTTGATTAAAAACATGCTGAGGAGACCAGATTTTCACTCAGAAATCTGAATTTCAAAATGTTGATTAGATTTTAGACTTTAGAGATACAGTGCAGACACAGGCCCTTCGGCCCACTGAATCTGTGCCGACCAGTGATCACCCCGTACACTAGCACTATCCTACACACTAAGGACAATTAACAATTTTATTGAAGCCAATTAACCTACAAACCTGTACGTCTTTGGAGTGTGGGAGGAAACCGGAGCGCCCAGAGAAAACCCACAAAGTTACAGGGAGAATGTACAAATGTACAAAAGTACAGACAGCACCCGTAGTCAGGATCGAACCCAGGTCTCTGGCACCATTGGGCAGCAACCGTACTGCTGTACTACTGTGCCCGCTCTAAATGAATCCTGAAGGGCCTGTCCCATGAGCATGCGCCTGCATGCGGCAAGCGCGACCAAACCGGAAGCGGGAGGTTGAGTGATCCCCGTACAGGGCCGGTCCCACGAGCAAGCGCCTGCATGCGGTGAGCGCAACCAAACCAGAAGCGGGGCCCGCGCCGAGGTCGAGTGAGTGACGTGAAGTTCGAGCGAAGTCCGCGGGAAGTTCGCGTGTGACGTGCGGCGTCACGACGGTGCGTATGGCGACGAGGCGGTGCGTACGGCCTCAATGCGGCTGCGGGCCGGCAGGCCGTTGCCGCGCAGAATTTTTGAACACTGTCAGTTTTCCGGAGCCCCGCGCGATCCTGGACCAGCTCCGCACAACTCCATACGGCTCCGGCGATCGAAGTGGGACCGGCCCCGCGAGGCCGTACGGCTCAAGCGACCAAGTTATGTTGCGCTTGCCGCATGCAGTCGCATGCTCGTGGGACAGGCCCTTACTTCACTTTGGTTTGGTAAGACAGAGCCACTGCTTGTTTGGGCTACTAGTTTTTCACCTAATCTAGCTGCTCTTCAACACTTGTTGAATTTTAATTATATTGCTTAAACTAGTTGATCTAGGTTGGCTAGCATAAGAGAATAGAAAATAATATATTTTTTAATATTAAATATCTTTGGCCATCCAATACAGTCTTAACATAAAAAAGCGCAGAAGATGTAGTATTGTGGTCAATTTTATATTTTAACTCAGAGATGCAATAAAGAAAAAACAGCATGATAAATGGAAAAGTGACATTGAATTATGGAAGCTGCTGTCCCCAGTTTGTAATTTCTGTCGCAGGTACTGTCACAGGTACTGTCATTGTGTGATTTCTTAATGAAACACGTTTTTTTCCCAGAACTCATAATTTTTCAACTAATTGCTCATAGAAAATAGATCTTCATAGAGTCATAGAGTCATACAGTGTCCTTTGTCCCAACTTGCCCACACCGGCCAACAATGTCCTACACTAGTCCCACCTGCCTGCGCTTGGTCCATATCCCTCCAAACTTGTCCTATCCAGGTACCTGTCTAACTGTTTCTTAAACAATGGGATAGTCCCAGCTTCTGGCAGCTTGTTCCACACTCCCACCATCCTTTTGTGTGTAAAAGATATCCCTCGGATTCCTTTTAAATATTTTCCCCTTTACCTTGAACCTCTGGTCCTCAATTCCCCTACTCTGGGCAGGAGACTGTGCATCTACCCGATCTATTCCTCTCATGATTTTGTACACCTCTATAAGATCCCCCCTCATCCTCCTGCGCTCCATGGAATTGAGACGCAGCCTAGTCAACCTCTCCCTAAAGCTCACACCCTCTAGTCCTGGCAACATCCTCGTAGATCTTTTCTGAACCCTTTCGAGCTTGACGACATCTTTCCCATAACGCGGTGACCAGAACTGAACACAATATTCTAAATATGGTCTCACCAACGTCTTATACAACTGCAACGTGATCTCCCAACTTCTATACTCAATACTCTGACTGATGATGGCCAAAGTGCCAAAAGCCTTTTTGACCACCTTATCTACCTGCGACTCGAACTTCAAGCAACCATGCACCTGTACTCCTAGATCCCTCTGCTCTACAACCCTCCCTAGAGGCCTATCATTTACTGTGTAGGTCCTGCCCTTGTTCGACGTCCCAAAATGCAACACCTCACACTTCTCACAAGCAACCATTTCGCCGCCCACCTGGCCAATCGATCCAGATCCTGCTGCAATCGTTCACAACCATCTTCACTATCTGCAAAACCACTCACTTTTGTATCATCGGCAAACTTGCTAATCCTGCCCTGTATGTTCTCATCCAAATCATTGATGTAGATGACAAACAGTAATGGGCCCAGCACCGAACCCTGAGGCACACCACTAGTCACAGGCCTCCAGTCTGAGAAGCAACCTTCCACCATTACCTTCTGCTTCCTTCCATGGAGCCAATTTGTTATCCATTCAGCTATCTCTCCTTGGATCCGATGCGATCTAACCTTTCAGAGCAGCCTACCATGTGGAACCTTGTCGAATGTCTTACACAATGTACACAATGTACACAACATCTACAGCTCTGCCCTCATCTACCTTTTTGGTCACGTCTTCAAAAAAATCATTCAGATTTGTGAGACACGACCTCCCACGTACAAAACCATGCTGACTATCCCTAATCAGCCCTTGCCCATCCAAATGCCTGTATATCCGATCCCTCAGAATACTCTCCAGTAATTTTCCAACTACAGATGTTAAGCTCACCGGCTTATAGTCCCCAGCATTTTCCCTGCAGCCCTTCTTGAAAAGAGGCACAACGTTTGCCACCCTCCAGTTTTTCCGGCACCTCTCCAGTATTTCAGGATGACCCGTAAATTTCATATTCTAAATATACAATGTTGAGGGATAAAAGCATTAATACACATGCATTCGTGAAGTATCCATTTGAAATCAAACCTTAAATTTTGCAATGTCCATGAGATCATCCAGCAAGATGAATATTTCAGGGCAGTGACCCTTCATCAGTAAAGTATTAACCTGAAACTTTAACTCTTACTTAAGATCTTTACTTCATAGATGTTGTTTAACCATTTGAGTAACCTCAGCATTTTCTGTTTTTATTGAAGAATTTCAGAACCTACAGGAATTTGCTTTCCAACAAGAAGTTTAACGGCTGTAGTCATGAAATGTCATCACAACAACATCTTATTTGGACATGGCTTTTGATGGGTCACAGTGGCAGAGGTAAATTCATAAAATTATAAATGATTAATCTATGAGACAATGTTATGAATTTTTCTTACTGTCCAGCAAATTATGATGCCAAATGGTCTGTTGACTATTTCCCTCTGACAGATTTCCTCCATCCCTACGATAATGGACGAAAATCCAGCCCATATATTTCAATTATTCATGCATCTTTCTTCAAAATATTCTTTCTAATTTATAACAAGAGGAATCGAATATAGGAGCAAAGTGGTCCTTCTGCAGTTGTACAGAGCCCTAGTGAGACCACACCTGGAGTATTGTGTGCAGTTTTTTTTTTTGTCTAATTGTAGTCCTGTAGGTCTGTGTCCAAGATGGCTGCCGTGAAGGGAGAGTGGACGCTGGCGCGCTTTGGCTGCCGCTGCTCTCTCTTCACACTGTGTTTTTGATTTTCTGTTTTTGGATTGAATTCTGTTTTTAATTTATGTCTCTGTGATGTCTTTTTTACTTGTTCTATTCCGATTATATGTTTTTATTCCGATTACTATGTAAGGTGTCCTTGAGATGTCTGAAAGGCGCCCATTAAATAAAATTTATTATTATTATTATTAGTTTTGGTCCCCTAATTTGAGGAAGGACATTCTTGCTATTGAGGGAGTGCAGCGTAGGTTTACAAGGTTAATTCCCGGGATGGCAGGACTGTCATATGCTGAGAGAATGGAGCAGCTGGGCTTGTACACATCTAGAGTTTAGAAGGATGAGAGGAATTCTCATTGAAACATATAAGATTGTTAAGGGCTTGGACACGCTAGAGGCAGGAAACATGTTCTCGATGTTGGGGGAGTCCAGAACCTGGGGCCACAGTTTAAGAATAAGGAGTAAGCCATTTAGAATGGAGACGAGGAAACACTTTTTCTCACAGAGAGTGGTGAGTCTGTGGAATTCTCTGCCTCAGAGGGCGGTGGAGGCAGGTTCTCTGGATGCTTTCAAGAGAGAGCTGGATGTCGGGGGGCAGTTTTTTTACACCGAGCGAGGTAGGTGCCTGAAATGTGCTGCCGAGGCAGTGGTGGAGGCAGATACTATCGGGGCATTTATGCTTTTAGATAGGCACAAGGATGTGCTGGGAATGAAGGGATATGGATCATGTGCAGGCGGGGGAGATTAGTTTATCTTGGTATCATGTTCGGCATAGACATTCCTGTGCTGTATTGTGCTACGCTTTCATGCAAAAAAAACAAACTGGAGGAACCCTGTTGAACAAGCAGCATCAGTGGAGGGAAATGGACAGATAATGTATTGGGTTGAAACCCTTATTCCAGTAGTATGTTGTTTTACTCAAGTTTCCGGCATCTGCAGTCTCTTGTGTATCCATTTTAAACGTTTGGGTTTGGTCTCTCCAAAGCATTGAAGATACTGTATTCCTGGAGACCTCAATTCTTCCTTTTCCTGTTCTTCAGTAATCCTTCACCCCCACCCCCCCCAAAATGTCAACAACAAAAACAGCTTCTCACCCATAGAATGTTGGTGAATGTTCCATCGTGTGATGTCACAATGCCCAATGCTCACAGATGTTCAATCGGAATGGAGACATTTACATATGCCTTTGCACCAGCCCCAGTACCCGCCCCCGCCCCCCCCCCCCCCCCCCCCCCGCACCTGTGTCGAGCTCGTCATCACTTGTGTGGGAATAGAGAAGGGATGGGGTGATAGGGGAATGGGGAACAGAGGACTGGCCATACCCCTTACCCCCTTCCCTCTCCCTCCCCAAATGTTTCCTCCCCTTTCGCCCCCACCCCGATCCCCCTCCCCCTCCACCCTCTCCCTCCACCTACCTCTCTCCCACTCCACATCCCCTCCCTCCTCCATTCTCCCCCCTCAACTCCCACCCCTCTCCGCTCCCTCTCCTCACCCCGCTTCCCTCTCCTCCCCATCCCCCCTCCCACCACCTCCCTCTCTCCCCCACACCTCACCTCTCCCCCTTCCCTCCCCACCACCTTCCTCTCTCCCCACCCCCCTCCATCCACCACCCACTTCCCTCTCTCCCCCACCCCTCCCCCACCCCCCCTCACAAGCACCCAACCCCCTCCATCGCCCACCCCCTTCCCTTCTTCCACCTCTACCACCTCCTACAACCAGCTCCTCCTCGCCCCCTCCCCTCTCCCCCACATCTCCCCTCCACCTCCCTCTCCTCACCCCTCTCCATCTCCCTCTCCTCACCCCTCTCCCTCTCCTCCCCCTCCTCCTCCTCCCACCCCCATCCCTCCTCCCCTTTCAGTCTAAACACTAACACAGTCCACATTAAACCGCATCTGCCGTGCATCTGCCCACTCACCCAACCTATCCAACTCACCCTGCAGCCATCCAAACAGACATTCATTTCCCTGGCAGGCCTTGCACACCCTTGTTTCCTACAAGACAAAACAATTCAGGACTTTCATATGAAGAAATACTGGATAGACTCGGCTTGTACCCGCTAGAATTTAGAAGATTGAGGGGGGATCTTATAGAAACTTACAAAATTCTTAAGGGGTTGGACAGGCTAGATGCAGGAAGATTGTTCCCGATGTTGGGGAAGATCCACCATGCATACAACTGGGTGTCATGGTATACCAGATTTAGATGGAGTAAATGGAGAAAATACGTTCCCATTAGGCAAAGGCAACACAAAGAATTTGAGAGGGGAGATGCAAGGAGACCTGGGTGTCATGGTACACCAGTCAGGTGCAGCAGGCAGTGAAGAAAGCCAATGGTATGTTAACATTCATAGCAAAAGGATTTGAGTATAGGAGCAGGGAGGTTCTACTGCAGTTGTACAGGGTCTTGGTGAGGCCACACCTGGAGTATTTGTTCTCCTAATCTGAGGAAAGACATTCTTGCCATAGAGGGAGTACAGAGAAGGTTCACCAGACTGATTCCTGAGATGTCAGGACTTTCATATGAAGAAAGACTGGTTAGACTCGGTTTGTACTCGCTAGAATTTAGAAGATTGAGGGGGGATCTTATAGAAACTTACAAAATTCTTAAGGGGTTGGACAGGCTAGATGCAGGAAGATTGTTCCCGATGTTGGGGAAGTCCAGAACAAGGGGTCACAGTTTAAGGATAAGGGGGAAATCTTTTAGGACCGAGATGAGAAAAACATTTTTCACACAGAGAGTGGTGAATCTCTGGAATTCTCTGCCACAGAAGGTAGTTGAGGCCAGTTCATTGGCTATATTTAAGAGGGAGTTAGATGTGGCCCTTGTGGCTAAAGGGATCAGGGGGTATGGAGAGAAGGCAGGTACAGGATACTGAGTTGGATGATCAGCCATGATCATATTGAATGGCGGTGCAGGCTCGAAGGGCCGAATGACCTACTCCTGCACCTACTTTCTATGTCTATGTTTCTATGTTTCTATCACCATGACTTACATCATATTCAATAGGATTAACCAGTGTGCTGCATTTTGGGTCTAGGAATCAGAAATAAGTGCAAGATGAGCTGCTTCCATTAGATGACATGGAGAATCTGTGACATGTCAATGAATACATTTATGCAGGGGCTGACAGAAATTTATACTATGAGGGAGTCGAGGAGTATGTGCAGAGAACGGAAAAGAGCTACTAAGGGACAAGATGGGTTCAGCCATGATCTTATTGAATGGTGGAGTCAGTTCGAAGGAGTCCTGCACCTGTTTCTTATATTCTTGTGAAGTTCTTCAAAGGAAAATATTCACAAAACTTCACAATTCAGCACATGTGTACTCTTAGGGCTATATCATCATAGTCAGCTTGGGAAAGAAGCCCTCAACAGAGACACTGAACAGGGATAAAATAAATTAAAGGAAATAGGTCCCAGAGTCGGGCTCAAATACTGACTTTACCCGTCAATCCCGCCACCTCTGTCAGATCACCTTGCTGGTGTTCCTTTACCCAAACTTCAAATCAGGTCACTTCCTGAAAGTCCTCTCCCCAGCAGATGTGATTGCTTTATGATAAATCGTTTCTCTTGCAAAGAAATAATATGTCTATGAAAAAAAATCAGCAACAGCACACCCACACCATTTTACACCTTGATGTTCCCTGGATTAACAATGGGCAGCAGAGTTTGAGTTTGCTAGTTATTCGTGCATTAAATCCTCGGAAGGATTGACACGATGTTCCTGTGGTTTGTGACTGGGGAAAGTATTTACTGGGCAAGCTTGAACTAAGATGTTAATTTACTGGGCAAGGAATGGGGAGTGGAAGGAAACACATGTAGCAAAAGAAAAAAAAATTGTATAGACAGTCACAAGATTTAAGTCTGCATATTTTTCCCGGTGTATTATCAATGTCCTTGGTATTTTGCTAATGCTGTTGATTGCTTTGACATATCTTGCCATGAATCTTATCATTTCTTTCTGTACCTTTTTTACTGTGGTGGGGGTACAAGCAATGTCACTTCTGCCTTTTAGCACCTGCACCGGCTGTTCAACATCCTAAACATTAGAGTAAAGTGCCCACATCTCAAGCACCCTCTTTCCATGGCCTACAAATTGTATTCACTTTATTCAGCAAATAAACAATAAATCGCTAATTCTTACCTACTATTCATTTGCAACCAACTTGCCGTCAAAGCAAAAAAATAAATATACTATAGATGTTTCTTTAATGCCCCTGTCCCACTTAGGAAACCTGAACGGAAACCTCTGGAGACTTTGCGCCCCACCCAAGGTTTCCGTGCGGTTCCCGGAGGTTGCAGGTGGTTGCCGGAGGTTGCAGGTAGTGGAAGCAGGTAGGGAGACTGACAAAAACCTCCGGGAACCTCCGGGAACTGCACGGAAACCTTGGGTGGGGCGCAAAGTCTCCAGAGGTTTCCGTTCAGGTTTCCTAAGTGGGACAGGGGCATTAGACTTTTGACTTTAGAGACACCGTGCAGAAACAGGCCCTTCAGCTCATCGAGTCCATGCTGACCAGCGCATCCCATACACTAACCTACACACACACTAGGGATAATTTTACAATTTACAAAAGCTAATTAACCTACAAACCTGTACGTCTTTGGAGTGTGGGAGGAAACCAGAGCACCTGGATAAAACCCATGCAGTCACAGGGTGAACGTACAAACCTCACACAGACAGCACCCGTAGTCATGATCAAACCCGGGTCTCTGGCGCTGTAAGGTAGCAAATCTACCGCTGTGCTACTCCGCCACTCTTTTTTTTCCATGGAAGTGGGGATTTGAAGGAAAGAGGAAAAAAAATAAGACCTGCTGGTAAAATAAATAAATGTTTGTTAAATTAAATTCCAAAGTTTTGCGCTTGGACATGTGTGCAGAACATGTGTTTTTCACGTCTCGCGCCATGAAACTGTTAACAAGGCTATGCTACAATCAGGCCACTGTGGGGACTGGCTTGTTCCAATTCCACCTCATTGGCTTCACCTCTTGGTGAGTATAATGCTCCATTGAGTTTAACAAGTGCTTACTTTCTCATCACCTTTAGGGCAGTCTGGGTGTTGCCGTTCAGCTGCAGATCAGGCTACATGAGATTAAATTTACGCGGCATAGAATTCTTCTACTTAGTTGCTACCTGAAGCTCATTGATGTAGCTCAAGCCCTGTCAGCTCTCATGTCTCTTTCCATGACTAGTTTTCCTGAGCCATAACCACCTGTCACTTCCCCTCTTAAATATGCAGCAGTGAAATGCTGGACATAAAACTCATGTCCGGCATGGTAAACCATGTGCTCTTCTCACCTCTTCAATCTTCTCTCTTCCTCTACAGCTTAGACTGAGACAAATGTATGTTTGGTGGAAATCAAGGCAATTCTGAATAGCTTACAAATCCTCCATTAATATTTGCTTGAAAAGACGTATAATAGGGTTTACAATGGGGAACATCGGCGAGGAGGTTGACTGGACTTTGGATCCCTCCCCCACAGTGGGGAACTTTGGTGCTGCTGTGGGGATGTTTGTGTTGTGGACTATCGTGTTCTGTGTTTTGTGTTTTATTTATTTTTATTTTTTGTATGGGAAAAAAAATGTCCTTGTCTCTTCATTGAAGACAATGACAATAAATTAAATCAAATCAAAATCAAATCAAACATTGATCACTGATATTTTAGGAGTCAGATTTTAGAGTTTATTCAGTTAACAGCAATGAAAGTAACATCAGAGAATTAACTTGAGAAAACTTAATTTTCGAATCAAATGAGGTGTGTCATAAAAATATAATATTGATAATAAAATACTTGGATATTGTCGTAGATTCAGAAAGTGAAATTAACATTAATCATTTGCAGGTAGGCACAAAATGCTGGAGTAACTCAGCGGGACAGGCAGCATCTCTAGAAAGGAGGAATGGGTCGAGACCCTTCCTCAGACTGAATTTATCATTTGCATTCCAATCCGTTTCCAATCTGTTTCTTTTATTCTTGATATCTCGATGAGGTAGGTTTCCCTACCGAAGTCCCTGTGTACAGAACAGGCATGGCTTGTATTTGGCAGTGATAGATCTTGTGCTGTATCAGAACGTTTCAAAGTGAAATGCAGACTTTGTGTAGTTCACAGCGCTCGGGATGAGAGGCCTGCCTACTAAGCTCATGCCAGTCTAAACCTAGCACCAGCACCGCAACCCTCTATCAAATTGGAAAAATTGGCCATTTCTAGGACTGTAAGTGAAAGAGTATTTACGTTCTTTGCATTTTTTTAATGCTTGCAGGTCCTTTCAATGCGTGATGTTTTAACATGTTCCAAATATTACCGACTGTTTCGGAATGTCAAAGGTGTTCACATGCAGCTTGAAGAAACTGACAGCTTTGGTGAATAGTAAGCCTGGAGGTGGGATCTAACCAGCTGGCAAAGGCTTTTTGTGCATGCGTTTGACTGATTGCTCAATTATTCCAGGATTGCACCAGGCAGCCCGTTAGTGATTTCGGGTCAATGAAAGATTGACCAATAGCTTAATTACTTTAACATTACTGCTCATTTTCACATGGCATCTTGATTGATTAAACGCCTCAATAACTTTAGGAATATTGGTTGGAAAAATTGTTACGTGGTTTCTGCCAGGAGAGGGAAATATGCAATATGTATATGTTAACTTAAAGGGCCTGTCCCACTTGCATGCGATTGCATGCATTTGGCGTGACCAAACGGAAGCGGAGTTCACGCGTAGTTCGTGCTAAGTACGAGCTAAGTACGCGCTAAGTTCGTGCGTGACGTCATTTGCGTCATACTTACCAATCAGCTGGGCAGGAGGCGGGCCGACTGAATTTGGGCGTCGCCCGGCGTCGGGCAGTGACGTCATCACGCAATGCCACACGCTAGGCGTACGCCGTCAAGACACTGCGTACGCCATCAAGACTCTGCGTACGACGTCAAGACGCTGCGTACGACCGCAATGCGCCTGCGTGCGTACGTGGGCCGACAGGCCGTTGCGCGCGAAGAGTTCGTACACTGTCAGATTCTCGGAGCCCTGGGCGATGTCGGGACCAGCCCCGCACAACTCCGCGCTGCTAAGTGCGACCGGCCCCGCACGGCCATACGGTGCACGTACGCCTCAAGCGACCACGAGGTCGCGTAATTTGCGAGCCAAGGTCGTGTAAGTGGGACAGGCCCTTAAGGCTGCAAAAGGTGTATATGGGATATATCTTTTCATCCTTTTGCAGGATATTTACTTTCTAATAAGTCGAGCAATACCTTGGTCCTTCGTGAGGTTTGATAACCCATTCTTAACTGTGTAACGTCCAGGTGTGGGTCACAGTTGTGGCGTAACAGTGTTAAATAGCACCGGTTGCTCTTACTGTCTCACATTGAGGGAGGATTCTGTGAACGTTACCGGCTACAGAAAATATTCCAAACTAGGCTGAGTCGTAGAAATAGTTAACTTCATTTTCAGGAAATGAAGGACGGTGAAGCCAATTGAAAAGGAAATGGGAGTTGGTGTAAACCAAGCTGGGAGTTTTATTTGAGCCTCCTCTGTTCTACTGCATTAGCCCAATTTCACCCTAGAGGTGTGATACTACCCCAATATGACGTGGGAATAAAGTCTAGACTAATGAGATTTGTAAAGTTAAAAACTCTGACTTATCTTTGGAAATCTGCCCTTTCTGTTGCTTGACGGACCTTGATTTAGGTGCCAGTGCTTCTGGGGGAAGCTGGGGAAAGTCTCATTAAGATATTGAAATAGCAATCAACGTAGGCAGTTAGGGCCTCAACTTGATTCTCATGTCAAATGATGTAACCACTGCAACTTGCTCTACCAACCCACAAGTCCTTTGTTGACCGGGCATTTTCACTGGTTCATTGTGGGAACTCGGTGGGCTGGGTGGCCTGTTTCCGTGCTGTATCTCTAATGTCTAAATTGTAAAGTTCAAGGATGAACCACTGCTGGCTGCAAAGTAAACATGGAAACAACTCATTTTGTTCTGGTCCTCCCTATAGTGAGTTTTGAGCATTCAAGTTTTCACGTCTTCAACTGATTACTGCAAGGAGCGATCCCCAATTTTCACAGTACAGAAATGCTAATCAGGCACAGCCATGAAAACTCATTTACTAGCCGCATTGTCCACAGGTGGGCTGCAATGAGCAGATATTTCATCCACTCTCCGTCTAATTGGAAACATCCCCTGAATTTCTCACAATGTCATACTCCTTAAGTAGCGTACTCAGGAGTCTTATTGTAGGTTGAACTCACAAGCTTTTGTCTTGTAGGTGAGAATGCTTTCAGATGAGCCAAGAGGATCTATTAAGGCTTGTACTTGTGCACATGTGGAGTAGATTCTGCTGACTGTTATGAAGAAAAGGCTTAGTTTTATCAACAGGTCTGATTCTGGACATCAGTTCAGTTTAAGTCGTCATTTCATTGTCAGTCTCTTGGGTTTTTAAATAGCCGTAGCTCGTTACTTTGAAACAGTATTGCATTAGTAACAATTACAGGTACATCAGGGAATTCATCATGTTGTTCCTCACATATTTGTTCTTGTTATTCTTCAGATTCTTTCTTAAAATGGACTTCTAGATCTCAATACTTTATCTGAATATGTATCTGCATTAAATGACAGAGATCAATGGGCTACTGATACGTAAACCAGGTCCTGTTCCCAAATCAATTGATTCATAATTTGCAATAACATTTGAAATGTTAGAAATTATTCACATCTTGCCCTGGACATAATTCCCCATGGAAAATGGGATCTCCTTCGATAACACGCACTCCTATGTCAAACTCTTATTCTTTTAATGCATTTTTGTGTACCTTCGATTTTCCAGCATCTGCAGTTCCTTCTTGAACTCTTATTCTTTCCCTGTCCCAGACCTCTTCTAAGATGAGAACGTATTTCCAATCCCTCAAACTACCTGGATGCAGCCCTTGTGTTCTTTCGATTATCTGTATTTACTTTGTAGCTGTAACACTATATTCTGCATGGTTTGATTGCATTTATGTACAGGTGTTGTACCTGGACAGCTCGTGAAACAAAGATTTTGAATGCATCTTGGTACATGTAACAATAATAAACCAATACCAAAATCAGGTACAGTAAAACTCCAATAATCCACTCAAGAAAGGCACAAAGTGTTGGAGTAACTCAGTGGGTCAGGCAGCTTCTCTGGAGAACATGGATAGGTGATGGTTTAGGTAGGGACCTTTCTTCAATCTGAAGATGTCACTTGTCCATGCTCTCCAGAGATGCTTCTTAATCATCTGAGTTATTCCAGCATTTGGTGTCTTATTTTGTAAACCAGCATCTGCTGTTCCTTGTTTCTCCAGTAATCCACTATTTGGGTATTCAGAAATCTCAATTATTTGGCTACTGGCTCAAAAGTTGATGATTTTTTTTTAGTTTAGTTTAGAGATACACTTCGACCCACCTAGTCCGCACCGACCAACAATCCCCGCACATTAACATTATTCTACACAGACTTGGGATCAATTTACACTGATATCAGGCCAATTAACCTCCAAACCTGTACATCTTTGGAGGGTGGGAGGAAACCGAGGATCTCGGAGAGTAAACACACGGTCATGGGGAGAACATAGAAACTCTGTACAGACAGCACCCATAGTCAGGATCGAACCCGGGTCTCGGGCGCTGTAAGGCAGCAACTCTACCACTGCGCCACCGTGCCGCCCTGGGTTACAGAGGGCGAGTTGTGAGGCTTTTTCTGTGTTCCCTTTCAACTCACTAGTGCTTTGGTTCAAGTTATTCTCTTTAAACAACGATTTAAACTCGAAGATTTATGATAATATTGCATAATATCTAAACAAAGTGCATTGGAAGAGTCTGTTGAAATATCATTAGAAATTAGTATCTAATAGTCTGGAACATCCACCAAACCAGCATCACCAAGGTCCCGTGGGATGTATGATCGGAGTTATGATGGTCTGATACAGGAAAGGAATGATGCGTGCATGAGTTGCGCAAAGCTTTGCAAGATGCATCTGTGTTCATGTTTTATCTTTTCCTCCAAGTGCATTGGAGCATTCTTGGGGGAGACAATATTGACCCTATATATTTTTGTGCAGGTGGTGAGTGATGTCTGCTAGAGTAAGGCGAACACAAGATAAACTTCTGTCCGCGAACCTGCATCCCCGCATTGCCCAGCTTTATAACTTTCAACCGAAAATTCCTGAGAACAATAGACCATTTCTTAGTGCCAGCACACTGTTAAAGTACTGTGGCTTGGCAGCAAATTGTACTCATATTTCAACCACATGTATATTGGAAAAAATCAAAAGATAGTGATCTGGCACATTATTCTGTCAGCTTCAGGAGTCTTGGTTTTAGAGCCAGATATGGAAGCAATTAAAAGCAGGGCTTGCAAGATTTATAGAAAGATGATGAAGAGAGCAGTTGAGTGTGTACAAACGTAATGCACGAACAATGTCTAACAAAGCACAGGGTCATCCATCAAGGCTCCTCTGTATTTTTAATGAACTGGATTTAAGTTCCTAACATTGGAAAAAAAATTCTCATGGGAGAATACAATGTAAATATTTGCCTTGCGCTTACTGTTCTGAACAGGAAGGTAAAATGGCAAGGAACCAGTCTTCCACAGCTTTTGCACTGTGGCTCATCAATAGGAACAATGGTTATTTTAGGAAAATATCATGCTTGATAACTATTTGTGTTGCCAGAAGTTTCAGTATGATCCTGCAGATTATTTGCTGTAATCTTCTAGGTAATAATTGACCTATAAAGTTATGAATTGTATCCGTGCAATTATATCCATGAATTATTACCATAATTAGCTTCCGTAATATTAATTGATTTATGTGAGACTTCCTATGTAGCTTTGAGATTTAGTTAAATGGGTTAAATACGCTCTTCTCAAGCTTAAAGCCTAGTTCAGTCAGAAACACTGACCCAAGCACTTGAACAACAAAACTTTATTTTTAGATTGAACAACAAATTCCCCTATACGATACCTAAACCACCGTGGGTTCGATCCTTGTCTCTGCCTGGCCAAGCCCTTCAGCCTCGTGCAAGCAGAAACACTCCAAAAGGCCACTCCAAACACTCCAAGCGCACTTCCAGAAGATCGACCTCGATCTAAGATGGACTACCTTTTATAGGTTCGCGAACCTTGAGGTGCTGAACTACATAGGGGCTGGTCTATTTACAGTCCAATCAAACATATTAATTACATCAGTACATTATCGACAGTTCCCCAAACCAATTACAGAGTCTCCCATACATTGTTTCGTGGAGAAGCTTCTGGAAGGAAGCTAACTTAACTGAATAATGCAACATTTACCCTGGAACCCAACACAATCCTGCCAGGGCTTAACACTTTGGCCAATCAACAAACAGCAGGGTATCTGTCTTGCAACATTATTTACATTATTTACAATTCTTTTGCAGCAATCCAATCAACTTCATGTATTTACACTACTTTGGGGGTCCTCTGCAAAAATCTAATTCATTCTGACAATTGAAGAGATACTCATACATTTCTTATCTGCAACATTGATCTGAGAACTAGACTTACTGGCATCCATTCAGCAGCTTGCCTTTTTATATACAGAAACACAGACTTGACCAAAATGAATCCTCTGCTAAATGTTGGTTCTATTCCTGCTCCTTTTTGGCCCGGATTTACAATTGTGCATTCACCGAGTGGACTGAGTGTAAATAAATTGTTATTTTTCTAAAGACGGGAGGGTTGAAACAACATTTTAATCGTTTGTAAGTAATAAAAGGCTTTAACTAAACCAAATCTTCCAATTGCAACTTCCTTGATGCACTTTGAAGGAGCTGAAGCAATCATTTTTACTGAGGTAATAAGGAAGAGGTGTAACCTCACATGTCCTCAAGTTTAAAACAATTAATTAATTCTGGGAAAGATAAAGCCACAAACCAAGCCAACATGCAGACAAAAAAATGTGTGAGGCAGGTGGAATCATAAATACTTTTCCTTAATTTTTTAACAACGTTTAAACTAAGCTATTTTATTGTTTTGAAAGAGTTATTTTTCATTTTGGCATCTATTGTCAATGTAACAGGAACAGACTTAACACAGCTCTGCTGGATGTAACGAGTGCCTTTAAAGAACATAGGAAAATGTCAGAGATTCACAACAGCATAATTATACTGAATTTTACACAAATGTATAGACCCTATTATTGTTGGTTTGTTTGACTACTGAACTTTTTGTTGTTGTTTATTATGGTGTTTACAGAATATTATGTTTACATCTGAGGAAGGGTCTTGACCCAAAGTGTCACCCATTCCTTCTCTCCTGAGATGCTGCCTGTCCCGCAGAGTTACTCCAGCACTTTGTGTCTACCTTTGATGTTTGCTTTGTTGTTCCTTCTCCCAGCTAATAATGATGTATTCTACATTTTCCTTGATCTCCATTCCCTTTGTCCTATTTTCACACCTTACACTTCCTTATCTATATATCTCCCTCTCCCCTGACATCTTTCTGAAGAAGGGTCTGGACCCAAAACGTCACCCATTCCTTCTCTCCAGAGATGCTGCTTTACCCCTGAGTTACTCCAGCATTTCAATCACAATCATAATCACAATCACAATCACAATAATGCTTTATTAGCCAAGTATGGTTTTGCAACATACGAGGAATTTGATTTGCCAAGTCAGTCATACAAAGAAAAAGCAACGGAACACACAAAATACATTTTGACATAAACATCCACCACAGCGACTCCTCCACATTCCTCACTGTGATGAAGAGCGAAACAAAGTGCAATCGCTTCCCTTCTTTGCTCTCGCACATTCTGGGGGCTCGAGCCCTCTGTTGACGGGACGATCTTGACTCCAGCAGCTGACGGCATTTGGCCCTCCGCATCTGGGTGACCAGCTCCTGCATCAGGGGGATATCAACTCCCCGCGCCGGGTGATCAGACCCCCAGTCGGGGCTGGTCGAGCCTCTGCATCGTTGGAGCTCCCGACTTGGCCTCTCCCGACTGTGAGCTCTCGATGGTAAAGTCCACAGGCCACGGTGGGGCTCAAAGTCAGTCCGAGGAGGCCTTCAGCTCCATCGATGTTAGGCCGCAGAGCGACCAGAGATGTGATCCGGAAAACATTTGCATCCAAACCAAAGGCAACACAGCTTTAGCATTTCCAAACCAAAGGCAACACAGCTTTAGCATTTCCAAACCAAAGGCAACACAGCTTTAGCATTTCCAAACTATATTTTCAAACCACATTAAGGGCACCGACAGGTCAATAAAACAACTCACAGTTTAATAAACATGTGTTCAGTGTTATTCACAGCTCAGACTAAGAGACATGACCCTCTCACTCCCCCAGTCCTGCAGAGACTGACTGAGGCACTCAACATTTCCGGGTTTTATAGTCCCTCCGGAAGGGGTGTGGCCTTCAGGTGAGAGAATCTCAACATTTTCTAAACACTAATAACTCTTTTATTTTTCATCGATGGGCAAAATCCTCTTGTCCTGCGCAGCGGAGGGGGACTCTGAGTAAGAATGGCCAAAAATCACAGCCGTAAGTGGCAACGTTTTTTTCTAAATCAATATACAGAACAACAGGAAATGGTCAAGATCAGACTTTTAGTAATATAGATATTCTGCATTTAGCTTTACCTTGCTCTATATGTATAAATCATTTTTGCTTTCTTCTTAAAATAATTACTCAGTTTACATTCATTCCACACAGTCTTTACACCAAACACAATCTTCCTAGTTTCACTCAATCCTATCTCCTATACGTTTTGCCCTAATGCTGCTTTGAATCTGTTTATGAAAATCGCCACAATCTTTCTATCTGGCAAGGAGTGTCTTTTTCCTACATTCTCTAATAAAGAAGTAACTGCTTCGAAATTGGATTATGAAAATTACTTTTGTTCCATATTTTGTGGGGGAAAATCAATGTTCATTATAGTAAAGTACAAAGACACAGTTAATCTTCATAAAATGTGCATTTGTGGTCATGATGCATGCAAGGGCATGTCAGATATCTATTATAAACCAGGCTCAGGGAGTGACTTCATTCCTTGCCCAAATCTTGCTCAGAGATTGCCAGCAGAATTGAGCAAAGATTTTCCGCTCATCACAAATTGTCGGCCACTCACGTGTTTTACAGCATTCAATTCCACAAACAATGCACATTCAAGGGTCAGACACAAATGACATTCATTTGTTACCTTCTTTCCATCGGTGTCTTTTGTGTTGGTCCCATGGGGTGTGCTGTGTGTGCTGGAACCGGAAGACAGGTATCAGGGGTGGGGCAGACGCCCGTAGACGGAAGGCGAAAAACACCTCACCCAAAATAGCAAAGTATCAAGAGGGTAAACCTTTTTAGTTTCGTTTTTTTTTAGTTTCGAGATAGACTTGGAAACAGGCCCTTCACCACGTTGAGTCCACGATGACCATGAACATGGGTTCATACTATTTCTATGTTATCCCACTTTCTCATTCACTCCTTGCACACTGGGGTTAATTTTATGGAGACTACAAGGATAGTATGGTGCAACACAACTTCGGAATGAAACCGCCTTACGGACTGGGTGATGGGTGGGGAGAGAAATGAAGCAGGTGTATCAACACTTTTTTTTTCTTCTGTTTTTGTCTTTTATTTATTTATGTTTCTCTCATTCCTTTTACTTACCCACTCTCCGACTACAATCATTTGGTAGTCTAGGGGTTCTATTCTTACACATTCACTTTCTCTTTCACTTTCTTTCTATCTTGCTCTTTCTCTCTTTTTCTATTTCATCTTAGCTAAAATTAAAATTGAAGCTGTACAATAAATGTATTATGTCATATGCTGCGGTTTATGCTTTTGTACACTGCTTCTAAGACCAATATGGGAGGAGACCGGTGCACCTGGAGTAAATCCATGTGATCACAGGGAGAATGTGTAAACTCCACACAGACAGCAGCCAAGGTCAGGATTGAACCCCGGTCTTTGGTCCCGTGAGGCAGCAGCCCTATCAACTGTGCCACCCTGAGAAACTTTCTAAGGCAGCGCTGGCAGTAATATGTGACCATCTGCAACATGTACCCTGCCTGGGCATCTTTGCCCCAACAGGTCAACTTTCTATCACCCTTGTTCCCTGGCCTCCTGACAGCCGGGCGTGTGTAATATTTCAGACTTTGCTGTACATTGCAGCATGAAGAAAGTCCTGGATACCCAACTGCTCAGAGTGAGATCGATCGTCTCTTTCCATGTGGCGGAAACCATCAGGCTAAATTGGCACGTGGTTTGTGGACTTTCAGGAGGAGGTGAACTGTGCTCATGTGGCACTTTGGGTGCTCCTGCAGAACTCGCCACTCAAGGGCTATCACTGCTTGCGTGTACTTCCTATGGTCAACCAAGCGTGAAAAGAGTCTTGGGGAAGATAAGCTGTCCATTTCTATATGTTTGACTCCTGTCATTGCTATAACAAGTCCAGCTGAGTGCCAGTGCACTGATCATTCTCGGATCACAGTAAATGTTGCTGGAATCACCTCTCATTCACCTGCCTGGCTGCTCTGACAGCAGCTGCTTAATTCCGTATGTTTTATAATCGGCTCCAACCTCTTGCACACCTTGGCTATGAGAAGGTTCAGGTTTTTCCTGAAGCACTTTCAGGAGCAGGAGTGGAGAGGGATGATGATGAGCTTCAGGTCCTTGGGGATGTTGCCAAAGGGGGTTCTCTCTAGACAAACTGATAGGGGCATTGTGATTGCCTAGAAATTCTCTTGAGTATCACATTCCATGGGTTCCAGGCACGTTCCTTTGACATTCAATTAACAAGTTCCCAAGATATGAACTCACATTTTCAGTTCCGGTTCTCATTTTACACAGAACACCATTCCTTGGAGTGCAACATAAGTCCTTACCCCCTGTCTGCAGAGAAACATGCAACATGAAGCTGTTTTCTCTGGAGTGTGGGAGGTTGTAGGGGGTTTACAAAATTACGAGTCATTGAAATGATAGCCAGTCAGATCCTTTTTCCCCCATAGTGAAAATGTCAAATACTAAAAATACTCAAATACTTTCTAAATGGTGTCAAGTTGGGAAAAGGGGAGGTACAACGGGATCTGGAGGTCCCTGTACATCTGTCTATGAAAGTAAGCATGCAGGTACAGCAGGCAGTGAAGAAAGCAAATGGCATGTTGGCCTTTATAACAAGAGGAATCGAATATAGGAGCAAAGAGGTCCTTCTGCAGTTGTACAGAGCCCTAGTGAGACCACACCTGGAGTATTGTGTGCAGTTTTGGTCCCCTAATTTGAGGAAGGACATTCTTGCTATTGAGGGAGTGCAGCGTAGGTTTACAAGGTTAATTCCCGGGATGGCGGGACTCTCATATGCTGAGAGAATGAAGCAGCTGAGCTTGTACACTCTGGAGTTTAGAATGATGAAAGGAGATCTCATTGAAACATGTAAGATTGTTAAGGGCTTGGACACACTAGAGGCAGGAACATGTTCCCGATGTTGGGCGAGTCCAGAACCAGGGGCCACAGTTTGAGAATAAGGAGTAAGCCATTTAGAACGGAGTCGAGGAAACACTTTTTCTCACAGAGAGTGGTGAGTCTGTGGAATTCTGTGCCTCAGATGGTGGTGGAGGCAAGTTCTCTGGATGCTTTCAAGAGTGAGCTAGATTGGGCTCTTAAAGATAGCAGAGTCAGGGGGTATGGGGAGAAGGCAGGAACGGGGTACTGATTGGGGATGATCAGCCATGATCACATTGAATGGCGGTGCTGGCTTGAAGGGCCAAATGGTCTACTCCTGCACCTATTGTCTATTGTCTATTGTCTATTGTCTATAAAGGACATAGCCTTCAGATCAGAGGGGAAAAGTTTAAAGGGGATGTGTGGGGCAAGTCTTTATACAGACATTGGTGGGTGCCTGAAATGCATTGCCACGGATGGTAGTGAAAGCTGATGATAGCGGCATTTAAGAAGCTTTTAGATAGTAATGCGGATATGCAGGGAATGGAGGATTATAGATCACATGTTTGCATAGGAAACTAGTTCAATTTGGGGCAGCGAGTTTAACGCAGACATTGTTCCTGTCCTGCACTGGTCTTTGCTCTAAGCTCACCGTGACCAATCGTCCACTCCTACTGAGGGACAGATTATTCTTCAGCTGCGCTAATGAGAAAAGGGGAAAGCATTAAAACTTCCTTCCTCTAATAAGTTTTCAATGCCGCAAGCAAACAGTGAGTCAGGGTGGATAATGGGTGCTTTGAGGAGTGCCAGACAGTGCTTCATCACCAGCATCTGTGCTCATGATGAAGCCTCAGGATTCGGAGAGGAATCATTCATCCCGATCAAGCGGAGTCATTAAGGAACTTTTCGGAGAAGTGCTATGATTGAAGTGTAGTCAACTAAGAAATTAATATCAGCAATGGGCTTGGCAGAAACACAGCTTATGGAGGCTATAATACATCACAACAGACTCTGCAGCTGGATAGCCATGTTTTGTGTTTGCCACTCTCGATGTGGAATTGAGTCCAGAGCAGACCGCTGTCTGAGCCAAAAGTGAAAGGAGAGACTTGGTGCTGAGCAGAAACTTTAGAAGATTGAAGTTCCCCATGCATATCAATGCTGCAAGTTTATAGACCTATACAAAACCTGAAGCACAAGCAGTGCGGGTAATACAGATAGCAAGCATTTAGATAGCGCCATCTTCCTTTGTAGCTATGTCAGAATTAAAAAAGAAAATTATTTATTAGTTATTTATTATAAAATAGGATGTAGTTTGCATCACGGCAGACAAAGATTTGAAGATGTGGACGAACTAGAAGGTCAGTCGATGACATTAAATTTGTCAACTATGACCCAAGGCATCACAAAGTAATTATATAAAAGGATTAAAATAATTGTTGCTCACTTCCGGTTGGCGCCACGATGTGAGTGGAATCGCGCCATTACAGCTCCGCAAAAAAATGAATTTAAAACGGGGGTAAAAGGGTCAAACAAACGCACTTACCACAGGAGATCGATTGCGAACGGCTCCGGCAGCGTTTAAAAGGTGCGTGACGTCATCAGGCGCGCGATTTTAAGAAGAAATTATGACCCAGCGCTCCCCTCCCCCCACCACTGGAAAAAAATCTACGAGAAGGGAAACTGGCCTCAGCTCGGGTGCTGCTTCTGCTTCTCAAGAAGATGTCTCACAGAGGAAAGCTGAAATGGAGGAACTCAAGACTACCATTCTAGGTGAGATAAAGAAGCAGAGGAAGGAGTATATGGAGGAGATAAAGAAGCAGAGGAAGGAGTATATGGAGGAGATAAAAAGTTTAAAAGCGGATATGCTGGTGTCTCACGAGAAAAATAAAGAAGACTTAATAAAACAAGTTATAACGACGGTAAAAAGTATGATGGATGAGTGGAAGGAAAAGGCTAATGCCGAGTTACAAACTCAAATTGAGGAGGTAAAGGATATAGCTGCTGGGATGGAAAGAAACCTGGATGACAAGATAGATCCTACTATAATTTCGCTAGACCAACAAGGCGAAGCAATTAAAGAGCTAACTAAGATTGCTGAAGTGAATACTAAGGAGACCGAAAAACTCCGTGCCGAGAACAAACGCCTCTTAGAATTATTACGTAAAACAAACGAGAAATGTATTGATCTGGAGGGACGCCAACGCCGTAAAAATTTGCGTATAGTTGGTCTGAGCGAAGGTCGTGAGGGGAGTCAAGATCCTCGAAAATTTGTTGCAAAACTTTTAATGGATATTCTGAATTTGGATCATGAACCCCTGTTGAGCCGTGCACATAGGGCTCTAAGACGGGCCCCTGGGATAGGTTCATCGCCCAGACAAATGATTGTAAAAGTGGCCTTTGACCATGTCTTCGAAGAAATGATGAAGATAATAATAAAAAAGAGAAACCTGAAATACGAGGGAGACAACATCAGTATTTTTAGAGACTACCCAGCAGAAGTGGCCAAGAAAAGATCACTATTTAAAGAAACAAAAGGTATCCTGAGGAATTTACAGAATACTAAGGATCTGAGATATGGCTTGATGTACCCAGCAACACTGAGAGTAACTTATGATGACAAGGAATATCGTTTCGTTAAGCATACTGAAGCATTGGAATTCGCCCGAGGCATACAGCAAAAGCCAGAAGATGAAGAGAGAGAAGACGCGGAGGAAGAACCCGAGGGAGAAGGAGAGGACTGAACTTTTATCATCGACCTGTGGTTATGAAATACTCACTTAGAAGGAAGTGGAATAATGGACATTTAGTTGTAGTATTAATTATTAGAAAATATTTAATTATTCCATGATAATAGTATTACATATTATAGTATTAAATACAATTGATATTAGTAATTAGCAAATAGTAATATGAATAATAGAAATAATTACTAAGTACTAAGTATATAAAGTTAGTACCCCACCCCAATATATATAGCATTTGAGATAGGAGCTGGTATAATTAACATCTTTTTTTTTAATTAAAAAAACGGAAGTCTTTAGATTAATGGCCACGTTAGTGTGGCTTTCACCTTCACATACTACACACTATACAAGTGTAGTCTCTTTTTTTTCTGAGCACCCTATTAACACCCTTTACTTTTTTTTTATTATTGATATTTCTTATTGTTTTTGTTTTTTATTGATCTTATATTATATATTATTTGAATGTAGATGTGAAGGATATTGTGTATTTAGTTTAAGAAGACATAGATGCGGATTAAGGTGGATAGAAATTCTCATTGGATTGATGTCCGGGTGCAACGGGGAGCTGGGGGAGTCAAGAAGGCTACTCCAAAAAAAGCCACCCTAATAGTAAAATGCATGATATAAAGGTGAAGACTGGGGGTGATGGAGTAACCTTCTGCAGTTGGAATGTAAAAGGAATTAATGAACCAATTAAAAGGGGAAAGGTGTTAGCTCAGTTGAACAGATTGAAGACAGATGTCATTTTCCTTCAAGAGACTCATCTTAAAAAAGATGCTCAACATAGATTAACAGCTAAATGGATTTCTAAGGTGTATCATTCTACATTTATTCATAAATCTAGAGGAGTTGCAATAATTATTCGCAAAGGTATACCTTTCATACAAAGTTCTATTATAGAGGATAAAGAAGGCAGATATGTAATAATTACAGGGGAATTATATTCAAAAAAGGTAATTTTAATGAATATATATGCCCCTAATTTTGATAATCCATTATTTTTTAAGAAAATATTTAATAATATTCCTATATCCACTCAACACAATTTAATAATTGGAGGTGATTTAAATTGTACTTTAGATAACTATCTAGATAGATCATCTGCAAAAAGGAAAGCTGCCTCGAAATCAAGTAAATTCATAAATGCTTTTATCAATACATCTAATATTAAAGACATCTGGAGGTTAGATAATCCATCCGGACGAGAATATTCTTTTTTCTCGCCCGTACATGGAACCTATTTGAGGATAGATTATTTTTTAATAGATTCTAAATTACTTCCTTTTACGTATGATGCAAAATATCATAATATTATCATCTCGGATCATGCGCCATTAACATTTAAGATAAAATTAAAAGATATATCTAATAAAACTACTACCTGGAGATTTAACCCTCAGATATTAAAGGACAATGACTGTTGTAAATATGTGATGGATCAGATTAAATTATTTTTTGAAACTAATGATAATCCTGAAACTTCTCCATCACTATTTTGGGACACATTTAAGGCATTCATGCGTGGCGCAATAATATCCGCACAAGCACAGCTCAATAAAGAAAATCGAAAAATAGAACAAAATTTAGAAAATGAGATAAAACGTCTAGATAATGAAAATATAAAACAGCCTTCCAAAGAGTTAAGTAATAAAATTGCATCAGTAAAATATAGATTAAATAAAATATATTCTAATCAAGTGATTAAACTTTTTCAACAAACTAAGCAAGTGTATTTTGAATTTGGAGATAAGCCACAAAAATTACTAGCATGACAGCTTAGAAAATTAGAAGATGAGAAGATGATACACGGAATTAGATCTGAGTATGGAAATATATTAATTACTCCAAAAGATATTAATGATAGATTTTTACAATATTATAAAAATCTTTATTCGTCAAAACTAACAGGACAAACAGATAGTATGGAAATATTTTTACAAGAATGTCAAATCAATAGCTTAGATCAGGAAGGTAGAGAATTGTTAAATGCTGAAATAACAGTAAAAGACATTATAGAATCAATTAGTTCGCTAAAGAACGGAAAAGCAGCGGGCCCAGATGGCCTGAGTGCAGAATTTTATAAAAAATTTCAAGATCTGATTTCTCCAAGATTACAAATAATGTATAGATATGCATATGACCAAGGAAAATTACCAGAATCTCTAAATGAATCCACAATTACACTCATCCCTAAAGTAGATAAGGATTTGGAAGATCCTGGATCATATAGAGCGATTGCCCTTTTAAATACAGACCAAAAAATATTAACTAAGGTCTTATCTAGGAGATTAAGTTTAGTGATCTCTAAATTAATACATTATGATCAAACAGGTTTTATCCCAAAACGTTACTCATCCCATAATCTCAGACGTTTGTTTAATATTATATATTCAAAAAGAATACGAGATACGGAACTAGCGGTTATATCACTAGATGCAGAAAAAGCGTTTGATCAGGTGGAATGGATGTATTTATTTAATATAATGGAAAAGTTTCAATTGGGGGATAGATTTTGTAAATGGGTAAGAATTTTATACTCGAATCCTATGGCAAGAATTTTGACTAACCAAATTTTATCAGCCAAATTCAAACTCTCTAGGGGATGCAGACAGGGATGTCCGTTATCACCCTTATTGTTCGCATTGGTGATAGAACCATTGGCGGAAAAAATTAGATCTGAACCTGAAATATATGGCTATAATACTGATACAACAATTAATAAAATTTCTTTATATGCAGATGATGTTTTGATTTATATTACAAAACCGGAAATTAGTATTCCCAACCTGCTAAACATTATAACTAAGTTTGGTGCATTTTCTGGGTATAGGATTAATTGGGATAAAAGCGAGATTATGCCAATAACAGGAATAAATCTAAATACATTACAATAATACCCATTAAAAGTAGTTACAGACAAACTTAAATATTTAGGGATTAACGTAACTAAAACTCATAACTCATTAATAAAATCCAACTATCCTCAACTATTAGATAAACTTAGAAAAAATATTTTATATTGGAAAACACTGCCTATATCCATGATTGGTAGAATAAGTGCCATAAAGATGGTATTTCTACCACAGTTGTTATATTTGTTTCAGGCTATTCCTTTTTTTCTTCCGAAAACTTTTTTTTAAAAAATTGATAATATTGTCAATAGTTTTATTTGGGATTATAAAAATCACAGAATAAATAAAAAAACATCTATGCAAAGCTAAGATAAATGGAGGATTAGCACTTCCAAACTTTTTATATTATTTTTGGGCTGTTCAGATTAAGAATATGAATTTCTGGTGGGTAAATATGGATCATGAACCGACATGGTTAAATATAGAAAAGGAAGACTGTCTACCTTTCAATGTAGGTTCGATAATTTTTGCACCAACGGAAGTACAAAAAAAATATTATAAAGACAACCTAATAATATATAATAATAGACGTATTTGGAAACAAATAGTTAAGACTCTACATTTGGATAATCTCTCATTTAGATTACCAATTATGAATAACCCATCGTTTAAACCTGCTATATTAGATGGGGGGTTTAAACAATGGGATGATTTAGGAATTACAAGGATAGAACACCTTTATAGAAAAGGAAAATTTCTTTTATTCCAGGAGTTACAAGATATTTATGGATTGTCTCCACAACATTTGTTTAGGTATTTACAAATTAGAGATTATATTAAATCCAATACACAAGATTATAAAAATAAAGAAGCAGGATTGTTAGACGAACTGTTTAATTTATATCCAAATACAGAAAAATTAATAGCCTATATATATAACATCATTTTGGATAAGGAGAATCCAATAACGGAAATATATCGTCAAGCATGGGAAAATGAAATGGGATTGGCTATAACAAAAGAAAACTGGGAAGAAAGTCTACAACGAATACACCGGTGTTCATTAAACGCCAGACATATACTGATACAATTTAAAGTATTATATAGGTTACATTATTCGAAAACTAAATTAAATAGTATTTTTCCGAATCTCTCCGCTATTTGTGATAAGTGCAAGAAAGCAGAGGCAAATTTACTACATAGTTTCGTTACATGTCCTAAATTGAATTATTACTGGACAGAAATTTTTAAAGTTATTTCTGAAGTCATCAAAGTTAAATTGGACCCTAACCCAAAGCTAATAATATTTGGAATTCCGGATTTACATCTATCACTTACAGTAAATCAAAGAAATTTCTTTGATTACTGTTTGATAATTGGGAAAAAAATCATATTGAAATTTTGGAAGGGAACATTATCCCCCACAACCAAAATGTGGGCAACAGAGATGATGGAGACGTTACATCTGGAAAGAATTAGATTTGTCCTATTGGACAAGTATAATTCTTTTGAACAGATATGGTCTCCATATATACAGTATTTAGAGAAGTAGCTGTTCTTGGCAACACAGCTCGGCGTGCACCCTGCGGGATTTGGTGAGAATAATTCATTTTTATATTGGAATTAACATATATGTCTTTATTGATACTATCACTTGTAGTAGTGTTATTAATAATACATATTGTGGTTTCTCAATTTTTTTTTTTTTTTTTTCGTTTCTCTTTTCTTTCTTATATATAATCAAATTATTATTTAATCACTCTCTTAATGATTTATAACTGTTCTATTCTTTCTCTATCATTATTTCTAAAAAAAATAGTAGATAAGTATTACTAGTGTTTTACTTAATGCAAATTGAATTAATTTGATATAAAGTTGTTTGAAGCATTGTAATTGATTACCTTTAATAAAAAAATATATTATAAAATAATTGTTGCTCTTGAAATATGCTGAGAATCTCAATCATAGCGCAAAATATAGAAACAATGAAAAATAGGTGCAGGAGGATGCCATTTGGCCCTTCCAGCCTGCACTGCTGGCTTGAAGCAAAGTGTGTTCCATGACCATGCAAATGTTTTGATTCTCCGTAAGGGTTATGGATGCTCGCTCTGGCTTCAGAGTGCCTTCATCTCTACAACTCATTTTAATTATAGTCCATACAAACACTTTGCAAGCAACAAACACATTTTCTGAAAAGTCTTTAAAAGCAAAGACAATTTGGCAAACACTTTACAACCACATCGAGGGGACTCACCGTGGAGTAGACGTGTGTTCAGTGTTATTCGCAGCTCAGAGAGCTAAGACCCTCTCGCTTCCTCTGTCTTGCAGAGACTGAGTGAGGCACAACACTTCCAGGTTTTATAGTCCCCCCTGCCACCAGCGGGGGTAGCAGAGAGAATGGCAACATTTTAAAAACATTAATAACTCTCTGATTTTTTATCGATGGAAAAAATGCTCCAGTCCAATCCGGCGGAGGGGGACTCTGAGCGAGGCTACCAAAAATGACGGTCGTAAGTGACGGCGTTCTTTCGGAAATCACGAAATAGAAAGTCAGAAAGTGGTCAAGATCTTAGTTTTGGTAATATTGACAATGGAAGCTAAGTCAGTGGATATTTTTAAGGCAGAGATAAATAGATTCTTGATTAGTACGGGTGTCAGAGGTTATGGGGAGAAGGCAGGAGAATGTGGTGAAGAGGGAGAGATAGATCAGCCATGATTGAATGGCCCAATTCTACTCCTATTCCTTATGACCAGACGTTACTTCCAACCAAAGACATAATGGGTCTGGGCCGAGAGGAATCAATATTGCATCCGCTTCCTCTGTGTGGTGTGAGAAAACTGCCGCTGATAAAATGAAGCGTAGGAGGAGCTTCACTCAAAATATCAATTGGAGTAATAAGCAGAAGAGAACTACTATGAAACAGATGACATTTGCAGGCACTAGTGCTCCTCCCTATCACTGCAAAGCCATCTGAGAGAGCTGCTAACAAGCTTTGCCCTTTCCTCCTCAGCCAGTGTAGAATCTTCACAGCCGAGAAGGAAGAACCGATGAGATGGAGATGCAATCAGACATCATATCAATGTACCTGTAACTGCAAGACACTGGTTCAGACTGACTTTGCAGGGTCAGAAGAGGGTGTGCCACAGGCCTGTGCTGTATGTGGCACTGGTCAGCTGCTGCCCTGCCAGAGACTAAGGGAAGGGAATGCTTATTAGCTTTCTGAGAGGAGGACTTGAATTCCTATGCGGACGTATTCCTGCAGCAACGGAGAACAATGGGGGGACCCGGGGGGGCACTAAGGGTGAATAGACAACAGACAATAGGTGCAGGAGTAGGCCATTCGGCCCTTCGAGCCAACACCGCCATTCAATGTGATCATGGCTGATCATCCCCAATCAGTACCCCGTTCCCACCTCCTCCCCATATCCCCTGACTCCGCTATCTTTAAGAGCCCTACCTAGCTCTCTCTTGAAAGCATCCATAAAACCTGCCTCCACCGCCCTCTGAGGCAGAGAATTCCACAGACTCACCACTCTCTGTGAGAAAAAGTGTTTCCTCGTCTCCGTTCTAAATGGTTTACCCCTTATTCTTAAACTGTGGCCCCTGGTTCTGGACTCCCCCAACATCTGGGAACATGTTTCCTGCCTCTAGCGTGTCCAAAACCTTAACAATCTTATATGTTTCAATGAGATCTCCTCTCATCCTTCTAAACTCCAGAGTGTACCAGCCCAGCTGCTCCATTATATGGAGCATATAACAGTCCAGCCATCCCGGGAATTAACCTTGTAAACCTACGCTGCACTCCCTGAATAGCAAGAATGTCCTTCCTCAAATTAGGGGACCAAAACTGCACACAATACTCCAGGTCTCACTAGGGCTCTGTACAACTGCAGAAGGACCTCTTTGCTCCTATACTCGACTCCTCTTTTTATAAAGACCAACATGCCATTCGCTTTCTTCACTGCCTGCTGTACCTGCATGCTTACTGCATGAAGGAGGACTTGACAGGGGAGGAGGGGGTGTGGGGGGGAATAGCTGCTTCCACGTGCAGTAGATAGGAATGTTGGATGAACTTTTGTAACTTTGAAGTCACCAGACATGTGGCGACACTTGTGCACTGCCGAGGTGAGGTCTGCTGTGTGATTCTACTGCGTTGTATACAAATCAAAGCATTTCACTGTGCTGAGGTAGCTGTGACAATAAAGTGTCATTGAATCATTGAATTGAAATCAAAAGAGTAAAGCGTGTGCGTGTGTGTGTCTGTGTGTGTGGGCATGTGTGTGGGTGTGCGTTTGTGTGTGTGTGTATGTGTATGTGCATGTGTGTGTGTGTGTGCATGTGTGTGTGTGTGCATGTGTGTGTGTGCATATGTGTGTGTGAATATATGTGTGTGTGTATGTGTGTGTGCGTGTATGTGTGTGAATGTGGGTGTGGGAATGTGTGTGTGTGCATGTGTGTGTGTGCGCATGTGTGTGTGCATGTGTGTGCATGTATGTGTGTGCGTGTGTGTGTGTGTGTGTGTGTGTGCATGTGTGTGTGTGCGTGTGTGTGTGTGCATGTGTGTGTCTGTATGTGTGTGTGCATGTGTGTGCTTGTGCGCGCATGTGTGTGTGTGCGTGTGTGTGTGTGTGCGTGTGTGTGTGTGCGTGTGTGCATGTGTGTGTGCATGTGTGTGTGCGTGTGTGTGTGTGCATGTGTGTGTGCGCATGTATGTGTATGCATGTGTGTGTGTGCATGTGTGTGCATGTGTGTGTGTGCATGTGCGTGTGTGCATGTGTGTGTGTGTGTATGCATGTGTGCGTGTGCATGTGTGTGCATGTGTGTGCATGTATGTGTGTGCATGTGTGTGCATGTGTGTGCATGTGTGTGCTCACAAATATATAATTTGATTCCAGTGATCTGTGTAATTGCACCTGAACTGAGATAATTTAGAGCACTGATCTTGACATCCTTCTGGGTTTGCTCTCATTGTGAATCATTATGGGAGCTTCAGCCATCTTCATTCATCTGCTGCCAGCATCGCTCACATCCATGGCCTCCTGCAATACTGGCCACACAGGACCTCTCTCCCCTGCTCGCTGATAGACAGATAACAGCATGTTAAATTGCCATCAGATATATTAAATGCAAGGCCTGATTGTCGGAACATGATCAGGTTACCTTTTAATGAGCTGCCGTGTGCGTCTACACATTTTCATAATAATTATAATTCAAAGGTCTGGATTGGGGCAGGAGGTTGGTGTGAAAGCTGGAGATCAAGCCAAGGATTGGCAGTGTTACCCTGGAAGAGTTGAAGAGTTGCAAGATCGGGGCCTGGACTGTTAAATAAACATTATTGGGCAGAAATATGTTTATTGTCAGGAGGTGGTTTTGGATTAGTGCACTGGATTGGGTACCAGGGGCAACAAGAAAGTGAAGGACAACAGATAAGTTAAAAAGTAATGGGACCTACATTTGTTGGGTGCCCGTGCTGGGCTGAGATCTATTATTCACCCCCCCAAAAAACACGATAATGGCATTTCACTTTGGAAATAAACAATTGGCTGAGTTTCTTTTAAAAAAAAAAAATTTAATTAATAATTTTATTAGAAGCAAGTACATATCATAATAAAAACATTTCATGTATATCAGTCAGTCATACATTGTTAATATTATCAGTTGTATATTGACTGCTTCTAGTTTTTTTTTATAGATAGAGAATAATAAAGAAAAAAAAACATGATAAAGAAGAATGGAATAATTTACTAATAATACAACATTGGAGATAGGTTCGTAAATTATAAAGTATAACTTTTCATCTAATCCTGAGTTTGAGCTTCAGTCAGGTTCCCGTGCTGAACTGATCTAACCCCTTCAAATAGTCAATGAATGGATAAATTGGCTGAATTTCAAGGTCCACATTTCTTTCCTCTCCAGCTATGAGATGCTGCTATTGTAGTCCATCCAAAGCATAATTGCTTGCAGATTTGGTGTTGATGGATTAATTGGGTGTTGATTGGAGTAAATTATGGATTCGTCTTTTTTCCGGGCATTTTTCCGGACAGTTTTGTTGGTCTGCATTGGCTAGTTTTGCTGATGGAAATGAAACAGTGAGTTGACTTGAAACTTCAAATTCCACCAGCAACGCACCATAGCACAAAGCATTTGAGGACAACCTTCCAGATGAGAGGGGTGGAGACATGGGAGATGAGTCCTCAGCAGCTGGTTTAGCAGCAGAGTTGATTAGGGAGCAATTTTTCTCAAGCATCAAAGCTTTATGAAATGATTTAAATGACCTGTCTCAATGAAGGATATTCTTCGAACAAGAAGGAAGCCCAGATGCTGGTTCATACCAAAGATAGACTCAAAATGTTGAAGTAACTCAGCAGGTCAGTTAGCATTCTGGAGAAAAGGTTTTTCTCCAGAGATGCTGCCTGGCCCGTTGAGTTACTCCAGCATTTTGTTTCTATCAAAGAATATTCTTTTGTGGATTTGGGATATGCGATTTGCTGCTTCCAGAGTTTTATAACAAGGCCAGAATCATATTGAAACATATAAGATTGTTAAGGACTTGGACACGCTAGAGGCAGGAAACTTGTTCCCGATGTTGGGGGAGTCCAGAACCACAGTTTAAGAATAAGGAGTAAGCCATTTAGAACGGAGACGAGGAAACACTTTTTCTCACAGAGAGTGGTGAGTCTGTGGAATTCTCTGCCTCAGAGGGCGGTGGAGGCAGGTTCTCTGGATGCTTTCAAGAGAGAGCTAGATAGGGCTCTTAAAAATAGCAGTCAGGGGATATGGGGAGAAGGCAGGAACGGGGTACTGATTGGGGATGATCAGCCATGATCACATTGAATTGCGGTGCTGGCTCGAAGGGCCAAATGGCCTACTCCTGCACCTATTGTCTATTGTCTATATTGGTTCTAGAGGCCAATAGCTATAAAGATTTCAGTAGTCATCAGTCCGTACTTTTTTGGATGCATCCATGCTGGTCCAAGTCTTCTCTACAATATTACTAGAAGTGTTCTCACAAGGCCATGTGATAAATGGCTAGACTATGGAGAATCATGTCACTTTCTCAATGTATTGCGCACTTGTTACTGACGTTTATTGTCACTCAAATTCACTGTGTCCCACTTCTTTCAGATGGTAAGTTGCTCTGATGTTGTCGTGCCTCTGCATCTTCCAAAGTTTAAAACTCTCTCTAATGTTTGCACACAGAAAATTTGGTGCTAGAATATTTTGTTTCAAAATCATGGACCATGTGCAGAAACAATGCTTATGATCAGTACCTTTCTGGTTTCAGAGTGCAAACTGGCTTATTGTACCTCACTACTGATGGCTTGAGCAAGGTGCCTCAATTCCATGAGCAGCTGCCTTTTGCGTAATCGCAGCAAGGTCCTGTTTGCTGGCCAGATTTGTGGAGGAAGTCAGGCGTCCAGCCATATTTGTGGACTTTGGATAAAGTTGATTGTGTTTAGCACCACTAAGTTTACACGGTGCTATAACAGGAGGAACCGTGTTTCTTTTGAGTAACGGCTTTTTTCTTGTTATTTTTAGTGTGTTTTAAAAGTTTGTGTTAATGTTCTCTGGTTTGTTTTATGTGGGGGGAGGGGGGTCGGGGGAATTTTTTTTCAAACGTTGCCGGAGATGCGATTGTTTTCCGGATCGTATCTCCGGTCGCTCTGCGGCCTAACATCGTGGAGCTGGTGGCCTTACTTGGGACTGACTTTGAGCCCCACCGCGGGGCCGTGTACTTACTATTGGGGCCGATCCTTGCCTGGGATCGATGCTCCAACCGGCGCCTGTGGACTTTAACATCAAGCAGCTTGCAGTCTCGGGTTGAGACCGACGTCGGGAAGCTCCAAAGGCAGCATGACGTTCAACTAGCCCCAACCCGGGGTAGATCGCCATGTGCGGGGGAGCTGAGATTCCCCCCCTCCATGCAGGAGCTTGATCACCCTGATGAGGAAGGCCCGCCTCCGGCTACGGGTGTAAGATCGTCCCGTCAACGGAAGGTTAGAGGCCCCCGATCGTTGGAGGATTAAAGGGTTAGATTGAACTTTTATTTCGCCTTCCATCACAATGAGGAAAGCAGAGGTGTCACTGTGGTGGTTGTTCATGTTAAAATGTATTGTGTGTGTTCTGTTGCTTTTATTAGTATGGATGTATGGCAAATGGAATTCCTTATATGTTGCAAAACATACTTGGCTAATAAAATATGATTATGATTATTATGACTATGAAAATTAAAAATATATAGGGTAATTCCCAGAGCATACTGTTTCCAGGCTATGCCTTGATAATATAGTTATCCAAGGAATTGCAAATTTGTTGAAGGCTGCACGCTTGTTTTGTCTTTATGCTATAATGTAAAAGAAACTGCTGTGGGGAAGTAGAAATGAGGGGTACCAAGCTTCTCAGCAACTATTTCTTCAAAGTACAGTTATTGTTTTGCAATGTTAGCCAAATAGACGGCAAATATATTTGACTGGAAACCCCATTTCTCAGTCAAATTTCAGAGGGAAATTAAAATACATTGAGAAAATTCTCATTTCTCATTATGATCAGGTCAAGAGTCAAAAATCATGGGTGTTTTATTGTCATATGTCCCAGATAGAACAATGAAATTCTTACTTGCAGCAGCACAACAGAATATGTATACATCGTAAACTGTACACAATATAATGAACAAGAAAAAATGTGAGTTTGTGCATATGAGGATATTTATAGGCAACGACGCATGCTGTATGTTAAGTCAAGTATTCTCTTGCGTACGTTTGGTGCATGTACAGATGTGGTGAAGATGTCTCTGTTTGGAGCATATTGCACACCACTCTATACTGCGCACCTGTGGTCAAACTACAGAAAAACAAGTTTGCAGAGACTAAAGGTGACCTAAAATAATGCCATGAGAACACTGCTAAGGAAACTTAGATGGTGTAGTGCCAGTAACATGTTTGTTGCTGCAGGGAGTCAGTACTCTAGAAGCTATCCTAAGAAATCCTATGTATAAATTCATGTAATTATCGTGGCTTTGTCAAACACAAGGTTAGCACTACACGCTACGAATCCCAGTTGTGGAGACACTAGTATCGTTGTCTCGTTGTAGGATATTGATCTTTCTTTTTTATTCTGGATTTTAAATCATGTATTGTGTTTTTTTAATATATAATTTTTGATGCTTTTGTAAGTGATATGCTAAGATTTTATATGTATTTTATGGTGTTTTAATAGGCAATGCATTTTTATGTAATGTTGTCCCTTGTCTGGACCTTGAGTCCGAAATAAAGTTTATTATTATATATACATACTCACACATACACATACATACTTATATCACATGCACACAACACATACACACATATATCAGTGGAGCAGTCTGAAGAAGATGTTTTGGCCCGAAACGTTGCCTATCTCCTTCGCTCCATAGATGCTGTTGCACCCGCTGAGTTTCTCCAGCATTTTTGTGTACACACATATATCATATACATATACACATATACACGCACACAGACGTTCACCTAAAAGACCAAACAAACAATAATAGTGCAATAATAATAATAATAATAATAATACTCTATGTAGTTCAGAGCTCTTTTAAAAAAAAAATCAAAAATATTTATTCAAATATTAAAATAGTATTTACCACACACTAAAACAAAACTGAACCCACCACCATAGTACAAGACAACCAAATATACGAAGTAAACTATTAAACATCTATATTACAATCCTTGTCCAGGATACATTCAACCCGCCTCGGTGCCCAGCGGTCCCAGAAATCCCAGAGGGTGTCCATGGACAGCGCGTAGTCCCTTTCTAGCACCTCCCGGGCACGGACGTAACCCCGGCTTCAGAGCTCAGTGGAGGGTTGTAGTGCGTTCCTCCATTGAGCCCTTGTAGATCTCCCAGCATTCTGGACTCCATTTTGAAATCATCCATAACATTAAACCAAATAAACGTAACTAAACCATTGGAAAGAGTAGTGTGATCAATCCTCTATATGTAAAATTAAACTGTGGCCTATGTTGATGGGGACGATGTTATGGCTCACTCACAGATGTCTAATTTTATTAGATAAATAGGGTTCTTACATGAATCAGATAGCTTTAGTAACATTTTATATTTGTCTGCAATCAGATGCTGATACATGAAAATGACTTTGACCTATGCAATGCTGCCAATGAAATATCTCATCTGGATGGGAAATCCTATAATTGTGCTGCCTGTAACTTATTTTATTCTGCATTAGCTATTCTTTTCCTGGGACCAAGATAGCTCATACCAGAGATTAACCAATGGCTTTATTAATACAAGCTGGTCAAATTTAAACCTTGGCTGACAGAGTAACTGGACTTCAAAGGTGGCTTTAATCATTCAATGGTCAACATTCTTTTGGTAAGCTCCTGCTTTTATGCATTAATTGGGAAGGAAACATGTGCGATAACTCCAATGGCAGAGCTAATAAATTCATGGTGAAAAGAATAAATGATCCAACCTCTGAAGCTGATGCAAAAGATAGTCGAATCCATGAAGGAAAGCAAAGCATGACTGGTGGTTGTACATCTGTGCTTGCTTCCCAAGCAGTATGTATGTATGGATGCAATAATAAGTAAAACAATATCCACAGTGGATTGGGTGAGGTCTGTTTTTTTCTTATATACATAGAAACATAGAAAATAGGAGGAGGCCATTTGGCCCTTCGAGCCAGCACCACCATTCATTGTGATCACGGCTGATCGTTCTCTATCAATAGCCTGTGCCTGCCTTCTCCCCATATCCCTTGACTCCACTAGCCCCTGGAGCTCTATCCAACTCTCTCTTAAATCAATCCAGTGACTTGGCCTCCACTGCCCTCTGTGGCAGGGAATTCCATAAATTCACAACTCTCTGGGTGAAAAAGTTTTTTCTCAACTCTTAAATGACCTCCCCTTTATTCTAAGATTGTGGCCTCTGGTTCTGGATTGTTCCAACATTGGGAACATTTTTCCTGCATCCAGCTTGTCCAGTCCTTTTATAATTTTATATGTTTCTATAAGATATCCCCTCATCCTTCTAAACTCCAGTGAATACAAGCCTAGTCTTTTCAATCTTTTCAATCTTTCCTCATATGACAGTCCCGCCATCCCAGGGATCAATCACAAGGATGTCCTTCCTCAAATTAGGAGAACAAAACTGTACACAATACTCCAGACGTGGTCTCACCAGAGCCCTATACAACTGCAGAAGAAAGTTTATTTCTAAAATAAACTTTAATTAAAATTAAATAATATTGGCAAAACAAAAACTGTCTGAAAATCTCTCTTCTCAATGTCTGTAGATTCAATCATGTCATATTTAGTTGTGTTTGCGCCTATCTTTAAAGAGAACACTCTTACCACTCATATGGCTGCAGCAAGCTTCAATGTGTCCCACAGCATGTGGTCCTGCAGTCAGGAATGGTTCAGATGGCAACACTTCCTGATGGACATCTTGCTGTGCTGGAAGAACAAGTTCTGGGAATGGTCCAAAGAGTGTCTTTCATTGTGTTGATGTTTATGTTCAAGGAGAAATTCTTGAGTCTTCCTCGGTTCATGGACTCTACACCCTTCACTAATTCTGCTGTAAATTTAATCTCGTTCAGCGCATAAGAAGACAAATTTATTTCAACTTAAAAAAAAAAATTTACTTAAAATCTTTTTTTGTCTCTCATCGCTTTTCCATTAAAAAGATTCTGAGGTGGACTTAGCACATATATTAACATGTGGCTTTATGGCACATTTGTGCAAATATTCACTATTTGGATTGTCCATCAATCTTACCATAATAAATGGTCTTCTGTAGTTCGTGTGAAACATTTTCAAAGTAAACAGTTGCCATTTTAAGTGGGTAATGAAATGGCTCTGTTGACATCTGAATGGTTAACTGGTTTATTTCCCCCATAAGAAGACATTATGATTATTAAAACACCTCCTCACACTGTCTCTGGGTTCGCCTAGGTTTTTCCAAAGTTCCTGCGACAATAACCCTGGTCAACAACAGGCCGAAACCTCAGGAAACAACGCAAATAGTACTTATTCATTCATTTACTACTGGTAAGGGTATTCCATGTTAACTAAGTTAGTGTCCTGGTTTGGTCCCATTTGCCTGCATTTGGCCCATATCTTTCTAAAGCCGTCCTCCCCATATATCTGTCCAAATGTCTTTTGAAAATCATAATTGTATCCATTTCTATAGTTTCCTCTGTCAGCTTGTTCCAGCTGTGGACCACCCTCTGAGTGAAAAAGTTATAGAAACATAGAAATTAGGTGCAGGAGTAGGCCATTCGGCCCTTCGAGCCTGCACCGCCATTCAATATGATCATGGCTGATCATCTAACTCAGTATCCCGTACCTGCCTTCTCTCCATACCCTCTGATCCCCTTACCCACAAGGGCCACATCTAACTCCCTCTTAAATATAGCCAATGAACTGGCCTCGACTACCCTCTGTGGCAGAGAGTTCCAGAGATTCACCACTCTCCGTGTGAAAAAAGTTCTTCTCATCTCGGTTTTAAAGGATTTCCCCCTTATCCTTAAGCTGTGACCCCTTGTCCTGGACTTCCCCAACATCGGGAGCAATCTTCCTGCATCTAGCCTGTCCAACCCCTTAAGAATTTTATAAGTTTCTATAAGATCCCCTCTCAATCTCCTAAATTCTAGAGAGTATAAACCAAGTCTATTCCGTACACCCACCAGATTGAAACTGAACTGCTTCAGTTTCAGTATTCAATAATCTAACCTCAACCATATCCAGCAGATAAGACTGAATGTGGTGAATCCTATCAAAGCAAAGATCCAGTTGTCTCCTTCTGTTTTTCGGTTCACTTACATATTTTGCGCAGATATTGAGTTCAATGTGAAATGATTTCTGGAGGGTCAATACTAAAACCCACTGCTCATCCCTGACCTCAGTCTGAATGATGGGCAGGGTCTCAGAAGGTTGGTCATGAAGTCATATAGCATGGGTCCAACTTGCCCACGCTGACCAACATGCCCCAACTACACTAGGCTGCTGTGACCTGTGTGGGTTTTCCCCGATATCTTCAGTTTCCTCCCACACTCCAAAGACGTACAGGTTTGCAGGTTAATTGGCTTGGTGTAAGTGTAAACTGTCCCTAGCGTGTGTAGGATAGTGTTAATGTGTGGGGACCGCTGGTCGGCGTGGACCCGGTGGGCCAGGGGTGTCAAACTTGCAGCCCACGAAGGGGTCCAATCCGGATGATTTCCCCGATGCCAGAGCGGGCTGCAGCTGTCCCCGGTGCCAGATCGGACTGCGTTCGCCCGTGCACGGGGCCATCCGACGCGCATGAAGTCGCATTTTACCCGTGACCTAAAATGAGTCTAAATGAGTTTGACACCCCTGCGGTGGGCCAAAGGGCCTGTTTCCACGCTGTATCTCTAAACTGAACTAAACTGAACTAGAAGGCCTAGCTACAAATTGAGAGGGACAAAGTTTAAGGATGTACGGTGAAAGTTTTTTTACAGAGTTTTAGCTGCCTGGAACCCACTGCCAGGGACGATGGTGGAGGCAGTAGCGTTCAGGAGACTTTTAGATAAGCACGTGGATATGCAGGGAATGGAGGGGTAGGGATTACATGGAGTTAGTTCACCTTAGTCTGAGCTTGCTCTTTAATTTCTTCCCTCTTAAGTTAAATATATGCCCTCTAGCTTTAGAATACTCTACCCTGCCTCGTGTGCATCTCAAAAAGGTCTACTAACGCTCCTCAGCATCCGAAGCTCAAAAGAAAAAAATCTCAGCCTGTCCAGCTTCTCCTTATAACTTAACCCTGCAAGTCCAAGTAACATCTCGGTTAATCTCTGCGGCATCCTTTTCAACATAGATAGACATAGAAACATAGAAAATAAGTGCAGGAGGAGGCCATTCGGCCCTTCGAGCCAGCACCACCATTCATTGTGATCATGGCTGATCGTCCCCTATCAATAACACGTGCCTGCCTTCTCCCCATATCCCTTGACTCCACTAGCCCCTGGAGCTCTATCCAACTCTCTCTTAAATCCATCCAGTGATTTGGCCTCCACTGCCCTCTGTGGCAGGGAATTCCATAAATTCACAACTCTCTGGGTGAAAAAGTTTTTTCTCACCTCAGTCTTAAATTCCTTTATTCTAAGACTGTGGCCCCTGGTTCTGGACTCGCCCAACATTGGGAACATTTTTCCTGCATCCAGCTTGGCCAGTCCTTTTATAAGATTCTTAATGACATCCTACTTATATCTGGGTGAATGCATCATACTCCAAGTGTGGTCTTACTGATGGCTTGTACAGCTGCATTATGATCCCAACTTTTGTACTCGGTACCCCTTACAATGAAGGCAAGTGTGCCAAATGCCTTCGTCACCACCCTATGTATCTGTCTCGCGACTTTCAGGGAAACATGCACCTGTACTTCCAGATCTCTCCGTTCTTCAATACACTCCAGGGCTCTGTCACTTACTGTGTAACTCCTACCCAGGGTTGACATACCAACGTGTCTCTGCAATCATCTTAACCATCCACTGAAAGGTTCTACATATAGTTAGCAAAAACAGTCACCCACATATTTGATCATCATTTAAAATGTTTAAAAATAAAATCCTCAAAGAACAAACACTTATCAAAAACTTACCTTGAGTTATAATCTAAGCATAAATCTTTCTACAAATATCACAGTGCACAAAGTTAGGTCACGGAACAACCTGTCTTTTGATGACATGCCATTTCCATGAAATATTTTCCCTCAGTGACTCAAATGATATATTACTTTTCTTTTGTAAATTTCTGAACTAAAGTCATTCCAAGTAACAATGAACATCGTGGATGTCACAATGCAGCTTTAAAGTTAAAGCACTTGCAATCTGTATTGAAAGTTTTGTTCATCTGGCCCTATAATAGTACTGGGGGAGGGGCAAAAACAGCTTGCTAAAACGAAGAAGGGTCTTGACCCATATCGTTACCCATTCCTTCTCTCCAGAAATGCTGCCTGTCCGTTACTCCAGTATTATATACCTTTCTTGCCAAATTGCAAGCTTGTTGATTCGGTAGCAGAAATATAAACTCGCAGGGATCAACGTACCAGGTGACACGATTCTTTTAAGAAGAACAAGAGCAAAGGAGAGAGAGGAAGAGATGATCAAATTGTTTGCAGACAATGTTTCTGGGGTTAGCAAAGCCACTTGTCTTCAGAATTTTGCTTAAGAAGGAACTGCAGATGCTGGAAAATCGAAGGTACACAAAAACTGGAGAAACTCAGCGGGTGCAGCAGCATCTATGGAGCGAAGGAAATAGGCAACAGTTTCGGGCCGAAACCCTTCTTCAGAATGTACTGCGTTCAATTTTTGTGACATTTTATAATACTTCATTGATTGACTCGCTGCAAGTAGTGACACAGGATGTCCATTAGTACTTGTCAGCTGCTGGCAAACCATCATTACTGAATAAACACAATTAAGAATCTGAGGATAAAAGAATAGTGTGGAATTAAAGAAGTACAGAACAGAAATCTATTGGGTGTCTGAATTGATGTAAGATAATGTTTTCCTGAAGAAGTAATATTTGTCTGTAATGTAAATACAATATGTAATTGCTATCACTGTTAAATAAATATGCGCTAATCCTTCCTGTCACCTTATCATATTTCAATTCAGGCTTCCCATCATGCCATATAATTGAAATTGTTACTTTCCCATCTTTGTTCTATCTATTAAACTCAAGTTTAACTATAGGTAGGTAGGGGGCGCTGCAGTGGCAGCAGCCATGTCAGCAGCGCGTTAGTTTTTTCAACTTTTTTTATTTTTTTAGTATGTTTTAAAGTATGTTTTTAATGTTTCTTTGGGTGTTTGTGTGGGGGGGGGGGGGGGGGGGGGGGGGGTGAGGGGGAAACCGTTTTGGCCGCCTCCTCCATGGAGAGGCGACTTTTTCCAGGTCGCCTCCCCCGTGGCCTAACAGCAAGGATCGGCGCGGCCTTTCCCGGAGACGCGCCCGGGGCTTCAGCGGCGGGCGCAGCGTGGACTCTCGGCGTGGAGCGGGTGAGCCCTCGCTGGGGCTCGCTGGAGGGGAGCGCTCCCTTTCGCTGGCCCGGGGCAGCCGGCAGCCTGAAGCCGCGTCTGCACAGCTCCAGCTGGTGCGGCGTCTACATCCCTCGTGGGGGACCCGGGGGAAGAAGAAGCCATCACTGCCAACCAGCGGACAACTTCTACCGCAGGTCCGGCATGGACTTACCATCACCCCTGGAGGGGAGCTTCGACCGCCGGCCCTGCAGCCTACGGTGCTTCTGGCTGCGGCGCGGTGGGAACCTCAAATCTTCGACCGCCGGCCTGCGGCCTACACCATCCTGAAGCTGCGGTCTCCGGTGGGGAAGAGCCGATCCTGGACTTACCTTGCCTTTGACCTTGTCCCTTACCATCTGGACGCCCACAGCAACGGCTGCGGAGGGTGGAGGTCCCGACCACGGGGAAAAATGGAGGAGGACTGGCCAAGCTCTGTGCCTTCCACCACAGTGATGAATGCTGTGGTGGATGTTTGTGTTATATTTTTTATTGTGGTTGTGTGTTCTTTATTATTGTACCGCTGCTGACAACCCAAAATTCCACCGACCCTGGGTTGTGTGGCAATAAATTCTATCAATCAATTACATAGAAACATAGAAAATAGGTGCAGGAATAGGCCATTCGGCCCTTCGAGCCTGCACCGCCATTCAATATGATCATGGCTGATCATCCAACTCAGTATCCTGTACCTGCCTTCTCTCCATACCCCCTGATCCCTTTAGCCACAAGGGCCACATCTAACTCCCTCTTAAATCCACCCAATGAACTGGCCTCAACTACCTTCTGTGGCAGAGAATTCCACAGATTCACCACTCTCTGTGTAAAAAATAATTTTCTCATCTCGGTCCTAAAAGACTTCCCTCTTATCCTTAAACTGTGACCCCTTGTTCTGGACTTCCCCAACATCGGGAATAATCTTCCTGCATCTAGCCTGTCCAACCCCTTAAGAATCTTGTAAGTTTCTGTAAGAACCCCCCTCAATCTTCTAAATTCTAGTGTGTACAAGCCGAGTCTATCCAGTCTTTCTTCATATGAAAGTCCTGACATCCCAGGAATCAGTCTGGTGAACCTTCTCTGTACTCCCTCTACGGCAAGAATGTCTTTCCTCAGATTAGGAGACCAAAACTGTACACAATACTCCAGGTGTGGTCTCATCAAGACCCTGTACAACTGCAGTAGAACCTCCCTGCCCTTATACTCAAATCAAATTTCAATTCAGGCTTTCCCATCATGCCATATCATTGAAATTGTTACATTTCCCATCTTTGTTCTATCTATTAAACGAGTTTGAGTTGATTGTATTCATGTCTGGTATATCTTTATTTCTGACCACCTGGTAAGCTCTTCCCTTGACAGAGCCCTGAAATCTGTTTCAAGAATTTGGCTTTCAGCACATGAATGGTGAGACCTGCCTCCAAAGAGCCTACTTGAATATAACTAGGGTGCCAATGTTGGGGCTGATGGCCGGGGTGATATCACTGCCCCTTCACTTTTCTCAACCTTTCTCACTGCATTGTTGACCTATGCTGCCATGATTTCCAATACATTTCACTCAGCTCTTCCAAGAAGTGCGTGAAGCCAGGTCAAACCTAATTAACAATCGCAAACTTCTTTTATCATCACATTGAATAAGTGAAGGCTATATGCAAGTGGGTAATGCATGTGTGGATGTTTCAGTTACACCCTGATGTGCTTAGGTTAAACTATCACAGAGTTGGTGTTGAGTTTCTGGCAGATGATATCACTTCGCACATTCAACTCACTCTCCCACTTCTAAATCCACTTGTTGACAGCAGGTTAAAATGTTCTCCTGTGTTTCCATAAGTTTGCAATGATAAAATAATCCACCTTAAGTGTGCTAATGTTGTCATCAGTTTGAAATCGTGGGCCATGATTTTAATATTGCAGAGTCCATTCAGTTGGAATAGCTCCAGTTGCAAACCAAAGGTGTTATTCAGCAGGAGAAATAACTCTTCCGACTATCACATAAGCGTAATGATACCGCCGGTGGTGAAAATTTAGAAAATTGTTTCTGTGAGTAGTATTCCCCTCATGACTTCCGAAACAGATCAAAATTTCTCAAAATGATAAGTTCACTTTAAGAACTTTACAATAGCTTGCCATACCTTGAGATATTTAAGAAAGTTAACCTATATTTGAAATATTTTTTCTTGATGTGACGAACTCTGTTCCTCCTCTAGTTAATTATTGACATATGTATTTCCTGTTCTTAATTCAAAGGTTAGAAGTCAGACATTCCAAAGATATCTGCAAATCATTTAGAGATATCTGCAATCTATTTCCAGATTTCTTTAAGTCATTTCAATGGATCTATATACATTTTGAAATATTGCTAAATGACAAATAGCTGATCCGATAAGCCGAAGTCATGTAATTAATACTGTATCGGTAAGTGATTTTAAATTCATTCAGAATTCTGATAATTGTCATTATATTTGTATTTTTGGCTTATGTAAAAACAGTATATTTTCTCTCCTTTTCAGGAATGCCACATTAATTCCAGCTATCAACACAGACATGTAGGGAATCGGAGAAGATGGAAAATAAGGAAAAGAGCAGGAATGACAAGGAAAGATGAGGAATGTTGTTAAAAAAATGCAACATGTGTGTGAGGGCAAAACACCAGAGGTCTGAAAAATATTGTTCACCTCATTTCTTTGAAGGGTCATAATGAGGCCGGGTCAACCAAATCTAATATTTTAAATTAAAAGCACTTATTTATTTCAGATTTTGACCTTGTGAAATAAAAAGAAACAAAGGTATGGACAGTGAGTTAAGGGACAGTCAGCTCAGTCGGGCCTGCTACTGTCTTCTGGATAGTGTCGTGTGTTCTCTACCAGTCCCCATCCAGGTAAGTGCTCCCCTGCAAACTTCATAGATGATGGAGAGGTTAGAACCAGATGCATAGGTTTTGGGTAGACAAAATTGCTGGAGAAACTCAGCGGGTGCAGCAGCATCTATGGAGCGAAGGAAATAGACATCGTTTCGGGCCAAAACCCTTCTTCAGACTGAGTCTGAAAATACTTCTTCAGTCTGAAGAAGGGTTTCGGCCCGAAACGTTGCCTATTTCCTTCGCTCCATAGATGCTGCTGCACCCGCTGAGTTTCTCCAGCATTTTTGTCTACCTTCGATTTTCCAGCATCTGCAGTTCCTTCTTAAATGCATTTGTTTTGTGTAGCTGGCCTACACTTTGATATTAGATGTTGATGCAGGTAAGCTGAAGATAGGCACAAAATGCTGGAGTAACCCAGTGGGCCAGGCATCATCTCTGAATAGAGACCCTGAGTCTGAAGAAGAGTCTCGACCTGAAACGTCACCCATTCCTTCTATCCAGAGATGCTGCCTGTCCCGCTGACTTACTCCTGCATTTTGTGCCTATCTTCAGTTTAAACCAGCATCTGCAGTTCCTTCCCACACAGTCCAGCTAAGCTGACAGTTAATGAAGAATCCCAGGGTCTTTCCAATGGGAATCATTGTGATGATGGAGTCAGGGGACATGGAACCTTTCTAGTTGGAAATGCTGTAATAATTATAAATCATCCTTTGTAGTTTTGTGCTGATGCTGATATTATATTAAGCAAATTGGCGAACATAGAAACATAGAAACATAGAAATTAGGTGCAGGAGTAGGCCATTCGGCCCTTCGAGCCTGCACCGCCATTCAATATGATCATGGCTGATCATCCAACTCAGTATCCTGTACCTGCCTTCTCTCCATACCCCCTGATCCCTTTAGCCACAAGGGCCACATCTAACTCCCTCTTAAATATAGCCAATGAACTGGCCTCAACTACCTTCTGTGGCAGAGAATTCCAGAGATAACCTGGTTATATCAGAGCCAAAAGAACACTATTCTGAAGAAGGGAACAAATGCAGAAATTTAACGCAATGGTATTCAAATGATCAGGGCACATTTAGTTGAAAGAATGATCACACTAATTAATAAGTGGAAATAGTTGTCACAGAATAGTGTTTAAGAGGATGCTGGAAAATCAAAGGTACACAAAAATGCTGGAGAAACTCAGCGGGTGCAGCAGCATCTATGGAGCGAAGGAGGTAGGCAACATTTCGGGCGGAAACCCTTTTTCAGAATAGTGTTCTTTTGGCATTGGTATAACCAGGTTATCTAAGATGGCACCAAGCCACTCATTGTGTGCTGGTTCGGTATTGGATCTGCAATCATTCATTACAATCGCTCCACTCTTTTAAATCTTTATTTCACTTTGTCCTGCATTAGTACACTGTGAACGGGTTGATTGTAATCATACAGTATATAGTATTGTCGCTGCCTGGATAGCATGCAACAAAAAAGCTTTTTACTGTACTTTGGTAAACTAAATTAAAACAAAACAATTGTCACATATAACAATAGTCCATTATTTGGGACTATTCATCACTTAAGGTGATCAGTGACTTTATTAATCAAAGGCCAGTCTTTCCTTATTCCTCTCCTATTAAACAATATAATTTCTTTATAGGTGCAATCTCTCGCCTAAAGTACAGCAGAACAACCAGACGTTTCCTGATCAATGGAATGCCCAGTTATCAACATAAGCTTGCCACGGTATCAGAATATTCTATGCAGGTTGAGTGTGTGAGTGTACATTTAATGCTGACACATTTGTAAAGTGGGATCACTGGAATGCTGAGAGTGAGAGGCACTAAGCCTAATGCAGTCGGCATTCGCATCTGAAAACAATTCACCCAGGAAAAACGCTTGTTTCCATGTTGACTCTGCGGCTCGCCCTGTGGCAAGATGAAAAAAAATACATTGTAAACATCACCAGATAGTACGCGGCACAGAAATATCACAATAAGTTACATATGTAACTTCAGTCACTGCAAGCCTGAAAAGAGAAAAGAGAAATCTCTGTATTTGTAAGTGTGAGATATATATTTTATTTGTAAAGTCCCAGAGAAAGGAACAATTTTCTACAGAGGATGCGATTATAGTCCAGGGCTTTTTTAAATATAATATTTTTTATTAGAAGCATATACATATCATAACCAAAACACGATTTGCTTACCAATTACATATATACAAAGCTTCTATCTTTTTTAAATAAAAAAATGTTTTGAAAGATAGAACTATAGAAAGAAAAGAAATAAGAGAAATAAAAGAAAACTATAAACTAATAGAGAGGGGAGGGAAAAAAAACCAAAGGGCTTTTAAGAAGAAGAACTAAATATTTGATAACCAGAATTATGGTGCAATAACCAGATAGAAACATAACACAAACAAAGCATTGATTCCATTTCCTGTTTTACTGCTGTTAACAATACATCAGGAGATACACTTTCATTAATTGAATCTCTGTATCTCTCTACCGCCTGAGGATCACTGGCTGAGCCCCACACTAAAGATCATCTCAGAGGAAACACAACTGTGATGCATGACACATGCCCGTCAGGATAAGCTTTCTTTGATCAATTCCTCATTTTCTTTCAGGATTTTTTCTCAGACTGTCAGCTAGGCTCTATACCTTTGTAATTGAAATGGGCTTGAGGACAAGAAAGAGAATTCATAGACAGAGCAGCATTGTTCAACCCCACAGGAGTGTTCCCCAACACTAGAGTGCATAGGTTTATGGTAATGGATAAGAGAGTTACAGACGATCTGAGGAGGATTTCTTTTCACCCACATGTTGGTTGGAAACTGGTGGAGGCAGGTACTCTCGTAACATTTATAGACAATAGACAATAGACAATAGGTGCAGGAGTAGGCCATTCGGCCCTTCGAGCCAGCACCAGCCATTCAATGTGATCATGGCTGATCATCCCCAATCAGTACCCCGTTCCTGCCTTCTCCCCATATCCCCTGACTCCGCTATTTTTAAGAGCCCTATCTAGCTCTCTCTTGAAAGCATCCAGAGAACCTGCCTCCACCGCCCTCTGAGGCAGAGAATTCCACAGACTCACCACTCTCTGTGAGAAAAAGTGTTTTCCTCGTCTCCGTTCTAAATGGCTTAATCCTTATTCTTAAACTGTGGCCCCTGGTTCTGGACTCCCCCAACATCGGGAACATGTTTCCTGCCTCTAGCGTGTCCAAGCCCTTAACAATCTTATATGTTTCATTGAGATTTCCTCTCATCCTTCTAAACTCCAGAGTGCACAAGCGCAGCTGCTCCATTCTCTCAGCATATGACAGTCCCATCATCCCGGGAATTAACCTTGTAAACCTACGCTGCACTCCCTCAATAGCAAGAATTTAAACAGCATCTAGATAGGCCCCTGAATTGCCTAGGCATAGAAGCCTAGTGTCTGTAAATGGTATTTGTATGGACGGGTTCTTGCTTGTTGGCATGGACGTGGTGGGCTGTAAGGTCTGTGTGTGTGCTTTTAGACTCAGGCTCTTTTTAAGGGATCATATTGCTTATTAATTCCAAAGTATGGCAACTGGAATACAAAATGCTTGTGCCTGCAAGTGCACTGCCTGGTACACTGTTCTAGGAGTTGAAGCTTTCATCTGGCTGCAATCAAACTATTTCTGAGCAAGCAGTGCAAGAACAGTAGAAACTCTCTCTGCAAAGTACATTATCAGTATCAAGGCAAATCAACAATGAAACCTCAAAAGTAAAACAATAATGATAGGGATGGGACAGTGGCACTGCTGGTAGAGCAGCTGCCTCATAGTGCCAGAGGCCAAGGTTCGTACCTGACCATGGAGTGTTGTCTCTGCAGAATTTGCACGTTCTACATGTGACAGCATGGGAGCTCGGTTTCCTTCCACATCCCGTAGACTTGCCGGTTAATTGGTCTCTGTAAATTGCCCCTAACATGTAGGCAGTGGATGCAAAAGTCAGATAACATGGACTGGTGTGAATGGATGATAGATGGTCGGCATGGACTTTGTGGGCCAAAGGGCCTGTTTCTGTGCTGTATCTCTAACTAAACTAAACTAAACTAAACTAAACTAAACTAAACTAACTAACTAAACTAAACTAAACTAAAGAACTAAATTAAACTAAACACTAGTATCAAACCAGCAAACAACTGGTAAATGCTATATGATCCGCTTAAAGGGGCCATCATACGCGTTTCAAGGGCAAATTGTTTTATAGACTTTAGGATCATCTTTCAAGATATATTTTCCATTTTGGACTACTGCGATGCTTCACCTGCCAAATGCTAACCTTACTTGGCAAACACAGTGCTAAATGGGCATGGGGGCCTCTCGCCCGTGCTATCCAAAGGGATCATAAAGCACATATTACTTGCATGTTGGTTTGGTATTACTGTTTGTTGCTTGACTTTTGGGGTTTGATTGTTGTTTTGTATCAGCCTTGAAGGATAGTCTCGAGAGAAGATCTTGCACTGCTGTTGCTCTTAGCCTCACAACCAGTTTGGCTGCAGACCTGGGTGGTCTTGGTAAAGATGCCTGTGGGACAAGGAGATGAGGAGGAGCAGGAAGGAAATACCACAGAGTAAGAGAAGCTGCCAGAAATGAGGGGGGGAAAAAAGGGGCACCGAATAGGGAAGCCATTCTCACCAGGGATGCTGGTGTATGTTAACTTTGAGGTTTTGCAACCAGTCTACACTAAACTCGTATTTCAGAGGCCTGAATGGAAAATCGAGAGAGAGATTCAGATTTCACCATGGCAAATGGGGAATTTTAATTCAATTAATTAAATAAATCTGAAATAATGAAAGAACTCGTGCCAGTGATGGTGGCTTTGAAATCACTGGATTGTTGAGAAAAATCATCTTGTTCACTAATGTTCTGAAATTGCTTGCTGACCAGGTCTGACCAATACGTGTTTCCAGACCCAGAGCAACTTCTAAATGGCCCCTGCAAAGGTCTTGGAACTCATTCAGTTGCATCAAACAACTTTTAAAACATATATATGGTCGCTAAACCACTCAACATTGACTTTAGTCACTGAATGTGGGCATATTAGGCTAGGTCCATTCGACAATGTTCTTGGACACGTGGATACGGGGCAAAATTCAGAGACTTCCAGCCACAGCCTGATACAGCCTGATACCTGATACTGATAGCAAAAGGATTTGAGTATAGGAGCAGGGAGGTTCTACTGCAGTTGTACAGGGTCTTGGTGAGACCACACCTGGAGTATTGCGTACAGTTTTGGTCTCCTAATCTGAGGAAAGACATTCTTGCCATAGAGGGAGTACAGAGAAGGTTCACCAGACTGATTCCTGGGATGTCAGGACTTTCATATGAAGAAAGACTGGATAGACTCGGCTTGTACTCGCTAGAATTTAGAAGATTGAGGGGGGATCTTATAGAAACTTACAAAATCCTTAAGGGGGTTGGACAGGCTAGATGCAGGAAGATTGTTCCTGATGTTGGGGAAGTCCAGAACAAGGGGTCACAGTTTAAGGATAAGGGGGAAATCTTTTAGGACCGAGATGAGAAAACCATTTTTCACACAGAGAGTGGTGAATCCCTGGAATTCTCTGCCACAGTAGTTGAGGCCAGTTCATTGGCTATATTTAAGAGTGAGTTAGATATGGCCCTTGTGGCTAAAGGGATCAGGGGGTATGGAGAGAAGGCTACTGAGTTGGATGATCAGCCATGATCACATTGAATGGCGGTGCAGGCTTGAAGGGCCGAATGGCCTACTCCTGCACCTATTTTCTATGTTTCTATGTTTCTATGTTTACAGGTACGCATCCACTCATATCTACCAACCAGTGTCCTGGATACCTCCATCAGGACCTCTGATTATGTCCTGTCCATTAGCAGGACCGACCATCAAGGTGGCACCACAAAGGGAGGAGAAGTCCCTCAACAATGACTTTGGACCTTATGAAGTTTTTTTTTTGGTTTTTTTAAATATTAAATTTTTATTAGAAGTAGTGTACAAGAGTATAAACCGCGGCATATGACATAGTACTAGTTATTGTACAGCTTCAATTTTAATTTTTAGCTAAAGATGAGAAAGAAGAAGTGAGAAAAAGCAAGAGAGAGAGAGAAAAGGTGGAATGTGTAAGGATAGAACCCCTCGACTACCAAATTGGTTTAGCCGAAGAGTGAGTTAGTAAAATAAATAAGAAAAACGTAGAGAAATAAGAAGTCAAAAACAGAAAGAAAAATAAAAAGTGATGATATACCAGCTTCGTATCTCTCCCCTCCCATCACCCAACCCGTAATTCGATTTAATTCCAAAATTGTATTGCACCTTACTATCTTTGTAATGAATCAATGAATGGTGTCCATGTCTTCGAAAATTGCTCTGGTTTTTCTGCTAAGACGAGTCTCATATTTTCAAGATGTAGCGTCTCAGACATCGGACCTTATGATGTATAAATGGTTGGGGATAAACATGCGTAAGAATGTGCACGGGCAAGTTAGTGCAAGATCTGTGGTCAGCAGATTGTCTTGTAAAACTGTCAAGCTTAAACGTGGAGTTGGAGGAGAGTCTCGGCCCAAAATGTTGCCCATTCCTTCTCTCCAGAGATGCTGCCTGTCCCGCTGAATGACTCCGGCATTTTGTGTCTACCTAAGCTTATATGTGGGATCAGTTTGTCTTGCAGAGATGAAGGGAGAAAGAGATGGGACTATAAGGAATAAAGATAACATTTGATTGCTTGATGCATTTGATAGTTGATGTTTTACTCGACTCTCAGTATTACGTAGTGGCGTTATTAAATATGAAGTTGAAAACACAGAGTAACAATTAATTACCAATACGTGGCGGGTTGCTGCCATTGGTAGCACAACATAATTTGCAGTGGATATATGAAAACAACAAGTTTCAAGTGTGCTTTTTTAGACAACATCTGCAGGACTTCGTAATATAGTGAACGCAGATGAAACTAGATCAGTATATAATGCACTGAAGAGAAACCAATGCAATCCCTCAGAAATAGCATAAAATATTTTAAGACTTTTGTTTTTTGCAATTACTATGTGGCTTTGCAGATCTCTTGTTGTGGTTTATGGCAGGACACCAGAAGATAATGAAAGCAGGAGGTTGCAGCCATCTCATGGCAACTATGGGCTGTACTCCGTGCTGCCCCTACTCCTCTAAGGCTGTGCGAACCTCTCTAGACTACCCATGTACCAACCACTGCAGCCCAACTTTGTGGCAGCCAACAGCAGTATGCTACTAACACTTTACATTCAACCTGCATCCCTTTATTTAAAGATATACTTTAAACATTCATTTCCACAGTTACAGTAGAAAAAATAATTGACATAATGGACGTATTAAATAGCAACTTTCCCAAGATTCGGAGGCTACCTTTTGCAGGGAGCTTAAACTCTTAGATAAGAAAAATTGCTATCACGGAGAATGGCTGCAAGTTTCCAGGTTCCTGTTTTGTTTAAAGTGGTGACTAAAAACGATGTTTTATGTTAATTTATGAATTATGAACCTTGAGGGGCAGCGGAGGGTGGTGCCGTTGAGTATGGCAGCCTCGCCTGCAGCTGTTCGTCCTTTCATCTTTTAAAAACATTTTTAGTCTGTCACAAAGTTTTGTTTTGGAGGTCATTTAGTATTTTTATGTGGGGGATGGGGGGGAGGGGGGGGGGGGGGGAGGGAAAAGAGTGAAACCGTTTTTCTCGGTCATTACCTGGTCGGGGATGCATCTTTCCTCCGAGCCGCTTCTTCGCCCCCTCCTCGCAGCCTACCAGCTGGATTGGCGCGGCCTTTCCTGCCGGAGACCAGCCAGAGCTTCAGCTTCAGCAGCGGCGCAGCACTAAAGTACCATCGCGGAGCGGGCGATGCCTTACTGGGGTCGCCGTGTTGGAAGCTCCAGAGTGCTGGGACTGCCGACTTTAACACATGTGGAGCTGTGGTCTGCGGAACTTCCAGCTGCGGGCGGCACTGACTTTAACATCGCGGAGTTCTGGGATCCCTTTGTAAGACCTTCCACCACCTGCAACCTCCGGCAACCACCTTCAACTAGCATCGCAACCGGCTTCGACTAAATAAGTACCGATTTTTAAACGGCAACCTATTTTTAGTCGCGGCCGGTTTTGAATTTTTTGAAATAATCGCCGGAACTTAGAAGAAGCGGAAACCACCTACGGCCATTAGGGAGACTGACAAAAACCTCCGGGAACTGCACGGAAACCTTGGGTGGGGCGCAAAGTCTCCAGAGGTTTCCGTTCAGGTTTCCTAAGTGGGACAGAGGCATCACCGTACACCGTGCTTAGCCGTCTTAATTACAGCGCCAACCTTCCTGTTCATCGCTGTGTGTGTCTGTATCACCTTGGCTTTGCACTGAGTGAATTTGTTAGAGTGGGAAGCGGGGGGAGCGCTGTCTAAAAAATTCACACGGGCCGGTGAAGTAAGCGATGTGTG